>NC_139220.1:58116793-59316793 GCF_055691185.1 Crinia signifera | reverse complement strand
TTTATTTAATGATACAAATCAAAATATTAATCATGGCTAAAATCACTCAATTCACTCAGTTTTAGAATACTGAGCAGTAGCTATTACTTAAACAATTTCAAAACACAATTGAAAATAAAATCTAAAATTATGAGGAGACAGCTTATATTATATTATAGCTATATTAAACATCTGAAACTCAATGATTTTCATTGTTTTATTATTATCATCATCATTGCTTAAACTTACTTCTATATTAATTCCAAGCTGACATCACCTAAAACGAAGCTCTCTCTTGTGTTACATTTCTGTTGAGAAAGTGCTTCCTGTTTTGGGCATTGTAAGCATTGGGTAACATCCAGTAAGATTTACTATAGGATTTACTTTCTTTTCGCTTCTATAGTTTAATAGAACTTTAATGTCAAAATTAAACATGTTTTATTTTAGCAAGTGTATTATTTTTACTATAAATGCCCTGCTCCTAATCAATTTCCAAAGAATATTTTCATTTTTTTTTTTTCATTACTTTTATTTCCATTGGTAAGAATTCAGAAGTACCTCTATATTGTTTTGACCAAAATAGGAGTTATGCAATTAGTCATTCGGACAAATGGGTGTGCTTTTTAATTAACATATGTATGTGAGAGCCTCTGCATAGCAAAGGTTGTGATTTTTGTTTAAACTCCCATTCAGCATATTCATGATAAGCCAGGAGAGTTGAATTTTGTAGATACTTATTGTTTATACTGAATTGTATAGAGCCTATTAAGTTTTACATTTATTTAATGATACAAATCAAAATATTAATCATGGCTAAAATCACTCAATTCACTCAGTTTTAGAATACTGAGCAGTAGCTATTACTTAAACAATTTCAAAACACAATTGAAAATAAAATCTAAAATTATGAGGAGACAGCTTAAATGTAACTTAAGCAGTCTGGATGATGTTTCCCAATGCCTACAATGCCCCAAAAAGGGAGCACTTTCTCACCAGGAATATAACACAAGAGAGAACTTTGTTTTGTGTGATGTTAGTTTGGAACTAATATAGAGATATTTCTGAATTCTTACCAATGGAAATAAAAGTAATGAAAAAAAAATATGAAAATATTCTTTGGAAATTGATTAGGAGCAGGGCATTTATAGTAAAAATAATACACTTGCTAAAATAAAACATGTTTAATTTTGACATTAAAGTTCTATTAAACTATAGAAGCGAAAAGAAAGTAAATCCTATAGTAAATCTTACTGGATGTTACCCAATGCTTACAATGCCCAAAACAGGAAGCACTTTCTCAACAAAAATGTAACACAAGAGAGAGCTTCGTTTTAGGTGATGTCAGCTTGGAATTAATATAGAGGTACATCTGAATTCGTACCAATGGTTATAATAAATGTAATGAAAAAAAAAACACAAAAATGTCATTTTGAAATGGATTATGAGCAAGAAATTTATATTAAAAAATCACTTGCTAATCTCATGTTCAATTCTGACATTAAAGTTCTATTAAACTTTATTAAATAAAAGAAAGTATTGTAAGTTAAATAGTAAATCTGACTGTTTTTTACCCAATGCTTACAATGCCTAAAACAGGAAGCACTTTCTCAACAGAAATGTAACACAAGAGAGAGCTTCGTTTTAGGTGATGTCAGCTTGGAATTAATATAGAGATACTTCTGAATTCTTACCAATAGAAATAAAAGTAATGAAAAAAAAATATGAAAATATTCTTTAGAAATTGATTATGAGCAGGGCATTTATAGTAAAAAAAATACACTTGCTAAATTAAAACATGTTTAATTTTGACATTAAAGTTCTATTAAACTATAGAAGCGAAAAGAAAGTAAATCCTATAGTAAATCTTACTGGATGTAACCCAATGCTTACAATGCCCAAAACAGGAAGCACTTTCTCAACAGAAATGTAACACAAGAGAGAGCTTCGTTTTAGGTGATGTCAGCTTGGAATTAATATAGAGGTACTTCTGAATTCTTACCAATGGAAATAAAAGTAATGAAAAAAAAAAAATGAAAATATTCTTTGGAAATTGATTAGGAGCAGGGCATTTATAGTAAAAATAATACACTTGCTAAAATAAAACATGTTTAATTTTGACATTAAAGTTCTATTAAACTATAGAAGCGAAAAGAAAGTAAATCCTATAGTAAATCTTACTGGATGTTACCCAATGCTTACAATGCCCAAAACAGGAAGCACTTTCTCAACAGAAATGTAACACAAGAATTCAGTAAGCATTAGAAAATACAAGCATTCAATATCATACAGAGGCTCTTTGATGATTTAGACTAGATCAGACATAAGTTTCTGTTTTAATTATATTATAGCTATATGAATCATCTGAAACTCAATGATTTTCATTGTTTTATTATTATCATCATCATTGCTTAAACTTACTTCTATATTAATTCCAAGCTGACATTACCTAAAACGAAGCTCTCTCTTGTGTTACATTTCTGTTGAGAAAGTGCTTCCTGTTTTGGGCATTGTAAGCATTGGGTAACATCCAGTAAGATTTACTATAGGATTTACTTTCTTTTCGCTTCTATAGTTTAATAGAACTTTAATGTCAAAATTAAACATGTTTTATTTTAGCAAGTGTATTTTTTTTTACTATAAATGCCCTGCTCCTAATCAATTTCCAAAGAATATTTTCATATTTTTTTTTCATTACTTTTATTTCCATTGGTAAGAATTCAGAAGTACCTCTATATTAGTTCCAAACTAACATCACACAAAACAAAGTTCTCTCTTGTGTTATATTCCTGGTGAGAAAGTGCTTCCTTTTTTGGGCATTGTAGGCATTGGGAAACATCATCCAGACTGCTTAAGTTACATTTAAGCCGTCTCCTCATAATTTTAGATTTTATTTTCAATTGTGTTTTGAAATTGTTTAAGTAATAGCTACTGCTCAGTATTCTAAAACTGAGTGAATTGAGTGATTTTAGCCATGATTAATATTTTGATTTGTATCATTAAATAAATGTACAACTTAATAGGCTCTATAAAATTCAGTATAAACAATAAGTATCTACAAAATTCAACTCTCCTGGCTTGTCATGAATATGCTGAAAGGGAGTTTAAACAAAAATCACACCCTTTGCTATGCAGAGGCTCTCACATACATATGTTAATTAAAAAGCACACCCATTTGTCCGAATGACTAATTGCATAACTCCTATTTTGGTCAAAACAAACAAAATGCACTCTCAAATGTGATTGGCTTGGAACTGCACTGCTTTTGCTTATAAAAGACTACAAATGCCAGCACAGTTAGATGAACTTGAGACATAAACCAAGGACAAACATTCCAAGACAATAACATTTCTGAATGGGTAGGTAAGCATACAACTTCAGTTTTTCTACATATGGATCTTCTTGAAAATACAAGCATTCAATATCATACAGAGGCTCTTTGATGATTTAGACTAGATCAGACATAAGTTTCTGTTTTAATTATATTATAGCTATATTAAACATCTGAAACTCAATGATTTTCATTGTTTTATTATTATCATTGCTTAAACTTACTTCTATATTAATTCCAAGCTGACATCACCTAAAACGAAGCTCTCTCTTGTGTTACATTTTTGTTGAGAAAGTGCTTCCTGTTTTGGGCATTGTAAGCATTGGGTAACATCCAGTAAGATTTACTATAGGATTTACTTTCTTTTCGCTTCTATAGTTTAATAGAACTTTAATGTCAAAATTAAACATGTTTTATTTTAGCAAGTGTATTTTTTTTTACTATAAATGCCCTGCTCCTAATCAATTTCCAAAGAATATTTTCATATTTTTTTTTCATTACTTTTATTTCCATTGGTAAGAATTCAGAAGTACCTCTATATTAGTTCCAAACTAACATCACACAAAACAAAGTTCTCTCTTGTGTTATATTCCTGGTGAGAAAGTGCTTCCTTTTTTGGGCATTGTAGGCATTGGGAAACATCATCCAGACTGCTTAAGTTACATTTAAGCCGTCTCCTCATAATTTTAGATTTTATTTTCAATTGTGTTTTGAAATTGTTTAAGTAATAGCTACTGCTCAGTATTCTAAAACTGAGTGAATTGAGTGATTTTAGCCATGATTAATATTTTGATTTGTATCATTAAATAAATGTAAAACTTAATAGGCTCTATACAATTCAGTATAAACAATAAGTATCTACAAAATTCAACTCTCCTGGCTTATCATGAATATGCTGAATGGGAGTTTAAACAAAAATCACACCCTTTGCTATGCAGAGGCTCTCACATACATATGTTAATTAAAAAGCACACCCATTTGTCCGAATGACTAATTGCATAACTCCTATTTTGGTCAAAACAAACAAAATGCCCTCTCAAATGTGATTGGCTGGGAACTGCACTGCTTTTGCTTATAAAAGACTACAAATGCCAGCACAGTTAGATGAACTTGAGACATAAACCAAGGATAAACATTCCAAGACAATAACATTTCTGAATGGGTAGGTAAGCATACAACTTCAGTTTTTCTACATATGGATCTTCTTGAAAATACAAGCATTAAATATCATACAGGGGCTCTTTGATGATTTAGACTAGATCAGACATAAGTTTCTGTTTTAATTATATTATAGCTATATGAATCATCTGAAACTCAATGATTTTCATTGTTTTATTATTATCATCATCATTTAAGTAATAGCTATTGCTCAGTATTCTAAAACTGACTGAATTGAGTGATTTTAGCCATGATTAATATTTTGATTTGTATCATTAAATAAATGTACAACTTAATAGGCTCTATAAAATTCAGTATAAACAATAAGTATCTACAAAATTCAACTCTCCTGGCTTGTCATGAATATGCTGAAAGGGAGTTTAAACAAAAATCACACCCTTTGCTATGCAGAGGCTTTCTCACATACATATGTTAATTAAAAAGCACACCCATTTGTCCGAATGACTCATTGCATAACTCCTATTTTTGTCAAAACAAACAAAATGCCCTCTCAAATGTGATTGGCTGGGAACTGCACTGCTTTTGCTTATAAAAGACTACAAATGCCAGCACAGTTAGATGAACTTGAGACATAAACCAAGGACAAACATTCCAAGACAATAACATTTCTGAAGGGTAGGTAAGCATACAACTTCAGTTTTTCTACATATGGATCTTCTTGAAAATACAAGCATTCAATATCATACAGAGGCTCTTTGATGATTTAGACTAGATCAGACATAAGTTTCTGTTTTAATTATATTATAGCTATATTAAACATCTGAAACTCAATGATTTTCATTGTGTTATTATTATTATCATCATTGCTTAAACTTACTTCTATATTAATTCCAAGCTGACATTACCTAAAACGAAGCTCTCTCTTGTGTTACATTTCTGTTGAGAAAGTGCTTCCTGTTTTGGGCATTGTAAGCATTGGGTAACATCCAGTAAGATTTACTATAGGATTTACTTTCTTTTCGCTTCTATAGTTTAATAGAACTTTAATGTCAAAATTAAACATGTTTTATTTTAGCAAGTGTATTTTTTTTACTATAAATGCCCTGCTCATAATCAATTTCCAAAGAATATTTTCATATTTTTTTTTTCATTACTTTTATTTCAATTGGTAAGAATTCAGAAGTACCTCTATATTAATTCCAAGCTGACATCACCTAAAACGAAGCTCTCTCTTGTGTTACATTTCTGTTGAGAAAGTGCTTCCTGTTTTGGGCATTTTAAGCATTGGGTTACATCCAGTAAGATTTACTATAGGATTTACTTTCTTTTCGCTTCTATAGTTTAATAGAACTTTAATGTCAAAATTAAACATGTTTTAAGTTAGCAAGTGTATTTTTTTTTACTATAAATGCCCTGCTCATAATCAATTTCTAAAGAATATTTTCATATTTTTTTTTCATTACTTTTATTTCCATTGGTAAGAATTCAGAAGTACCTCTATATTAATTCCAAGCTGACATCACCTAAAACGAAGCTCTCTCTTGTGTTACAATTCTGTTGAGAAAGTGCTTCCTGTTTTAGGCATTGTAAGCATTGGGTAACATCCAGTAAGATTTACTATAGGATTTACTTTCTTTTCGCTTCTATAGTTTAATAGAACTTTAATGTCAAAATTAAACATGTTTTATTTTAGCAAGTGTATTTTTTTTTACTATAAATGCCCTGCTCCTAATCAATTTCCAAAGAATATTTTCATATTTTTTTTTCATTACTTTTATTTCCATTGGTAAGAATTCAGAAGTACCTCTATATTAGTTCCAAACTAACATCACACAAAACAAAGTTCTCTCTTGTGTTATATTCCTGGTGAGAAAGTGCTTCCTTTTTTGGGCATTGTAGGCATTGGGAAACATCATCCAGACTGCTTAAGTTACATTTAAGCCGTCTCCTCATAATTTTAGATTTTATTTTCAATTGTGTTTTGAAATTGTTTAAGTAATAGCTACTGCTCAGTATTCTAAAACTGAGTGAATTGAGTGATTTTAGCCATGATTAATATTTTGATTTGTATCATTAAATAAATGTAAAACTTAATAGGCTCTATACAATTCAGTATAAACAATAAGTATCTACAAAATTCAACTCTCCTGGCTTATCATGAATATGCTGAATGGGAGTTTAAACAAAAATCACACCCTTTGCTATGCAGAGGCTCTCACATACATATGTTAATTAAAAAGCACACCCATTTGTCCGAATGACTAATTGCATAACTCCTATTTTGGTCAAAACAAACAAAATGCCCTCTCAAATGTGATTGGCTGGGAACTGCACTGCTTTTGCTTATAAAAGACTACAAATGCCAGCACAGTTAGATGAACTTGAGACATAAACCAAGGACAAACATTCCAAGACAATAACATTTCTGAATGGGTAGGTAAGCATACAACTTCAGTTTTTCTACATATGGATCTTCTTGAAAATACAAGCATTCAATATCATACAGAGGCTCTTTGATGATTTAGACTAGATCAGACATAAGTTTCTGTTTTAATTATATTATAGCTATATTAAACATCTGAAACTCAATGATTTTCATTGTTTTATTATTATCATTATCATTGCTTAAACTTACTTCTATATTAATTCCAAGCTGACATCACCTAAAACGAAGCTCTCTCTTGTGTTACATTTCTGTTGAGAAAGTGCTTCCTGTTTTGGGCATTGTAAGCATTGGGTAACATCCAGTAAGATTTACTATAGGATTTACTTTCTTTTCGCTTCTATAGTTTAATAGAACTTTAAAGTCAAAATTAAACATGTTTTATTTTAGCAAGTGTATTTTTTTTTACTATAAATGCCCTGCTCATAATCAATTTCCAAAGAATATTTTCATATTTTTTTTTTCATTACTTTTATTTCCATTGGTAAGAATTCAGAAGTACCTCTATATTAATTCCAAGCTGACATCACCTAAAACGAAGCTCTCTCTTGTGTTACATTTCTGTTGAGAAAGTGCTTCCTGTTTTGGGCATTGTAAGCATTGGGTTACATCCAGTAAGATTTACTATAGGATTTACTTTCTTTTCGCTTCTATAGTTTAATAGAACTTTAATGTCAAAATTAAACATGTTTTAATTTAGCAAGTGTATTTTTTTTACTATAAATGCCCTGCTCATAATCAATTTCTAAAGAATATTTTCATATTTTTTTTTCATTACTTTTATTTCCATTGGTAAGAATTCAGAAGTACCTCTATATTAATTCCAAGCTGACATCACCTAAAACGAAGCTCTCTCTTGTGTTACATTTCTGTTGAGAAAGTGCTTCCTGTTTTGGGCATTGTAAGCATTGGGTTACATCCAGTAAGATTTACTATAGGATTTACTTTCTTTTCGCTTCTATAGTTTAATAGAACTTTAATGTCAAAATTAAACATGTTTTAATTTAGCAAGTGTATTTTTTTTACTATAAATGCCCTGCTCATAATCAATTTCTAAAGAATATTTTCATATTTTTTTTTCATTACTTTTATTTCCATTGGTAAGAATTCAGAAGTACCTCTATATTAATTCCAAGCTGACATAACCTAAAACGAAGCTCTCTCTTGTGTTACATTTCTGTTGAGAAAGTGCTTCCTGTTTTAGGCATTGTAAGCATTGGGTAAAAAACAGTCAGATTTACTATTTAACTTACAATACTTTCTTTTATTTAATAAAGTTTAATAGAACTTTAATGTCAGAATTGAACATAAGATTAGCAAGTGATTTTTTAATATAAATTTCTTGCTCATAATCCATTTCAAAATGACATTTTTGTGTTTTTTTTTTTCATTACATTTATTATAACCATTGGTACGAATTCAGATGTACCTCTATATTAATTCCAAGCTGACATCACCTAAAACGAAGCTCTCTCTTGTGTTACATTTTTGTTGAGAAAGTGCTTCCTGTTTTGGGCATTGTAAGCATTGGGTAACATCCAGTAAGATTTACTATAGGATTTACTTTCTTTTCGCTTCTATAGTTTAATAGAACTTTAATGTCAAAATTAAACATGTTTTATTTTAGCAAGTGTATTTTTTTTACTATAAATGCCCTGCTCCTAATCAATTTCCAATGAATATTTTCATTTTTTTTTTTTCATTACTTTTATTTCCATTGGTAAGAATTCAGAAGTACCTCTATATTAGTTCCAAACTAACATCACACAAAACAAAGTTCTCTCTTGTGTTATATTCCTGGTGAGAAAGTGCTTCCTTTTTTGGGCATTGTAGGCATTGGGAAACATCATCCAGACTGCTTAAGTTACATTTAAGCCGTCTCCTCATAATTTTAGATTTTATTTTCAATTGTGTTTTGAAATTGTTTAAGTAATAGCTACTGCTCAGTATTCTAAAACTGAGTGAATTGAGTGATTTTAGCCATGATTAATATTTTGATTTGTATCATTAAATAAATGTAAAACTTAATAGGCTCTATACAATTCAGTATAAACAATAAGTATCTACAAAATTCAACTCTCCTGGCTTATCATGAATATGCTGAATGGGAGTTTAAACAAAAATCACACCCTTTGCTATGCAGAGGCTCTCACATACATATGTTAATTAAAAAGCACACCCATTTGTCCGAATGACTAATTGCATAACTCCTATTTTGGTCAAAACAAACAAAATGCCCTCTCAAATGTGATTGGCTGGGAACTGCACTGCTTTTGCTTATAAAAGACTACAAATGCCAGCACAGTTAGATGAACTTGAGACATAAACCAAGGATAAACATTCCAAGACAATAACATTTCTGAATGGGTAGGTAAGCATACAACTTCAGTTTCTCTACATATGGATCTTCTTGAATATACAAGCATTCAATATCATACAGGGGCTCTTTGATGATTTAGACTAGATCAGACATAAGTTTCTGTTTTAATTATATTATAGCTATATGAATCATCTGAAACTCAATGATTTTCATTGTTTTATTATTATCATCATCATTGCTTAAACTTACTTCTATATTAATTCCAAGCTGACATTACCTAAAACGAAGCTCTCTCTTGTGTTACATTTCTGTTGAGAAAGTGCTTCCTGTTTTGGGCATTGTAAGCATTGGGTTACATCCAGTAAGATTTACTATAGGATTTACTTTCTTTTCGCTTCTATAGTTTAATAGAACTTTAATGTCAAAATTAAACATGTTTTAATTTAGCAAGTGTATTTTTTTTTACTATAAATGCCCTGCTCATAATCAATTTCTAAAGAATATTTTCATATTTTTTTTTCATTACTTTTATTTCCATTGGTAAGAATTCAGAAGTACCTCTATATTAATTCCAAGCTGACATCACCTAAAACGAAGCTCTCTCTTGTGTTACATTTCTGTTGAGAAAGTGCTTCCTGTTTTAGGCATTGTAAGCATTGGGTAAAAAACAGTCAGATTTACTATTTAACTTACAATACTTTCTTTTATTTAATAAAGTTTAATAGAACTTTAATGTCAGAATTGAACATGAGATTAGCAAGTGATTTTTTAATATAAATTTCTTGCTCATAATCCATTTCAAAATGACATTTTTGTGTTTTTTTTTTCATTACATTTATTATAACCATTGGTACGAATTCAGATGTACCTCTATATTAATTCCAAGCTGACATCACCTAAAACGAAGCTCTCTCTTGTGTTACATTTTGTTGAGAAAGTGCTTCCTGTTTTGGGCATTGTAAGCATTGGGTAACATCCAGTAAGATTTACTATAGGATTTACTTTCTTTTCGCTTCTATAGTTTAATAGAACTTTAATGTCAAAATTAAACATGTTTTATTTTAGCAAGTGTATTTTTTTTTACTATAAATGCCCTGCTCCTAATCACTTTCCAAAGAATATTTTCATATTTTTTTTTCATTACTTTTATTTCCATTGGTAAGAATTCAGAAGTACCTCTATATTAGTTCCAAACTAACATCACACAAAACAAAGTTCTCTCTTGTGTTATATTCCTGGTGAGAAAGTGCTTCCTTTTTTGGGCATTGTAGGCATTGGGAAACATCATCCAGACTGCTTAAGTTACATTTAAGCCGTCTCCTCATAATTTTAGATTTTATTTTCAATTGTGTTTTGAAATTGTTTAAGTAATAGCTACTGCTCAGTATTCTAAAACTGAGTGAATTGAGTGATTTTAGCCATGATTAATATTTTGATTTGTATCATTAAATAAATGTAAAACTTAATAGGCTCTATACAATTCAGTATAAACAATAAGTATCTACAAAATTCAACTCTCCTGGCTTATCATGAATATGCTGAATGGGAGTTTAAACAAAAATCACACCCTTTGCTATGCAGAGGCTCTCACATACATATGTTAATTAAAAAGCACACCCATTTGTCCGAATGACTAATTGCATAACTCCTATTTTGGTCAAAACAAACAAAATGCCCTCTCAAATGTGATTGGCTGGGAACTGCACTGCTTTTGCTTATAAAAGACTACAAATGCCAGCACAGTTAGATGAACTTGAGACATAAACCAAGGATAAACATTCCAAGACAATAACATTTCTGAATGGGTAGGTAAGCATACAACTTCAGTTTCTCTACATATGGATCTTCTTGAATATACAAGCATTCAATATCATACAGGGGCTCTTTGATGATTTAGACTAGATCAGACATAAGTTTCTGTTTTAATTATATTATAGCTATATGAATCATCTGAAACTCAATGATTTTCATTGTTTTATTATTATCATCATCATTGCTTAAACTTACTTCTATATTAATTCCAAGCTGACATTACCTAAAACGAAGCTCTCTCTTGTGTTACATTTCTGTTGAGAAAGTGCTTCCTGTTTTGGGCATTGTAAGCATTGGGTTACATCCAGTAAGATTTACTATAGGATTTACTTTCTTTTCGCTTCTATAGTTTAATAGAACTTTAATGTCAAAATTAAACATGTTTTAATTTAGCAAGTGTATTTTTTTTTACTATAAATGCCCTGCTCATAATCAATTTCTAAAGAATATTTTCATATTTTTTTTTCATTACTTTTATTTCCATTGGTAAGAATTCAGAAGTACCTCTATATTAATTCCAAGCTGACATCACCTAAAACGAAGCTCTCTCTTGTGTTACATTTCTGTTGAGAAAGTGCTTCCTGTTTTAGGCATTGTAAGCATTGGGTAAAAAACAGTCAGATTTACTATTTAACTTACAATACTTTCTTTTATTTAATAAAGTTTAATAGAACTTTAATGTCAGAATTGAACATGAGATTAGCAAGTGATTTTTTAATATAAATTTCTTGCTCATAATCCATTTCAAAATGACATTTTTGTGTTTTTTTTTTCATTACATTTATTATAACCATTGGTACGAATTCAGATGTACCTCTATATTAATTCCAAGCTGACATCACCTAAAACAAAGCGCTCTCTCTTGTGTTACATTTCTGTTGAGAAAGTGCTTCCTGTTTTGGGCATTGTAAGCATTGGGTAACATCCAGTAAGATTTACTATAGGATTTACTTTCTTTTCGCTTCTATAGTTTAATAGAACTTTAATGTCAAAATTAAACATGTTTTATTTTAGCAAGTGTATTTTTTTTACTATAAATGCCCTGCTCCTAATCAATTTCCAAAGAATATTTTCATATTTTTTTTCATTACTTTTATTTCCATTGCTAAGAATTCAGAAGTACCTCTATATTAGTTCCAAACTAACATCACACAAAACAAAGTTCTCTCTTGTGTTATATTCCTGGTGAGAAAGTACTTCCTTTTTTGGGCATTGTAGGCATTGGGAAACATCATCCAGACTGCTTAAGTTACATTTAAGCCGTCTCCTCATAATTTTAGATTTTATTTTCAATTGTGTTTTGAAATTGTTTAAGTAATAGCTACTGCTCAGTATTCTAAAACTGAGTGAATTGAGTGATTTTAGCCATGATTAATATTTTGATTTGTATCATTAAATAAATGTAAAACTTAATAGGCTCTATACAATTCAGTATAAACAATAAGTATCTACAAAATTCAACTCTCCTGGCTTGTCATGAATATGCTGAAAGGGAGTTTAAACAAAAATCACACCCTTTGCTATGCAGAGGCTTTCTCACATACATATGTTAATTAAAAAGCACACCCATTTGTCCGAATGACTCATTGCATAACTCCTATTTTGGTCAAAACAAACAAAATGCCCTCTCAAATGTGATTGGCTGGGAACTGCACTGCTTTTGCTTATAAAAGACTACAAATGCCAGCACAGTTAGATGAACTTGAGACATAAACCAAGGACAAACATTCCAAGACAATAACATTTCTGAATGGGTAGGTAAGCATACAACTTCAGTTTTTCTACATATGGATCTTCTTGAAAATACAAGCATTCAATATCATACAGAGGCTCTTTGATGATTTAGACTAGATCAGACATAAGTTTCTGTTTTAATGATATTATAGCTATATTAAACATCTGAAACTCAATGATTTTCATTGTGTTATTATTATTATCATCATTGCTTAAACTTACTTCTATATTAATTCCAAGCTGACATCACCTAAAACAAAGCGCTCTCTCTTGTGTTACATTTCTGTTGAGAAAGTGCTTCCTGTTTTGGGCATTGTAAGCATTGGGTAACATCCAGTAAGATTTACTATAGGATTTACTTTCTTTTCGCTTCTATAGTTTAATAGAACTTTAATGTCAAAATTAAACATGTTTTATTTTAGCAAGTGTATTATTTTTACTATAAATGCCCTGCTCATAATCAATTTCCAAAGAATATTTTCATATTTTTTTTTTCATTACTTTTATTTCCATTGGTAAGAATTCAGAAATATCTCTATATTAGTTCCAAACTAACATCACACAAAACAAAGTTCTCTCTTGTGTTATATTCCTGGTGAGAAAGTGCTCCCTTTTTGGGGCATTGTAGGCATTGGGAAACATCATCCAGACTGCTTAAGTTACATTTAAGCTGTCTCCTCATAATTTTTGATTTTATTTTCAATTGTGTTTTGAAATTGTTTAAGTAATAGCTACTGCTCAGTATTCTAAAACTGAGTGAATTGAGTGATTTTAGCCATGATTAATATTTTGATTTGTATCATTAAATAAATGTAAAACTTAATAGGCTCTATACAATTCAGTATAAACAATAAGTATCTACAAAATTCGACTCTCCTGGCTTATCATGAATATGCTGAATGGGAGTTTAAACAAAAATCACACCCTTTGCTATGCAGAGGCTCTCACATACATATGTTAATTAAAAAGCACACCCATTTGTCCGAATGACTAATTGCATAACTCCTATTTTGGTCAAAACAAACAAAATGCCCTCTCAAATGTGATTGGCTGGGAACTGCACTGCTTTTGCTTATAAAAGACTACAAATGCCAGCACAGTTAGATGAACTTGAGACATAAACCAAGGATAAACATTCCAAGACAATAACATTTCTGAATGGGTAGGTAAGCATACAACTTCAGTTTTTCTACATATGGATCTTCTTGAAAATACAAGCATTCAATATCATACAGAGGCTCTTTGATGATTTAGACTAGATCAGACATAAGTTTCTGTTTTAATTATATTATAGCTATATTAAACATCTGAAACTCAATGATTTTCATTGTGTTATTATTATTATCATCATTGCTTAAACTTACTTCTATATTAATTCCAAGCTGACATCACCTAAAACAAAGCGCTCTCTCTTGTGTTACATTTCTGTTGAGAAAGTGCTTCCTGTTTTGGGCATTGTAAGCATTGGGTAACATCCAGTAAGATTTACTATAGGATTTACTTTCTTTTCGCTTCTATAGTTTAATAGAACTTTAATGTCAAAATGAAACATGTTTTATTTTAGCAAGTGTATTTTTTTTTACTATAAATGCCCTGCTCCTAATCAATTTCCAAAGAATATTTTCATATTTTTTTTCATTACTTTTATTTCCATTGCTAAGAATTCAGAAATACCTCTATATTAGTTCCAAACTAACATCACACAAAACAAAGTTCTCTCTTGTGTTATATTCCTGGTGAGAAAGTACTTCCTTTTTTGGGCATTGTAGGCATTGGGAAACATCATCCAGACTGCTTAAGTTACATTTAAGCCGTCTCCTCATAATTTTAGATTTTATTTTCAATTGTGTTTTGAAATTGTTTAAGTAATAGCTACTGCTCAGTATTCTAAAACTGAGTGAATTGAGTGATTTTAGCCATGATTAATATTTTGATTTGTATCATTAAATAAATGTAAAACTTAATAGGCTCTATACAATTCAGTATAAACAATAAGTATCTACAAAATTCAACTCTCCTGGCTTGTCATGAATATGCTGAAAGGGAGTTTAAACAAAAATCACACCCTTTGCTATGCAGAGGCTTTCTCACATACATATGTTAATTAAAAAGCACACCCATTTGTCCGAATGACTCATTGCATAACTCCTATTTTGGTCAAAACAAACAAAATGCCCTCTCAAATGTGATTGGCTGGGAACTGCACTGCTTTTGCTTATAAAAGACTACAAATGCCAGCACAGTTAGATGAACTTGAGACATAAACCAAGGATAAACATTCCAAGACAATAACATTTCTGAATGGGTAGGTAAGCATACAACTTCAGTTTTTCTACATATGGATCTTCTTGAAAATACAAGCATTCAATATCATACAGAGGCTCTTTGATGATTTAGACTAGATCAGACATAAGTTTCTGTTTTAATTATATTATAGCTATATTAAACATCTGAAACTCAATGATTTTCATTGTGTTATTATTATTATCATCATTGCTTAAACTTACTTCTATATTAATTCCAAGCTGACATCACCTAAAACAAAGCGCTCTCTCTTGTGTTACATTTCTGTTGAGAAAGTGCTTCCTGTTTTGGGCATTGTAAGCATTGGGTAACATCCAGTAAGATTTACTATAGGATTTACTTTCTTTTCGCTTCTATAGTTTAATAGAACTTTAATGTCAAAATTAAACATGTTTTATTTTAGCAAGTGTATTATTTTTACTATAAATGCCCTGCTCATAATCAATTTCCAAAGAATATTTTCATATTTTTTTTTTCATTACTTTTATTTCCATTGGTAAGAATTCAGAAATATCTCTATATTAGTTCCAAACTAACATCACACAAAACAAAGTTCTCTCTTGTGTTATATTCCTGGTGAGAAAGTGCTCCCTTTTTGGGGCATTGTAGGCATTGGGAAACATCATCCAGACTGCTTAAGTTACATTTAAGCTGTCTCCTCATAATTTTTGATTTTATTTTCAATTGTGTTTTGAAATTGTTTAAGTAATAGCTACTGCTCAGTATTCTAAAACTGAGTGAATTGAGTGATTTTAGCCATGATTAATATTTTGATTTGTATCATTAAATAAATGTACAACTTAATAGGCTCTATAAAATTCAGTATAAACAATAAGTATCTACAAAATTCAACTCTCCTGGCTTGTCATGAATATGCTGAAAGGGAGTTTAAACAAAAACCACACCCTTTGCTATGCAGAGGCTCTCACATACATATGTTAATTAAAAAGCACACCCATTTGTCCGAATGACTAATTGCATAACTCCTATTTTGGTCAAAACAAACAAAATGCCCTCTCAAATGTGATTGGCTGGGAACTGCACTGCTTTTGCTTATAAAAGACTACAAATGCCAGCACAGTTAGATGAACTTGAGACATAAACCAAGGATAAACATTCCAAGACAATAACATTTCTGAATGGGTAGGTAAGCATACAACTTCAGTTTTTCTACATATGGATCTTCTTGAAAATACAAGCATTCAATATCATACAGAGGCTCTTTGATGATTTAGACTAGATCAGACATAAGTTTCTGTTTTAATTATATTATAGCTATATGAATCATCTGAAACTCAATGATTTTCATTGTTTTATTATTATCATCATCATTGCTTAAACTTACTTCTATATTAATTCCAAGCTGACATCACCTAAAACGAAGCTCTCTCTTGTGTTACATTTCTGTTGAGAAAGTGCTTCCTGTTTTGGGCATTGTAAGCATTGGGTTACATCCAGTAAGATTTACTATAGGATTTACTTTCTTTTCGCTTCTATAGTTTAATAGAACTTTAATGTCAAAATTAAACATGTTTTAATTTAGCAAGTGTATTTTTTTTTACTATAAATGCCCTGCTCATAATCAATTTCTAAAGAATATTTTCATATTTTTTTTTCATTACTTTTATTTCCATTGGTAAGAATTCAGAAGTACCTCTATATTAATTCCAAGCTGACATCACCTAAAACGAAGCTCTCTCTTGTGTTACATTTCTGTTGAGAAAGTGCTTCCTGTTTTAGGCATTGTAAGCATTGGGTAAAAAACAGTCAGATTTACTATTTAACTTACAATACTTTCTTTTATTTAATAAAGTTTAATAGAACTTTAATGTCAGAATTGAACATGAGATTAGCAAGTGATTTTTTAATATAAATTTCTTGCTCATAATCCATTTCAAAATGACATTTTTGTGTTTTTTTTTTCATTACATTTATTATAACCATTGGTACGAATTCAGATGTACCTCTATATTAATTCCAAGCTGACATCACCTAAAACAAAGCGCTCTCTCTTGTGTTACATTTCTGTTGAGAAAGTGCTTCCTGTTTTGGGCATTGTAAGCATTGGGTAACATCCAGTAAGATTTACTATAGGATTTACTTTCTTTTCGCTTCTATAGTTTAATAGAACTTTAATGTCAAAATTAAACATGTTTTATTTTAGCAAGTGTATTATTTTTACTATAAATGCCCTGCTCCTAATCAATTTCCAAAGAATATTTTCATATTTTTTTTTCATTACTTTTATTTCCATTGGTAAGAATTCAGAAGTACCTCTATATTAGTTCCAAACTAACATCACACAAAACAAAGTTCTCTCTTGTGTTATATTCCTGGTGAGAAAGTGCTTCCTTTTTTGGGCATTGTAGGCATTGGGAAACATCATCCAGACTGCTTAAGTTACATTTAAGCTGTCTCCTCATAATTTTAGATTTTATTTTCAATTGTGTTTTGAAATTGTTTAAGTAATAGCTACTGCTCAGTATTCTAAAACTGAGTGAATTGAGTGATTTTAGCCATGATTAATATTTTGATTTGTATCATTAAATTAATGTACAACTTAATAGGCTCTATAAAATTCAGTATAAACAATAAGTATCTACAAAATTCAACTCTCCTGGCTTGTCATGAATATGCTGAAAGGGAGTTTAAACAAAAATCACACCCTTTGCTATGCAGAGGCTTTCTCACATACATATGTTAATTAAAAAGCACACCCATTTGTCCGAATGACTCAATGCATAACTCCTATTTTTGTCAAAACAAACAAAATGCCCTCTCAAATGTGATTGGCTGGGAACTGCACTGCTTTTGCTTATAAAAGACTACAAATGCCAGCACAGTTAGATGAACTTGAGACATAAACCAAGGACAAACATTCCAAGACAATAACATTTCTGAATGGGTAGGTAAGCATACAACTTCAGTTTTTCTACATATGGATCTTCTTGAAAATACAAGCATTCAATATCATACAGAGGCTCTTTGATGATTTAGACTAGATCAGACATAAGTTTCTGTTTTAATTATATTATAGCTATATTAAACATCTGAAACTCAATGATTTTCATTGTGTTATTATTATTATCATCATTGCTTAAACTTACTTCTATATTAATTCCAAGCTGACATCACCTAAAACAAAGCGCTCTCTCTTGTGTTACATTTCTGTTGAGAAAGTGCTTCCTGTTTTGGGCATTGTAAGCATTGGGTAACATCCAGTAAGATTTACTATAGGATTTACTTTCTTTTCGCTTCTATAGTTTAATAGAACTTTAATGTCAAAATTAAACATGTTTTATTTTAGCAAGTGTATTTTTTTTTACTATAAATGCCCTGCTCCTAATCAATTTCCAAAGAATATTTTCATATTTTTTTTCATTACTTTTATTTCCATTGCTAAGAATTCAGAAATACCTCTATATTAGTTCCAAACTAACATCACACAAAACAAAGTTCTCTCTTGTGTTATATTCCTGGTGAGAAAGTACTTCCTTTTTTGGGCATTGTAGGCATTGGGAAACATCATCCAGACTGCTTAAGTTACATTTAAGCCGTCTCCTCATAATTTTAGATTTTATTTTCAATTGTGTTTTGAAATTGTTTAAGTAATAGCTACTGCTCAGTATTCTAAAACTGAGTGAATTGAGTGATTTTAGCCATGATTAATATTTTGATTTGTATCATTAAATAAATGTACAACTTAATAGGCTCTATAAAATTCAGTATAAACAATAAGTATCTACAAAATTCAACTCTCCTGGCTTGTCATGAATATGCTGAAAGGGAGTTTAAACAAAAATCACACCCTTTGCTATGCAGAGGCTCTCACATACATATGTTAATTAAAAAGCACACCCATTTGTCCGAATGACTAATTGCATAACTCCTATTTTGGTCAAAACAAACAAAATGCACTCTCAAATGTGATTGGCTGGGAACTGCACTGCTTTTGCTTATAAAAGACTACAAATGCCAGCACAGTTAGATGAACTTGAGACATAAACCAAGGACAAACATTCCAAGACAATAACATTTCTGAATGGGTAGGTAAGCATACAACTTCAGTTTTTCTACATATGGATCTTCTTGAAAATACAAGCATTCAATATCATACAGAGGCTCTTTGATGATTTAGACTAGATCAGACATAAGTTTCTGTTTTAATTATATTATAGCTATATTAAACATCTGAAACTCAATGATTTTCATTGTTTTATTATTATCATCATCATTGCTTAAACTTACTTCTATATTAATTCCAAGCTGACATCACCTAAAACGAAGCTCTCTCTTGTGTTACATTTCTGTTGAGAAAGTGCTTCCTGTTTTGGGCATTGTAAGCATTGGGTTACATCCAGTAAGATTTACTATAGGATTTACTTTCTTTTCGCTTCTATAGTTTAATAGAACTTTAATGTCAAAATTAAACATGTTTTATTTTAGCAAGTGTATTTTTTTTACTATAAATGCCCTGCTCATAATCAATTTCCAAAGAATATTTTCATATTTTTTTTTTCATTACTTTTATTTCCATTGGTAAGAATTCAGAAGTACCTCTATATTAATTCCAAGCTGACATCCCCTAAAACGAAGCTCTCTCTTGTGTTACATTTCTGTTGAGAAAGTGCTTCCTGTTTTAGGCATTGTAAGCATTGGGTAAAAAACAGTCAGATTTACTATTTAACTTACAATACTTTCTTTTATTTAATAAAGTTTAATAGAACTTTAATGTCAGAATTGAACATGAGATTAGCAAGTGATTTTTTAATATAAATTTCTTGCTCATAATCCATTTCAAAATGACATTTTTGTGTTTTTTTTTTCATTACATTTATTATAACCATTGGTACGAATTCAGATGTACCTCTATATTAATTCCAAGCTGACATCACCTAAAACAAAGCGCTCTCTCTTGTGTTACATTTCTGTTGAGAAAGTGCTTCCTGTTTTGGGCATTGTAAGCATTGGGTAACATCCAGTAAGATTTACTATAGGATTTACTTTCTTTTCGCTTCTATAGTTTAATAGAACTTTAATGTCAAAATTAAACATGTTTTATTTTAGCAAGTGTATTTTTTTTTACTATAAATGCCCTGCTCCTAATCAATTTCCAAAGAATATTTTCATTTTTTTTTTCATTACTTTTATTTCCATTGGTAAGAATTCAGAAGTACCTCTATATTAGTTCCAAACTAACATCACACAAAACAAAGTTCTCTCTTGTGTTATATTCCTGGTGAGAAAGTGCTTCCTTTTTTGGGCATTGTAGGCATTGGGAAACATCATCCAGACTGCTTAAGTTACATTTAAGCCGTCTCCTCATAATTTTAGATTTTATTTTCAATTGTGTTTTGAAATTGTTTAAGTAATAGTTACTGCTCAGTATTCTAAAACTGAGTGAATTGAGTGATTTTAGCCATGATTAATATTTTGATTTGTATCATTAAATAAATGTAAAACTTAATAGGCTCTATACAATTCAGTATAAACAATAAGTATCTACAAAATTCGACTCTCCTGGCTTATCATGAATATGCTGAATGGGAGTTTAAACAAAAATCACACCCTTTGCTATGCAGAGGCTCTCACATACATATGTTAATTAAAAAGCACACCCATTTGTCCGAATGACTAATTGCATAACTCCTATTTTGGTCAAAACAAACAAAATGCCCTCTCAAATGTGATTGGCTGGGAATTGCACTGCTTTTGCTTATAAAAGACTACAAATGCCAGCACAGTTAGATGAACTTGAGACATAAACCAAGGATAAACATTCCAAGACAATAACATTTCTGAATGGGTAGGTAAGCATACAACTTCAGTTTTTCTACATATGGATCTTCTTGAAAATACAAGCATTCAATATCATACAGAGGCTCTTTGATGATTTAGACTAGATCAGACATAAGTTTCTGTTTTAATTATATTATAGCTATATTAAACATCTGAAACTCAATGATTTTCATTGTGTTATTATTATTATCATCATTGCTTAAACTTACTTCTATATTAATTCCAAGCTGACATCACCTAAAACAAAGCGCTCTCTCTTGTGTTACATTTCTGTTGAGAAAGTGCTTCCTGTTTTGGGCATTGTAAGCATTGGGTAACATCCAGTAAGATTTACTATAGGATTTACTTTCTTTTCGCTTCTATAGTTTAATAGAACTTTAATGTCAAAATTAAACATGTTTTATTTTAGCAAGTGTATTTTTTTTACTATAAATGCCCTGCTCCTAATCAATTTCCAAAGAATATTTTCATATTTTTTTTCATTACTTTTATTTCCATTGCTAAGAATTCAGAAGTACCTCTATATTAGTTCCAAACTAACATCACACAAAACAAAGTTCTCTCTTGTGTTATATTCCTGGTGAGAAAGTACTTCCTTTTTTGGGCATTGTAGGCATTGGGAAACATCATCCAGACTGCTTAAGTTACATTTAAGCCGTCTCCTCATAATTTTAGATTTTATTTTCAATTGTGTTTTGAAATTGTTTAAGTAATAGCTACTGCTCAGTATTCTAAAACTGAGTGAATTGAGTGATTTTAGCCATGATTAATATTTTGATTTGTATCATTAAATAAATGTAAAACTTAATAGGCTCTATACAATTCAGTATAAACAATAAGTATCTACAAAATTCAACTCTCCTGGCTTGTCATGAATATGCTGAAAGGGAGTTTAAACAAAAATCACACCCTTTGCTATGCAGAGGCTTTCTCACATACATATGTTAATTAAAAAGCACACCCATTTGTCCGAATGACTCATTGCATAACTCCTATTTTGGTCAAAACAAACAAAATGCCCTCTCAAATGTGATTGGCTGGGAACTGCACTGCTTTTGCTTATAAAAGACTACAAATGCCAGCACAGTTAGATGAACTTGAGACATAAACCAAGGACAAACATTCCAAGACAATAACATTTCTGAATGGGTAGGTAAGCATACAACTTCAGTTTTTCTACATATGGATCTTCTTGAAAATACAAGCATTCAATATCATACAGAGGCTCTTTGATGATTTAGACTAGATCAGACATAAGTTTCTGTTTTAATGATATTATAGCTATATTAAACATCTGAAACTCAATGATTTTCATTGTGTTATTATTATTATCATCATTGCTTAAACTTACTTCTATATTAATTCCAAGCTGACATCACCTAAAACAAAGCGCTCTCTCTTGTGTTACATTTCTGTTGAGAAAGTGCTTCCTGTTTTGGGCATTGTAAGCATTGGGTAACATCCAGTAAGATTTACTATAGGATTTACTTTCTTTTCGCTTCTATAGTTTAATAGAACTTTAATGTCAAAATTAAACATGTTTTATTTTAGCAAGTGTATTATTTTTACTATAAATGCCCTGCTCATAATCAATTTCCAAAGAATATTTTCATATTTTTTTTTTCATTACTTTTATTTCCATTGGTAAGAATTCAGAAATATCTCTATATTAGTTCCAAACTAACATCACACAAAACAAAGTTCTCTCTTGTGTTATATTCCTGGTGAGAAAGTGCTCCCTTTTTGGGGCATTGTAGGCATTGGGAAACATCATCCAGACTGCTTAAGTTACATTTAAGCTGTCTCCTCATAATTTTTGATTTTATTTTCAATTGTGTTTTGAAATTGTTTAAGTAATAGCTACTGCTCAGTATTCTAAAACTGAGTGAATTGAGTGATTTTAGCCATGATTAATATTTTGATTTGTATCATTAAATAAATGTAAAACTTAATAGGCTCTATACAATTCAGTATAAACAATAAGTATCTACAAAATTCGACTCTCCTGGCTTATCATGAATATGCTGAATGGGAGTTTAAACAAAAATCACACCCTTTGCTATGCAGAGGCTCTCACATACATATGTTAATTAAAAAGCACACCCATTTGTCCGAATGACTAATTGCATAACTCCTATTTTGGTCAAAACAAACAAAATGCCCTCTCAAATGTGATTGGCTGGGAACTGCACTGCTTTTGCTTATAAAAGACTACAAATGCCAGCACAGTTAGATGAACTTGAGACATAAACCAAGGATAAACATTCCAAGACAATAACATTTCTGAATGGGTAGGTAAGCATACAACTTCAGTTTTTCTACATATGGATCTTCTTGAAAATACAAGCATTCAATATCATACAGAGGCTCTTTGATGATTTAGACTAGATCAGACATAAGTTTCTGTTTTAATTATATTATAGCTATATTAAACATCTGAAACTCAATGATTTTCATTGTGTTATTATTATTATCATCATTGCTTAAACTTACTTCTATATTAATTCCAAGCTGACATCACCTAAAAAAAAGCGCTCTCTCTTGTGTTACATTTCTGTTGAGAAAGTGCTTCCTGTTTTGGGCATTGTAAGCATTGGGTAACATCCAGTAAGATTTACTATAGGATTTACTTTCTTTTCGCTTCTATAGTTTAATAGAACTTTAATGTCAAAATGAAACATGTTTTATTTTAGCAAGTGTATTTTTTTTTACTATAAATGCCCTGCTCCTAATCAATTTCCAAAGAATATTTTCATATTTTTTTTCATTACTTTTATTTCCATTGCTAAGAATTCAGAAATACCTCTATATTAGTTCCAAACTAACATCACACAAAACAAAGTTCTCTCTTGTGTTATATTCCTGGTGAGAAAGTACTTCCTTTTTTGGGCATTGTAGGCATTGGGAAACATCATCCAGACTGCTTAAGTTACATTTAAGCCGTCTCCTCATAATTTTAGATTTTATTTTCAATTGTGTTTTGAAATTGTTTAAGTAATAGCTACTGCTCAGTATTCTAAAACTGAGTGAATTGAGTGATTTTAGCCATGATTAATATTTTGATTTGTATCATTAAATAAATGTAAAACTTAATAGGCTCTATACAATTCAGTATAAACAATAAGTATCTACAAAATTCAACTCTCCTGGCTTGTCATGAATATGCTGAAAGGGAGTTTAAACAAAAATCACACCCTTTGCTATGCAGAGGCTTTCTCACATACATATGTTAATTAAAAAGCACACCCATTTGTCCGAATGACTCATTGCATAACTCCTATTTTGGTCAAAACAAACAAAATGCCCTCTCAAATGTGATTGGCTGGGAACTGCACTGCTTTTGCTTATAAAAGACTACAAATGCCAGCACAGTTAGATGAACTTGAGACATAAACCAAGGATAAACATTCCAAGACAATAACATTTCTGAATGGGTAGGTAAGCATACAACTTCAGTTTTTCTACATATGGATCTTCTTGAAAATACAAGCATTCAATATCATACAGAGGCTCTTTGATGATTTAGACTAGATCAGACATAAGTTTCTGTTTTAATTATATTATAGCTATATTAAACATCTGAAACTCAATGATTTTCATTGTGTTATTATTATTATCATCATTGCTTAAACTTACTTCTATATTAATTCCAAGCTGACATCACCTAAAACAAAGCGCTCTCTCTTGTGTTACATTTCTGTTGAGAAAGTGCTTCCTGTTTTGGGCATTGTAAGCATTGGGTAACATCCAGTAAGATTTACTATAGGATTTACTTTCTTTTCGCTTCTATAGTTTAATAGAACTTTAATGTCAAAATTAAACATGTTTTATTTTAGCAAGTGTATTATTTTTACTATAAATGCCCTGCTCATAATCAATTTCCAAAGAATATTTTCATATTTTTTTTTTCATTACTTTTATTTCCATTGGTAAGAATTCAGAAATATCTCTATATTAGTTCCAAACTAACATCACACAAAACAAAGTTCTCTCTTGTGTTATATTCCTGGTGAGAAAGTGCTCCCTTTTTGGGGCATTGTAGGCATTGGGAAACATCATCCAGACTGCTTAAGTTACATTTAAGCTGTCTCCTCATAATTTTTGATTTTATTTTCAATTGTGTTTTGAAATTGTTTAAGTAATAGCTACTGCTCAGTATTCTAAAACTGAGTGAATTGAGTGATTTTAGCCATGATTAATATTTTGATTTGTATCATTAAATAAATGTACAACTTAATAGGCTCTATAAAATTCAGTATAAACAATAAGTATCTACAAAATTCAACTCTCCTGGCTTGTCATGAATATGCTGAAAGGGAGTTTAAACAAAAACCACACCCTTTGCTATGCAGAGGCTCTCACATACATATGTTAATTAAAAAGCACACCCATTTGTCCGAATGACTAATTGCATAACTCCTATTTTGGTCAAAACAAACAAAATGCCCTCTCAAATGTGATTGGCTGGGAACTGCACTGCTTTTGCTTATAAAAGACTACAAATGCCAGCACAGTTAGATGAACTTGAGACATAAACCAAGGATAAACATTCCAAGACAATAACATTTCTGAATGGGTAGGTAAGCATACAACTTCAGTTTTTCTACATATGGATCTTCTTGAAAATACAAGCATTCAATATCATACAGAGGCTCTTTGATGATTTAGACTAGATCAGACATAAGTTTCTGTTTTAATTATATTATAGCTATATGAATCATCTGAAACTCAATGATTTTCATTGTTTTATTATTATCATCATCATTGCTTAAACTTACTTCTATATTAATTCCAAGCTGACATCACCTAAAACGAAGCTCTCTCTTGTGTTACATTTCTGTTGAGAAAGTGCTTCCTGTTTTGGGCATTGTAAGCATTGGGTTACATCCAGTAAGATTTACTATAGGATTTACTTTCTTTTCGCTTCTATAGTTTAATAGAACTTTAATGTCAAAATTAAACATGTTTTAATTTAGCAAGTGTATTTTTTTTTACTATAAATGCCCTGCTCATAATCAATTTCTAAAGAATATTTTCATATTTTTTTTTCATTACTTTTATTTCCATTGGTAAGAATTCAGAAGTACCTCTATATTAATTCCAAGCTGACATCACCTAAAACGAAGCTCTCTCTTGTGTTACATTTCTGTTGAGAAAGTGCTTCCTGTTTTAGGCATTGTAAGCATTGGGTAAAAAACAGTCAGATTTACTATTTAACTTACAATACTTTCTTTTATTTAATAAAGTTTAATAGAACTTTAATGTCAGAATTGAACATGAGATTAGCAAGTGATTTTTTAATATAAATTTCTTGCTCATAATCCATTTCAAAATGACATTTTTGTGTTTTTTTTTTCATTACATTTATTATAACCATTGGTACGAATTCAGATGTACCTCTATATTAATTCCAAGCTGACATCACCTAAAACAAAGCGCTCTCTCTTGTGTTACATTTCTGTTGAGAAAGTGCTTCCTGTTTTGGGCATTGTAAGCATTGGGTAACATCCAGTAAGATTTACTATAGGATTTACTTTCTTTTCGCTTCTATAGTTTAATAGAACTTTAATGTCAAAATTAAACATGTTTTATTTTAGCAAGTGTATTATTTTTACTATAAATGCCCTGCTCCTAATCAATTTCCAAAGAATATTTTCATATTTTTTTTTCATTACTTTTATTTCCATTGGTAAGAATTCAGAAGTACCTCTATATTAGTTCCAAACTAACATCACACAAAACAAAGTTCTCTCTTGTGTTATATTCCTGGTGAGAAAGTGCTTCCTTTTTTGGGCATTGTAGGCATTGGGAAACATCATCCAGACTGCTTAAGTTACATTTAAGCTGTCTCCTCATAATTTTAGATTTTATTTTCAATTGTGTTTTGAAATTGTTTAAGTAATAGCTACTGCTCAGTATTCTAAAACTGAGTGAATTGAGTGATTTTAGCCATGATTAATATTTTGATTTGTATCATTAAATTAATGTACAACTTAATAGGCTCTATAAAATTCAGTATAAACAATAAGTATCTACAAAATTCAACTCTCCTGGCTTGTCATGAATATGCTGAAAGGGAGTTTAAACAAAAATCACACCCTTTGCTATGCAGAGGCTTTCTCACATACATATGTTAATTAAAAAGCACACCCATTTGTCCGAATGACTCAATGCATAACTCCTATTTTTGTCAAAACAAACAAAATGCCCTCTCAAATGTGATTGGCTGGGAACTGCACTGCTTTTGCTTATAAAAGACTACAAATGCCAGCACAGTTAGATGAACTTGAGACATAAACCAAGGACAAACATTCCAAGACAATAACATTTCTGAATGGGTAGGTAAGCATACAACTTCAGTTTTTCTACATATGGATCTTCTTGAAAATACAAGCATTCAATATCATACAGAGGCTCTTTGATGATTTAGACTAGATCAGACATAAGTTTCTGTTTTAATTATATTATAGCTATATTAAACATCTGAAACTCAATGATTTTCATTGTGTTATTATTATTATCATCATTGCTTAAACTTACTTCTATATTAATTCCAAGCTGACATCACCTAAAACAAAGCGCTCTCTCTTGTGTTACATTTCTGTTGAGAAAGTGCTTCCTGTTTTGGGCATTGTAAGCATTGGGTAACATCCAGTAAGATTTACTATAGGATTTACTTTCTTTTCGCTTCTATAGTTTAATAGAACTTTAATGTCAAAATTAAACATGTTTTATTTTAGCAAGTGTATTATTTTTACTATAAATGCCCTGCTCATAATCAATTTCCAAAGAATATTTTCATATTTTTTTTTTCATTACTTTTATTTCCATTGGTAAGAATTCAGAAATATCTCTATATTAGTTCCAAACTAACATCACACAAAACAAAGTTCTCTCTTGTGTTATATTCCTGGTGAGAAAGTGCTCCCTTTTTGGGGCATTGTAGGCATTGGGAAACATCATCCAGACTGCTTAAGTTACATTTAAGCTGTCTCCTCATAATTTTTGATTTTATTTTCAATTGTGTTTTGAAATTGTTTAAGTAATAGCTACTGCTCAGTATTCTAAAACTGAGTGAATTGAGTGATTTTAGCCATGATTAATATTTTGATTTGTATCATTAAATAAATGTACAACTTAATAGGCTCTATAAAATTCAGTATAAACAATAAGTATCTACAAAATTCAACTCTCCTGGCTTGTCATGAATATGCTGAAAGGGAGTTTAAACAAAAATCACACCCTTTGCTATGCAGAGGCTCTCACATACATATGTTAATTAAAAAGCACACCCATTTGTCCGAATGACTCATTGCATAACTCCTATTTTGGTCAAAACAAACAAAATGCCCTCTCAAATGTGATTGGCTGGGAACTGCACTGCTTTTGCTTATAAAAGACTACAAATGCCAGCACAGTTAGATGAACTTGAGACATAAACCAAGGACAAACATTCCAAGACAATAACATTTCTGAATGGGTAGGTAAGCATACAACTTCAGTTTTTCTACATATGGATCTTCTTGAAAATACAAGCATTCAATATCATACAGAGGCTCTTTGATGATTTAGACTAGATCAGACATAAGTTTCTGTTTTAATTATATTATAGCTATATTAAACATCTGAAACTCAATGATTTTCATTGTTTTATTATTATCATCATCATTGCTTAAACTTACTTCTATATTAATTCCAAGCTGACATCACCTAAAACGAAGCTCTCTCTTGTGTTACATTTCTGTTGAGAAAGTGCTTCCTGTTTTGGGCATTGTAAGCATTGGGTTACATCCAGTAAGATTTACTATAGGATTTACTTTCTTTTCGCTTCTATAGTTTAATAGAACTTTAATGTCAAAATTAAACATGTTTTATTTTAGCAAGTGTATTTTTTTTACTATAAATGCCCTGCTCATAATCAATTTCCAAAGAATATTTTCATATTTTTTTTTTCATTACTTTTATTTCCATTGGTAAGAATTCAGAAGTACCTCTATATTAATTCCAAGCTGACATCCCCTAAAACGAAGCTCTCTCTTGTGTTACATTTCTGTTGAGAAAGTGCTTCCTGTTTTAGGCATTGTAAGCATTGGGTAAAAAACAGTCAGATTTACTATTTAACTTACAATACTTTCTTTTATTTAATAAAGTTTAATAGAACTTTAATGTCAGAATTGAACATGAGATTAGCAAGTGATTTTTTAATATAAATTTCTTGCTCATAATCCATTTCAAAATGACATTTTTGTGTTTTTTTTTTCATTACATTTATTATAACCATTGGTACGAATTCAGATGTACCTCTATATTAATTCCAAGCTGACATCACCTAAAACAAAGCGCTCTCTCTTGTGTTACATTTCTGTTGAGAAAGTGCTTCCTGTTTTGGGCATTGTAAGCATTGGGTAACATCCAGTAAGATTTACTATAGGATTTACTTTCTTTTCGCTTCTATAGTTTAATAGAACTTTAATGTCAAAATTAAACATGTTTTATTTTAGCAAGTGTATTTTTTTTTACTATAAATGCCCTGCTCCTAATCAATTTCCAAAGAATATTTTCATTTTTTTTTTTCATTACTTTTATTTCCATTGGTAAGAATTCAGAAGTACCTCTATATTAGTTCCAAACTAACATCACACAAAACAAAGTTCTCTCTTGTGTTATATTCCTGGTGAGAAAGTGCTTCCTTTTTTGGGCATTGTAGGCATTGGGAAACATCATCCAGACTGCTTAAGTTACATTTAAGCCGTCTCCTCATAATTTTAGATTTTATTTTCAATTGTGTTTTGAAATTGTTTAAGTAATAGTTACTGCTCAGTATTCTAAAACTGAGTGAATTGAGTGATTTTAGCCATGATTAATATTTTGATTTGTATCATTAAATAAATGTAAAACTTAATAGGCTCTATACAATTCAGTATAAACAATAAGTATCTACAAAATTCGACTCTCCTGGCTTATCATGAATATGCTGAATGGGAGTTTAAACAAAAATCACACCCTTTGCTATGCAGAGGCTCTCACATACATATGTTAATTAAAAAGCACACCCATTTGTCCGAATGACTAATTGCATAACTTCTATTTTGGTCAAAACAAACAAAATGCCCTCTCAAATGTGATTGGCTGGGAATTGCACTGCTTTTGCTTATAAAAGACTACAAATGCCAGCACAGTTAGATGAACTTGAGACATAAACCAAGGATAAACATTCCAAGACAATAACATTTCTGAATGGGTAGGTAAGCATACAACTTCAGTTTTTCTACATATGGATCTTCTTGAAAATACAAGCATTCAATATCATACAGAGGCTCTTTGATGATTTAGACTAGATCAGACATAAGTTTCTGTTTTAATTATATTATAGCTATATTAAACATCTGAAACTCAATGATTTTCATTGTGTTATTATTATTATCATCATTGCTTAAACTTACTTCTATATTAATTCCAAGCTGACATCACCTAAAACAAAGCGCTCTCTCTTGTGTTACATTTCTGTTGAGAAAGTGCTTCCTGTTTTGGGCATTGTAAGCATTGGGTAACATCCAGTAAGATTTACTATAGGATTTACTTTCTTTTCGCTTCTATAGTTTAATAGAACTTTAATGTCAAAATTAAACATGTTTTATTTTAGCAAGTGTATTTTTTTTACTATAAATGCCCTGCTCCTAATCAATTTCCAAAGAATATTTTCATATTTTTTTTCATTACTTTTATTTCCATTGCTAAGAATTCAGAAGTACCTCTATATTAGTTCCAAACTAACATCACACAAAACAAAGTTCTCTCTTGTGTTATATTCCTGGTGAGAAAGTACTTCCTTTTTTGGGCATTGTAGGCATTGGGAAACATCATCCAGACTGCTTAAGTTACATTTAAGCCGTCTCCTCATAATTTTAGATTTTATTTTCAATTGTGTTTTGAAATTGTTTAAGTAATAGCTACTGCTCAGTATTCTAAAACTGAGTGAATTGAGTGATTTTAGCCATGATTAATATTTTGATTTGTATCATTAAATAAATGTAAAACTTAATAGGCTCTATACAATTCAGTATAAACAATAAGTATCTACAAAATTCAACTCTCCTGGCTTGTCATGAATATGCTGAAAGGGAGTTTAAACAAAAATCACACCCTTTGCTATGCAGAGGCTTTCTCACATACATATGTTAATTAAAAAGCACACCCATTTGTCCGAATGACTCATTGCATAACTCCTATTTTGGTCAAAACAAACAAAATGCCCTCTCAAATGTGATTGGCTGGGAACTGCACTGCTTTTGCTTATAAAAGACTACAAATGCCAGCACAGTTAGATGAACTTGAGACATAAACCAAGGACAAACATTCCAAGACAATAACATTTCTGAATGGGTAGGTAAGCATACAACTTCAGTTTTTCTACATATGGATCTTCTTGAAAATACAAGCATTCAATATCATACAGAGGCTCTTTGATGATTTAGACTAGATCAGACATAAGTTTCTGTTTTAATGATATTATAGCTATATTAAACATCTGAAACTCAATGATTTTCATTGTGTTATTATTATTATCATCATTGCTTAAACTTACTTCTATATTAATTCCAAGCTGACATCACCTAAAACAAAGCGCTCTCTCTTGTGTTACATTTCTGTTGAGAAAGTGCTTCCTGTTTTGGGCATTGTAAGCATTGGGTAACATCCAGTAAGATTTACTATAGGATTTACTTTCTTTTCGCTTCTATAGTTTAATAGAACTTTAATGTCAAAATTAAACATGTTTTATTTTAGCAAGTGTATTATTTTTACTATAAATGCCCTGCTCATAATCAATTTCCAAAGAATATTTTCATATTTTTTTTTTTCATTACTTTTATTTCCATTGGTAAGAATTCAGAAATATCTCTATATTAGTTCCAAACTAACATCACACAAAACAAAGTTCTCTCTTGTGTTATATTCCTGGTGAGAAAGTGCTCCCTTTTTGGGGCATTGTAGGCATTGGGAAACATCATCCAGACTGCTTAAGTTACATTTAAGCTGTCTCCTCATAATTTTTGATTTTATTTTCAATTGTGTTTTGAAATTGTTTAAGTAATAGCTACTGCTCAGTATTCTAAAACTGAGTGAATTGAGTGATTTTAGCCATGATTAATATTTTGATTTGTATCATTAAATAAATGTAAAACTTAATAGGCTCTATACAATTCAGTATAAACAATAAGTATCTACAAAATTCAACTCTCCTGGCTTATCATGAATATGCTGAATGGGAGTTTAAACAAAAATCACACCCTTTGCTATGCAGAGGCTCTCACATACATATGTTAATTAAAAAGCACACCCATTTGTCCGAATGACTAATTGCATAACTCCTATTTTGGTCAAAACAAACAAAATGCCCTCTCAAATGTGATTGGCTGGGAACTGCACTGCTTTTGCTTATAAAAGACTACAAATGCCAGCACAGTTAGATGAACTTGAGACATAAACCAAGGACAAACATTCCAAGACAATAACATTTCTGAATGGGTAGGTAAGCATACAACTTCAGTTTTTCTACATATGGATCTTCTTGAAAATACAAGCATTCAATATCATACAGAGGCTCTTTGATGATTTAGACTAGATCAGACATAAGTTTCTGTTTTAATTATATTATAGCTATATTAAACATCTGAAACTCAATGATTTTCATTGTGTTATTATTATTATCATCATTGCTTAAACTTACTTCTATATTAATTCCAAGCTGACATCACCTAAAACAAAGCGCTCTCTCTTGTGTTACATTTCTGTTGAGAAAGTGCTTCCTGTTTTGGGCATTGTAAGCATTGGGTAACATCCAGTAAGATTTACTATAGGATTTACTTTCTTTTCGCTTCTATAGTTTAATAGAACTTTAATGTAAAAATTAAACATGTTTTATTTTAGCAAGTGTATTTTTTTTTACTATAAATGCCCTGCTCCTAATCAATTTCCAAAGAATATTTTCATATTTTTTTTCATTACTTTTATTTCCATTGCTAAGAATTCAGAAATACCTCTATATTAGTTCCAAACTAACATCACACAAAACAAAGTTCTCTCTTGTGTTATATTCCTGGTGAGAAAGTACTTCCTTTTTTGGGCATTGTAGGCATTGGGAAACATCATCCAGACTGCTTAAGTTACATTTAAGCCGTCTCCTCATAATTTTAGATTTTATTTTCAATTGTGTTTTGAAATTGTTTAAGTAATAGCTACTGCTCAGTATTCTAAAACTGAGTGAATTGAGTGATTTTAGCCATGATTAATATTTTGATTTGTATCATTAAATAAATGTACAACTTAATAGGCTCTATAAAATTCAGTATAAACAATAAGTATCTACAAAATTCAACTCTCCTGGCTTGTCATGAATATGCTGAAAGGGAGTTTAAACAAAAATCACACCCTTTGCTATGCAGAGGCTCTCACATACATATGTTAATTAAAAAGCACACCCATTTGTCCGAATGACTAATTGCATAACTCCTATTTTGGTCAAAACAAACAAAATGCACTCTCAAATGTGATTGGCTGGGAACTGCACTGCTTTTGCTTATAAAAGACTACAAATGCCAGCACAGTTAGATGAACTTGAGACATAAACCAAGGACAAACATTCCAAGACAATAACATTTCTGAATGGGTAGGTAAGCATACAACTTCAGTTTTTCTACATATGGATCTTCTTGAAAATACAAGCATTCAATATCATACAGAGGCTCTTTGATGATTTAGACTAGATCAGACATAAGTTTCTGTTTTAATTATATTATAGCTATATTAAACATCTGAAACTCAATGATTTTCATTGTTTTATTATTATCATCATCATTGCTTAAACTTACTTCTATATTAATTCCAAGCTGACATCACCTAAAACGAAGCTCTCTCTTGTGTTACATTTCTGTTGAGAAAGTGCTTCCTGTTTTGGGCATTGTAAGCATTGGGTTACATCCAGTAAGATTTACTATAGGATTTACTTTCTTTTCGCTTCTATAGTTTAATAGAACTTTAATGTCAAAATTAAACATGTTTTATTTTAGCAAGTGTATTTTTTTTACTATAAATGCCCTGCTCATAATCAATTTCCAAAGAATATTTTCATATTTTTTTTTCATTACTTTTATTTCCATTGGTAAGAATTCAGAAGTACCTCTATATTAATTCCAAGCTGACATCCCCTAAAACGAAGCTCTCTCTTGTGTTACATTTCTGTTGAGAAAGTGCTTCCTGTTTTAGGCATTGTAAGCATTGGGTAAAAAACAGTCAGATTTACTATTTAACTTACAATACTTTCTTTTATTTAATAAAGTTTAATAGAACTTTAATGTCAGAATTGAACATGAGATTAGCAAGTGATTTTTTAATATAAATTTCTTGCTCATAATCCATTTCAAAATGACATTTTTGTGTTTTTTTTTTCATTACATTTATTATAACCATTGGTACGAATTCAGATGTACCTCTATATTAATTCCAAGCTGACATCACCTAAAACAAAGCGCTCTCTCTTGTGTTACATTTCTGTTGAGAAAGTGCTTCCTGTTTTGGGCATTGTAAGCATTGGGTAACATCCAGTAAGATTTACTATAGGATTTACTTTCTTTTCGCTTCTATAGTTTAATAGAACTTTAATGTCAAAATTAAACATGTTTTATTTTAGCAAGTGTATTTTTTTTTACTATAAATGCCCTGCTCCTAATCAATTTCCAAAGAATATTTTCATTTTTTTTTTTCATTACTTTTATTTCCATTGGTAAGAATTCAGAAGTACCTCTATATTAGTTCCAAACTAACATCACACAAAACAAAGTTCTCTCTTGTGTTATATTCCTGGTGAGAAAGTGCTTCCTTTTTTGGGCATTGTAGGCATTGGGAAACATCATCCAGACTGCTTAAGTTACATTTAAGCCGTCTCCTCATAATTTTAGATTTTATTTTCAATTGTGTTTTGAAATTGTTTAAGTAATAGTTACTGCTCAGTATTCTAAAACTGAGTGAATTGAGTGATTTTAGCCATGATTAATATTTTGATTTGTATCATTAAATAAATGTAAAACTTAATAGGCTCTATACAATTCAGTATAAACAATAAGTATCTACAAAATTCGACTCTCCTGGCTTATCATGAATATGCTGAATGGGAGTTTAAACAAAAATCACACCCTTTGCTATGCAGAGGCTCTCACATACATATGTTAATTAAAAAGCACACCCATTTGTCCGAATGACTAATTGCATAACTCCTATTTTGGTCAAAACAAACAAAATGCCCTCTCAAATGTGATTGGCTGGGAATTGCACTGCTTTTGCTTATAAAAGACTACAAATGCCAGCACAGTTAGATGAACTTGAGACATAAACCAAGGATAAACATTCCAAGACAATAACATTTCTGAATGGGTAGGTAAGCATACAACTTCAGTTTTTCTACATATGGATCTTCTTGAAAATACAAGCATTCAATATCATACAGAGGCTCTTTGATGATTTAGACTAGATCAGACATAAGTTTCTGTTTTAATTATATTATAGCTATATTAAACATCTGAAACTCAATGATTTTCATTGTGTTATTATTATTATCATCATTGCTTAAACTTACTTCTATATTAATTCCAAGCTGACATCACCTAAAACAAAGCGCTCTCTCTTGTGTTACATTTCTGTTGAGAAAGTGCTTCCTGTTTTGGGCATTGTAAGCATTGGGTAACATCCAGTAAGATTTACTATAGGATTTACTTTCTTTTCGCTTCTATAGTTTAATAGAACTTTAATGTCAAAATTAAACATGTTTTATTTTAGCAAGTGTATTTTTTTTACTATAAATGCCCTGCTCCTAATCAATTTCCAAAGAATATTTTCATATTTTTTTTCATTACTTTTATTTCCATTGCTAAGAATTCAGAAGTACCTCTATATTAGTTCCAAACTAACATCACACAAAACAAAGTTCTCTCTTGTGTTATATTCCTGGTGAGAAAGTACTTCCTTTTTTGGGCATTGTAGGCATTGGGAAACATCATCCAGACTGCTTAAGTTACATTTAAGCCGTCTCCTCATAATTTTAGATTTTATTTTCAATTGTGTTTTGAAATTGTTTAAGTAATAGCTACTGCTCAGTATTCTAAAACTGAGTGAATTGAGTGATTTTAGCCATGATTAATATTTTGATTTGTATCATTAAATAAATGTAAAACTTAATAGGCTCTATACAATTCAGTATAAACAATAAGTATCTACAAAATTCAACTCTCCTGGCTTGTCATGAATATGCTGAAAGGGAGTTTAAACAAAAATCACACCCTTTGCTATGCAGAGGCTTTCTCACATACATATGTTAATTAAAAAGCACACCCATTTGTCCGAATGACTCATTGCATAACTCCTATTTTGGTCAAAACAAACAAAATGCCCTCTCAAATGTGATTGGCTGGGAACTGCACTGCTTTTGCTTATAAAAGACTACAAATGCCAGCACAGTTAGATGAACTTGAGACATAAACCAAGGACAAACATTCCAAGACAATAACATTTCTGAATGGGTAGGTAAGCATACAACTTCAGTTTTTCTACATATGGATCTTCTTGAAAATACAAGCATTCAATATCATACAGAGGCTCTTTGATGATTTAGACTAGATCAGACATAAGTTTCTGTTTTAATGATATTATAGCTATATTAAACATCTGAAACTCAATGATTTTCATTGTGTTATTATTATTATCATCATTGCTTAAACTTACTTCTATATTAATTCCAAGCTGACATCACCTAAAACAAAGCGCTCTCTCTTGTGTTACATTTCTGTTGAGAAAGTGCTTCCTGTTTTGGGCATTGTAAGCATTGGGTAACATCCAGTAAGATTTACTATAGGATTTACTTTCTTTTCGCTTCTATAGTTTAATAGAACTTTAATGTCAAAATTAAACATGTTTTATTTTAGCAAGTGTATTATTTTTACTATAAATGCCCTGCTCATAATCAATTTCCAAAGAATATTTTCATATTTTTTTTTTCATTACTTTTATTTCCATTGGTAAGAATTCAGAAATATCTCTATATTAGTTCCAAACTAACATCACACAAAACAAAGTTCTCTCTTGTGTTATATTCCTGGTGAGAAAGTGCTCCCTTTTTGGGGCATTGTAGGCATTGGGAAACATCATCCAGACTGCTTAAGTTACATTTAAGCTGTCTCCTCATAATTTTTGATTTTATTTTCAATTGTGTTTTGAAATTGTTTAAGTAATAGCTACTGCTCAGTATTCTAAAACTGAGTGAATTGAGTGATTTTAGCCATGATTAATATTTTGATTTGTATCATTAAATAAATGTAAAACTTAATAGGCTCTATACAATTCAGTATAAACAATAAGTATCTACAAAATTCGACTCTCCTGGCTTATCATGAATATGCTGAATGGGAGTTTAAACAAAAATCACACCCTTTGCTATGCAGAGGCTCTCACATACATATGTTAATTAAAAAGCACACCCATTTGTCCGAATGACTAATTGCATAACTCCTATTTTGGTCAAAACAAACAAAATGCCCTCTCAAATGTGATTGGCTGGGAACTGCACTGCTTTTGCTTATAAAAGACTACAAATGCCAGCACAGTTAGATGAACTTGAGACATAAACCAAGGATAAACATTCCAAGACAATAACATTTCTGAATGGGTAGGTAAGCATACAACTTCAGTTTTTCTACATATGGATCTTCTTGAAAATACAAGCATTCAATATCATACAGAGGCTCTTTGATGATTTAGACTAGATCAGACATAAGTTTCTGTTTTAATTATATTATAGCTATATTAAACATCTGAAACTCAATGATTTTCATTGTGTTATTATTATTATCATCATTGCTTAAACTTACTTCTATATTAATTCCAAGCTGACATCACCTAAAACAAAGCGCTCTCTCTTGTGTTACATTTCTGTTGAGAAAGTGCTTCCTGTTTTGGGCATTGTAAGCATTGGGTAACATCCAGTAAGATTTACTATAGGATTTACTTTCTTTTCGCTTCTATAGTTTAATAGAACTTTAATGTCAAAATGAAACATGTTTTATTTTAGCAAGTGTATTTTTTTTTACTATAAATGCCCTGCTCCTAATCAATTTCCAAAGAATATTTTCATATTTTTTTTCATTACTTTTATTTCCATTGCTAAGAATTCAGAAATACCTCTATATTAGTTCCAAACTAACATCACACAAAACAAAGTTCTCTCTTGTGTTATATTCCTGGTGAGAAAGTACTTCCTTTTTTGGGCATTGTAGGCATTGGGAAACATCATCCAGACTGCTTAAGTTACATTTAAGCCGTCTCCTCATAATTTTAGATTTTATTTTCAATTGTGTTTTGAAATTGTTTAAGTAATAGCTACTGCTCAGTATTCTAAAACTGAGTGAATTGAGTGATTTTAGCCATGATTAATATTTTGATTTGTATCATTAAATAAATGTAAAACTTAATAGGCTCTATACAATTCAGTATAAACAATAAGTATCTACAAAATTCAACTCTCCTGGCTTGTCATGAATATGCTGAAAGGGAGTTTAAACAAAAATCACACCCTTTGCTATGCAGAGGCTTTCTCACATACATATGTTAATTAAAAAGCACACCCATTTGTCCGAATGACTCATTGCATAACTCCTATTTTGGTCAAAACAAACAAAATGCCCTCTCAAATGTGATTGGCTGGGAACTGCACTGCTTTTGCTTATAAAAGACTACAAATGCCAGCACAGTTAGATGAACTTGAGACATAAACCAAGGACAAACATTCCAAGACAATAACATTTCTGAATGGGTAGGTAAGCATACAACTTCAGTTTTTCTACATATGGATCTTCTTGAAAATACAAGCATTCAATATCATACAGAGGCTCTTTGATGATTTAGACTAGATCAGACATAAGTTTCTGTTTTAATGATATTATAGCTATATTAAACATCTGAAACTCAATGATTTTCATTGTGTTATTATTATTATCATCATTGCTTAAACTTACTTCTATATTAATTCCAAGCTGACATCACCTAAAACAAAGTGCTCTCTCTTGTGTTACATTTCTGTTGAGAAAGTGCTTCCTGTTTTGGGCATTGTAAGCATTGGGTAACATCCAGTAAGATTTACTATAGGATTTACTTTCTTTTCGCTTCTATAGTTTAATAGAACTTTAATGTCAAAATTAAACATGTTTTATTTTAGCAAGTGTATTATTTTTACTATAAATGCCCTGCTCATAATCAATTTCCAAAGAATATTTTCATATTTTTTTTTTCATTACTTTTATTTCCATTGGTAAGAATTCAGAAATATCTCTATATTAGTTCCAAACTAACATCACACAAAACAAAGTTCTCTCTTGTGTTATATTCCTGGTGAGAAAGTGCTCCCTTTTTGGGGCATTGTAGGCATTGGGAAACATCATCCAGACTGCTTAAGTTACATTTAAGCTGTCTCCTCATAATTTTTGATTTTATTTTCAATTGTGTTTTGAAATTGTTTAAGTAATAGCTACTGCTCAGTATTCTAAAACTGAGTGAATTGAGTGATTTTAGCCATGATTAATATTTTGATTTGTATCATTAAATAAATGTACAACTTAATAGGCTCTATAAAATTCAGTATAAACAATAAGTATCTACAAAATTCAACTCTCCTGGCTTGTCATGAATATGCTGAAAGGGAGTTTAAACAAAAATCACACCCTTTGCTATGCAGAGGCTCTCACATACATATGTTAATTAAAAAGCACACCCATTTGTCCGAATGACTAATTGCATAACTCCTATTTTGGTCAAAACAAACAAAATGCACTCTCAAATGTGATTGGCTGGGAACTGCACTGCTTTTGCTTATAAAAGACTACAAATGCCAGCACAGTTAGATGAACTTGAGACATAAACCAAGGACAAACATTCCAAGACAATAACATTTCTGAATGGGTAGGTAAGCATACAACTTCAGTTTTTCTACATATGGATCTTCTTGAAAATACAAGCATTCAATATCATACAGAGGCTCTTTGATGATTTAGACTAGATCAGACATAAGTTTCTGTTTTAATTATATTATAGCTATATTAAACATCTGAAACTCAATGATTTTCATTGTTTTATTATTATCATCATCATTGCTTAAACTTACTTCTATATTAATTCCAAGCTGACATCACCTAAAACGAAGCTCTCTCTTGTGTTACATTTCTGTTGAGAAAGTGCTTCCTGTTTTGGGCATTGTAAGCATTGGGTTACATCCAGTAAGATTTACTATAGGATTTACTTTCTTTTCGCTTCTATAGTTTAATAGAACTTTAATGTCAAAATTAAACATGTTTTATTTTAGCAAGTGTATTTTTTTTACTATAAATGCCCTGCTCATAATCAATTTCCAAAGAATATTTTCATATTTTTTTTTCATTACTTTTATTTCCATTGGTAAGAATTCAGAAGTACCTCTATATTAATTCCAAGCTGACATCCCCTAAAACGAAGCTCTCTCTTGTGTTACATTTCTGTTGAGAAAGTGCTTCCTGTTTTAGGCATTGTAAGCATTGGGTAAAAAACAGTCAGATTTACTATTTAACTTACAATACTTTCTTTTATTTAATAAAGTTTAATAGAACTTTAATGTCAGAATTGAACATGAGATTAGCAAGTGATTTTTTAATATAAATTTCTTGCTCATAATCCATTTCAAAATGACATTTTTGTGTTTTTTTTTTCATTACATTTATTATAACCATTGGTACGAATTCAGATGTACCTCTATATTAATTCCAAGCTGACATCACCTAAAACAAAGCGCTCTCTCTTGTGTTACATTTCTGTTGAGAAAGTGCTTCCTGTTTTGGGCATTGTAAGCATTGGGTAACATCCAGTAAGATTTACTATAGGATTTACTTTCTTTTCGCTTCTATAGTTTAATAGAACTTTAATGTCAAAATTAAACATGTTTTATTTTAGCAAGTGTATTTTTTTTTACTATAAATGCCCTGCTCCTAATCAATTTCCAAAGAATATTTTCATTTTTTTTTTTCATTACTTTTATTTCCATTGGTAAGAATTCAGAAGTACCTCTATATTAGTTCCAAACTAACATCACACAAAACAAAGTTCTCTCTTGTGTTATATTCCTGGTGAGAAAGTGCTTCCTTTTTTGGGCATTGTAGGCATTGGGAAACATCATCCAGACTGCTTAAGTTACATTTAAGCCGTCTCCTCATAATTTTAGATTTTATTTTCAATTGTGTTTTGAAATTGTTTAAGTAATAGTTACTGCTCAGTATTCTAAAACTGAGTGAATTGAGTGATTTTAGCCATGATTAATATTTTGATTTGTATCATTAAATAAATGTAAAACTTAATAGGCTCTATACAATTCAGTATAAACAATAAGTATCTACAAAATTCGACTCTCCTGGCTTATCATGAATATGCTGAATGGGAGTTTAAACAAAAATCACACCCTTTGCTATGCAGAGGCTCTCACATACATATGTTAATTAAAAAGCACACCCATTTGTCCGAATGACTAATTGCATAACTCCTATTTTGGTCAAAACAAACAAAATGCCCTCTCAAATGTGATTGGCTGGGAATTGCACTGCTTTTGCTTATAAAAGACTACAAATGCCAGCACAGTTAGATGAACTTGAGACATAAACCAAGGATAAACATTCCAAGACAATAACATTTCTGAATGGGTAGGTAAGCATACAACTTCAGTTTTTCTACATATGGATCTTCTTGAAAATACAAGCATTCAATATCATACAGAGGCTCTTTGATGATTTAGACTAGATCAGACATAAGTTTCTGTTTTAATTATATTATAGCTATATTAAACATCTGAAACTCAATGATTTTCATTGTGTTATTATTATTATCATCATTGCTTAAACTTACTTCTATATTAATTCCAAGCTGACATCACCTAAAACAAAGCGCTCTCTCTTGTGTTACATTTCTGTTGAGAAAGTGCTTCCTGTTTTGGGCATTGTAAGCATTGGGTAACATCCAGTAAGATTTACTATAGGATTTACTTTCTTTTCGCTTCTATAGTTTAATAGAACTTTAATGTCAAAATTAAACATGTTTTATTTTAGCAAGTGTATTTTTTTTACTATAAATGCCCTGCTCCTAATCAATTTCCAAAGAATATTTTCATATTTTTTTTCATTACTTTTATTTCCATTGCTAAGAATTCAGAAGTACCTCTATATTAGTTCCAAACTAACATCACACAAAACAAAGTTCTCTCTTGTGTTATATTCCTGGTGAGAAAGTACTTCCTTTTTTGGGCATTGTAGGCATTGGGAAACATCATCCAGACTGCTTAAGTTACATTTAAGCCGTCTCCTCATAATTTTAGATTTTATTTTCAATTGTGTTTTGAAATTGTTTAAGTAATAGCTACTGCTCAGTATTCTAAAACTGAGTGAATTGAGTGATTTTAGCCATGATTAATATTTTGATTTGTATCATTAAATAAATGTAAAACTTAATAGGCTCTATACAATTCAGTATAAACAATAAGTATCTACAAAATTCAACTCTCCTGGCTTGTCATGAATATGCTGAAAGGGAGTTTAAACAAAAATCACACCCTTTGCTATGCAGAGGCTTTCTCACATACATATGTTAATTAAAAAGCACACCCATTTGTCCGAATGACTCATTGCATAACTCCTATTTTGGTCAAAACAAACAAAATGCCCTCTCAAATGTGATTGGCTGGGAACTGCACTGCTTTTGCTTATAAAAGACTACAAATGCCAGCACAGTTAGATGAACTTGAGACATAAACCAAGGACAAACATTCCAAGACAATAACATTTCTGAATGGGTAGGTAAGCATACAACTTCAGTTTTTCTACATATGGATCTTCTTGAAAATACAAGCATTCAATATCATACAGAGGCTCTTTGATGATTTAGACTAGATCAGACATAAGTTTCTGTTTTAATGATATTATAGCTATATTAAACATCTGAAACTCAATGATTTTCATTGTGTTATTATTATTATCATCATTGCTTAAACTTACTTCTATATTAATTCCAAGCTGACATCACCTAAAACAAAGCGCTCTCTCTTGTGTTACATTTCTGTTGAGAAAGTGCTTCCTGTTTTGGGCATTGTAAGCATTGGGTAACATCCAGTAAGATTTACTATAGGATTTACTTTCTTTTCGCTTCTATAGTTTAATAGAACTTTAATGTCAAAATTAAACATGTTTTATTTTAGCAAGTGTATTATTTTTACTATAAATGCCCTGCTCATAATCAATTTCCAAAGAATATTTTCATATTTTTTTTTTCATTACTTTTATTTCCATTGGTAAGAATTCAGAAATATCTCTATATTAGTTCCAAACTAACATCACACAAAACAAAGTTCTCTCTTGTGTTATATTCCTGGTGAGAAAGTGCTCCCTTTTTGGGGCATTGTAGGCATTGGGAAACATCATCCAGACTGCTTAAGTTACATTTAAGCTGTCTCCTCATAATTTTTGATTTTATTTTCAATTGTGTTTTGAAATTGTTTAAGTAATAGCTACTGCTCAGTATTCTAAAACTGAGTGAATTGAGTGATTTTAGCCATGATTAATATTTTGATTTGTATCATTAAATAAATGTAAAACTTAATAGGCTCTATACAATTCAGTATAAACAATAAGTATCTACAAAATTCGACTCTCCTGGCTTATCATGAATATGCTGAATGGGAGTTTAAACAAAAATCACACCCTTTGCTATGCAGAGGCTCTCACATACATATGTTAATTAAAAAGCACACCCATTTGTCCGAATGACTAATTGCATAACTCCTATTTTGGTCAAAACAAACAAAATGCCCTCTCAAATGTGATTGGCTGGGAACTGCACTGCTTTTGCTTATAAAAGACTACAAATGCCAGCACAGTTAGATGAACTTGAGACATAAACCAAGGATAAACATTCCAAGACAATAACATTTCTGAATGGGTAGGTAAGCATACAACTTCAGTTTTTCTACATATGGATCTTCTTGAAAATACAAGCATTCAATATCATACAGAGGCTCTTTGATGATTTAGACTAGATCAGACATAAGTTTCTGTTTTAATTATATTATAGCTATATTAAACATCTGAAACTCAATGATTTTCATTGTGTTATTATTATTATCATCATTGCTTAAACTTACTTCTATATTAATTCCAAGCTGACATCACCTAAAACAAAGCGCTCTCTCTTGTGTTACATTTCTGTTGAGAAAGTGCTTCCTGTTTTGGGCATTGTAAGCATTGGGTAACATCCAGTAAGATTTACTATAGGATTTACTTTCTTTTCGCTTCTATAGTTTAATAGAACTTTAATGTCAAAATGAAACATGTTTTATTTTAGCAAGTGTATTTTTTTTTACTATAAATGCCCTGCTCCTAATCAATTTCCAAAGAATATTTTCATATTTTTTTTCATTACTTTTATTTCCATTGCTAAGAATTCAGAAATACCTCTATATTAGTTCCAAACTAACATCACACAAAACAAAGTTCTCTCTTGTGTTATATTCCTGGTGAGAAAGTACTTCCTTTTTTGGGCATTGTAGGCATTGGGAAACATCATCCAGACTGCTTAAGTTACATTTAAGCCGTCTCCTCATAATTTTAGATTTTATTTTCAATTGTGTTTTGAAATTGTTTAAGTAATAGCTACTGCTCAGTATTCTAAAACTGAGTGAATTGAGTGATTTTAGCCATGATTAATATTTTGATTTGTATCATTAAATAAATGTAAAACTTAATAGGCTCTATACAATTCAGTATAAACAATAAGTATCTACAAAATTCAACTCTCCTGGCTTGTCATGAATATGCTGAAAGGGAGTTTAAACAAAAATCACACCCTTTGCTATGCAGAGGCTTTCTCACATACATATGTTAATTAAAAAGCACACCCATTTGTCCGAATGACTCATTGCATAACTCCTATTTTGGTCAAAACAAACAAAATGCCCTCTCAAATGTGATTGGCTGGGAACTGCACTGCTTTTGCTTATAAAAGACTACAAATGCCAGCACAGTTAGATGAACTTGAGACATAAACCAAGGACAAACATTCCAAGACAATAACATTTCTGAATGGGTAGGTAAGCATACAACTTCAGTTTTTCTACATATGGATCTTCTTGAAAATACAAGCATTCAATATCATACAGAGGCTCTTTGATGATTTAGACTAGATCAGACATAAGTTTCTGTTTTAATGATATTATAGCTATATTAAACATCTGAAACTCAATGATTTTCATTGTGTTATTATTATTATCATCATTGCTTAAACTTACTTCTATATTAATTCCAAGCTGACATCACCTAAAACAAAGTGCTCTCTCTTGTGTTACATTTCTGTTGAGAAAGTGCTTCCTGTTTTGGGCATTGTAAGCATTGGGTAACATCCAGTAAGATTTACTATAGGATTTACTTTCTTTTCGCTTCTATAGTTTAATAGAACTTTAATGTCAAAATTAAACATGTTTTATTTTAGCAAGTGTATTATTTTTACTATAAATGCCCTGCTCATAATCAATTTCCAAAGAATATTTTCATATTTTTTTTTTCATTACTTTTATTTCCATTGGTAAGAATTCAGAAATATCTCTATATTAGTTCCAAACTAACATCACACAAAACAAAGTTCTCTCTTGTGTTATATTCCTGGTGAGAAAGTGCTCCCTTTTTGGGGCATTGTAGGCATTGGGAAACATCATCCAGACTGCTTAAGTTACATTTAAGCTGTCTCCTCATAATTTTTGATTTTATTTTCAATTGTGTTTTGAAATTGTTTAAGTAATAGCTACTGCTCAGTATTCTAAAACTGAGTGAATTGAGTGATTTTAGCCATGATTAATATTTTGATTTGTATCATTAAATAAATGTACAACTTAATAGGCTCTATAAAATTCAGTATAAACAATAAGTATCTACAAAATTCAACTCTCCTGGCTTGTCATGAATATGCTGAAAGGGAGTTTAAACAAAAATCACACCCTTTGCTATGCAGAGGCTCTCACATACATATGTTAATTAAAAAGCACACCCATTTGTCCGAATGACTAATTGCATAACTCCTATTTTGGTCAAAACAAACAAAATGCACTCTCAAATGTGATTGGCTGGGAACTGCACTGCTTTTGCTTATAAAAGACTACAAATGCCAGCACAGTTAGATGAACTTGAGACATAAACCAAGGACAAACATTCCAAGACAATAACATTTCTGAATGGGTAGGTAAGCATACAACTTCAGTTTTTCTACATATGGATCTTCTTGAAAATACAAGCATTCAATATCATACAGAGGCTCTTTGATGATTTAGACTAGATCAGACATAAGTTTCTGTTTTAATTATATTATAGCTATATTAAACATCTGAAACTCAATGATTTTCATTGTTTTATTATTATCATCATCATTGCTTAAACTTACTTCTATATTAATTCCAAGCTGACATCACCTAAAACGAAGCTCTCTCTTGTGTTACATTTCTGTTGAGAAAGTGCTTCCTGTTTTGGGCATTGTAAGCATTGGGTTACATCCAGTAAGATTTACTATAGGATTTACTTTCTTTTCGCTTCTATAGTTTAATAGAACTTTAATGTCAAAATTAAACATGTTTTATTTTAGCAAGTGTATTTTTTTTACTATAAATGCCCTGCTCATAATCAATTTCCAAAGAATATTTTCATATTTTTTTTTTCATTACTTTTATTTCCATTGGTAAGAATTCAGAAGTACCTCTATATTAATTCCAAGCTGACATCCCCTAAAACGAAGCTCTCTCTTGTGTTACATTTCTGTTGAGAAAGTGCTTCCTGTTTTAGGCATTGTAAGCATTGGGTAAAAAACAGTCAGATTTACTATTTAACTTACAATACTTTCTTTTATTTAATAAAGTTTAATAGAACTTTAATGTCAGAATTGAACATGAGATTAGCAAGTGATTTTTTAATATAAATTTCTTGCTCATAATCCATTTCAAAATGACATTTTTGTGTTTTTTTTTTCATTACATTTATTATAACCATTGGTACGAATTCAGATGTACCTCTATATTAATTCCAAGCTGACATCACCTAAAACAAAGCGCTCTCTCTTGTGTTACATTTCTGTTGAGAAAGTGCTTCCTGTTTTGGGCATTGTAAGCATTGGGTAACATCCAGTAAGATTTACTATAGGATTTACTTTCTTTTCGCTTCTATAGTTTAATAGAACTTTAATGTCAAAATTAAACATGTTTTATTTTAGCAAGTGTATTTTTTTTTACTATAAATGCCCTGCTCCTAATCAATTTCCAAAGAATATTTTCATTTTTTTTTTTCATTACTTTTATTTCCATTGGTAAGAATTCAGAAGTACCTCTATATTAGTTCCAAACTAACATCACACAAAACAAAGTTCTCTCTTGTGTTATATTCCTGGTGAGAAAGTGCTTCCTTTTTTGGGCATTGTAGGCATTGGGAAACATCATCCAGACTGCTTAAGTTACATTTAAGCCGTCTCCTCATAATTTTAGATTTTATTTTCAATTGTGTTTTGAAATTGTTTAAGTAATAGTTACTGCTCAGTATTCTAAAACTGAGTGAATTGAGTGATTTTAGCCATGATTAATATTTTGATTTGTATCATTAAATAAATGTAAAACTTAATAGGCTCTATACAATTCAGTATAAACAATAAGTATCTACAAAATTCGACTCTCCTGGCTTATCATGAATATGCTGAATGGGAGTTTAAACAAAAATCACACCCTTTGCTATGCAGAGGCTCTCACATACATATGTTAATTAAAAAGCACACCCATTTGTCCGAATGACTAATTGCATAACTCCTATTTTGGTCAAAACAAACAAAATGCCCTCTCAAATGTGATTGGCTGGGAATTGCACTGCTTTTGCTTATAAAAGACTACAAATGCCAGCACAGTTAGATGAACTTGAGACATAAACCAAGGATAAACATTCCAAGACAATAACATTTCTGAATGGGTAGGTAAGCATACAACTTCAGTTTTTCTACATATGGATCTTCTTGAAAATACAAGCATTCAATATCATACAGAGGCTCTTTGATGATTTAGACTAGATCAGACATAAGTTTCTGTTTTAATTATATTATAGCTATATTAAACATCTGAAACTCAATGATTTTCATTGTGTTATTATTATTATCATCATTGCTTAAACTTACTTCTATATTAATTCCAAGCTGACATCACCTAAAACAAAGCGCTCTCTCTTGTGTTACATTTCTGTTGAGAAAGTGCTTCCTGTTTTGGGCATTGTAAGCATTGGGTAACATCCAGTAAGATTTACTATAGGATTTACTTTCTTTTCGCTTCTATAGTTTAATAGAACTTTAATGTCAAAATTAAACATGTTTTATTTTAGCAAGTGTATTATTTTTACTATAAATGCCCTGCTCATAATCAATTTCCAAAGAATATTTTCATATTTTTTTTTTCATTACTTTTATTTCCATTGGTAAGAATTCAGAAATATCTCTATATTAGTTCCAAACTAACATCACACAAAACAAAGTTCTCTCTTGTGTTATATTCCTGGTGAGAAAGTGCTCCCTTTTTGGGGCATTGTAGGCATTGGGAAACATCATCCAGACTGCTTAAGTTACATTTAAGCTGTCTCCTCATAATTTTTGATTTTATTTTCAATTGTGTTTTGAAATTGTTTAAGTAATAGCTACTGCTCAGTATTCTAAAACTGAGTGAATTGAGTGATTTTAGCCATGATTAATATTTTGATTTGAATCATTAAATAAATGTAAAACTTAATAGGCTCTATACAATTCAGTATAAACAATAAGTATCTACAAAATTCGACTCTCCTGGCTTATCATGAATATGCTGAATGGGAGTTTAAACAAAAATCACACCCTTTGCTATGCAGAGGCTCTCACATACATATGTTAATTAAAAAGCACACCCATTTGTCCGAATGACTAATTGCATAACTCCTATTTTGGTCAAAACAAACAAAATGCCCTCTCAAATGTGATTGGCTGGGAACTGCACTGCTTTTGCTTATAAAAGACTACAAATGCCAGCACAGTTAGATGAACTTGAGACATAAACCAAGGATAAACATTCCAAGACAATAACATTTCTGAATGGGTAGGTAAGCATACAACTTCAGTTTTTCTACATATGGATCTTCTTGAAAATACAAGCATTCAATATCATACAGAGGCTCTTTGATGATTTAGACTAGATCAGACATAAGTTTCTGTTTTAATTATATTATAGCTATATTAAACATCTGAAACTCAATGATTTTCATTGTGTTATTATTATTATCATCATTGCTTAAACTTACTTCTATATTAATTCCAAGCTGACATCACCTAAAACAAAGCGCTCTCTCTTGTGTTACATTTCTGTTGAGAAAGTGCTTCCTGTTTTGGGCATTGTAAGCATTGGGTAACATCCAGTAAGATTTACTATAGGATTTACTTTCTTTTCGCTTCTATAGTTTAATAGAACTTTAATGTCAAAATTAAACATGTTTTATTTTAGCAAGTGTATTTTTTTTTACTATAAATGCCCTGCTCCTAATCAATTTCCAAAGAATATTTTCATATTTTTTTTCATTACTTTTATTTCCATTGCTAAGAATTCAGAAATACCTCTATATTAGTTCCAAACTAACATCACACAAAACAAAGTTCTCTCTTGTGTTATATTCCTGGTGAGAAAGTACTTCCTTTTTTGGGCATTGTAGGCATTGGGAAACATCATCCAGACTGCTTAAGTTACATTTAAGCCGTCTCCTCATAATTTTAGATTTTATTTTCAATTGTGTTTTGAAATTGTTTAAGTAATAGCTACTGCTCAGTATTCTAAAACTGAGTGAATTGAGTGATTTTAGCCATGATTAATATTTTGATTTGTATCATTAAATAAATGTAAAACTTAATAGGCTCTATACAATTCAGTATAAACAATAAGTATCTACAAAATTCAACTCTCCTGGCTTGTCATGAATATGCTGAAAGGGAGTTTAAACAAAAATCACACCCTTTGCTATGCAGAGGCTTTCTCACATACATATGTTAATTAAAAAGCACACCCATTTGTCCGAATGACTCATTGCATAACTCCTATTTTGGTCAAAACAAACAAAATGCCCTCTCAAATGTGATTGGCTGGGAACTGCACTGCTTTTGCTTATAAAAGACTACAAATGCCAGCACAGTTAGATGAACTTGAGACATAAACCAAGGACAAACATTCCAAGACAATAACATTTCTGAATGGGTAGGTAAGCATACAACTTCAGTTTTTCTACATATGGATCTTCTTGAAAATACAAGCATTCAATATCATACAGAGGCTCTTTGATGATTTAGACTAGATCAGACATAAGTTTCTGTTTTAATGATATTATAGCTATATTAAACATCTGAAACTCAATGATTTTCATTGTGTTATTATTATTATCATCATTGCTTAAACTTACTTCTATATTAATTCCAAGCTGACATCACCTAAAACAAAGTGCTCTCTCTTGTGTTACATTTCTGTTGAGAAAGTGCTTCCTGTTTTGGGCATTGTAAGCATTGGGTAACATCCAGTAAGATTTACTATAGGATTTACTTTCTTTTCGCTTCTATAGTTTAATAGAACTTTAATGTCAAAATTAAACATGTTTTATTTTAGCAAGTGTATTATTTTTACTATAAATGCCCTGCTCATAATCAATTTCCAAAGAATATTTTCATATTTTTTTTTTCATTACTTTTATTTCCATTGGTAAGAATTCAGAAATATCTCTATATTAGTTCCAAACTAACATCACACAAAACAAAGTTCTCTCTTGTGTTATATTCCTGGTGAGAAAGTGCTCCCTTTTTGGGGCATTGTAGGCATTGGGAAACATCATCCAGACTGCTTAAGTTACATTTAAGCTGTCTCCTCATAATTTTTGATTTTATTTTCAATTGTGTTTTGAAATTGTTTAAGTAATAGCTACTGCTCAGTATTCTAAAACTGAGTGAATTGAGTGATTTTAGCCATGATTAATATTTTGATTTGTATCATTAAATAAATGTACAACTTAATAGGCTCTATAAAATTCAGTATAAACAATAAGTATCTACAAAATTCAACTCTCCTGGCTTGTCATGAATATGCTGAAAGGGAGTTTAAACAAAAATCACACCCTTTGCTATGCAGAGGCTCTCACATACATATGTTAATTAAAAAGCACACCCATTTGTCCGAATGACTAATTGCATAACTCCTATTTTGGTCAAAACAAACAAAATGCACTCTCAAATGTGATTGGCTGGGAACTGCACTGCTTTTGCTTATAAAAGACTACAAATGCCAGCACAGTTAGATGAACTTGAGACATAAACCAAGGACAAACATTCCAAGACAATAACATTTCTGAATGGGTAGGTAAGCATACAACTTCAGTTTTTCTACATATGGATCTTCTTGAAAATACAAGCATTCAATATCATACAGAGGCTCTTTGATGATTTAGACTAGATCAGACATAAGTTTCTGTTTTAATTATATTATAGCTATATTAAACATCTGAAACTCAATGATTTTCATTGTTTTATTATTATCATCATCATTGCTTAAACTTACTTCTATATTAATTCCAAGCTGACATCACCTAAAACGAAGCTCTCTCTTGTGTTACATTTCTGTTGAGAAAGTGCTTCCTGTTTTGGGCATTGTAAGCATTGGGTTACATCCAGTAAGATTTACTATAGGATTTACTTTCTTTTCGCTTCTATAGTTTAATAGAACTTTAATGTCAAAATTAAACATGTTTTATTTTAGCAAGTGTATTTTTTTTACTATAAATGCCCTGCTCATAATCAATTTCCAAAGAATATTTTCATATTTTTTTTTTCATTACTTTTATTTCCATTGGTAAGAATTCAGAAGTACCTCTATATTAATTCCAAGCTGACATCCCCTAAAACGAAGCTCTCTCTTGTGTTACATTTCTGTTGAGAAAGTGCTTCCTGTTTTAGGCATTGTAAGCATTGGGTAAAAAACAGTCAGATTTACTATTTAACTTACAATACTTTCTTTTATTTAATAAAGTTTAATAGAACTTTAATGTCAGAATTGAACATGAGATTAGCAAGTGATTTTTTAATATAAATTTCTTGCTCATAATCCATTTCAAAATGACATTTTTGTGTTTTTTTTTTCATTACATTTATTATAACCATTGGTACGAATTCAGATGTACCTCTATATTAATTCCAAGCTGACATCACCTAAAACAAAGCGCTCTCTCTTGTGTTACATTTCTGTTGAGAAAGTGCTTCCTGTTTTGGGCATTGTAAGCATTGGGTAACATCCAGTAAGATTTACTATAGGATTTACTTTCTTTTCGCTTCTATAGTTTAATAGAACTTTAATGTCAAAATTAAACATGTTTTATTTTAGCAAGTGTATTTTTTTTTACTATAAATGCCCTGCTCCTAATCAATTTCCAAAGAATATTTTCATTTTTTTTTTCATTACTTTTATTTCCATTGGTAAGAATTCAGAAGTACCTCTATATTAGTTCCAAACTAACATCACACAAAACAAAGTTCTCTCTTGTGTTATATTCCTGGTGAGAAAGTGCTTCCTTTTTTGGGCATTGTAGGCATTGGGAAACATCATCCAGACTGCTTAAGTTACATTTAAGCCGTCTCCTCATAATTTTAGATTTTATTTTCAATTGTGTTTTGAAATTGTTTAAGTAATAGTTACTGCTCAGTATTCTAAAACTGAGTGAATTGAGTGATTTTAGCCATGATTAATATTTTGATTTGTATCATTAAATAAATGTAAAACTTAATAGGCTCTATACAATTCAGTATAAACAATAAGTATCTACAAAATTCGACTCTCCTGGCTTATCATGAATATGCTGAATGGGAGTTTAAACAAAAATCACACCCTTTGCTATGCAGAGGCTCTCACATACATATGTTAATTAAAAAGCACACCCATTTGTCCGAATGACTAATTGCATAACTCCTATTTTGGTCAAAACAAACAAAATGCCCTCTCAAATGTGATTGGCTGGGAATTGCACTGCTTTTGCTTATAAAAGACTACAAATGCCAGCACAGTTAGATGAACTTGAGACATAAACCAAGGATAAACATTCCAAGACAATAACATTTCTGAATGGGTAGGTAAGCATACAACTTCAGTTTTTCTACATATGGATCTTCTTGAAAATACAAGCATTCAATATCATACAGAGGCTCTTTGATGATTTAGACTAGATCAGACATAAGTTTCTGTTTTAATTATATTATAGCTATATTAAACATCTGAAACTCAATGATTTTCATTGTGTTATTATTATTATCATCATTGCTTAAACTTACTTCTATATTAATTCCAAGCTGACATCACCTAAAACAAAGCGCTCTCTCTTGTGTTACATTTCTGTTGAGAAAGTGCTTCCTGTTTTGGGCATTGTAAGCATTGGGTAACATCCAGTAAGATTTACTATAGGATTTACTTTCTTTTCGCTTCTATAGTTTAATAGAACTTTAATGTCAAAATTAAACATGTTTTATTTTAGCAAGTGTATTATTTTTACTATAAATGCCCTGCTCATAATCAATTTCCAAAGAATATTTTCATTTTTTTTTTTTCATTACTTTTATTTCCATTGGTAAGAATTCAGAAATATCTCTATATTAGTTCCAAACTAACATCACACAAAACAAAGTTCTCTCTTGTGTTATATTCCTGGTGAGAAAGTGCTCCCTTTTTGGGGCATTGTAGGCATTGGGAAACATCATCCAGACTGCTTAAGTTACATTTAAGCTGTCTCCTCATAATTTTTTATTTTATTTTCAATTGTGTTTTGAAATTGTTTAAGTAATAGCTACTGCTCAGTATTCTAAAACTGAGTGAATTGAGTGATTTTAGCCATGATTAATATTTTGATTTGAATCATTAAATAAATGTAAAACTTAATAGGCTCTATACAATTCAGTATAAACAATAAGTATCTACAAAATTCGACTCTCCTGGCTTATCATGAATATGCTGAATGGGAGTTTAAACAAAAATCACACCCTTTGCTATGCAGAGGCTCTCACATACATATGTTAATTAAAAAGCACACCCATTTGTCCGAATGACTAATTGCATAACTCCTATTTTGGTCAAAACAAACAAAATGCCCTCTCAAATGTGATTGGCTGGGAACTGCACTGCTTTTGCTTATAAAAGACTACAAATGCCAGCACAGTTAGATGAACTTGAGACATAAACCAAGGATAAACATTCCAAGACAATAACATTTCTGAATGGGTAGGTAAGCATACAACTTCAGTTTTTCTACATATGGATCTTCTTGAAAATACAAGCATTCAATATCATACAGAGGCTCTTTGATGATTTAGACTAGATCAGACATAAGTTTCTGTTTTAATTATATTATAGCTATATTAAACATCTGAAACTCAATGATTTTCATTGTGTTATTATTATTATCATCATTGCTTAAACTTACTTCTATATTAATTCCAAGCTGACATCACCTAAAACAAAGCGCTCTCTCTTGTGTTACATTTCTGTTGAGAAAGTGCTTCCTGTTTTGGGCATTGTAAGCATTGGGTAACATCCAGTAAGATTTACTATAGGATTTACTTTCTTTTCGCTTCTATAGTTTAATAGAACTTTAATGTCAAAATTAAACATGTTTTATTTTAGCAAGTGTATTTTTTTTTACTATAAATGCCCTGCTCCTAATCAATTTCCAAAGAATATTTTCATATTTTTTTTCATTACTTTTATTTCCATTGCTAAGAATTCAGAAATACCTCTATATTAGTTCCAAACTAACATCACACAAAACAAAGTTCTCTCTTGTGTTATATTCCTGGTGAGAAAGTACTTCCTTTTTTGGGCATTGTAGGCATTGGGAAACATCATCCAGACTGCTTAAGTTACATTTAAGCCGTCTCCTCATAATTTTAGATTTTATTTTCAATTGTGTTTTGAAATTGTTTAAGTAATAGCTACTGCTCAGTATTCTAAAACTGAGTGAATTGAGTGATTTTAGCCATGATTAATATTTTGATTTGTATCATTAAATAAATGTAAAACTTAATAGGCTCTATACAATTCAGTATAAACAATAAGTATCTACAAAATTCAACTCTCCTGGCTTGTCATGAATATGCTGAAAGGGAGTTTAAACAAAAATCACACCCTTTGCTATGCAGAGGCTTTCTCACATACATATGTTAATTAAAAAGCACACCCATTTGTCCGAATGACTCATTGCATAACTCCTATTTTGGTCAAAACAAACAAAATGCCCTCTCAAATGTGATTGGCTGGGAACTGCACTGCTTTTGCTTATAAAAGACTACAAATGCCAGCACAGTTAGATGAACTTGAGACATAAACCAAGGACAAACATTCCAAGACAATAACATTTCTGAATGGGTAGGTAAGCATACAACTTCAGTTTTTCTACATATGGATCTTCTTGAAAATACAAGCATTCAATATCATACAGAGGCTCTTTGATGATTTAGACTAGATCAGACATAAGTTTCTGTTTTAATGATATTATAGCTATATTAAACATCTGAAACTCAATGATTTTCATTGTTTTATTATTATCATCATCATTGCTTAAACTTACTTCTATATTAATTCCAAGCTGACATCACCTAAAACGAAGCTCTCTCTTGTGTTACATTTCTGTTGAGAAAGTGCTTCCTGTTTTGGGCATTGTAAGCATTGGGTTACATCCAGTAAGATTTACTATAGGATTTACTTTCTTTTCGCTTCTATAGTTTAATAGAACTTTAATGTCAAAATTAAACATGTTTTATTTTAGCAAGTGTATTTTTTTTACTATAAATGCCCTGCTCATAATCAATTTCCAAAGAATATTTTCATATTTTTTTTTTCATTACTTTTATTTCCATTGGTAAGAATTCAGAAGTACCTCTATATTAATTCCAAGCTGACATCCCCTAAAACGAAGCTCTCTCTTGTGTTACATTTCTGTTGAGAAAGTGCTTCCTGTTTTAGGCATTGTAAGCATTGGGTAAAAAACAGTCAGATTTACTATTTAACTTACAATACTTTCTTTTATTTAATAAAGTTTAATAGAACTTTAATGTCAGAATTGAACATGAGATTAGCAAGTGATTTTTTAATATAAATTTCTTGCTCATAATCCATTTCAAAATGACATTTTTGTGTTTTTTTTTTCATTACATTTATTATAACCATTGGTACGAATTCAGATGTACCTCTATATTAATTCCAAGCTGACATCACCTAAAACAAAGCGCTCTCTCTTGTGTTACATTTCTGTTGAGAAAGTGCTTCCTGTTTTGGGCATTGTAAGCATTGGGTAACATCCAGTAAGATTTACTATAGGATTTACTTTCTTTTCGCTTCTATAGTTTAATAGAACTTTAATGTCAAAATTAAACATGTTTTATTTTAGCAAGTGTATTTTTTTTTACTATAAATGCCCTGCTCCTAATCAATTTCCAAAGAATATTTTTATTTTTTTTTTTCATTACTTTTATTTCCATTGGTAAGAATTCAGAAGTACCTCTATATTAGTTCCAAACTAACATCACACAAAACAAAGTTCTCTCTTGTGTTATATTCCTGGTGAGAAAGTGCTTCCTTTTTTGGGCATTGTAGGCATTGGGAAACATCATCCAGACTGCTTAAGTTACATTTAAGCCGTCTCCTCATAATTTTAGATTTTATTTTCAATTGTGTTTTGAAATTGTTTAAGTAATAGTTACTGCTCAGTATTCTAAAACTGAGTGAATTGAGTGATTTTAGCCATGATTAATATTTTGATTTGTATCATTAAATAAATGTAAAACTTAATAGGCTCTATACAATTCAGTATAAACAATAAGTATCTACAAAATTCGACTCTCCTGGCTTATCATGAATATGCTGAATGGGAGTTTAAACAAAAATCACACCCTTTGCTATGCAGAGGCTCTCACATACATATGTTAATTAAAAAGCACACCCATTTGTCCGAATGACTAATTGCATAACTCCTATTTTGGTCAAAACAAACAAAATGCCCTCTCAAATGTGATTGGCTGGGAATTGCACTGCTTTTGCTTATAAAAGACTACAAATGCCAGCACAGTTAGATGAACTTGAGACATAAACCAAGGATAAACATTCCAAGACAATAACATTTCTGAATGGGTAGGTAAGCATACAACTTCAGTTTTTCTACATATGGATCTTCTTGAAAATACAAGCATTCAATATCATACAGAGGCTCTTTGATGATTTAGACTAGATCAGACATAAGTTTCTGTTTTAATTATATTATAGCTATATTAAACATCTGAAACTCAATGATTTTCATTGTGTTATTATTATTATCATCATTGCTTAAACTTACTTCTATATTAATTCCAAGCTGACATCACCTAAAACAAAGCGCTCTCTCTTGTGTTACATTTCTGTTGAGAAAGTGCTTCCTGTTTTGGGCATTGTAAGCATTGGGTAACATCCAGTAAGATTTACTATAGGATTTACTTTCTTTTCGCTTCTATAGTTTAATAGAACTTTAATGTCAAAATTAAACATGTTTTATTTTAGCAAGTGTATTATTTTTACTATAAATGCCCTGCTCATAATCAATTTCCAAAGAATATTTTCATATTTTTTTTTTCATTACTTTTATTTCCATTGGTAAGAATTCAGAAATATCTCTATATTAGTTCCAAACTAACATCACACAAAACAAAGTTCTCTCTTGTGTTATATTCCTGGTGAGAAAGTGCTCCCTTTTTGGGGCATTGTAGGCATTGGGAAACATCATCCAGACTGCTTAAGTTACATTTAAGCTGTCTCCTCATAATTTTTGATTTTATTTTCAATTGTGTTTTGAAATTGTTTAAGTAATAGCTACTGCTCAGTATTCTAAAACTGAGTGAATTGAGTGATTTTAGCCATGATTAATATTTTGATTTGTATCATTAAATAAATGTAAAACTTAATAGGCTCTATACAATTCAGTATAAACAATAAGTATCTACAAAATTCAACTCTCCTGGCTTATCATGAATATGCTGAATGGGAGTTTAAACAAAAATCACACCCTTTGCTATGCAGAGGCTCTCACATACATATGTTAATTAAAAAGCACACCCATTTGTCCGAATGACTAATTGCATAACTCCTATTTTGGTCAAAACAAACAAAATGCCCTCTCAAATGTGATTGGCTGGGAACTGCACTGCTTTTGCTTATAAAAGACTACAAATGCCAGCACAGTTAGATGAACTTGAGACATAAACCAAGGATAAACATTCCAAGACAATAACATTTCTGAATGGGTAGGTAAGCATACAACTTCAGTTTTTCTACATATGGATCTTCTTGAAAATACAAGCATTCAATATCATACAGAGGCTCTTTGATGATTTAGACTAGATCAGACATAAGTTTCTGTTTTAATTATATTATAGCTATATTAAACATCTGAAACTCAATGATTTTCATTGTGTTATTATTATTATCATCATTGCTTAAACTTACTTCTATATTAATTCCAAGCTGACATCACCTAAAACAAAGCGCTCTCTCTTGTGTTACATTTCTGTTGAGAAAGTGCTTCCTGTTTTGGGCATTGTAAGCATTGGGTAACATCCAGTAAGATTTACTATAGGATTTACTTTCTTTTCGCTTCTATAGTTTAATAGAACTTTAATGTCAAAATTAAACATGTTTTATTTTAGCAAGTGTATTTTTTTTTACTATAAATGCCCTGCTCCTAATCAATTTCCAAAGAATATTTTCATATTTTTTTTCATTACTTTTATTTCCATTGCTAAGAATTCAGAAATACCTCTATATTAGTTCCAAACTAACATCACACAAAACAAAGTTCTCTCTTGTGTTATATTCCTGGTGAGAAAGTACTTCCTTTTTTGGGCATTGTAGGCATTGGGAAACATCATCCAGACTGCTTAAGTTACATTTAAGCCGTCTCCTCATAATTTTAGATTTTATTTTCAATTGTGTTTTGAAATTGTTTAAGTAATAGCTACTGCTCAGTATTCTAAAACTGAGTGAATTGAGTGATTTTAGCCATGATTAATATTTTGATTTGTATCATTAAATAAATGTACAACTTAATAGGCTCTATAAAATTCAGTATAAACAATAAGTATCTACAAAATTCAACTCTCCTGGCTTGTCATGAATATGCTGAAAGGGAGTTTAAACAAAAATCACACCCTTTGCTATGCAGAGGCTCTCACATACATATGTTAATTAAAAAGCACACCCATTTGTCCGAATGACTAATTGCATAACTCCTATTTTGGTCAAAACAAACAAAATGCACTCTCAAATGTGATTGGCTGGGAACTGCACTGCTTTTGCTTATAAAAGACTACAAATGCCAGCACAGTTAGATGAACTTGAGACATAAACCAAGGACAAACATTCCAAGACAATAACATTTCTGAATGGGTAGGTAAGCATACAACTTCAGTTTTTCTACATATGGATCTTCTTGAAAATACAAGCATTCAATATCATACAGAGGCTCTTTGATGATTTAGACTAGATCAGACATAAGTTTCTGTTTTAATTATATTATAGCTATATTAAACATCTGAAACTCAATGATTTTCATTGTTTTATTATTATCATCATCATTGCTTAAACTTACTTCTATATTAATTCCAAGCTGACATCACCTAAAACGAAGCTCTCTCTTGTGTTACATTTCTGTTGAGAAAGTGCTTCCTGTTTTGGGCATTGTAAGCATTGGGTTACATCCAGTAAGATTTACTATAGGATTTACTTTCTTTTCGCTTCTATAGTTTAATAGAACTTTAATGTCAAAATTAAACATGTTTTATTTTAGCAAGTGTATTTTTTTTACTATAAATGCCCTGCTCATAATCAATTTCCAAAGAATATTTTCATATTTTTTTTTTCATTACTTTTATTTCCATTGGTAAGAATTCAGAAGTACCTCTATATTAATTCCAAGCTGACATCCCCTAAAACGAAGCTCTCTCTTGTGTTACATTTCTGTTGAGAAAGTGCTTCCTGTTTTAGGCATTGTAAGCATTGGGTAAAAAACAGTCAGATTTACTATTTAACTTACAATACTTTCTTTTATTTAATAAAGTTTAATAGAACTTTAATGTCAGAATTGAACATGAGATTAGCAAGTGATTTTTTAATATAAATTTCTTGCTCATAATCCATTTCAAAATGACATTTTTGTGTGTTTTTTTTTCATTACATTTATTATAACCATTGGTACGAATTCAGATGTACCTCTATATTAATTCCAAGCTGACATCACCTAAAACAAAGCGCTCTCTCTTGTGTTACATTTCTGTTGAGAAAGTGCTTCCTGTTTTGGGCATTGTAAGCATTGGGTAACATCCAGTAAGATTTACTATAGGATTTACTTTCTTTTCGCTTCTATAGTTTAATAGAACTTTAATGTCAAAATTAAACATGTTTTATTTTAGCAAGTGTATTTTTTTTACTATAAATGCCCTGCTCCTAATCAATTTCCAAAGAATATTTTCATATTTTTTTTCATTACTTTTATTTCCATTGCTAAGAATTCAGAAGTACCTCTATATTAGTTCCAAACTAACATCACACAAAACAAAGTTCTCTCTTGTGTTATATTCCTGGTGAGAAAGTACTTCCTTTTTTGGGCATTGTAGGCATTGGGAAACATCATCCAGACTGCTTAAGTTACATTTAAGCCGTCTCCTCATAATTTTAGATTTTATTTTCAATTGTGTTTTGAAATTGTTTAAGTAATAGCTACTGCTCAGTATTCTAAAACTGAGTGAATTGAGTGATTTTAGCCATGATTAATATTTTGATTTGTATCATTAAATAAATGTAAAACTTAATAGGCTCTATACAATTCAGTATAAACAATAAGTATCTACAAAATTCAACTCTCCTGGCTTGTCATGAATATGCTGAAAGGGAGTTTAAACAAAAATCACACCCTTTGCTATGCAGAGGCTTTCTCACATACATATGTTAATTAAAAAGCACACCCATTTGTCCGAATGACTCATTGCATAACTCCTATTTTGGTCAAAACAAACAAAATGCCCTCTCAAATGTGATTGGCTGGGAACTGCACTGCTTTTGCTTATAAAAGACTACAAATGCCAGCACAGTTAGATGAACTTGAGACATAAACCAAGGACAAACATTCCAAGACAATAACATTTCTGAATGGGTAGGTAAGCATACAACTTCAGTTTTTCTACATATGGATCTTCTTGAAAATACAAGCATTCAATATCATACAGAGGCTCTTTGATGATTTAGACTAGATCAGACATAAGTTTCTGTTTTAATGATATTATAGCTATATTAAACATCTGAAACTCAATGATTTTCATTGTGTTATTATTATTATCATCATTGCTTAAACTTACTTCTATATTAATTCCAAGCTGACATCACCTAAAACAAAGCGCTCTCTCTTGTGTTACATTTCTGTTGAGAAAGTGCTTCCTGTTTTGGGCATTGTAAGCATTGGGTAACATCCAGTAAGATTTACTATAGGATTTACTTTCTTTTCGCTTCTATAGTTTAATAGAACTTTAATGTCAAAATTAAACATGTTTTATTTTAGCAAGTGTATTATTTTTACTATAAATGCCCTGCTCATAATCAATTTCCAAAGAATATTTTCATATTTTTTTTTTCATTACTTTTATTTCCATTGGTAAGAATTCAGAAATATCTCTATATTAGTTCCAAACTAACATCACACAAAACAAAGTTCTCTCTTGTGTTATATTCCTGGTGAGAAAGTGCTCCCTTTTTGGGGCATTGTAGGCATTGGGAAACATCATCCAGACTGCTTAAGTTACATTTAAGCTGTCTCCTCATAATTTTTGATTTTATTTTCAATTGTGTTTTGAAATTGTTTAAGTAATAGCTACTGCTCAGTATTCTAAAACTGAGTGAATTGAGTGATTTTAGCCATGATTAATATTTTGATTTGTATCATTAAATAAATGTAAAACTTAATAGGCTCTATACAATTCAGTATAAACAATAAGTATCTACAAAATTCAACTCTCCTGGCTTATCATGAATATGCTGAATGGGAGTTTAAACAAAAATCACACCCTTTGCTATGCAGAGGCTCTCACATACATATGTTAATTAAAAAGCACACCCATTTGTCCGAATGACTAATTGCATAACTCCTATTTTGGTCAAAACAAACAAAATGCCCTCTCAAATGTGATTGGCTGGGAACTGCACTGCTTTTGCTTATAAAAGACTACAAATGCCAGCACAGTTAGATGAACTTGAGACATAAACCAAGGATAAACATTCCAAGACAATAACATTTCTGAATGGGTAGGTAAGCATACAACTTCAGTTTTTCTACATATGGATCTTCTTGAAAATACAAGCATTCAATATCATACAGAGGCTCTTTGATGATTTAGACTAGATCAGACATAAGTTTCTGTTTTAATTATATTATAGCTATATTAAACATCTGAAACTCAATGATTTTCATTGTGTTATTATTATTATCATCATTGCTTAAACTTACTTCTATATTAATTCCAAGCTGACATCACCTAAAACAAAGCGCTCTCTCTTGTGTTACATTTCTGTTGAGAAAGTGCTTCCTGTTTTGGGCATTGTAAGCATTGGGTAACATCCAGTAAGATTTACTATAGGATTTACTTTCTTTTCGCTTCTATAGTTTAATAGAACTTTAATGTCAAAATTAAACATGTTTTATTTTAGCAAGTGTATTTTTTTTTACTATAAATGCCCTGCTCCTAATCAATTTCCAAAGAATATTTTCATATTTTTTTTCATTACTTTTATTTCCATTGCTAAGAATTCAGAAATACCTCTATATTAGTTCCAAACTAACATCACACAAAACAAAGTTCTCTCTTGTGTTATATTCCTGGTGAGAAAGTACTTCCTTTTTTGGGCATTGTAGGCATTGGGAAACATCATCCAGACTGCTTAAGTTACATTTAAGCCGTCTCCTCATAATTTTAGATTTTATTTTCAATTGTGTTTTGAAATTGTTTAAGTAATAGCTACTGCTCAGTATTCTAAAACTGAGTGAATTGAGTGATTTTAGCCATGATTAATATTTTGATTTGTATCATTAAATAAATGTAAAACTTAATAGGCTCTATACAATTCAGTATAAACAATAAGTATCTACAAAATTCAACTCTCCTGGCTTGTCATGAATATGCTGAAAGGGAGTTTAAACAAAAATCACACCCTTTGCTATGCAGAGGCTTTCTCACATACATATGTTAATTAAAAAGCACACCCATTTGTCCGAATGACTCATTGCATAACTCCTATTTTGGTCAAAACAAACAAAATGCCCTCTCAAATGTGATTGGCTGGGAACTGCACTGCTTTTGCTTATAAAAGACTACAAATGCCAGCACAGTTAGATGAACTTGAGACATAAACCAAGGACAAACATTCCAAGACAATAACATTTCTGAATGGGTAGGTAAGCATACAACTTCAGTTTTTCTACATATGGATCTTCTTGAAAATACAAGCATTCAATATCATTCAGAGGCTCTTTGATGATTTAGACTAGATCAGACATAAGTTTCTGTTTTAATGATATTATAGCTATATTAAACATCTGAAACTCAATGATTTTCATTGTGTTATTATTATTATCATCATTGCTTAAACTTACTTCTATATTAATTCCAAGCTGACATCACCTAAAACAAAGCGCTCTCTCTTGTGTTACATTTCTGTTGAGAAAGTGCTTCCTGTTTTGGGCATTGTAAGCATTGGGTAACATCCAGTAAGATTTACTATAGGATTTACTTTCTTTTCGCTTCTATAGTTTAATAGAACTTTAATGTCAAAATTAAACATGTTTTATTTTAGCAAGTGTATTATTTTTACTATAAATGCCCTGCTCATAATCAATTTCCAAAGAATATTTTCATATTTTTTTTTTCATTACTTTTATTTCCATTGGTAAGAATTCAGAAATATCTCTATATTAGTTCCAAACTAACATCACACAAAACAAAGTTCTCTCTTGTGTTATATTCCTGGTGAGAAAGTGCTCCCTTTTTGGGGCATTGTAGGCATTGGGAAACATCATCCAGACTGCTTAAGTTACATTTAAGCTGTCTCCTCATAATTTTTGATTTTATTTTCAATTGTGTTTTGAAATTGTTTAAGTAATAGCTACTGCTCAGTATTCTAAAACTGAGTGAATTGAGTGATTTTAGCCATGATTAATATTTTGATTTGTATCATTAAATAAATGTACAACTTAATAGGCTCTATAAAATTCAGTATAAACAATAAGTATCTACAAAATTCAACTCTCCTGGCTTGTCATGAATATGCTGAAAGGGAGTTTAAACAAAAATCACACCCTTTGCTATGCAGAGGCTCTCACATACATATGTTAATTAAAAAGCACACCCATTTGTCCGAATGACTAATTGCATAACTCCTATTTTGGTCAAAACAAACAAAATGCACTCTCAAATGTGATTGGCTGGGAACTGCACTGCTTTTGCTTATAAAAGACTACAAATGCCAGCACAGTTAGATGAACTTGAGACATAAACCAAGGACAAACATTCCAAGACAATAACATTTCTGAATGGGTAGGTAAGCATACAACTTCAGTTTTTCTACATATGGATCTTCTTGAAAATACAAGCATTCAATATCATACAGAGGCTCTTTGATGATTTAGACTAGATCAGACATAAGTTTCTGTTTTAATTATATTATAGCTATATTAAACATCTGAAACTCAATGATTTTCATTGTTTTATTATTATCATCATCATTGCTTAAACTTACTTCTATATTAATTCCAAGCTGACATCACCTAAAACGAAGCTCTCTCTTGTGTTACATTTCTGTTGAGAAAGTGCTTCCTGTTTTGGGCATTGTAAGCATTGGGTTACATCCAGTAAGATTTACTATAGGATTTACTTTCTTTTCGCTTCTATAGTTTAATAGAACTTTAATGTCAAAATTAAACATGTTTTATTTTAGCAAGTGTATTTTTTTTACTATAAATGCCCTGCTCATAATCAATTTCCAAAGAATATTTTCATATTTTTTTTTTCATTACTTTTATTTCCATTGGTAAGAATTCAGAAGTACCTCTATATTAATTCCAAGCTGACATCCCCTAAAACGAAGCTCTCTCTTGTGTTACATTTCTGTTGAGAAAGTGCTTCCTGTTTTAGGCATTGTAAGCATTGGGTAAAAAACAGTCAGATTTACTATTTAACTTACAATACTTTCTTTTATTTAATAAAGTTTAATAGAACTTTAATGTCAGAATTGAACATGAGATTAGCAAGTGATTTTTTAATATAAATTTCTTGCTCATAATCCATTTCAAAATGACATTTTTGTGTTTTTTTTTTCATTACATTTATTATAACCATTGGTACGAATTCAGATGTACCTCTATATTAATTCCAAGCTGACATCACCTAAAACAAAGCGCTCTCTCTTGTGTTACATTTCTGTTGAGAAAGTGCTTCCTGTTTTGGGCATTGTAAGCATTGGGTAACATCCAGTAAGATTTACTATAGGATTTACTTTCTTTTCGCTTCTATAGTTTAATAGAACTTTAATGTCAAAATTAAACATGTTTTATTTTAGCAAGTGTATTTTTTTTTTACTATAAATGCCCTGCTCCTAATCAATTTCCAAAGAATATTTTCATTTTTTTTTTTCATTACTTTTATTTCCATTGGTAAGAATTCAGAAGTACCTCTATATTAGTTCCAAACTAACATCACACAAAACAAAGTTCTCTCTTGTGTTATATTCCTGGTGAGAAAGTGCTTCCTTTTTTGGGCATTGTAGGCATTGGGAAACATCATCCAGACTGCTTAAGTTACATTTAAGCCGTCTCCTCATAATTTTAGATTTTATTTTCAATTGTGTTTTGAAATTGTTTAAGTAATAGTTACTGCTCAGTATTCTAAAACTGAGTGAATTGAGTGATTTTAGCCATGATTAATATTTTGATTTGTATCATTAAATAAATGTAAAACTTAATAGGCTCTATACAATTCAGTATAAACAATAAGTATCTACAAAATTCGACTCTCCTGGCTTATCATGAATATGCTGAATGGGAGTTTAAACAAAAATCACACCCTTTGCTATGCAGAGGCTCTCACATACATATGTTAATTAAAAAGCACACCCATTTGTCCGAATGACTAATTGCATAACTCCTATTTTGGTCAAAACAAACAAAATGCCCTCTCAAATGTGATTGGCTGGGAACTGCACTGCTTTTGCTTATAAAAGACTACAAATGCCAGCACAGTTAGATGAACTTGAGACATAAACCAAGGATAAACATTCCAAGACAATAACATTTCTGAATGGGTAGGTAAGCATACAACTTCAGTTTTTCTACATATGGATCTTCTTGAAAATACAAGCATTCAATATCATACAGAGGCTCTTTGATGATTTAGACTAGATCAGACATAAGTTTCTGTTTTAATTATATTATAGCTATATGAATCATCTGAAACTCAATGATTTTCATTGTTTTATTATTATCATCATCATTGCTTAAACTTACTTCTATATTAATTCCAAGCTGACATCACCTAAAACGAAGCTCTCTCTTGTGTTTCATTTCTGTTGAGAAAGTGCTTCCTGTTTTGGGCATTGTAAGCATTGGGTAACATCCAGTAAGATTTACTATAGGATTTACTTTCTTTTCGCTTCTATAGTTTAATAGAACTTTAATGTCAAAATTAAACATGTTTTATTTTAGCAAGTGTATTTTTTTTTACTATAAATGCCCTGCTCCTAATCAATTTCCAAAGAATATTTTCATTTTTTTTTTTCATTACTTTTATTTCCATTGGTAAGAATTCAGAAGTACCTCTATATTAGTTCCAAACTAACATCACACAAAACAAAGTTCTCTCTTGTGTTATATTCCTGGTGAGAAAGTGCTTCCTTTTTTGGGCATTGTAGGCATTGGGAAACATCATCCAGACTGCTTAAGTTACATTTAAGCTGTCTCCTCATAATTTTAGATTTTATTTTCAATTGTGTTTTGAAATTGTTTAAGTAATAGCTACTGCTCAGTATTCTAAAACTGAGTGAATTGAGTGATTTTAGCCATGATTAATATTTTGATTTGTATCATTAAATAAATGTACAACTTAATAGGCTCTATAAAATTCAGTATAAACAATAAGTATCTACAAAATTCAACTCTCCTGGCTTGTCATGAATATGCTGAAAGGGAGTTTAAACAAAAATCACACCCTTTGCTATGCAGAGGCTCTCACATACATATGTTAATTAAAAAGCACACCCATTTGTCCGAATGACTAATTGCATAACTCCTATTTTGGTCAAAACAAACAAAATGCACTCTCAAATGTGATTGGCTGGGAACTGCACTGCTTTTGCTTATAAAAGACTACAAATGCCAGCACAGTTAGATGAACTTGAGACAAACCAAGGACAAACATTCCAAGACAATAACATTTCTGAATGGGTAGGTAAGCATACAACTTCAGTTTTTCTACATATGGATCTTCTTGAAAATACAAGCATTCAATATCATACAGAGGCTCTTTGATTATTTAGACTAGATCAGACATAAGTTTCTGTTTTAATTATATTATAGCTATATGAAACATCTGAAACTCAATGATTTTCATTGTTTTATTATTATCATCATTGCTTAAACTTACTTCTATATTAATTCCAAGCTGACATCACCTAAAACGCAGCTCTCTCTTGTGTTACATTTCTGTTGAGAAAGTGCTTCCTGTTTTGGGCATTGTAAGCATTGGGTAACATCCAGTAAGATTTACTATAGGATTTACTTTCTTTTCGCTTCTATAGTTTAATAGAACTTTAATGTCAAAATTAAACATGTTTTATTTAGCAAGTGTATTTTTTTTACTATAAATGCCCTGCTCATAATCAATTTCTAAAGAATATTTTCATATTTTTTTTTCATTACTTTTATTTCCATTGGTAAGAATTCAGAAGTACCTCTATATTAATTCCAAGCTGACATCACCTAAAACGAAGCTCTCTCTTGTGTTACATTTCTGTTGAGAAAGTGCTTCCTGTTTTAGGCATTGTAAGCATTGGGTAAAAAACAGTCAGATTTACTATTTAACTTACAATACTTTCTTTTATTTAATAAAGTTTAATAGAACTTTAATGTCAGAATTGAACATGAGATTAGCAAGTGATTTTTTAATATAAATTTCTTGCTCATAATCCATTTCAAAATGACATTTTTGTGGGGTTTTTTCATTACATTTATTATAACCATTGGTACGAATTCAGATGTACCTCTATATTAATTCCAAGCTGACATCACCTAAAACGAAGCTCTCTCTTGTGTTACATTTTTGTTGAGAAAGTGCTTCCTGTTTTGGGCATTGTAAGCATTGGGTAACATCCAGTAAGATTTACTATAGGATTTACTTTCTTTTCGCTTCTATAGTTTAATAGAACTTTAATGTCAAAATTAAACATGTTTTATTTTAGCAAGTGTATTTTTTTTTACTATAAATGCCCTGCTCCTAATCAATTTCCAAAGAATATTTTCATTTTTTTTTCCATTACTTTTATTTCCATTGGTAAGAATTCAGAAGTACCTCTATATTAGTTCCAAACTAACATCACACAAAACAAAGTTCTCTCTTGTGTTATATTCCTGGTGAGAAAGTGCTTCCTTTTTTGGGCATTGTAGGCATTGGGAAACATCATCCAGACTGCTTAAGTTACATTTAAGCTGTCTCCTCATAATTTTAGATTTTATTTTCAATTGTGTTTTGAAATTGTTTAAGTAATAGCTACTGCTCAGTATTCTAAAACTGAGTGAATTGAGTGATTTTAGCCATGATTAATATTTTGATTTGTATCATTAAATAAATGTACAACTTAATAGGCTCTATAAAATTCAGTATAAACAATAAGTATCTACAAAATTCAACTCTCCTGGCTTGTCATGAATATGCTGAAAGGGAGTTCAAACAAAAATCACACCCTTTGCTATGCAGAGGCTCTCACATACATATGTTAATTAAAAAGCACACCCATTTGTCCGAATGACTCATTGCATAACTCCTATTTTGGTCAAAACAAACAAAATGCCCTCTCAAATGTGATTGGCTGGGAACTGCACTGCTTTTGCTTATAAAAGACTACAAATGCCAGCACAGTTAGATGAACTTGAGACATAAACCAAGGACAAACATTCCAAGACAATAACATTTCTGAATGGGTAGGTAAGCATACAACTTCAGTTTTTCTACATATGGATCTTCTTGAAAATACAAGCATTCAATATCATACAGAGGCTCTTTGATGATTTAGACTAGATCAGACATAAGTTTCTGTTTTAATTATATTATAGCTATATTAAACATCTGAAACTCAATGATTTTCATTGTGTTATTATTATTATCATCATTGCTTAAACTTACTTCTATATTAATTCCAAGCTGACATCACCTAAAACAAAGCGCTCTCTCTTGTGTTACATTTCTGTTGAGAAAGTGCTTCCTGTTTTGGGCATTGTAAGCATTGGGTAACATCCAGTAAGATTTACTATAGGATTTACTTTCTTTTCGCTTCTATAGTTTAATAGAACTTTAATGTCAAAATTAAACATGTTTTATTTTAGCAAGTGTATTATTTTTACTATAAATGCCCTGCTCATAATCAATTTCCAAAGAATATTTTCATATTTTTTTTTTCATTACTTTTATTTCCATTGGTAAGAATTCAGAAATATCTCTATATTAGTTCCAAACTAACATCACACAAAACAAAGTTCTCTCTTGTGTTATATTCCTGGTGAGAAAGTGCTCCCTTTTTGGGGCATTGTAGGCATTGGGAAACATCATCCAGACTGCTTAAGTTACATTTAAGCTGTCTCCTCATAATTTTAGATTTTATTTTCAATTGTGTTTTGAAATTGTTTAAGTAATAGCTACTGCTCAGTATTCTAAAACTGAGTGAATTGAGTGATTTTAGCCATGATTAATATTTTGATTTGTATCATTAAATAAATGTAAAACTTAATAGGCTCTATACAATTCAGTATAAACAATAAGTATCTACAAAATTCAACTCTCCTGGCTTATCATGAATATGCTGAATGGGAGTTTAAACAAAAATCACAACCTTTGCTATGCAGAGGCTCTCACATACATATGTTAATTAAAAAGCACACCCATTTGTCCGAATGACTAATTGCATAACTCCTATTTTGGTCAAAACAAACAAAATGCCCTCTCAAATGTGATTGGCTGGGAACTGCACTGCTTTTGCTTATAAAAGACTACAAATGCCAGCACAGTTAGATGAACTTGAGACATAAACCAAGGATAAACATTCCAAGACAATAACATTTCTGAATGGGTAGGTAAGCATACAACTTCAGTTTTTCTACATATGGATCTTCTTGAAAATACAAGCATTCAATATCATACAGAGGCTCTTTGATGATTTAGACTAGATCAGACATAAGTTTCTGTTTTAATTATATTATAGCTATATGAATCATCTGAAACTCAATGATTTTCATTGTTTTATTATTATCATCATCATTGCTTAAACTTACTTCTATATTAATTCCAAGCTGACATCACCTAAAACGAAGCTCTCTCTTGTGTTACATTTCTGTTGAGAAAGTGCTTCCTGTTTTGGGCATTGTAAGCATTGGGTAACATCCAGTAAGATTTACTATAGGATTTACTTTCTTTTCGCTTCTATAGTTTAATAGAACTTTAATGTCAAAATTAAACATGTTTTATTTTAGCAAGTGTATTTTTTTTTACTATAAATGCCCTGCTCCTAATCAATTTCCAAAGAATATTTTCATATTTTTTTTTCATTACTTTTATTTCCATTGGTAAGAATTCAGAAGTACCTCTATATTAGTTCCAAACTAACATCACACAAAACAAAGTTCTCTCTTGTGTTATATTCCTGGTGAGAAAGTGCTTCCTTTTTTGGGCATTGTAGGCATTGGGAAACATCATCCAGACTGCTTAAGTTACATTTAAGCTGTCTCCTCATAATTTTAGATTTTATTTTCAATTGTGTTTTGAAATTGTTTAAGTAATAGCTACTGCTCAGTATTCTAAAACTGAGTGAATTGAGTGATTTTAGCCATGATTAATATTTTGATTTGTATCATTAAATAAATGTACAACTTAATAGGCTCTATAAAATTCAGTATAAACAATAAGTATCTACAAAATTCAACTCTCCTGGCTTGTCATGAATATGCTGAAAGGGAGTTTAAACAAAAATCACACCCTTTGCTATTCAGAGGCTCTCACATACATATGTTAATTAAAAAGCACACCCATTTGTCCGAATGACTAATTGCATAACTCCTATTTTGGTCAAAACAAACAAAATGCACTCTCAAATGTGATTGGCTGGGAACTGCACTGCTTTTGCTTATAAAAGACTACAAATGCCAGCACAGTTAGATGAACTTGAGACAAACCAAGGACAAACATTCCAAGACAATAACATTTCTGAATGGGTAGGTAAGCATACAACTTCAGTTTTTCTACATATGGATCTTCTTGAAAATACAAGCATTCAATATCATACAGAGGCTCTTTGATTATTTAGACTAGATCAGACATAAGTTTCTGTTTTAATTATATTATAGCTATATGAAACATCTGAAACTCAATGATTTTCATTGTTTTATTATTATCATCATTGCTTAAACTTACTTCTATATTAATTCCAAGCTGACATCACCTAAAACGCAGCTCTCTCTTGTGTTACATTTCTGTTGAGAAAGTGCTTCCTGTTTTGGGCATTGTAAGCATTGGGTAACATCCAGTAAGATTTACTATAGGATTTACTTTCTTTTCGCTTCTATAGTTTAATAGAACTTTAATGTCAAAATTAAACATGTTTTATTTAGCAAGTGTATTTTTTTTACTATAAATGCCCTGCTCATAATCAATTTCTAAAGAATATTTTCATATTTTTTTTTCATTACTTTTATTTCCATTGGTAAGAATTCAGAAGTACCTCTATATTAATTCCAAGCTGACATCACCTAAAACGAAGCTCTCTCTTGTGTTACATTTCTGTTGAGAAAGTGCTTCCTGTTTTAGGCATTGTAAGCATTGGGTAAAAAACAGTCAGATTTACTATTTAACTTACAATACTTTCTTTTATTTAATAAAGTTTAATAGAACTTTAATGTCAGAATTGAACATGAGATTAGCAAGTGATTTTTTAATATAAATTTCTTGCTCATAATCCATTTCAAAATGACATTTTTGTGGGGTTTTTTTCATTACATTTATTATAACCATTGGTACGAATTCAGATGTACCTCTATATTAATTCCAAGCTGACATCACCTAAAACGAAGCTCTCTCTTGTGTTACATTTTTGTTGAGAAAGTGCTTCCTGTTTTGGGCATTGTAAGCATTGGGTAACATCCAGTAAGATTTACTATAGGATTTACTTTCTTTTCGCTTCTATAGTTTAATAGAACTTTAATGTCAAAATTAAACATGTTTTATTTTAGCAAGTGTATTTTTTTTTACTATAAATGCCCTGCTCCTAATCAATTTCCAAAGAATATTTTCATTTTTTTTTTCCATTACTTTTATTTCCATTGGTAAGAATTCAGAAGTACCTCTATATTAGTTCCAAACTAACATCACACAAAACAAAGTTCTCTCTTGTGTTATATTCCTGGTGAGAAAGTGCTTCCTTTTTTGGGCATTGTAGGCATTGGGAAACATCATCCAGACTGCTTAAGTTACATTTAAGCCGTCTCCTCATAATTTTAGATTTTATTTTCAATTGTGTTTTGAAATTGTTTAAGTAATAGCTACTGCTCAGTATTCTAAAACTGAGTGAATTGAGTGATTTTAGCCATGATTAATATTTTGATTTGTATCATTAAATAAATGTAAAACCTAATAGGCTCTATACAATTCAGTATAAACAATAAGTATCTACAAAATTCAACTCTCCTGGCTTGTCATGAATATGCTGAAAGGGAGTTTAAACAAAAATCACACCCTTTGCTATGCAGAGGCTTTCTCACATACATATGTTAATTAAAAAGCACACCCATTTGTCCGAATGACTCATTGCATAACTCCTATTTTGGTCAAAACAAACAAAATGCCCTCTCAAATGTGATTGGCTGGGAACTGCACTGCTTTTGCTTATAAAAGACTACAAATGCCAGCACAGTTAGATGAACTTGAGACATAAACCAAGGACAAACATTCCAAGACAATAACATTTCTGAATGGGTAGGTAAGCATACAACTTCAGTTTTTCTACATATGGATCTTCTTGAAAATACAAGCATTCAATATCATACAGAGGCTCTTTGATGATTTAGACTAGATCAGACATAAGTTTCTGTTTTAATTATATTATAGCTATATTAAACATCTGAAACTCAATGATTTTCATTGTGTTATTATTATTATCATCATTGCTTAAACTTACTTCTATATTAATTCCAAGCTGACATCACCTAAAACAAAGCGCTCTCTCTTGTGTTACATTTCTGTTGAGAAAGTGCTTCCTGTTTTGGGCATTGTAAGCATTGGGTAACATCCAGTAAGATTTACTATAGGATTTACTTTCTTTTCGCTTCTATAGTTTAATAGAACTTTAATGTCAAAATTAAACATGTTTTATTTTAGCAAGTGTATTATTTTTACTATAAATGCCCTGCTCATAATCAATTTCCAAAGAATATTTTCATATTTTTTTTTTCATTACTTTTATTTCCATTGGTAAGAATTCAGAAATATCTCTATATTAGTTCCAAACTAACATCACACAAAACAAAGTTCTCTCTTGTGTTATATTCCTGGTGAGAAAGTGCTCCCTTTTTGGGGCATTGTAGGCATTGGGAAACATCATCCAGACTGCTTAAGTTACATTTAAGCTGTCTCCTCATAATTTTAGATTTTATTTTCAATTGTGTTTTGAAATTGTTTAAGTAATAGCTACTGCTCAGTATTCTAAAACTGAGTGAATTGAGTGATTTTAGCCATGATTAATATTTTGATTTGTATCATTAAATAAATGTAAAACTTAATAGGCTCTATACAATTCAGTATAAACAATAAGTATCTACAAAATTCAACTCTCCTGGCTTATCATGAATATGCTGAATGGGAGTTTAAACAAAAATCACAACCTTTGCTATGCAGAGGCTCTCACATACATATGTTAATTAAAAAGCACACCCATTTGTCCGAATGACTAATTGCATAACTCCTATTTTGGTCAAAACAATATAGAGGTACTTCTGAATTCTTACCAATGGAAATAAAAGTAATGAAAAAAAAAAAATGAAAATATTCTTTGGAAATTGATTAGGAGCAGGGCATTTATAGTAAAAATAATACACTTGCTAAAATAAAACATGTTTAATTTTGACATTAAAGTTCTATTAAACTATAGAAGCGAAAAGAAAGTAAATCCTATAGTAAATCTTACTGGATGTTACCCAATGCTTACAATGCCCAAAACAGGAAGCACTTTCTCAACAGAAATGTAACACAAGAGAGAGCTTCGTTTTAGGTGATGTCAGCTTGGAATTAATATAGAAGTAAGTTTAAGCAATGATGATGATAATAATAAAACAATGAAAATCATTGAGTTTCAGATGTTTAATATAGCTATAATATAATATAAGCTGTCTCCTCATAATTTTAGATTTTATTTTCAATTGTGTTTTGAAATTGTTTAAGTAATAGCTACTGCTCAGTATTCTAAAACTGAGTGAATTGAGTGATTTTAGCCATGATTAATATTTTGATTTGTATCATTAAATAAATGTACAACTTAATAGGCTCTATAAAATTCAGTATAAACAATAAGTATCTACAAAATTCAACTCTCCTGGCTTGTCATGAATATGCTGAAAGGGAGTTTAAACAAAAATCACACCCTTTGCTATGCAGAGGCTTTCTCACATACATATGTTAATTAAAAAGCACACCCATTTGTCCGAATGACTCATTGCATAACTCCTATTTTGGTCAAAACAAACAAAATGCCCTCTCAAATGTGATTGGCTGGGAACTGCACTGCTTTTGCTTATAAAAGACTATAAATGCCAGCACAGTTAGATGAACTTGAGACATAAACCAAGGACAAACATTCCAAGACAATAACATTTCTGAATGGGTAGGTAAGCATACAACTTCAGTTTTTCTACATATGGATCTTCTTGAAAATACAAGCATTCAATATCATACAGAGGCTCTTTGATGATTTAGACTAGATCAGACATAAGTTTCTGTTTTAATTATATTATAGCTATATTAAACATCTGAAACTCAATGATTTTCATTGTGTTATTATTATCATCATCATTGCTTAAACTTACTTCTATATTAATTCCAAGCTGACATCACCTAAAACGAAGCTCTCTCTTGTGTTACATTTCTGTTGAGAAAGTGCTTCCTGTTTTGGGCATTGTAAGCATTGGGTAACATCCAGTAAGATTTACTATAGGATTTACTTTCTTTTCGCTTCTATAGTTTAATAGAACTTTAATGTCAAAATTAAACATGTTTTATTTTAGCAAGTGTATTTTTTTTTACTATAAATGCCCTGCTCATAATCAATTTCCAAAGAATATTTTCATATTTTTTTTTTTCATTACTTTTATTTCCATTGGTAAGAATTCAGAAATATCTCTATATTAGTTCCAAACTAACATCACACAAAACAAAGTTCTCTCTTGTGTTATATTCCTGGTGAGAAAGTGCTCCCTTTTTGGGGCATTGTAGGCATTGGGAAACATCATCCAGACTGCTTAAGTTACATTTAAGCTGTCTCCTCATAATTTTAGATTTTATTTTCAATTGTGTTTTGAAATTGTTTAAGTAATAGCTACTGCTCAGTATTCTAAAACTGAGTGAATTGAGTGATTTTAGCCATGATTAATATTTTGATTTGTATCATTAAATAAATGTAAAACTTAATAGGCTCTATACAATTCAGTATAAACAATAAGTATCTACAAAATTCAACTCTCCTGGCTTGTCATGAATATGCTGAAAGGGAGTTTAAACAAAAATCACAACCTTTGCTATGCAGAGGCTCTCACATACATATGTTAATTAAAAAGCACACCCATTTGTCCGAATGACTAATTGCATAACTCCTATTTTGGTCAAAACAAACAAAATGCCCTCTCAAATGTGATTGGCTGGGAACTGCACTGCTTTTGCTTATAAAAGACTACAAATGCCAGCACAGTTAGATGAACTTGAGACATAAACCAAGGATAAACATTCCAAGACAATAACATTTCTGAATGGGTAGGTAAGCATACAACTTCAGTTTTTCTACATATGGATCTTCTTGAAAATACAAGCATTCAATATCATACAGAGGCTCTTTGATGATTTAGACTAGATCAGACATAAGTTTCTGTTTTAATTATATTATAGCTATATTAAACATCTGAAACTCAATGATTTTCATTGTGTTATTATTATTATCATCATTGCTTAAACTTACTTCTATATTAATTCCAAGCTGACATCACCTAAAACAAAGCGCTCTCTCTTGTGTTACATTTCTGTTGAGAAAGTGCTTCCTGTTTTGGGCATTGTAAGCATTGGGTAACATCCAGTAAGATTTACTATAGGATTTACTTTCTTTTCGCTTCTATAGTTTAATAGAACTTTAATGTCAAAATTAAACATGTTTTATTTTAGCAAGTGTATTATTTTTACTATAAATGCCCTGCTCATAATCAATTTCCAAAGAATATTTTCATATTTTTTTTTTCATTACTTTTATTTCCATTGGTAAGAATTCAGAAATATCTCTATATTAGTTCCAAACTAACATCACCTAAAACGAAGCTCTCTCTTGTGTTTCATTTCTGTTGAGAAAGTGCTTCCTGTTTTGGGCATTGTAAGCATTGGGTAACATCCAGTAAGATTTACTATAGGATTTACTTTCTTTTCGCTTCTATAGTTTAATAGAACTTTAATGTCAAAATTAAACATGTTTTATTTTAGCAAGTGTATTTTTTTTTACTATAAATGCCCTGCTCCTAATCAATTTCCAAAGAATATTTTCATTTTTTTTTTCATTACTTTTATTTCCATTGGTAAGAATTCAGAAGTACCTCTATATTAGTTCCAAACTAACATCACACAAAACAAAGTTCTCTCTTGTGTTATATTCCTGGTGAGAAAGTGCTTCCTTTTTTGGGCATTGTAGGCATTGGGAAACATCATCCAGACTGCTTAAGTTACATTTAAGCTGTCTCCTCATAATTTTAGATTTTATTTTCAATTGTGTTTTGAAATTGTTTAAGTAATAGCTACTGCTCAGTATTCTAAAACTGAGTGAATTGAGTGATTTTAGCCATGATTAATATTTTGATTTGTATCATTAAATAAATGTACAACTTAATAGGCTCTATAAAATTCAGTATAAACAATAAGTATCTACAAAATTCAACTCTCCTGGCTTGTCATGAATATGCTGAAAGGGAGTTTAAACAAAAATCACACCCTTTGCTATGCAGAGGCTCTCACATACATATGTTAATTAAAAAGCACACCCATTTGTCCGAATGACTAATTGCATAACTCCTATTTTGGTCAAAACAAACAAAATGCACTCTCAAATGTGATTGGCTGGGAACTGCACTGCTTTTGCTTATAAAAGACTACAAATGCCAGCACAGTTAGATGAACTTGAGACAAACCAAGGACAAACATTCCAAGACAATAACATTTCTGAATGGGTAGGTAAGCATACAACTTCAGTTTTTCTACATATGGATCTTCTTGAAAATACAAGCATTCAATATCATACAGAGGCTCTTTGATTATTTAGACTAGATCAGACATAAGTTTCTGTTTTAATTATATTATAGCTATATGAAACATCTGAAACTCAATGATTTTCATTGTTTTATTATTATCATCATTGCTTAAACTTACTTCTATATTAATTCCAAGCTGACATCACCTAAAACGCAGCTCTCTCTTGTGTTACATTTCTGTTGAGAAAGTGCTTCCTGTTTTGGGCATTGTAAGCATTGGGTAACATCCAGTAAGATTTACTATAGGATTTACTTTCTTTTCGCTTCTATAGTTTAATAGAACTTTAATGTCAAAATTAAACATGTTTTATTTAGCAAGTGTATTTTTTTTACTATAAATGCCCTGCTCATAATCAATTTCTAAAGAATATTTTCATATTTTTTTTTCATTACTTTTATTTCCATTGGTAAGAATTCAGAAGTACCTCTATATTAATTCCAAGCTGACATCACCTAAAACGAAGCTCTCTCTTGTGTTACATTTCTGTTGAGAAAGTGCTTCCTGTTTTAGGCATTGTAAGCATTGGGTAAAAAACAGTCAGATTTACTATTTAACTTACAATACTTTCTTTTATTTAATAAAGTTTAATAGAACTTTAATGTCAGAATTGAACATGAGATTAGCAAGTGATTTTTTAATATAAATTTCTTGCTCATAATCCATTTCAAAATGACATTTTTGTGGGGTTTTTTCATTACATTTATTATAACCATTGGTACGAATTCAGATGTACCTCTATATTAATTCCAAGCTGACATCACCTAAAACGAAGCTCTCTCTTGTGTTACATTTTTGTTGAGAAAGTGCTTCCTGTTTTGGGCATTGTAAGCATTGGGTAACATCCAGTAAGATTTACTATAGGATTTACTTTCTTTTCGCTTCTATAGTTTAATAGAACTTTAATGTCAAAATTAAACATGTTTTATTTTAGCAAGTGTATTTTTTTTTACTATAAATGCCCTGCTCCTAATCAATTTCCAAAGAATATTTTCATTTTTTTTTCCATTACTTTTATTTCCATTGGTAAGAATTCAGAAGTACCTCTATATTAGTTCCAAACTAACATCACACAAAACAAAGTTCTCTCTTGTGTTATATTCCTGGTGAGAAAGTGCTTCCTTTTTTGGGCATTGTAGGCATTGGGAAACATCATCCAGACTGCTTAAGTTACATTTAAGCTGTCTCCTCATAATTTTAGATTTTATTTTCAATTGTGTTTTGAAATTGTTTAAGTAATAGCTACTGCTCAGTATTCTAAAACTGAGTGAATTGAGTGATTTTAGCCATGATTAATATTTTGATTTGTATCATTAAATAAATGTACAACTTAATAGGCTCTATAAAATTCAGTATAAACAATAAGTATCTACAAAATTCAACTCTCCTGGCTTGTCATGAATATGCTGAAAGGGAGTTCAAACAAAAATCACACCCTTTGCTATGCAGAGGCTCTCACATACATATGTTAATTAAAAAGCACACCCATTTGTCCGAATGACTCATTGCATAACTCCTATTTTGGTCAAAACAAACAAAATGCCCTCTCAAATGTGATTGGCTGGGAACTGCACTGCTTTTGCTTATAAAAGACTACAAATGCCAGCACAGTTAGATGAACTTGAGACATAAACCAAGGACAAACATTCCAAGACAATAACATTTCTGAATGGGTAGGTAAGCATACAACTTCAGTTTTTCTACATATGGATCTTCTTGAAAATACAAGCATTCAATATCATACAGAGGCTCTTTGATGATTTAGACTAGATCAGACATAAGTTTCTGTTTTAATTATATTATAGCTATATTAAACATCTGAAACTCAATGATTTTCATTGTGTTATTATTATTATCATCATTGCTTAAACTTACTTCTATATTAATTCCAAGCTGACATCACCTAAAACAAAGCGCTCTCTCTTGTGTTACATTTCTGTTGAGAAAGTGCTTCCTGTTTTGGGCATTGTAAGCATTGGGTAACATCCAGTAAGATTTACTATAGGATTTACTTTCTTTTCGCTTCTATAGTTTAATAGAACTTTAATGTCAAAATTAAACATGTTTTATTTTAGCAAGTGTATTATTTTTACTATAAATGCCCTGCTCATAATCAATTTCCAAAGAATATTTTCATATTTTTTTTTTCATTACTTTTATTTCCATTGGTAAGAATTCAGAAATATCTCTATATTAGTTCCAAACTAACATCACACAAAACAAAGTTCTCTCTTGTGTTATATTCCTGGTGAGAAAGTGCTCCCTTTTTGGGGCATTGTAGGCATTGGGAAACATCATCCAGACTGCTTAAGTTACATTTAAGCTGTCTCCTCATAATTTTAGATTTTATTTTCAATTGTGTTTTGAAATTGTTTAAGTAATAGCTACTGCTCAGTATTCTAAAACTGAGTGAATTGAGTGATTTTAGCCATGATTAATATTTTGATTTGTATCATTAAATAAATGTAAAACTTAATAGGCTCTATACAATTCAGTATAAACAATAAGTATCTACAAAATTCAACTCTCCTGGCTTATCATGAATATGCTGAATGGGAGTTTAAACAAAAATCACAACCTTTGCTATGCAGAGGCTCTCACATACATATGTTAATTAAAAAGCACACCCATTTGTCCGAATGACTAATTGCATAACTCCTATTTTAGTCAAAACAAACAAAATGCCCTCTCAAATGTGATTGGCTGGGAACTGCACTGCTTTTGCTTATAAAAGACTACAAATGCCAGCACAGTTAGATGAACTTGAGACATAAACCAAGGATAAACATTCCAAGACAATAACATTTCTGAATGGGTAGGTAAGCATACAACTTCAGTTTTTCTACATATGGATCTTCTTGAAAATACAAGCATTCAATATCATACAGAGGCTCTTTGATGATTTAGACTAGATCAGACATAAGTTTCTGTTTTAATTATATTATAGCTATATGAATCATCTGAAACTCAATGATTTTCATTGTTTTATTATTATCATCATCATTGCTTAAACTTACTTCTATATTAATTCCAAGCTGACATCACCTAAAACGAAGCTCTCTCTTGTGTTACATTTCTGTTGAGAAAGTGCTTCCTGTTTTGGGCATTGTAAGCATTGGGTAACATCCAGTAAGATTTACTATAGGATTTACTTTCTTTTCGCTTCTATAGTTTAATAGAACTTTAATGTCAAAATTAAACATGTTTTATTTTAGCAAGTGTATTTTTTTTTACTATAAATGCCCTGCTCCTAATCAATTTCCAAAGAATATTTTCATATTTTTTTTTCATTACTTTTATTTCCATTGGTAAGAATTCAGAAGTACCTCTATATTAGTTCCAAACTAACATCACACAAAACAAAGTTCTCTCTTGTGTTATATTCCTGGTGAGAAAGTGCTTCCTTTTTTGGGCATTGTAGGCATTGGGAAACATCATCCAGACTGCTTAAGTTACATTTAAGCTGTCTCCTCATAATTTTAGATTTTATTTTCAATTGTGTTTTGAAATTGTTTAAGTAATAGCTACTGCTCAGTATTCTAAAACTGAGTGAATTGAGTGATTTTAGCCATGATTAATATTTTGATTTGTATCATTAAATAAATGTACAACTTAATAGGCTCTATAAAATTCAGTATAAACAATAAGTATCTACAAAATTCAACTCTCCTGGCTTGTCATGAATATGCTGAAAGGGAGTTTAAACAAAAATCACACCCTTTGCTATTCAGAGGCTCTCACATACATATGTTAATTAAAAAGCACACCCATTTGTCCGAATGACTAATTGCATAACTCCTATTTTGGTCAAAACAAACAAAATGCACTCTCAAATGTGATTGGCTGGGAACTGCACTGCTTTTGCTTATAAAAGACTACAAATGCCAGCACAGTTAGATGAACTTGAGACAAACCAAGGACAAACATTCCAAGACAATAACATTTCTGAATGGGTAGGTAAGCATACAACTTCAGTTTTTCTACATATGGATCTTCTTGAAAATACAAGCATTCAATATCATACAGAGGCTCTTTGATTATTTAGACTAGATCAGACATAAGTTTCTGTTTTAATTATATTATAGCTATATGAAACATCTGAAACTCAATGATTTTCATTGTTTTATTATTATCATCATTGCTTAAACTTACTTCTATATTAATTCCAAGCTGACATCACCTAAAACGCAGCTCTCTCTTGTGTTACATTTCTGTTGAGAAAGTGCTTCCTGTTTTGGGCATTGTAAGCATTGGGTAACATCCAGTAAGATTTACTATAGGATTTACTTTCTTTTCGCTTCTATAGTTTAATAGAACTTTAATGTCAAAATTAAACATGTTTTATTTAGCAAGTGTATTTTTTTTACTATAAATGCCCTGCTCATAATCAATTTCTAAAGAATATTTTCATATTTTTTTTTCATTACTTTTATTTCCATTGGTAAGAATTCAGAAGTACCTCTATATTAATTCCAAGCTGACATCACCTAAAACGAAGCTCTCTCTTGTGTTACATTTCTGTTGAGAAAGTGCTTCCTGTTTTAGGCATTGTAAGCATTGGGTAAAAAACAGTCAGATTTACTATTTAACTTACAATACTTTCTTTTATTTAATAAAGTTTAATAGAACTTTAATGTCAGAATTGAACATGAGATTAGCAAGTGATTTTTTAATATAAATTTCTTGCTCATAATCCATTTCAAAATGACATTTTTGTGGGGTTTTTTTCATTACATTTATTATAACCATTGGTACGAATTCAGATGTACCTCTATATTAATTCCAAGCTGACATCACCTAAAACGAAGCTCTCTCTTGTGTTACATTTTTGTTGAGAAAGTGCTTCCTGTTTTGGGCATTGTAAGCATTGGGTAACATCCAGTAAGATTTACTATAGGATTTACTTTCTTTTCGCTTCTATAGTTTAATAGAACTTTAATGTCAAAATTAAACATGTTTTATTTTAGCAAGTGTATTTTTTTTTACTATAAATGCCCTGCTCCTAATCAATTTCCAAAGAATATTTTCATTTTTTTTTTTCCATTACTTTTATTTCCATTGGTAAGAATTCAGAAGTACCTCTATATTAGTTCCAAACTAACATCACACAAAACAAAGTTCTCTCTTGTGTTATATTCCTGGTGAGAAAGTGCTTCCTTTTTTGGGCATTGTAGGCATTGGGAAACATCATCCAGACTGCTTAAGTTACATTTAAGCCGTCTCCTCATAATTTTAGATTTTATTTTCAATTGTGTTTTGAAATTGTTTAAGTAATAGCTACTGCTCAGTATTCTAAAACTGAGTGAATTGAGTGATTTTAGCCATGATTAATATTTTGATTTGTATCATTAAATAAATGTAAAACCTAATAGGCTCTATACAATTCAGTATAAACAATAAGTATCTACAAAATTCAACTCTCCTGGCTTGTCATGAATATGCTGAAAGGGAGTTTAAACAAAAATCACACCCTTTGCTATGCAGAGGCTTTCTCACATACATATGTTAATTAAAAAGCACACCCATTTGTCCGAATGACTCATTGCATAACTCCTATTTTGGTCAAAACAAACAAAATGCCCTCTCAAATGTGATTGGCTGGGAACTGCACTGCTTTTGCTTATAAAAGACTACAAATGCCAGCACAGTTAGATGAACTTGAGACATAAACCAAGGTCAAACATTCCAAGACAATAACATTTCTGAATGGGTAGGTAAGCATACAACTTCAGTTTTTCTACATATGGATCTTCTTGAAAATACAAGCATTCAATATCATACAGAGGCTCTTTGATGATTTAGACTAGATCAGACATAAGTTTCTGTTTTAATTATATTATAGCTATATGAATCATCTGAAACTCAATGATTTTCATTGTTTTATTATTATCATCATCATTGCTTAAACTTACTTCTATATTAATTCCAAGCTGACATCACCTAAAACGAAGCTCTCTCTTGTGTTACATTTCTGTTGAGAAAGTGCTTCCTGTTTTGGGCATTGTAAGCATTGGGTAACATCCAGTAAGATTTACTATAGGATTTACTTTCTTTTCGCTTCTATAGTTTAATAGAACTTTAATGTCAAAATTAAACATGTTTTATTTTAGCAAGTGTATTATTTTTACTATAAATGCCCTGCTCATAATCAATTTCCAAAGAATATTTTCATATTTTTTTTTTCATTACTTTTATTTCCATTGGTAAGAATTCAGAAATATCTCTATATTAGTTCCAAACTAACATCACACAAAACAAAGTTCTCTCTTGTGTTATATTCCTGGTGAGAAAGTGCTCCCTTTTTGGGGCATTGTAGGCATTGGGAAACATCATCCAGACTGCTTAAGTTACATTTAAGCTGTCTCCTCATAATTTTAGATTTTATTTTCAATTGTGTTTTGAAATTGTTTAAGTAATAGCTACTGCTCAGTATTCTAAAACTGAGTGAATTGAGTGATTTTAGCCATGATTAATATTTTGATTTGTATCATTAAATAAATGTAAAACTTAATAGGCTCTATACAATTCAGTATAAACAATAAGTATCTACAAAATTCAACTCTCCTGGCTTATCATGAATATGCTGAATGGGAGTTTAAACAAAAATCACAACCTTTGCTATGCAGAGGCTCTCACATACATATGTTAATTAAAAAGCACACCCATTTGTCCGAATGACTAATTGCATAACTCCTATTTTGGTCAAAACAATATAGAGGTACTTCTGAATTCTTACCAATGGAAATAAAAGTAATGAAAAAAAAAAAATGAAAATATTCTTTGGAAATTGATTAGGAGCAGGGCATTTATAGTAAAAATAATACACTTGCTAAAATAAAACATGTTTAATTTTGACATTAAAGTTCTATTAAACTATAGAAGCGAAAAGAAAGTAAATCCTATAGTAAATCTTACTGGATGTTACCCAATGCTTACAATGCCCAAAACAGGAAGCACTTTCTCAACAGAAATGTAACACAAGAGAGAGCTTCGTTTTAGGTGATGTCAGCTTGGAATTAATATAGAAGTAAGTTTAAGCAATGATGATGATAATAATAAAACAATGAAAATCATTGAGTTTCAGATGTTTAATATAGCTATAATATAATATAAGCTGTCTCCTCATAATTTTAGATTTTATTTTCAATTGTGTTTTGAAATTGTTTAAGTAATAGCTACTGCTCAGTATTCTAAAACTGAGTGAATTGAGTGATTTTAGCCATGATTAATATTTTGATTTGTATCATTAAATAAATGTACAACTTAATAGGCTCTATAAAATTCAGTATAAACAATAAGTATCTACAAAATTCAACTCTCCTGGCTTGTCATGAATATGCTGAAAGGGAGTTTAAACAAAAATCACACCCTTTGCTATGCAGAGGCTTTCTCACATACATATGTTAATTAAAAAGCACACCCATTTGTCCGAATGACTCATTGCATAACTCCTATTTTGGTCAAAACAAACAAAATGCCCTCTCAAATGTGATTGGCTGGGAACTGCACTGCTTTTGCTTATAAAAGACTATAAATGCCAGCACAGTTAGATGAACTTGAGACATAAACCAAGGACAAACATTCCAAGACAATAACATTTCTGAATGGGTAGGTAAGCATACAACTTCAGTTTTTCTACATATGGATCTTCTTGAAAATACAAGCATTCAATATCATACAGAGGCTCTTTGATGATTTAGACTAGATCAGACATAAGTTTCTGTTTTAATTATATTATAGCTATATTAAACATCTGAAACTCAATGATTTTCATTGTGTTATTATTATCATCATCATTGCTTAAACTTACTTCTATATTAATTCCAAGCTGACATCACCTAAAACGAAGCTCTCTCTTGTGTTACATTTCTGTTGAGAAAGTGCTTCCTGTTTTGGGCATTGTAAGCATTGGGTAACATCCAGTAAGATTTACTATAGGATTTACTTTCTTTTCGCTTCTATAGTTTAATAGAACTTTAATGTCAAAATTAAACATGTTTTATTTTAGCAAGTGTATTTTTTTTTACTATAAATGCCCTGCTCATAATCAATTTCCAAAGAATATTTTCATATTTTTTTTTTCATTACTTTTATTTCCATTGGTAAGAATTCAGAAATATCTCTATATTAGTTCCAAACTAACATCACACAAAACAAAGTTCTCTCTTGTGTTATATTCCTGGTGAGAAAGTGCTCCCTTTTTGGGGCATTGTAGGCATTGGGAAACATCATCCAGACTGCTTAAGTTACATTTAAGCTGTCTCCTCATAATTTTAGATTTTATTTTCAATTGTGTTTTGAAATTGTTTAAGTAATAGCTACTGCTCAGTATTCTAAAACTGAGTGAATTGAGTGATTTTAGCCATGATTAATATTTTGATTTGTATCATTAAATAAATGTAAAACTTAATAGGCTCTATACAATTCAGTATAAACAATAAGTATCTACAAAATTCAACTCTCCTGGCTTGTCATGAATATGCTGAAAGGGAGTTTAAACAAAAATCACAACCTTTGCTATGCAGAGGCTCTCACATACATATGTTAATTAAAAAGCACACCCATTTGTCCGAATGACTAATTGCATAACTCCTATTTTGGTCAAAACAAACAAAATGCCCTCTCAAATGTGATTGGCTGGGAACTGCACTGCTTTTGCTTATAAAAGACTACAAATGCCAGCACAGTTAGATGAACTTGAGACATAAACCAAGGATAAACATTCCAAGACAATAACATTTCTGAATGGGTAGGTAAGCATACAACTTCAGTTTTTCTACATATGGATCTTCTTGAAAATACAAGCATTCAATATCATACAGAGGCTCTTTGATGATTTAGACTAGATCAGACATAAGTTTCTGTTTTAATTATATTATAGCTATATTAAACATCTGAAACTCAATGATTTTCATTGTGTTATTATTATTATCATCATTGCTTAAACTTACTTCTATATTAATTCCAAGCTGACATCACCTAAAACAAAGCGCTCTCTCTTGTGTTACATTTCTGTTGAGAAAGTGCTTCCTGTTTTGGGCATTGTAAGCATTGGGTAACATCCAGTAAGATTTACTATAGGATTTACTTTCTTTTCGCTTCTATAGTTTAATAGAACTTTAATGTCAAAATTAAACATGTTTTATTTTAGCAAGTGTATTATTTTTACTATAAATGCCCTGCTCATAATCAATTTCCAAAGAATATTTTCATATTTTTTTTTTCATTACTTTTATTTCCATTGGTAAGAATTCAGAAATATCTCTATATTAGTTCCAAACTAACATCACACAAAACAAAGTTCTCTCTTGTGTTATATTCCTGGTGAGAAAGTGCTCCCTTTTTGGGGCATTGTAGGCATTGGGAAACATCATCCAGACTGCTTAAGTTACATTTAAGCTGTCTCCTCATAATTTTAGATTTTATTTTCAATTGTGTTTTGAAATTGTTTAAGTAATAGCTACTGCTCAGTATTCTAAAACTGAGTGAATTGAGTGATTTTAGCCATGATTAATATTTTGATTTGTATCATTAAATAAATGTAAAACTTAATAGGCTCTATACAATTCAGTATAAACAATAAGTATCTACAAAATTCAACTCTCCTGGCTTATCATGAATATGCTGAATGGGAGTTTAAACAAAAATCACAACCTTTGCTATGCAGAGGCTCTCACATACATATGTTAATTAAAAAGCACACCCATTTGTCCGAATGACTAATTGCATAACTCCTATTTTGGTCAAAACAAACAAAATGCCCTCTCAAATGTGATTGGCTGGGAACTGCACTGCTTTTGCTTATAAAAGACTACAAATGCCAGCACAGTTAGATGAACTTGAGACATAAACCAAGGATAAACATTCCAAGACAATAACATTTCTGAATGGGTAGGTAAGCATACAACTTCAGTTTTTCTACATATGGATCTTCTTGAAAATACAAGCATTCAATATCATACAGAGGCTCTTTGATGATTTAGACTAGATCAGACATAAGTTTCTGTTTTAATTATATTATAGCTATATGAATCATCTGAAACTCAATGATTTTCATTGTTTTATTATTATCATCATCATTGCTTAAACTTACTTCTATATTAATTCCAAGCTGACATCACCTAAAACGAAGCTCTCTCTTGTGTTACATTTCTGTTGAGAAAGTGCTTCCTGTTTTGGGCATTGTAAGCATTGGGTAACATCCAGTAAGATTTACTATAGGATTTACTTTCTTTTCGGTTCTATAGTTTAATAGAACTTTAATGTCAAAATTAAACATGTTTTATTTTAGCAAGTGTATTTTTTTTTACTATAAATGCCCTGCTCCTAATCAATTTCCAAAGAATATTTTCATTTTTTTTTTTCATTACTTTTATTTCCATTGGTAAGAATTCAGAAGTACCTCTATATTAGTTCCAAACTAACATCACACAAAACAAAGTTCTCTCTTGTGTTATATTCCTGGTGAGAAAGTGCTTCCTTTTTTGGGCATTGTAGGCATTGGGAAACATCATCCAGACTGCTTAAGTTACATTTAAGCTGTCTCCTCATAATTTTAGATTTTATTTTCAATTGTGTTTTGAAATTGTTTAAGTAATAGCTACTGCTCAGTATTCTAAAACTGAGTGAAGTGAGTGATTTTATCCATGATTAATATTTTGATTTGTATCATTAAATAAATGTACAACTTAATAGGCTCTATAAAATTCAGTATAAACAATAAGTATCTACAAAATTCAACTCTCCTGGCTTGTCATGAATATGCTGAAAGGGAGTTTAAACAAAAATCACACCCTTTGCTATGCAGAGGCTCTCACATACATATGTTAATTAAAAAGCACACCCATTTGTCCGAATGACTAATTGCATAACTCCTATTTTGGTCAAAACAAACAAAATGCACTCTCAAATGTGATTGGCTGGGAACTGCACTGCTTTTGCTTATAAAAGACTACAAATGCCAGCACAGTTAGATGAACTTGAGACAAACCAAGGACAAACATTCCAAGACAATAACATTTCTGAATGGGTAGGTAAGCATACAACTTCAGTTTTTCTACATATGGATCTTCTTGAAAATACAAGCATTCAATATCATACAGAGGCTCTTTGATTATTTAGACTAGATCAGACATAAGTTTCTGTTTTAATTATATTATAGCTATATGAAACATCTGAAACTCAATGATTTTCATTGTTTTATTATTATCATCATTGCTTAAACTTACTTCTATATTAATTCCAAGCTGACATCACCTAAAACGCAGCTCTCTCTTGTGTTACATTTCTGTTGAGAAAGTGCTTCCTGTTTTGGGCATTGTAAGCATTGGGTAACATCCAGTAAGATTTACTATAGGATTTACTTTCTTTTCGCTTCTATAGTTTAATAGAACTTTAATGTCAAAATTAAACATGTTTTATTTAGCAAGTGTATTTTTTTTACTATAAATGCCCTGCTCATAATCAATTTCTAAAGAATATTTTCATATTTTTTTTTCATTACTTTTATTTCCATTGGTAAGAATTCAGAAGTACCTCTATATTAATTCCAAGCTGACATCACCTAAAACGAAGCTCTCTCTTGTGTTACATTTCTGTTGAGAAAGTGCTTCCTGTTTTAGGCATTGTAAGCATTGGGTAAAAAACAGTCAGATTTACTATTTAACTTACAATACTTTCTTTTATTTAATAAAGTTTAATAGAACTTTAATGTCAGAATTGAACATGAGATTAGCAAGTGATTTTTTAATATAAATTTCTTGCTCATAATCCATTTCAAAATGACATTTTTGTGGGGTTTTTTTCATTACATTTATTATAACCATTGGTACGAATTCAGATGTACCTCTATATTAATTCCAAGCTGACATCACCTAAAACGAAGCTCTCTCTTGTGTTACATTTTTGTTGAGAAAGTGCTTCCTGTTTTGGGCATTGTAAGCATTGGGTAACATCCAGTAAGATTTACTATAGGATTTACTTTCTTTTCGCTTCTATAGTTTAATAGAACTTTAATGTCAAAATTAAACATGTTTTATTTTAGCAAGTGTATTTTTTTTACTATAAATGCCCTGCTCCTAATCAATTTCCAAAGAATATTTTCATTTTTTTTTTCCATTACTTTTATTTCCATTGGTAAGAATTCAGAAGTACCTCTATATTAGTTCCAAACTAACATCACACAAAACAAAGTTCTCTCTTGTGTTATATTCCTGGTGAGAAAGTGCTTCCTTTTTTGGGCATTGTAGGCATTGGGAAACATCATCCAGACTGCTTAAGTTACATTTAAGCTGTCTCCTCATAATTTTAGATTTTATTTTCAATTGTGTTTTGAAATTGTTTAAGTAATAGCTACTGCTCAGTATTCTAAAACTGAGTGAATTGAGTGATTTTAGCCATGATTAATATTTTGATTTGTATCATTAAATAAATGTACAACTTAATAGGCTCTATAAAATTCAGTATAAACAATAAGTATCTACAAAATTCAACTCTCCTGGCTTGTCATGAATATGCTGAAAGGGAGTTTAAACAAAAATCACACCCTTTGCTATGCAGAGGCTCTCACATACATATGTTAATTAAAAAGCACACCCATTTGTCCGAATGACTCATTGCATAACTCCTATTTTGGTCAAAACAAACAAAATGCCCTCTCAAATGTGATTGGCTGGGAACTGCACTGCTTTTGCTTATAAAAGACTACAAATGCCAGCACAGTTAGATGAACTTGAGACATAAACCAAGGACAAACATTCCAAGACAATAACATTTCTGAATGGGTAGGTAAGCATACAACTTCAGTTTTTCTACATATGGATCTTCTTGAAAATACAAGCATTCAATATCATACAGAGGCTCTTTGATGATTTAGACTAGATCAGACATAAGTTTCTGTTTTAATTATATTATAGCTATATTAAACATCTGAAACTCAATGATTTTCATTGTGTTATTATTATTATCATCATTGCTTAAACTTACTTCTATATTAATTCCAAGCTGACATCACCTAAAACAAAGCGCTCTCTCTTGTGTTACATTTCTGTTGAGAAAGTGCTTCCTGTTTTGGGCATTGTAAGCATTGGGTAACATCCAGTAAGATTTACTATAGGATTTACTTTCTTTTCGCTTCTATAGTTTAATAGAACTTTAATGTCAAAATTAAACATGTTTTATTTTAGCAAGTGTATTTTTTTTTACTATAAATGCCCTGCTCCTAATCAATTTCCAAAGAATATTTTCATATTTTTTTTTCATTACTTTTATTTCCATTGGTAAGAATTCAGAAATATCTCTATATTAGTTCCAAACTAACATCACACAAAACAAAGTTCTCTCTTGTGTTATATTCCTGGTGAGAAAGTGCTCCCTTTTTGGGGCATTGTAGGCATTGGGAAACATCATCCAGACTGCTTAAGTTACATTTAAGCTGTCTCCTCATAATTTTAGATTTTATTTTCAATTGTGTTTTGAAATTGTTTAAGTAATAGCTACTGCTCAGTATTCTAAAACTGAGTGAATTGAGTGATTTTAGCCATGATTAATATTTTGATTTGTATCATTAAATAAATGTAAAACTTAATAGGCTCTATACAATTCAGTATAAACAATAAGTATCTACAAAATTCAACTCTCCTGGCTTATCATGAATATGCTGAATGGGAGTTTAAACAAAAATCACAACCTTTGCTATGCAGAGGCTCTCACATACATATGTTAATTAAAAAGCACACCCATTTGTCCGAATGACTAATTGCATAACTCCTATTTTGGTCAAAACAATATAGAGGTACTTCTGAATTCTTACCAATGGAAATAAAAGTAATGAAAAAAAAAAAATGAAAATATTCTTTGGAAATTGATTAGGAGCAGGGCATTTATAGTAAAAATAATACACTTGCTAAAATAAAACATGTTTAATTTTGACATTAAAGTTCTATTAAACTATAGAAGCGAAAAGAAAGTAAATCCTATAGTAAATCTTACTGGATGTTACCCAATGCTTACAATGCCCAAAACAGGAAGCACTTTCTCAACAGAAATGTAACACAAGAGAGAGCTTCGTTTTAGGTGATGTCAGCTTGGAATTAATATAGAAGTAAGTTTAAGCAATGATGATGATAATAATAAAACAATGAAAATCATTGAGTTTCAGATGTTTAATATAGCTATAATATAATATAAGCTGTCTCCTCATAATTTTAGATTTTATTTTCAATTGTGTTTTGAAATTGTTTAAGTAATAGCTACTGCTCAGTATTCTAAAACTGAGTGAATTGAGTGATTTTAGCCATGATTAATATTTTGATTTGTATCATTAAATAAATGTACAACTTAATAGGCTCTATACAATTCAGTATAAACAATAAGTATCTACAAAATTCAACTCTCCTGGCTTATCATGAATATGCTGAATGGGAGTTTAAACAAAAATCACAACCTTTGCTATGCAGAGGCTCTCACATACATATGTTAATTAAAAAGCACACCCATTTGTCCGAATGACTAATTGCATAACTCCTATTTTGGTCAAAACAAACAAAATGCCCTCTCAAATGTGATTGGCTGGGAACTGCACTGCTTTTGCTTATAAAAGACTACAAATGCCAGCACAGTTAGATGAACTTGAGACATAAACCAAGGATAAACATTCCAAGACAATAACATTTCTGAATGGGTAGGTAAGCATACAACTTCAGTTTTTCTACATATGGATCTTCTTGAAAATACAAGCATTCAATATCATACAGAGGCTCTTTGATGATTTAGACTAGATCAGACATAAGTTTCTGTTTTAATTATATTATAGCTATATGAATCATCTGAAACTCAATGATTTTCATTGTTTTATTATTATCATCATCATTGCTTAAACTTACTTCTATATTAATTCCAAGCTGACATCACCTAAAACGAAGCTCTCTCTTGTGTTACATTTCTGTTGAGAAAGTGCTTCCTGTTTTGGGCATTGTAAGCATTGGGTAACATCCAGTAAGATTTACTATAGGATTTACTTTCTTTTCGCTTCTATAGTTTAATAGAACTTTAATGTCAAAATTAAACATGTTTTATTTTAGCAAGTGTATTTTTTTTTACTATAAATGCCCTGCTCCTAATCAATTTCCAAAGAATATTTTCATATTTTTTTTTCATTACTTTTATTTCCATTGGTAAGAATTCAGAAGTACCTCTATATTAGTTCCAAACTAACATCACACAAAACAAAGTTCTCTCTTGTGTTATATTCCTGGTGAGAAAGTGCTTCCTTTTTTGGGCATTGTAGGCATTGGGAAACATCATCCAGACTGCTTAAGTTACATTTAAGCTGTCTCCTCATAATTTTAGATTTTATTTTCAATTGTGTTTTGAAATTGTTTAAGTAATAGCTACTGCTCAGTATGACTAGTATAGATACAAATCAAAATATTAATCATGGCTAAAATCACTCAATTCACTCAGTTTTAGAATACTGAGCAGTAGCTATTACTTAAACAATTTCAAAACACAATTGAAAATAAAATCTAAAATTATGAGGAGACAGCTTAAATGTAACTTAAGCAGTCTGGATGATGTTTCCCAATGCCTACAATGCCCCAATAAGGGAGCACTTTCTCACCAGGAATATAACACAAGAGAGAACTTTGTTTTGTGTGATGTTAGTTTGGAACTAATATAGAGATATTTCTGAATTCTTACCAATGGAAATAAAAGTAATGAAAAAAAAAATATGAAAATATTCTTTGGAAATTGATTATGAGCAGGGCATTTATAGTAAAAAAAATACACTTGCTAAAATAAAACATGTTTAATTTTGACATTAAAGTTCTATTAAACTATAGAAGCGAAAAGAAAGTAAATCCTATAGTAAATCTTACTGGATGTTACCCAATGCTTACAATGCCCAAAACATGAAGCACTTTCTCAACAGAAATGTAACACAAGAATTCAGTAAGCATTAGAAAATACAAGCATTCAATATCATACAGAGGCTCTTTGATGATTTAGACTAGATCAGACATAAGTTTCTGTTTTAATTATATTATAGCTATATGAATCATCTGAAACTCAATGATTTTCATTGTTTTATTATTATCATCATCATTGCTTAAACTTACTTCTATATTAATTCCAAGTACCTCTATATTAGTTCCAAACTAACATCACACATAAAACAATGAAAATCATTGAGTTTCAGATGATTCATATAGCGTATGCTTACCTACCCATTCAGAAATGTTATTGTCTTGGAATGTTTATCCTTGGTTTATGTCTCAAGTTCATCTAACTGTGCTGGCATTTGTAGTCATAATTTTAGATTTTATTTTCAATTGTGTTTTGAAATTGTTTAAGTAATAGCTACTGCTCAGTATGACTAGTATAGATACAAATCAAAATATTAATCATGGCTAAAATCACTCAATTCACTCAGTTTTAGAATACTGAGCAGTAGCTATTACTTAAACAATTTCAAAACACAATTGAAAATAAAATCTAAAATTATGAGGAGACAGCTTAAATGTAACTTAAGCAGTCTGGATGATGTTTCCCAATGCCTACAATGCCCCAATAAGGGAGCACTTTCTCACCAGGAATATAACACAAGAGAGAACTTTGTTTTGTGTGATGTTAGTTTGGAACTAATATAGAGATATTTCTGAATTCTTACCAATGGAAATAAAAGTAATGAAAAAAAAAATATGAAAATATTCTTTGGAAATTGATTATGAGCAGGGCATTTATAGTAAAAAAAATACACTTGCTAAAATAAAACATGTTTAATTTTGACATTAAAGTTCTATTAAACTATAGAAGCGAAAAGAAAGTAAATCCTATAGTAAATCTTACTGGATGTTACCCAATGCTTACAATGCCCAAAACATGAAGCACTTTCTCAACAGAAATGTAACACAAGAATTCAGTAAGCATTAGAAAATACAAGCATTCAATATCATACAGAGGCTCTTTGATGATTTAGACTAGATCAGACATAAGTTTCTGTTTTAATTATATTATAGCTATATGAATCATCTGAAACTCAATGATTTTCATTGTTTTATTATTATCATCATCATTGCTTAAACTTACTTCTATATTAATTCCAAGTACCTCTATATTAGTTCCAAACTAACATCACACAAAACAAAGTTCTCTCTTGTGTTATATTCCTGGTGAGAAAGTACTTCCTTTTTTGGGCATTGTAGGCATTGGGAAACATCATCCAGACTGCTTAAGTTACATTTAAGCCGTCTCCTCATAATTTTAGATTTTATTTTCAATTGTGTTTTGAAATTGTTTAAGTAATAGCTACTGCTCAGTATTCTAAAACTGAGTGAATTGAGTGATTTTAGCCATGATTAATATTTTGATTTGTATCATTAAATAAATGTAAAACTTAATAGGCTCTATACAATTCAGTATAAACAATAAGTATCTACAAAATTCAACTCTCCTGGCTTATCATGAATATGCTGAATGGGAGTTTAAACAAAAATCACACCCTTTGCTATGCAGAGGCTCTCACATACATATGTTAATTAAAAAGCACACCCATTTGTCCGAATGACTAATTGCATAACTCCTATTTTGGTCAAAACAAACAAAATGCCCTCTCAAATGTGATTGGCTGGGAACTGCACTGCTTTTGCTTATAAAAGACTACAAATGCCAGCACAGTTAGATGAACTTGAGACATAAACCAAGGATAAACATTCCAAGACAATAACATTTCTGAATGGGTAGGTAAGCATACAACTTCAGTTTTTCTACATATGGATCTTCTTGAAAATACAAGCATTCAATATCATACAGAGGCTCTTTGATGATTTAGACTAGATCAGACATAAGTTTCTGTTTTAATTATATTATAGCTATATTAAACATCTGAAACTCAATGATTTTCATTGTGTTATTATTATTATTATTATTATCATCATTGCTTAAACTTACTTCTATATTAATTCCAAGCTGACATCACCTAAAACAAAGCGCTCTCTCTTGTGTTACATTTCTGTTGAGAAAGTGCTTCCTGTTTTGGGCATTGTAAGCATTGGGTAACATCCAGTAAGATTTACTATAGGATTTACTTTCTTTTCGCTTCTATAGTTTAATAGAACTTTAATGTCAAAATTAAACATGTTTTATTTTAGCAAGTGTATTTTTTTTTACTATAAATGCCCTGCTCCTAATCAATTTCCAAAGAATATTTTCATATTTTTTTTCATTACTTTTATTTCCATTGCTAAGAATTCAGAAATACCTCTATATTAGTTCCAAACTAACATCACACAAAACAAAGTTCTCTCTTGTGTTATATTCCTGGTGAGAAAGTACTTCCTTTTTTGGGCATTGTAGGCATTGGGAAACATCATCCAGACTGCTTAAGTTACATTTAAGCCGTCTCCTCATAATTTTAGATTTTATTTTCAATTGTGTTTTGAAATTGTTTAAGTAATAGCTACTGCTCAGTATTCTAAAACTGAGTGAATTGAGTGATTTTAGCCATGATTAATATTTTGATTTGTATCATTAAATAAATGTAAAACTTAATAGGCTCTATACAATTCAGTATAAACAATAAGTATCTACAAAATTCAACTCTCCTGGCTTGTCATGAATATGCTGAAAGGGAGTTTAAACAAAAATCACACCCTTTGCTATGCAGAGGCTTTCTCACATACATATGTTAATTAAAAAGCACACCCATTTGTCCGAATGACTCATTGCATAACTCCTATTTTGGTCAAAACAAACAAAATGCCCTCTCAAATGTGATTGGCTGGGAACTGCACTGCTTTTGCTTATAAAAGACTACAAATGCCAGCACAGTTAGATGAACTTGAGACATAAACCAAGGACAAACATTCCAAGACAATAACATTTCTGAATGGGTAGGTAAGCATACAACTTCAGTTTTTCTACATATGGATCTTCTTGAAAATACAAGCATTCAATATCATACAGAGGCTCTTTGATGATTTAGACTAGATCAGACATAAGTTTCTGTTTTAATGATATTATAGCTATATTAAACATCTGAAACTCAATGATTTTCATTGTGTTATTATTATTATCATCATTGCTTAAACTTACTTCTATATTAATTCCAAGCTGACATCACCTAAAACAAAGCGCTCTCTCTTGTGTTACATTTCTGTTGAGAAAGTGCTTCCTGTTTTGGGCATTGTAAGCATTGGGTAACATCCAGTAAGATTTACTATAGGATTTACTTTCTTTTCGCTTCTATAGTTTAATAGAACTTTAATGTCAAAATTAAACATGTTTTATTTTAGCAAGTGTATTATTTTTACTATAAATGCCCTGCTCATAATCAATTTCCAAAGAATATTTTCATATTTTTTTTTTTCATTACTTTTATTTCCATTGGTAAGAATTCAGAAATATCTCTATATTAGTTCCAAACTAACATCACACAAAACAAAGTTCTCTCTTGTGTTATATTCCTGGTGAGAAAGTGCTCCCTTTTTGGGGCATTGTAGGCATTTGGAAACATCATCCAGACTGCTTAAGTTACATTTAAGCTGTCTCCTCATAATTTTAGATTTTATTTTCAATTGTGTTTTGAAATTGTTTAAGTAATAGCTACTGCTCAGTATTCTAAAACTGAGTGAAGTGAGTGATTTTAGCCATGATTAATATTTTGATTTGTATCATTAAATAAATGTAAAACTTAATAGGCTCTATACAATTCAGTATAAACAATAAGTATCTACAAAATTCAACTCTCCTGGCTTATCATGAATATGCTGAATGGGAGTTTAAACAAAAATCACACCCTTTGCTATGCAGAGGCTCTCACATACATATGTTAATTAAAAAGCACACCCATTTGTCCGAATGACTAATTGCATAACTCCTATTTTGGTCAAAACAAACAAAATGCCCTCTCAAATGTGATTGGCTGGGAACTGCACTGCTTTTGCTTATAAAAGACTACAAATGCCAGCACAGTTAGATGAACTTGAGACATAAACCAAGGATAAACATTCCAAGACAATAACATTTCTGAATGGGTAGGTAAGCATACAACTTCAGTTTTTCTACATATGGATCTTCTTGAAAATACAAGCATTCAATATCATACAGAGGCTCTTTGATGATTTAGACTAGATCAGACATAAGTTTCTGTTTTAATTATATTATAGCTATATGAATCATCTGAAACTCAATGATTTTCATTGTTTTATTATTATCATCATCATTGCTTAAACTTACTTCTATATTAATTCCAAGCTGACATCACCTAAAACGAAGCTCTCTCTTGTGTTACATTTCTGTTGAGAAAGTGCTTCCTGTTTTGGGCATTGTAAGCATTGGGTTACATCCAGTAAGATTTACTATAGGATTTACTTTCTTTTCGCTTCTATAGTTTAATAGAACTTTAATGTCAAAATTAAACATGTTTTAATTTAGCAAGTGTATTTTTTTTTACTATAAATGCCCTGCTCATAATCAATTTCTAAAGAATATTTTCATATTTTTTTTTCATTACTTTTATTTCCATTGGTAAGAATTCAGAAGTACCTCTATATTAATTCCAAGCTGACATCACCTAAAACGAAGCTCTCTCTTGTGTTACATTTCTGTTGAGAAAGTGCTTCCTGTTTTAGGCATTGTAAGCATTGGGTAAAAAACAGTCAGATTTACTATTTAACTTACAATACTTTCTTTTATTTAATAAAGTTTAATAGAACTTTAATGTCAGAATTGAACATGAGATTAGCAAGTGATTTTTTAATATAAATTTCTTGCTCATAATCCATTTCAAAATGACATTTTTGTGTTTTTTTTTTCATTACATTTATTATAACCATTGGTACGAATTCAGATGTACCTCTATATTAATTCCAAGCTGACATCACCTAAAACAAAGCGCTCTCTCTTGTGTTACATTTCTGTTGAGAAAGTGCTTCCTGTTTTGGGCATTGTAAGCATTGGGTAACATCCAGTAAGATTTACTATAGGATTTACTTTCTTTTCGCTTCTATAGTTTAATAGAACTTTAATGTCAAAATTAAACATGTTTTATTTTAGCAAGTGTATTATTTTTACTATAAATGCCCTGCTCCTAATCAATTTCCAAAGAATATTTTCATATTTTTTTTTCATTACTTTTATTTCCATTGGTAAGAATTCAGAAGTACCTCTATATTAGTTCCAAACTAACATCACACAAAACAAAGTTCTCTCTTGTGTTATATTCCTGGTGAGAAAGTGCTTCCTTTTTTGGGCATTGTAGGCATTGGGAAACATCATCCAGACTGCTTAAGTTACATTTAAGCTGTCTCCTCATAATTTTAGATTTTATTTTCAATTGTGTTTTGAAATTGTTTAAGTAATAGCTACTGCTCAGTATTCTAAAACTGAGTGAATTGAGTGATTTTAGCCATGATTAATATTTTGATTTGTATCATTAAATTAATGTACAACTTAATAGGCTCTATAAAATTCAGTATAAACAATAAGTATCTACAAAATTCAACTCTCCTGGCTTGTCATGAATATGCTGAAAGGGAGTTTAAACAAAAATCACACCCTTTGCTATGCAGAGGCTTTCTCACATACATATGTTAATTAAAAAGCACACCCATTTGTCCGAATGACTCATTGCATAACTCCTATTTTTGTCAAAACAAACAAAATGCCCTCTCAAATGTGATTGGCTGGGAACTGCACTGCTTTTGCTTATAAAAGACTACAAATGCCAGCACAGTTAGATGAACTTGAGACATAAACCAAGGACAAACATTCCAAGACAATAACATTTCTGAATGGGTAGGTAAGCATACAACTTCAGTTTTTCTACATATGGATCTTCTTGAAAATACAAGCATTCAATATCATACAGAGGCTCTTTGATGATTTAGACTAGATCAGACATAAGTTTCTGTTTTAATTATATTATAGCTATATTAAACATCTGAAACTCAATGATTTTCATTGTGTTATTATTATTATCATCATTGCTTAAACTTACTTCTATATTAATTCCAAGCTGACATCACCTAAAACAAAGCGCTCTCTCTTGTGTTACATTTCTGTTGAGAAAGTGCTTCCTGTTTTGGGCATTGTAAGCATTGGGTAACATCCAGTAAGATTTACTATAGGATTTACTTTCTTTTCGCTTCTATAGTTTAATAGAACTTTAATGTCAAAATTAAACATGTTTTATTTTAGCAAGTGTATTATTTTTACTATAAATGCCCTGCTCATAATCAATTTCCAAAGAATATTTTCATTTTTTTTTTTCATTACTTTTATTTCCATTGGTAAGAATTCAGAAATATCTCTATATTAGTTCCAAACTAACATCACACAAAACAAAGTTCTCTCTTGTGTTATATTCCTGGTGAGAAAGTGCTCCCTTTTTGGGGCATTGTAGGCATTGGGAAACATCATCCAGACTGCTTAAGTTACATTTAAGCTGTCTCCTCATAATTTTTGATTTTATTTTCAATTGTGTTTTGAAATTGTTTAAGTAATAGCTACTGCTCAGTATTCTAAAACTGAGTGAATTGAGTGATTTTAGCCATGATTAATATTTTGATTTGTATCATTAAATAAATGTACAACTTAATAGGCTCTATAAAATTCAGTATAAACAATAAGTATCTACAAAATTCAACTCTCCTGGCTTGTCATGAATATGCTGAAAGGGAGTTTAAACAAAAATCACACCCTTTGCTATGCAGAGGCTCTCACATACATATGTTAATTAAAAAGCACACCCATTTGTCCGAATGACTAATTGCATAACTCCTATTTTGGTCAAAACAAACAAAATGCACTCTCAAATGTGATTGGCTGGGAACTGCACTGCTTTTGCTTATAAAAGACTACAAATGCCAGCACAGTTAGATGAACTTGAGACATAAACCAAGGACAAACATTCCAAGACAATAACATTTCTGAATGGGTAGGTAAGCATACAACTTCAGTTTTTCTACATATGGATCTTCTTGAAAATACAAGCATTCAATATCATACAGAGGCTCTTTGATGATTTAGACTAGATCAGACATAAGTTTCTGTTTTAATTATATTATAGCTATATTAAACATCTGAAACTCAATGATTTTCATTGTTTTATTATTATCATCATCATTGCTTAAACTTACTTCTATATTAATTCCAAGCTGACATCACCTAAAACGAAGCTCTCTCTTGTGTTACATTTCTGTTGAGAAAGTGCTTCCTGTTTTGGGCATTGTAAGCATTGGGTTACATCCAGTAAGATTTACTATAGGATTTACTTTCTTTTCGCTTCTATAGTTTAATAGAACTTTAATGTCAAAATTAAACATGTTTTAATTTAGCAAGTGTATTTTTTTTTACTATAAATGCACTGCTCATAATCAATTTCTAAAGAATATTTTCATATTTTTTTTTCATTACTTTTATTTCCATTGGTAAGAATTCAGAAGTACCTCTATATTAATTCCAAGCTGACATCACCTAAAACGAAGCTCTCTCTTGTGTTACATTTCTGTTGAGAAAGTGCTTCCTGTTTTAGGCATTGTAAGCATTGGGTAAAAAACAGTCAAATTTACTATTTAACTTACAATACTTTCTTTTATTTAATAAAGTTTAATAGAACTTTAATGTCAGAATTGAACATGAGATTAGCAAGTGATTTTTTAATATAAATTTCTTGCTCATAATCCATTTCAAAATGACATTTTTGTGTTTTTTTTTCATTACATTTATTATAACCATTGGTACGAATTCAGATGTACCTCTATATTAATTCCAAGCTGACATCACCTAAAACAAAGCGCTCTCTCTTGTGTTACATTTCTGTTGAGAAAGTGCTTCCTGTTTTGGGCATTGTAAGCATTGGGTAACATCCAGTAAGATTTACTATAGGATTTACTTTCTTTTCGCTTCTATAGTTTAATAGAACTTTAATGTCAAAATTAAACATGTTTTATTTTAGCAAGTGTATTTTTTTTACTATAAATGCCCTGCTCCTAATCAATTTCCAAAGAATATTTTCATATTTTTTTTCATTACTTTTATTTCCATTGCTAAGAATTCAGAAGTACCTCTATATTAGTTCCAAACTAACATCACACAAAACAAAGTTCTCTCTTGTGTTATATTCCTGGTGAGAAAGTACTTCCTTTTTTGGGCATTGTAGGCATTGGGAAACATCATCCAGACTGCTTAAGTTACATTTAAGCCGTCTCCTCATAATTTTAGATTTTATTTTCAATTGTGTTTTGAAATTGTTTAAGTAATAGCTACTGCTCAGTATTCTAAAACTGAGTGAATTGAGTGATTTTAGCCATGATTAATATTTTGATTTGTATCATTAAATAAATGTAAAACTTAATAGGCTCTATACAATTCAGTATAAACAATAAGTATCTACAAAATTCAACTCTCCTGGCTTGTCATGAATATGCTGAAAGGGAGTTTAAACAAAAATCACACCCTTTGCTATGCAGAGGCTTTCTCACATACATATGTTAATTAAAAAGCACACCCATTTGTCCGAATGACTCATTGCATAACTCCTATTTTGGTCAAAACAAACAAAATGCCCTCTCAAATGTGATTGGCTGGGAACTGCACTGCTTTTGCTTATAAAAGACTACAAATGCCAGCACAGTTAGATGAACTTGAGACATAAACCAAGGACAAACATTCCAAGACAATAACATTTCTGAATGGGTAGGTAAGCATACAACTTCAGTTTTTCTACATATGGATCTTCTTGAAAATACAAGCATTCAATATCATACAGAGGCTCTTTGATGATTTAGACTAGATCAGACATAAGTTTCTGTTTTAATGATATTATAGCTATATTAAACATCTGAAACTCAATGATTTTCATTGTGTTATTATTATTATCATCATTGCTTAAACTTACTTCTATATTAATTCCAAGCTGACATCACCTAAAACAAAGCGCTCTCTCTTGTGTTACATTTCTGTTGAGAAAGTGCTTCCTGTTTTGGGCATTGTAAGCATTGGGTAACATCCAGTAAGATTTACTATAGGATTTACTTTCTTTTCGCTTCTATAGTTTAATAGAACTTTAATGTCAAAATTAAACATGTTTTATTTTAGCAAGTGTATTATTTTTACTATAAATGCCCTGCTCATAATCAATTTCCAAAGAATATTTTCATTTTTTTTTTTTCATTAATTTTATTTCCATTGGTAAGAATTCAGAAATATCTCTATATTAGTTCCAAACTAACATCACACAAAACAAAGTTCTCTCTTGTGTTATATTCCTGGTGAGAAAGTGCTCCCTTTTTGGGGCATTGTAGGCATTGGGAAACATCATCCAGACTGCTTAAGTTACATTTAAGCTGTCTCCTCATAATTTTTGATTTTATTTTCAATTGTGTTTTGAAATTGTTTAAGTAATAGCTACTGCTCAGTATTCTAAAACTGAGTGAATTGAGTGATTTTAGCCATGATTAATATTTTGATTTGTATCATTAAATAAATGTAAAACTTAATAGGCTCTATACAATTCAGTATAAACAATAAGTATCTACAAAATTCAACTCTCCTGGCTTATCATGAATATGCTGAATGGGAGTTTAAACAAAAATCACACCCTTTGCTATGCAGAGGCTCTCACATACATATGTTAATTAAAAAGCACACCCATTTGTCCGAATGACTAATTGCATAACTCCTATTTTGGTCAAAACAAACAAAATGCCCTCTCAAATGTGATTGGCTGGGAACTGCACTGCTTTTGCTTATAAAAGACTACAAATGCCAGCACAGTTAGATGAACTTGAGACATAAACCAAGGATAAACATTCCAAGACAATAACATTTCTGAATGGGTAGGTAAGCATACAACTTCAGTTTTTCTACATATGGATCTTCTTGAAAATACAAGCATTCAATATCATACAGAGGCTCTTTGATGATTTAGACTAGATCAGACATAAGTTTCTGTTTTAATTATATTATAGCTATATTAAACATCTGAAACTCAATGATTTTCATTGTGTTATTATTATTATTATCATCATTGCTTAAACTTACTTCTATATTAATTCCAAGCTGACATCACCTAAAACAAAGCGCTCTCTCTTGTGTTACATTTCTGTTGAGAAAGTGCTTCCTGTTTTGGGCATTGTAAGCATTGGGTAACATCCAGTAAGATTTACTATAGGATTTACTTTCTTTTCGCTTCTATAGTTTAATAGAACTTTAATGTCAAAATTAAACATGTTTTATTTTAGCAAGTGTATTTTTTTTTACTATAAATGCCCTGCTCCTAATCAATTTCCAAAGAATATTTTCATATTTTTTTTCATTACTTTTATTTCCATTGCTAAGAATTCAGAAATACCTCTATATTAGTTCCAAACTAACATCACACAAAACAAAGTTCTCTCTTGTGTTATATTCCTGGTGAGAAAGTACTTCCTTTTTTGGGCATTGTAGGCATTGGGAAACATCATCCAGACTGCTTAAGTTACATTTAAGCCGTCTCCTCATAATTTTAGATTTTATTTTCAATTGTGTTTTGAAATTGTTTAAGTAATAGCTACTGCTCAGTATTCTAAAACTGAGTGAATTGAGTGATTTTAGCCATGATTAATATTTTGATTTGTATCATTAAATAAATGTAAAACTTAATAGGCTCTATACAATTCAGTATAAACAATAAGTATCTACAAAATTCAACTCTCCTGGCTTGTCATGAATATGCTGAAAGGGAGTTTAAACAAAAATCACACCCTTTGCTATGCAGAGGCTTTCTCACATACATATGTTAATTAAAAAGCACACCCATTTGTCCGAATGACTCATTGCATAACTCCTATTTTGGTCAAAACAAACAAAATGCCCTCTCAAATGTGATTGGCTGGGAACTGCACTGCTTTTGCTTATAAAAGACTACAAATGCCAGCACAGTTAGATGAACTTGAGACATAAACCAAGGACAAACATTCCAAGACAATAACATTTCTGAATGGGTAGGTAAGCATACAACTTCAGTTTTTCTACATATGGATCTTCTTGAAAATACAAGCATTCAATATCATACAGAGGCTCTTTGATGATTTAGACTAGATCAGACATAAGTTTCTGTTTTAATGATATTATAGCTATATTAAACATCTGAAACTCAATGATTTTCATTGTGTTATTATTATTATCATCATTGCTTAAACTTACTTCTATATTAATTCCAAGCTGACATCACCTAAAACAAAGCGCTCTCTCTTGTGTTACATTTCTGTTGAGAAAGTGCTTCCTGTTTTGGGCATTGTAAGCATTGGGTAACATCCAGTAAGATTTACTATAGGATTTACTTTCTTTTCGCTTCTATAGTTTAATAGAACTTTAATGTCAAAATTAAACATGTTTTATTTTAGCAAGTGTATTTTTTTTTACTATAAATGCCCTGCTCCTAATCAATTTCCAAAGAATATTTTCATATTTTTTTTCATTACTTTTATTTCCATTGCTAAGAATTCAGAAATACCTCTATATTAGTTCCAAACTAACATCACACAAAACAAAGTTCTCTCTTGTGTTATATTCCTGGTGAGAAAGTACTTCCTTTTTTGGGCATTGTAGGCATTGGGAAACATCATCCAGACTGCTTAAGTTACATTTAAGCCGTCTCCTCATAATTTTAGATTTTATTTTCAATTGTGTTTTGAAATTGTTTAAGTAATAGCTACTGCTCAGTATTCTAAAACTGAGTGAATTGAGTGATTTTAGCCATGATTAATATTTTGATTTGTATCATTAAATAAATGTAAAACTTAATAGGCTCTATACAATTCAGTATAAACAATAAGTATCTACAAAATTCAACTCTCCTGGCTTGTCATGAATATGCTGAAAGGGAGTTTAAACAAAAATCACACCCTTTGCTATGCAGAGGCTTTCTCACATACATATGTTAATTAAAAAGCACACCCATTTGTCCGAATGACTCATTGCATAACTCCTATTTTGGTCAAAACAAACAAAATGCCCTCTCAAATGTGATTGGCTGGGAACTGCACTGCTTTTGCTTATAAAAGACTACAAATGCCAGCACAGTTAGATGAACTTGAGACATAAACCAAGGACAAACATTCCAAGACAATAACATTTCTGAATGGGTAGGTAAGCATACAACTTCAGTTTTTCTACATATGGATCTTCTTGAAAATACAAGCATTCAATATCATACAGAGGCTCTTTGATGATTTAGACTAGATCAGACATAAGTTTCTGTTTTAATGATATTATAGCTATATTAAACATCTGAAACTCAATGATTTTCATTGTGTTATTATTATTATCATCATTGCTTAAACTTACTTCTATATTAATTCCAAGCTGACATCACCTAAAACAAAGCGCTCTCTCTTGTGTTACATTTCTGTTGAGAAAGTGCTTCCTGTTTTGGGCATTGTAAGCATTGGGTAACATCCAGTAAGATTTACTATAGGATTTACTTTCTTTTCGCTTCTATAGTTTAATAGAACTTTAATGTCAAAATTAAACATGTTTTATTTTAGCAAGTGTATTATTTTTACTATAAATGCCCTGCTCATAATCAATTTCCAAAGAATATTTTCATATTTTTTTTTTTCATTACTTTTATTTCCATTGGTAAGAATTCAGAAATATCTCTATATTAGTTCCAAACTAACATCACACAAAACAAAGTTCTCTCTTGTGTTATATTCCTGGTGAGAAAGTGCTCCCTTTTTGGGGCATTGTAGGCATTTGGAAACATCATCCAGACTGCTTAAGTTACATTTAAGCTGTCTCCTCATAATTTTAGATTTTATTTTCAATTGTGTTTTGAAATTGTTTAAGTAATAGCTACTGCTCAGTATTCTAAAACTGAGTGAAGTGAGTGATTTTAGCCATGATTAATATTTTGATTTGTATCATTAAATAAATGTAAAACTTAATAGGCTCTATACAATTCAGTATAAACAATAAGTATCTACAAAATTCAACTCTCCTGGCTTATCATGAATATGCTGAATGGGAGTTTAAACAAAAATCACACCCTTTGCTATGCAGAGGCTCTCACATACATATGTTAATTAAAAAGCACACCCATTTGTCCGAATGACTAATTGCATAACTCCTATTTTGGTCAAAACAAACAAAATGCCCTCTCAAATGTGATTGGCTGGGAACTGCACTGCTTTTGCTTATAAAAGACTACAAATGCCAGCACAGTTAGATGAACTTGAGACATAAACCAAGGATAAACATTCCAAGACAATAACATTTCTGAATGGGTAGGTAAGCATACAACTTCAGTTTTTCTACATATGGATCTTCTTGAAAATACAAGCATTCAATATCATACAGAGGCTCTTTGATGATTTAGACTAGATCAGACATAAGTTTCTGTTTTAATTATATTATAGCTATATGAATCATCTGAAACTCAATGATTTTCATTGTTTTATTATTATCATCATCATTGCTTAAACTTACTTCTATATTAATTCCAAGCTGACATCACCTAAAACGAAGCTCTCTCTTGTGTTACATTTCTGTTGAGAAAGTGCTTCCTGTTTTGGGCATTGTAAGCATTGGGTTACATCCAGTAAGATTTACTATAGGATTTACTTTCTTTTCGCTTCTATAGTTTAATAGAACTTTAATGTCAAAATTAAACATGTTTTAATTTAGCAAGTGTATTTTTTTTTACTATAAATGCCCTGCTCATAATCAATTTCTAAAGAATATTTTCATATTTTTTTTTCATTACTTTTATTTCCATTGGTAAGAATTCAGAAGTACCTCTATATTAATTCCAAGCTGACATCACCTAAAACGAAGCTCTCTCTTGTGTTACATTTCTGTTGAGAAAGTGCTTCCTGTTTTAGGCATTGTAAGCATTGGGTAAAAAACAGTCAGATTTACTATTTAACTTACAATACTTTCTTTTATTTAATAAAGTTTAATAGAACTTTAATGTCAGAATTGAACATGAGATTAGCAAGTGATTTTTTAATATAAATTTCTTGCTCATAATCCATTTCAAAATGACATTTTTGTGTTTTTTTTTTCATTACATTTATTATAACCATTGGTACGAATTCAGATGTACCTCTATATTAATTCCAAGCTGACATCACCTAAAACAAAGCGCTCTCTCTTGTGTTACATTTCTGTTGAGAAAGTGCTTCCTGTTTTGGGCATTGTAAGCATTGGGTAACATCCAGTAAGATTTACTATAGGATTTACTTTCTTTTCGCTTCTATAGTTTAATAGAACTTTAATGTCAAAATTAAACATGTTTTATTTTAGCAAGTGTATTATTTTTACTATAAATGCCCTGCTCCTAATCAATTTCCAAAGAATATTTTCATATTTTTTTTTCATTACTTTTATTTCCATTGGTAAGAATTCAGAAGTACCTCTATATTAGTTCCAAACTAACATCACACAAAACAAAGTTCTCTCTTGTGTTATATTCCTGGTGAGAAAGTGCTTCCTTTTTTGGGCATTGTAGGCATTGGGAAACATCATCCAGACTGCTTAAGTTACATTTAAGCTGTCTCCTCATAATTTTAGATTTTATTTTCAATTGTGTTTTGAAATTGTTTAAGTAATAGCTACTGCTCAGTATTCTAAAACTGAGTGAATTGAGTGATTTTAGCCATGATTAATATTTTGATTTGTATCATTAAATTAATGTACAACTTAATAGGCTCTATAAAATTCAGTATAAACAATAAGTATCTACAAAATTCAACTCTCCTGGCTTGTCATGAATATGCTGAAAGGGAGTTTAAACAAAAATCACACCCTTTGCTATGCAGAGGCTTTCTCACATACATATGTTAATTAAAAAGCACACCCATTTGTCCGAATGACTCATTGCATAACTCCTATTTTTGTCAAAACAAACAAAATGCCCTCTCAAATGTGATTGGCTGGGAACTGCACTGCTTTTGCTTATAAAAGACTACAAATGCCAGCACAGTTAGATGAACTTGAGACATAAACCAAGGACAAACATTCCAAGACAATAACATTTCTGAATGGGTAGGTAAGCATACAACTTCAGTTTTTCTACATATGGATCTTCTTGAAAATACAAGCATTCAATATCATACAGAGGCTCTTTGATGATTTAGACTAGATCAGACATAAGTTTCTGTTTTAATTATATTATAGCTATATTAAACATCTGAAACTCAATGATTTTCATTGTGTTATTATTATTATCATCATTGCTTAAACTTACTTCTATATTAATTCCAAGCTGACATCACCTAAAACAAAGCGCTCTCTCTTGTGTTACATTTCTGTTGAGAAAGTGCTTCCTGTTTTGGGCATTGTAAGCATTGGGTAACATCCAGTAAGATTTACTATAGGATTTACTTTCTTTTCGCTTCTATAGTTTAATAGAACTTTAATGTCAAAATTAAACATGTTTTATTTTAGCAAGTGTATTATTTTTACTATAAATGCCCTGCTCATAATCAATTTCCAAAGAATATTTTCATTTTTTTTTTTCATTACTTTTATTTCCATTGGTAAGAATTCAGAAATATCTCTATATTAGTTCCAAACTAACATCACACAAAACAAAGTTCTCTCTTGTGTTATATTCCTGGTGAGAAAGTGCTCCCTTTTTGGGGCATTGTAGGCATTGGGAAACATCATCCAGACTGCTTAAGTTACATTTAAGCTGTCTCCTCATAATTTTTGATTTTATTTTCAATTGTGTTTTGAAATTGTTTAAGTAATAGCTACTGCTCAGTATTCTAAAACTGAGTGAATTGAGTGATTTTAGCCATGATTAATATTTTGATTTGTATCATTAAATAAATGTACAACTTAATAGGCTCTATAAAATTCAGTATAAACAATAAGTATCTACAAAATTCAACTCTCCTGGCTTGTCATGAATATGCTGAAAGGGAGTTTAAACAAAAATCACACCCTTTGCTATGCAGAGGCTCTCACATACATATGTTAATTAAAAAGCACACCCATTTGTCCGAATGACTAATTGCATAACTCCTATTTTGGTCAAAACAAACAAAATGCACTCTCAAATGTGATTGGCTGGGAACTGCACTGCTTTTGCTTATAAAAGACTACAAATGCCAGCACAGTTAGATGAACTTGAGACATAAACCAAGGACAAACATTCCAAGACAATAACATTTCTGAATGGGTAGGTAAGCATACAACTTCAGTTTTTCTACATATGGATCTTCTTGAAAATACAAGCATTCAATATCATACAGAGGCTCTTTGATGATTTAGACTAGATCAGACATAAGTTTCTGTTTTAATTATATTATAGCTATATTAAACATCTGAAACTCAATGATTTTCATTGTTTTATTATTATCATCATCATTGCTTAAACTTACTTCTATATTAATTCCAAGCTGACATCACCTAAAACGAAGCTCTCTCTTGTGTTACATTTCTGTTGAGAAAGTGCTTCCTGTTTTGGGCATTGTAAGCATTGGGTTACATCCAGTAAGATTTACTATAGGATTTACTTTCTTTTCGCTTCTATAGTTTAATAGAACTTTAATGTCAAAATTAAACATGTTTTAATTTAGCAAGTGTATTTTTTTTTACTATAAATGCACTGCTCATAATCAATTTCTAAAGAATATTTTCATATTTTTTTTTCATTACTTTTATTTCCATTGGTAAGAATTCAGAAGTACCTCTATATTAATTCCAAGCTGACATCACCTAAAACGAAGCTCTCTCTTGTGTTACATTTCTGTTGAGAAAGTGCTTCCTGTTTTAGGCATTGTAAGCATTGGGTAAAAAACAGTCAAATTTACTATTTAACTTACAATACTTTCTTTTATTTAATAAAGTTTAATAGAACTTTAATGTCAGAATTGAACATGAGATTAGCAAGTGATTTTTTAATATAAATTTCTTGCTCATAATCCATTTCAAAATGACATTTTTGTGTTTTTTTTTCATTACATTTATTATAACCATTGGTACGAATTCAGATGTACCTCTATATTAATTCCAAGCTGACATCACCTAAAACAAAGCTCTCTCTTGTGTTACATTTCTGTTGAGAAAGTGCTTCCTGTTTTGGGCATTGTAAGCATTGGGTAACATCCAGTAAGATTTACTATAGGATTTACTTTCTTTTCGCTTCTATAGTTTAATAGAACTTTAATGTCAAAATTAAACATGTTTTATTTTAGCAAGTGTATTTTTTTTTACTATAAATGCCCTGCTCCTAATCAATTTCCAAAGAATATTTTCATTTTTTTTTTTCATTACTTTTATTTCCATTGGTAAGAATTCAGAAGTACCTCTATATTAGTTCCAAACTAACATCACACAAAACAAAGTTCTCTCTTGTGTTATATTCCTGGTGAGAAAGTGCTTCCTTTTTTGGGCATTGTAGGCATTGGGAAACATCATCCAGACTGCTTAAGTTACATTTAAGCCGTCTCCTTATAATTTTAGATTTTATTTTCAATTGTGTTTTGAAATTGTTTAAGTAATAGCTACTGCTCAGTATTCTAAAACTGAGTGAATTGAGTGATTTTAGCCATGATTAATATTTTGATTTGTATCATTAAATAAATGTAAAACTTAATAGGCTCTATACAATTCAGTATAAAAAATAAGTATCTACAAAATTCAACTCTCCTGGCTTATCATGAATATGCTGAATGGGAGTTTAAACAAAAATCACACCCTTTGCTATGCAGAGGCTCTCACATACATATGTTAATTAAAAAGCACACCCATTTGTCCGAATGACTAATTGCATAACTCCTATTTTGGTCAAAACAAACAAAATGCCCTCTCAAATGTGATTGGCTGGGAACTGCACTGCTTTTGCTTATAAAAGACTACAAATGCCAGCACAGTTAGATGAACTTGAAACATAAACCAAGGATAAACATTCCAAGACAATAACATTTCTGAATGGGTAGGTAAGCATACAACTTCAGTTTTTCTACATATGGATCTTCTTGAAAATACAAGCATTCAATATCATACAGAGGCTCTTTGATGATTTAGACTAGATCAGACATAAGTTTCTGTTTTAATTATATTATAGCTATATTAAACATCTGAAACTCAATGATTTTCATTGTTTTATTATTATCATCATCATTGCTTAAACTTACTTCTATATTAATTCCAAGCTGACATCACCTAAAACGAAGCTCTCTCTTGTGTTACATTTCTGTTGAGAAAGTGCTTCCTGTTTTGGGCATTGTAAGCATTGGGTAACATCCAGTAAGATTTACTATAGGATTTACTTTCTTTTCGCTTCTATAGTTTAATAGAACTTTAATGTCAAAATTAAACATGTTTTATTTTAGCAAGTGTATTTTTTTTACTATAAATGCCCTGCTCATAATCAATTTCCAAAGAATATTTTCATATTTTTTTTTCATTACTTTTATTTCCATTGGTAAGAATTCAGAAGTACCTCTATATTAATTCCAAGCTGACATCACCTAAAACGAAGCTCTCTCTTGTGTTACATTTCTGTTGAGAAAGTGCTTCCTGTTTTGGGCATTGTAAGCATTGGGTAACATCCAGTAAGATTTACTATAGGATTTACTTTCTTTTCGCTTCTATAGTTTAATAGAACTTTAATGTCAAAATTAAACATGTTTTATTTTAGCAAGTGTATTTTTTTTACTATAAATGCCCTGCTCATAATCAATTTCCAAAGAATATTTTCATATTTTTTTTCATTACTTTTATTTCCATTGGTAAGAATTCAGAAGTACCTCTATATTAATTCCAAGCTGACATCCCCTAAAACGAAGCTCTCTCTTGTGTTACATTTCTGTTGAGAAAGTGCTTCCTGTTTTAGGCATTGTAAGCATTGGGTAAAAAACAGTCAGATTTACTATTTAACTTACAATACTTTCTTTTATTTAATAAAGTTTAATAGAACTTTAATGTCAGAATTGAACATGAGATTAGCAAGTGATTTTTTAATATAAATTTCTTGCTCATAATCCATTTCAAAATGACATTTTTGTGTTTTTTTTTTCATTACATTTATTATAACCATTGGTACGAATTCAGATGTACCTCTATATTAATTCCAAGCTGACATCACCTAAAACAAAGCGCTCTCTCTTGTGTTACATTTCTGTTGAGAAAGTGCTTCCTGTTTTGGGCATTGTAAGCATTGGGTAACATCCAGTAAGATTTACTATAGGATTTACTTTCTTTTCGCTTCTATAGTTTAATAGAACTTTAATGTCAAAATTAAACATGTTTTATTTTAGCAAGTGTATTTTTTTTTACTATAAATGCCCTGCTCCTAATCAATTTCCAAAGAATATTTTCATTTTTTTTTTTCATTACTTTTATTTCCATTGGTAAGAATTCAGAAGTACCTCTATATTAGTTCCAAACTAACATCACACAAAACAAAGTTCTCTCTTGTGTTATATTCCTGGTGAGAAAGTGCTTCCTTTTTTGGGCATTGTAGGCATTGGGAAACATCATCCAGACTGCTTAAGTTACATTTAAGCCGTCTCCTCATAATTTTAGATTTTATTTTCAATTGTGTTTTGAAATTGTTTAAGTAATAGTTACTGCTCAGTATTCTAAAACTGAGTGAATTGAGTGATTTTAGCCATGATTAATATTTTGATTTGTATCATTAAATAAATGTAAAACTTAATAGGCTCTATACAATTCAGTATAAACAATAAGTATCTACAAAATTCGACTCTCCTGGCTTATCATGAATATGCTGAATGGGAGTTTAAACAAAAATCACACCCTTTGCTATGCAGAGGCTCTCACATACATATGTTAATTAAAAAGCACACCCATTTGTCCGAATGACTAATTGCATAACTCCTATTTTGGTCAAAACAAACAAAATGCCCTCTCAAATGTGATTGGCTGGGAACTACACTGCTTTTGCTTATAAAAGACTACAAATGCCAGCACAGTTAGATGAACTTGAGACATAAACCAAGGATAAACATTCCAAGACAATAACATTTCTGAATGGGTAGGTAAGCATACAACTTCAGTTTTTCTACATATGGATCTTCTTGAAAATACAAGCATTCAATATCATACAGAGGCTCTTTGATGATTTAGACTAGATCAGACATAAGTTTCTGTTTTAATTATATTATAGCTATATTAAACATCTGAAACTCAATGATTTTCATTGTGTTATTATTATTATCATCATTGCTTAAACTTACTTCTATATTAATTCCAAGCTGACATCACCTAAAACAAAGCGCTCTCTCTTGTGTTACATTTCTGTTGAGAAAGTGCTTCCTGTTTTGGGCATTGTAAGCATTGGGTAACATCCAGTAAGATTTACTATAGGATTTACTTTCTTTTCGCTTCTATAGTTTAATAGAACTTTAATGTCAAAATTAAACATGTTTTATTTTAGCAAGTGTATTATTTTTACTATAAATGCACTGCTCATAATCAATTTCCAAAGAATATTTTCATATTTTTTTTTTCATTACTTTTATTTCCATTGGTAAGAATTCAGAAATATCTCTATATTAGTTCCAAACTAACATCACACAAAACAAAGTTCTCTCTTGTGTTATATTCCTGGTGAGAAAGTGCTCCCTTTTTGGGGCATTGTAGGCATTGGGTTACATCCAGTAAGATTTACTATAGGATTTACTTTCTTTTCGCTTCTATAGTTTAATAGAACTTTAATGTCAAAATTAAACATGTTTTAATTTAGCAAGTGTATTTTTTTTTTTACTATAAATGCACTGCTCATAATCAATTTCTAAAGAATATTTTCATATTTTTTTTTCATTACTTTTATTTCCATTGGTAAGAATTCAGAAGTACCTCTATATTAGTTCCAAACTAACATCACACAAAACAAAGTTCTCTCTTGTGTTATATTCCTGGTGAGAAAGTGCTCCCTTTTTGGGGCATTGTAGGCATTGGGTTACATCCAGTAAGATTTACTATAGGATTTACTTTCTTTTCGCTTCTATAGTTTAATAGAACTTTAATGTCAAAATTAAACATGTTTTAATTTAGCAAGTGTATTTTTTTTTTACTATAAATGCACTGCTCATAATCAATTTCTAAAGAATATTTTCATATTTTTTTTTCATTACTTTTATTTCCATTGGTAAGAATTCAGAAGTACCTCTATATTAATTCCAAGCTGACATCACCTAAAACGAAGCTCTCTCTTGTGTTACATTTCTGTTGAGAAAGTGCTTCCTGTTTTAGGCATTGTAAGCATTGGGTAACATCCAGTAAGATTTACTATAGGATTTACTTTCTTTTCGCTTCTATAGTTTAATAGAACTTTAATGTCAAAATTAAACATGTTTTATTTTAGCAAGTGTATTTTTTTTACTATAAATGCCCTGCTCATAATCAATTTCCAAAGAATATTTTCATATTTTTTTTTTCATTACTTTTATTTCCATTGGTAAGAATTCAGAAGTACCTCTATATTAATTCCAAGCTGACATCCCCTAAAACGAAGCTCTCTCTTGTGTTACATTTCTGTTGAGAAAGTGCTTTCTGTTTTGGGCATTGTAAGCATTGGGTTACATCCAGTAAGATTTACTATAGGATTTACTTTCTTTTCGCTTCTATAGTTTAATAGAACTTTAATGTCAAAATTAAACATGTTTTATTTTAGCAAGTGTATTTTTTTTACTATAAATGCCCTGCTCATAATCAATTTCCAAAGAATATTTTCATATTTTTTTTCATTACTTTTATTTCCATTGGTAAGAATTCAGAAGTACCTCTATATTAATTCCAAGCTGACATCACCTAAAACGAAGCTCTCTCTTGTGTTACATTTCTGTTGAGAAAGTGCTTCCTGTTTTAGGCATTGTAAGCATTGGGTAAAAAACAGTCAGATTTACTATTTAACTTACAATACTTTCTTTTATTTAATAAAGTTTAATAGAACTTTAATGTCAGAATTGAACATGAGATTAGCAAGTGATTTTTTAATATAAATTTCTTGCTCATAATCCATTTCAAAATGACATTTTTGTGTTTTTTTTTTCATTACATTTATTATAACCATTGGTACGAATTCAGATGTACCTCTATATTAATTCCAAGCTGACATCACCTAAAACAAAGCGCTCTCTCTTGTGTTACATTTCTGTTGAGAAAGTGCTTCCTGTTTTGGGCATTGTAAGCATTGGGTAACATCCAGTAAGATTTACTATAGGATTTACTTTCTTTTCGCTTCTATAGTTTAATAGAACTTTAATGTCAAAATTAAACATGTTTTATTTTAGCAAGTGTATTTTTTTTTACTATAAATGCCCTGCTCCTAATCAATTTCCAAAGAATATTTTCATTTTTTTTTTCATTACTTTTATTTCCATTGGTAAGAATTCAGAAGTACCTCTATATTAGTTCCAAACTAACATCACACAAAACAAAGTTCTCTCTTGTGTTATATTCCTGGTGAGAAAGTGCTTCCTTTTTTGGGCATTGTAGGCATTGGGAAACATCATCCAGACTGCTTAAGTTACATTTAAGCCGTCTCCTCATAATTTTAGATTTTATTTTCAATTGTGTTTTGAAATTGTTTAAGTAATAGTTACTGCTCAGTATTCTAAAACTGAGTGAATTGAGTGATTTTAGCCATGATTAATATTTTGATTTGTATCATTAAATAAATGTAAAACTTAATAGGCTCTATACAATTCAGTATAAACAATAAGTATCTACAAAATTCGACTCTCCTGGCTTATCATGAATATGCTGAATGGGAGTTTAAACAAAAATCACACCCTTTGCTATGCAGAGGCTCTCACATACATATGTTAATTAAAAAGCACACCCATTTGTCCGAATGACTAATTGCATAACTCCTATTTTGGTCAAAACAAACAAAATGCCCTCTCAAATGTGATTGGCTGGGAACTGCACTGCTTTTGCTTATAAAAGACTACAAATGCCAGCACAGTTAGATGAACTTGAAACATAAACCAAGGATAAACATTCCAAGACAATAACATTTCTGAATGGGTAGGTAAGCATACAACTTCAGTTTTTCTACATATGGATCTTCTTGAAAATACAAGCATTCAATATCATACAGAGGCTCTTTGATGATTTAGACTAGATCAGACATAAGTTTCTGTTTTAATTATATTATAGCTATATTAAACATCTGAAACTCAATGATTTTCATTGTTTTATTATTATCATCATCATTGCTTAAACTTACTTCTATATTAATTCCAAGCTGACATCACCTAAAACGAAGCTCTCTCTTGTGTTACATTTCTGTTGAGAAAGTGCTTCCTGTTTTGGGCATTGTAAGCATTGGGTAACATCCAGTAAGATTTACTATAGGATTTACTTTCTTTTCGCTTCTATAGTTTAATAGAACTTTAATGTCAAAATTAAACATGTTTTATTTTAGCAAGTGTATTTTTTTTACTATAAATGCCCTGCTCATAATCAATTTCCAAAGAATATTTTCATATTTTTTTTTTCATTACTTTTATTTCCATTGGTAAGAATTCAGAAGTACCTCTATATTAATTCCAAGCTGACATCACCTAAAACGAAGCTCTCTCTTGTGTTACATTTCTGTTGAGAAAGTGCTTCCTGTTTTGGGCATTGTAAGCATTGGGTAACATCCAGTAAGATTTACTATAGGATTTACTTTCTTTTCGCTTCTATAGTTTAATAGAACTTTAATGTCAAAATTAAACATGTTTTATTTTAGCAAGTGTATTTTTTTTACTATAAATGCCCTGCTCATAATCAATTTCCAAAGAATATTTTCATATTTTTTTTCATTACTTTTATTTCCATTGGTAAGAATTCAGAAGTACCTCTATATTAATTCTAAGCTGACATCACCTAAAACGAAGCTCTCTCTTGTGTTACATTTCTGTTGAGAAAGTGCTTCCTGTTTTAGGCATTGTAAGCATTGGGTAAAAAACAGTCAGATTTACTATTTAACTTACAATACTTTCTTTTATTTAATAAAGTTTAATAGAACTTTAATGTCAGAATTGAACATGAGATTAGCAAGTGATTTTTTAATATAAATTTCTTGCTCATAATCCATTTCAAAATGACATTTTTGTGTTTTTTTTTTCATTACATTTATTATAACCATTGGTACGAATTCAGATGTACCTCTATATTAATTCCAAGCTGACATCACCTAAAACAAAGCGCTCTCTCTTGTGTTACATTTCTGTTGAGAAAGTGCTTCCTGTTTTGGGCATTGTAAGCATTGGGTAACATCCAGTAAGATTTACTATAGGATTTACTTTCTTTTCGCTTCTATAGTTTAATAGAACTTTAATGTCAAAATTAAACATGTTTTATTTTAGCAAGTGTATTTTTTTTTACTATAAATGCCCTGCTCCTAATCAATTTCCAAAGAATATTTTCATTTTTTTTTTTCATTACTTTTATTTCCATTGGTAAGAATTCAGAAGTACCTCTATATTAGTTCCAAACTAACATCACACAAAACAAAGTTCTCTCTTGTGTTATATTCCTGGTGAGAAAGTGCTTCCTTTTTTGGGCATTGTAGGCATTGGGAAACATCATCCAGACTGCTTAAGTTACATTTAAGCCGTCTCCTCATAATTTTAGATTTTATTTTCAATTGTGTTTTGAAATTGTTTAAGTAATAGTTACTGCTCAGTATTCTAAAACTGAGTGAATTGAGTGATTTTAGCCATGATTAATATTTTGATTTGTATCATTAAATAAATGTAAAACTTAATAGGCTCTATACAATTCAGTATAAACAATAAGTATCTACAAAATTCGACTCTCCTGGCTTATCATGAATATGCTGAATGGGAGTTTAAACAAAAATCACACCCTTTGCTATGCAGAGGCTCTCACATACATATGTTAATTAAAAAGCACACCCATTTGTCCGAATGACTAATTGCATAACTCCTATTTTGGTCAAAACAAACAAAATGCCCTCTCAAATGTGATTGGCTGGGAACTACACTGCTTTTGCTTATAAAAGACTACAAATGCCAGCACAGTTAGATGAACTTGAGACATAAACCAAGGATAAACATTCCAAGACAATAACATTTCTGAATGGGTAGGTAAGCATACAACTTCAGTTTTTCTACATATGGATCTTCTTGAAAATACAAGCATTCAATATCATACAGAGGCTCTTTGATGATTTAGACTAGATCAGACATAAGTTTCTGTTTTAATTATATTATAGCTATATTAAACATCTGAAACTCAATGATTTTCATTGTGTTATTATTATTATCATCATTGCTTAAACTTACTTCTATATTAATTCCAAGCTGACATCACCTAAAACGAAGCTCTCTCTTGTGTTACATTTCTGTTGAGAAAGTGCTTCCTGTTTTAGGCATTGTAAGCATTGGGTAACATCCAGTAAGATTTACTATAGGATTTACTTTCTTTTCGCTTCTATAGTTTAATAGAACTTTAATGTCAAAATTAAACATGTTTTATTTTAGCAAGTGTATTTTTTTTACTATAAATGCCCTGCTCATAATCAATTTCCAAAGAATATTTTCATATTTTTTTTTTCATTACTTTTATTTCCATTGGTAAGAATTCAGAAGTACCTCTATATTAATTCCAAGCTGACATCCCCTAAAACGAAGCTCTCTCTTGTGTTACATTTCTGTTGAGAAAGTGCTTTCTGTTTTGGGCATTGTAAGCATTGGGTTACATCCAGTAAGATTTACTATAGGATTTACTTTCTTTTCGCTTCTATAGTTTAATAGAACTTTAATGTCAAAATTAAACATGTTTTATTTTAGCAAGTGTATTTTTTTTACTATAAATGCCCTGCTCATAATCAATTTCCAAAGAATATTTTCATATTTTTTTTCATTACTTTTATTTCCATTGGTAAGAATTCAGAAGTACCTCTATATTAATTCCAAGCTGACATCACCTAAAACGAAGCTCTCTCTTGTGTTACATTTCTGTTGAGAAAGTGCTTCCTGTTTTAGGCATTGTAAGCATTGGGTAAAAAACAGTCAGATTTACTATTTAACTTACAATACTTTCTTTTATTTAATAAAGTTTAATAGAACTTTAATGTCAGAATTGAACATGAGATTAGCAAGTGATTTTTTAATATAAATTTCTTGCTCATAATCCATTTCAAAATGACATTTTTGTGTTTTTTTTTTCATTACATTTATTATAACCATTGGTACGAATTCAGATGTACCTCTATATTAATTCCAAGCTGACATCACCTAAAACAAAGCGCTCTCTCTTGTGTTACATTTCTGTTGAGAAAGTGCTTCCTGTTTTGGGCATTGTAAGCATTGGGTAACATCCAGTAAGATTTACTATAGGATTTACTTTCTTTTCGCTTCTATAGTTTAATAGAACTTTAATGTCAAAATTAAACATGTTTTATTTTAGCAAGTGTATTTTTTTTTACTATAAATGCCCTGCTCCTAATCAATTTCCAAAGAATATTTTCATTTTTTTTTTTCATTACTTTTATTTCCATTGGTAAGAATTCAGAAGTACCTCTATATTAGTTCCAAACTAACATCACACAAAACAAAGTTCTCTCTTGTGTTATATTCCTGGTGAGAAAGTGCTTCCTTTTTTGGGCATTGTAGGCATTGGGAAACATCATCCAGACTGCTTAAGTTACATTTAAGCCGTCTCCTCATAATTTTAGATTTTATTTTCAATTGTGTTTTGAAATTGTTTAAGTAATAGTTACTGCTCAGTATTCTAAAACTGAGTGAATTGAGTGATTTTAGCCATGATTAATATTTTGATTTGTATCATTAAATAAATGTAAAACTTAATAGGCTCTATACAATTCAGTATAAACAATAAGTATCTACAAAATTCGACTCTCCTGGCTTATCATGAATATGCTGAATGGGAGTTTAAACAAAAATCACACCCTTTGCTATGCAGAGGCTCTCACATACATATGTTAATTAAAAAGCACACCCATTTGTCCGAATGACTAATTGCATAACTCCTATTTTGGTCAAAACAAACAAAATGCCCTCTCAAATGTGATTGGCTGGGAACTGCACTGCTTTTGCTTATAAAAGACTACAAATGCCAGCACAGTTAGATGAACTTGAAACATAAACCAAGGATAAACATTCCAAGACAATAACATTTCTGAATGGGTAGGTAAGCATACAACTTCAGTTTTTCTACATATGGATCTTCTTGAAAATACAAGCATTCAATATCATACAGAGGCTCTTTGATGATTTAGACTAGATCAGACATAAGTTTCTGTTTTAATTATATTATAGCTATATTAAACATCTGAAACTCAATGATTTTCATTGTTTTATTATTATCATCATCATTGCTTAAACTTACTTCTATATTAATTCCAAGCTGACATCACCTAAAACGAAGCTCTCTCTTGTGTTACATTTCTGTTGAGAAAGTGCTTCCTGTTTTGGGCATTGTAAGCATTGGGTAACATCCAGTAAGATTTACTATAGGATTTACTTTCTTTTCGCTTCTATAGTTTAATAGAACTTTAATGTCAAAATTAAACATGTTTTATTTTAGCAAGTGTATTTTTTTTACTATAAATGCCCTGCTCATAATCAATTTCCAAAGAATATTTTCATATTTTTTTTTTCATTACTTTTATTTCCATTGGTAAGAATTCAGAAGTACCTCTATATTAATTCCAAGCTGACATCACCTAAAACGAAGCTCTCTCTTGTGTTACATTTCTGTTGAGAAAGTGCTTCCTGTTTTGGGCATTGTAAGCATTGGGTAACATCCAGTAAGATTTACTATAGGATTTACTTTCTTTTCGCTTCTATAGTTTAATAGAACTTTAATGTCAAAATTAAACATGTTTTATTTTAGCAAGTGTATTTTTTTTACTATAAATGCCCTGCTCATAATCAATTTCCAAAGAATATTTTCATATTTTTTTTCATTACTTTTATTTCCATTGGTAAGAATTCAGAAGTACCTCTATATTAATTCTAAGCTGACATCACCTAAAACGAAGCTCTCTCTTGTGTTACATTTCTGTTGAGAAAGTGCTTCCTGTTTTAGGCATTGTAAGCATTGGGTAAAAAACAGTCAGATTTACTATTTAACTTACAATACTTTCTTTTATTTAATAAAGTTTAATAGAACTTTAATGTCAGAATTGAACATGAGATTAGCAAGTGATTTTTTAATATAAATTTCTTGCTCATAATCCATTTCAAAATGACATTTTTGTGTTTTTTTTTTCATTACATTTATTATAACCATTGGTACGAATTCAGATGTACCTCTATATTAATTCCAAGCTGACATCACCTAAAACAAAGCGCTCTCTCTTGTGTTACATTTCTGTTGAGAAAGTGCTTCCTGTTTTGGGCATTGTAAGCATTGGGTAACATCCAGTAAGATTTACTATAGGATTTACTTTCTTTTCGCTTCTATAGTTTAATAGAACTTTAATGTCAAAATTAAACATGTTTTATTTTAGCAAGTGTATTTTTTTTTACTATAAATGCCCTGCTCCTAATCAATTTCCAAAGAATATTTTCATTTTTTTTTTTCATTACTTTTATTTCCATTGGTAAGAATTCAGAAGTACCTCTATATTAGTTCCAAACTAACATCACACAAAACAAAGTTCTCTCTTGTGTTATATTCCTGGTGAGAAAGTGCTTCCTTTTTTGGGCATTGTAGGCATTGGGAAACATCATCCAGACTGCTTAAGTTACATTTAAGCCGTCTCCTCATAATTTTAGATTTTATTTTCAATTGTGTTTTGAAATTGTTTAAGTAATAGTTACTGCTCAGTATTCTAAAACTGAGTGAATTGAGTGATTTTAGCCATGATTAATATTTTGATTTGTATCATTAAATAAATGTAAAACTTAATAGGCTCTATACAATTCAGTATAAACAATAAGTATCTACAAAATTCGACTCTCCTGGCTTATCATGAATATGCTGAATGGGAGTTTAAACAAAAATCACACCCTTTGCTATGCAGAGGCTCTCACATACATATGTTAATTAAAAAGCACACCCATTTGTCCGAATGACTAATTGCATAACTCCTATTTTGGTCAAAACAAACAAAATGCCCTCTCAAATGTGATTGGCTGGGAACTACACTGCTTTTGCTTATAAAAGACTACAAATGCCAGCACAGTTAGATGAACTTGAGACATAAACCAAGGATAAACATTCCAAGACAATAACATTTCTGAATGGGTAGGTAAGCATACAACTTCAGTTTTTCTACATATGGATCTTCTTGAAAATACAAGCATTCAATATCATACAGAGGCTCTTTGATGATTTAGACTAGATCAGACATAAGTTTCTGTTTTAATTATATTATAGCTATATTAAACATCTGAAACTCAATGATTTTCATTGTGTTATTATTATTATCATCATTGCTTAAACTTACTTCTATATTAATTCCAAGCTGACATCACCTAAAACAAAGCGCTCTCTCTTGTGTTACATTTCTGTTGAGAAAGTGCTTCCTGTTTTGGGCATTGTAAGCATTGGGTAACATCCAGTAAGATTTACTATAGGATTTACTTTCTTTTCGCTTCTATAGTTTAATAGAACTTTAATGTCAAAATTAAACATGTTTAATTTTAGCAAGTGTATTATTTTTACTATAAATGCACTGCTCATAATCAATTTCCAAAGAATATTTTCATATTTTTTTTTTCATTACTTTTATTTCCATTGGTAAGAATTCAGAAATATCTCTATATTAGTTCCAAACTAACATCACACAAAACAAAGTTCTCTCTTGTGTTATATTCCTGGTGAGAAAGTGCTCCCTTTTTGGGGCATTGTAGGCATTGGGTTACATCCAGTAAGATTTACTATAGGATTTACTTTCTTTTCGCTTCTATAGTTTAATAGAACTTTAATGTCAAAATTAAACATGTTTTAATTTAGCAAGTGTATTTTTTTTTTTACTATAAATGCACTGCTCATAATCAATTTCTAAAGAATATTTTCATATTTTTTTTTCATTACTTTTATTTCCATTGGTAAGAATTCAGAAGTACCTCTATATTAATTCCAAGCTGACATCACCTAAAACGAAGCTCTCTCTTGTGTTACATTTCTGTTGAGAAAGTGCTTCCTGTTTTAGGCATTGTAAGCATTGGGTAACATCCAGTAAGATTTACTATAGGATTTACTTTCTTTTCGCTTCTATAGTTTAATAGAACTTTAATGTCAAAATTAAACATGTTTTATTTTAGCAAGTGTATTTTTTTTACTATAAATGCCCTGCTCATAATCAATTTCCAAAGAATATTTTCATTTTTTTTTTTTTCATTACTTTTATTTCCATTGGTAAGAATTCAGAAGTACCTCTATATTAATTCCAAGCTGACATCCCCTAAAACAAAGCGCTCTCTCTTGTGTTACATTTCTGTTGAGAAAGTGCTTCCTGTTTTGGGCATTGTAAGCATTGGGTAACATCCAGTAAGATTTACTATAGGATTTACTTTCTTTTCGCTTCTATAGTTTAATAGAACTTTAATGTCAAAATTAAACATGTTTTATTTTAGCAAGTGTATTTTTTTTTACTATAAATGCCCTGCTCCTAATCAATTTCCAAAGAATATTTTCATTTTTTTTTTTTCATTACTTTTATTTCCATTGGTAAGAATTCAGAAGTACCTCTATATTAGTTCCAAACTAACATCACACAAAACAAAGTTCTCTCTTGTGTTATATTCCTGGTGAGAAAGTGCTTCCTTTTTTGGGCATTGTAGGCATTGGGAAACATCATCCAGACTGCTTAAGTTACATTTAAGCCGTCTCCTCATAATTTTAGATTTTATTTTCAATTGTGTTTTGAAATTGTTTAAGTAATAGTTACTGCTCAGTATTCTAAAACTGAGTGAATTGAGTGATTTTAGCCATGATTAATATTTTGATTTGTATCATTAAATAAATGTAAAACTTAATAGGCTCTATACAATTCAGTATAAACAATAAGTATCTACAAAATTCGACTCTCCTGGCTTATCATGAATATGCTGAATGGGAGTTTAAACAAAAATCACACCCTTTGCTATGCAGAGGCTCTCACATACATATGTTAATTAAAAAGCACACCCATTTGTCCGAATGACTAATTGCATAACTCCTATTTTGGTCAAAACAAACAAAATGCCCTCTCAAATGTGATTGGCTGGGAACTGCACTGCTTTTGCTTATAAAAGACTACAAATGCCAGCACAGTTAGATGAACTTGAGACATAAACCAAGGACAAACATTCCAAGACAATAACATTTCTGAATGGGTAGGTAAGCATACAACTTCAGTTTTTCTACATATGGATCTTCTTGAAAATACAAGCATTCAATATCATACAGAGGCTCTTTGATGATTTAGACTAGATCAGACATAAGTTTCTGTTTTAATTATATTATAGCTATATTAAACATCTGAAACTCAATGATTTTCATTTTGTTATTATTATTATCATCATTGCTTAAACTTACTTCTATATTAATTCCAAGCTGACATCACCTAAAACAAAGCGCTCTCTCTTGTGTTACATTTCTGTTGAGAAAGTGCTTCCTGTTTTGGGCATTGTAAGCATTGGGTAACATCCAGTAAGATTTACTATAGGATTTACTTTCTTTTCGCTTCTATAGTTTAATAGAACTTTAATGTCAAAATTAAACATGTTTTATTTTAGCAAGTGTATTATTTTTACTATAAATGCCCTGCTCATAATCAATTTCCAAAGAATATTTTCATATTTTTTTTTTCATTACTTTTATTTCCATTGGTAAGAATTCAGAAATATCTCTATATTAGTTCCAAACTAACATCACACAAAACAAAGTTCTCTCTTGTGTTATATTCCTGGTGAGAAAGTGCTCCCTTTTTGGGGCATTGTAGGCATTGGGAAACATCATCCAGACTGCTTAAGTTACATTTAAGCTGTCTCCTCATAATTTTAGATTTTATTTTCAATTGTGTTTTGAAATTGTTTAAGTAATAGCTACTGCTCAGTATTCTAAAACTGAGTGAAGTGAGTGATTTTAGCCATGATTAATATTTTGATTTGTATCATTAAATAAATGTAAAACTTAATAGGCTCTATACAATTCAGTATAAACAATAAGTATCTACAAAATTCAACTCTCCTGGCTTATCATGAATATGCTGAATGGGAGTTTAAACAAAAATCACACCCTTTGCTATGCAGAGGCTCTCACATACATATGTTAATTAAAAAGCACACCCATTTGTCCGAATGACTAATTGCATAACTCCTATTTTGGTCAAAACAAACAAAATGCCCTCTCAAATGTGATTGGCTGGGAACTGCACTGCTTTTGCTTATAAAAGACTACAAATGCCAGCACAGTTAGATGAACTTGAGACATAAACCAAGGATAAACATTCCAAGACAATAACATTTCTGAATGGGTAGGTAAGCATACAACTTCAGTTTTTCTACATATGGATCTTCTTGAAAATACAAGCATTCAATATCATACAGAGGCTCTTTGATGATTTAGACTAGATCAGACATAAGTTTCTGTTTTAATTATATTATAGCTATATGAATCATCTGAAACTCAATGATTTTCATTGTTTTATTATTATCATCATCATTGCTTAAACTTACTTCTATATTAATTCCAAGCTGACATCACCTAAAACGAAGCTCTCTCTTGTGTTACATTTCTGTTGAGAAAGTGCTTCCTGTTTTGGGCATTGTAAGCATTGGGTTACATCCAGTAAGATTTACTATAGGATTTACTTTCTTTTCGCTTCTATAGTTTAATAGAACTTTAATGTCAAAATTAAACATGTTTTAATTTAGCAAGTGTATTTTTTTTACTATAAATGCCCTGCTCATAATCAATTTCTAAAGAATATTTTCATATTTTTTTTTCATTACTTTTATTTCCATTGGTAAGAATTCAGAAGTACCTCTATATTAATTCCAAGCTGACATCACCTAAAACGAAGCTCTCTCTTGTGTTACATTTCTGTTGAGAAAGTGCTTCCTGTTTTAGGCATTGTAAGCATTGGGTAAAAAACAGTCAGATTTACTATTTAACTTACAATACTTTCTTTTATTTAATAAAGTTTAATAGAACTTTCATGTCAGAATTGAACATGAGATTAGCAAGTGATTTTTTAATATAAATTTCTTGCTCATAATCCATTTCAAAATGACATTTTTGTGTTTTTTTTTCATTACATTTATTATAACCATTGGTACGAATTCAGATGTACCTCTATATTAATTCCAAGCTGACATCACCTAAAACAAAGCGCTCTCTCTTGTGTTACATTTCTGTTGAGAAAGTGCTTCCTGTTTTGGGCATTGTAAGCATTGGGTAACATCCAGTAAGATTTACTATAGGATTTACTTTCTTTTCGCTTCTATAGTTTAATAGAACTTTAATGTCAAAATTAAACATGTTTTATTTTAGCAAGTGTATTATTTTTACTATAAATGCCCTGCTCCTAATCAATTTCCAAAGAATATTTTCATATTTTTTTTTCATTACTTTTATTTCCATTGGTAAGAATTCAGAAGTACCTCTATATTAGTTCCAAACTAACATCACACAAAACAAAGTTCTCTCTTGTGTTATATTCCTGGTGAGAAAGTGCTTCCTTTTTTGGGCATTGTAGGCATTGGGAAACATCATCCAGACTGCTTAAGTTACATTTAAGCTGTCTCCTCATAATTTTGGATTTTATTTTCAATTGTGTTTTGAAATTGTTTAAGTAATAGCTACTGCTCAGTATTCTAAAACTGAGTGAATTGAGTGATTTTAGCCATGATTAATATTTTGATTTGTATCATTAAATAAATGTACAACTTAATAGGCTCTATAAAATTCAGTATAAACAATAAGTATCTACAAAATTCAACTCTCCTGGCTTGTCATGAATATGCTGAAAGGGAGTTTAAACAAAAATCACACCCTTTGCTATGCAGAGGCTTTCTCACATACATATGTTAATTAAAAAGCACACCCATTTGTCCGAATGACTCATTGCATAACTCCTATTTTTGTCAAAACAAACAAAATGCCCTCTCAAATGTGATTGGCTGGGAACTGCACTGCTTTTGCTTATAAAAGACTACAAATGCCAGCACAGTTAGATGAACTTGAGACATAAACCAAGGATAAACATTCCAAGACAATAACATTTCTGAATGGGTAGGTAAGCATACAACTTCAGTTTTTCTACATATGGATCTTCTTGAAAATACAAGCATTCAATATCATACAGAGGCTCTTTGATGATTTAGACTAGATCAGACATAAGTTTCTGTTTTAATTATATTATAGCTATATGAATCATCTGAAACTCAATGATTTTCATTGTTTTATTATTATCATCATCATTGCTTAAACTTACTTCTATATTAATTCCAAGCTGACATCACCTAAAACGAAGCTCTCTCTTGTGTTACATTTCTGTTGAGAAAGTGCTTCCTGTTTTGGGCATTGTAAGCATTGGGTTACATCCAGTAAGATTTACTATAGGATTTACTTTCTTTTCGCTTCTATAGTTTAATAGAACTTTAATGTCAAAATTAAACATGTTTTAATTTAGCAAGTGTATTTTTTTTTACTATAAATGCCCTGCTCATAATCAATTTCTAAAGAATATTTTCATATTTTTTTTTCATTACTTTTATTTCCATTGGTAAGAATTCAGAAATATCTCTATATTAGTTCCAAACTAACATCACACAAAACAAAGTTCTCTCTTGTGTTATATTCCTGGTGAGAAAGTGCTCCCTTTTTGGGGCATTGTAGGCATTGGGAAACATCATCCAGACTGCTTAAGTTACATTTAAGCCTTCTCCTCATAATTTTAGATTTTATTTTCAATTGTGTTTTGAAATTGTTTAAGTAATAGTTACTGCTCAGTATTCTAAAACTGAGTGAATTGAGTGATTTTAGCCATGATTAATATTTTGATTTGTATCATTAAATAAATGTAAAACTTAATAGGCTCTATACAATTCAGTATAAACAATAAGTATCTACAAAATTCGACTCTCCTGGCTTATCATGAATATGCTGAATGGGAGTTTAAACAAAAATCACACCCTTTGCTATGCAGAGGCTCTCACATACATATGTTAATTAAAAAGCACACCCATTTGTCCGAATGACTAATTGCATAACTCCTATTTTGGTCAAAACAAACAAAATGCCCTCTCAAATGTGATTGGCTGGGAACTGCACTGCTTTTGCTTATAAAAGACTACAAATGCCAGCACAGTTAGATGAACTTGAGACATAAACCAAGGATAAACATTCCAAGACAATAACATTTCTGAATGGGTAGGTAAGCATACAACTTCAGTTTTTCTACATATGGATCTTCTTGAAAATACAAGCATTCAATATCATACAGAGGCTCTTTGATGATTTAGACTAGATCAGACATAAGTTTCTGTTTTAATTATATTATAGCTATATTAAACATCTGAAACTCAATGATTTTCATTGTGTTATTATTATTATCATCATTGCTTAAACTTACTTCTATATTAATTCCAAGCTGACATCACCTAAAACAAAGCGCTCTCTCTTGTGTTACATTTCTGTTGAGAAAGTGCTTCCTGTTTTGGGCATTGTAAGCATTGGGTAACATCCAGTAAGATTTACTATAGGATTTACTTTCTTTTCGCTTCTATAGTTTAATAGAACTTTAATGTCAAAATTAAACATGTTTTATTTTAGCAAGTGTATTATTTTTACTATAAATGCCCTGCTCCTAATCAATTTCCAAAGAATATTTTCATTTTTTTTCATTACTTTTATTTCCATTGCTAAGAATTCAGAAGTACCTCTATATTAGTTCCAAACTAACATCACACAAAACAAAGTTCTCTCTTGTGTTATATTCCTGGTGAGAAAGTACTTCCTTTTTTGGGCATTGTAGGCATTGGGAAACATCATCCAGACTGCTTAAGTTACATTTAAGCCGTCTCCTCATAATTTTAGATTTTATTTTCAATTGTGTTTTGAAATTGTTTAAGTAATAGCTACTGCTCAGTATTCTAAAACTGAGTGAATTGAGTGATTTTAGCCATGATTAATATTTTGATTTGTATCATTAAATAAATGTAAAACTTAATAGGCTCTATACAATTCAGTATAAACAATAAGTATCTACAAAATTCAACTCTCCTTGCTTGTCATGAATATGCTGAAAGGGAGTTTAAACAAAAATCACACCCTTTGCTATGCAGAGGCTTTCTCACATACATATGTTAATTAAAAAGCATACCCATTTGTCCGAATGACTCATTGCATAACTCCTATTTTTGTCAAAACAAACAAAATGCCCTCTCAAATGTGATTGGCTGGGAACTGCACTGCTTTTGCTTATAAAAGACTACAAATGCCAGCACAGTTAGATGAACTTGAGACATAAACCAAGGACAAACATTCCAAGACAATAACATTTCTGAATGGGTAGGTAAGCATACAACTTCAGTTTTTCTACATATGGATCTTCTTGAAAATACAAGCATTCAATATCATACAGAGGCTCTTTGATGATTTAGACTAGATCAGACATAAGTTTCTGTTTTAATGATATTATAGCTATATTAAACATCTGAAACTCAATGATTTTCATTGTGTTATTATTATTATCATCATTGCTTAAACTTACTTCTATATTAATTCCAAGCTGACATCACCTAAAACAAAGCGCTCTCTCTTGTGTTACATTTCTGTTGAGAAAGTGCTTCCTGTTTTGGGCATTGTAAGCATTGGGTAACATCCAGTAAGATTTACTATAGGATTTACTTTCTTTTCGCTTCTATAGTTTAATAGAACTTTAATGTCAAAATTAAACATGTTTTATTTTAGCAAGTGTATTTTTTTTACTATAAATGCCCTGCTCATAATCAATTTCCAAAGAATATTTTCATATTTTTTTTTTCATTACTTTTATTTCCATTGGTAAGAATTCAGAAGTACCTCTATATTAATTCCAAGCTGACATCCCCTAAAACGAAGCTCTCTCTTGTGTTACATTTCTGTTGAGAAAGTGCTTCCTGTTTTGGGCATTGTAAGCATTGGGTTACATCCAGTAAGATTTACTATAGGATTTACTTTCTTTTCGCTTCTATAGTTTAATAGAACTTTAATGTCAAAATTAAACATGTTTTAATTTAGCAAGTGTATTTTTTTTTACTATAAATGCCCTGCTCATAATCAATTTCTAAAGAATATTTTCATATTTTTTTTTCATTACTTTTATTTCCATTGGTAAGAATTCAGAAGTACCTCTATATTAATTCCAAGCTGACATCACCTAAAACGAAGCTCTCTCTTGTGTTACATTTCTGTTGAGAAAGTGCTTCCTGTTTTAGGCATTGTAAGCATTGGGTAAAAAACAGTCAGATTTACTATTTAACTTACAATACTTTCTTTTATTTAATAAAGTTTAATAGAACTTTAATGTCAGAATTGAACATGAGATTAGCAAGTGATTTTTTAATATACATTTCTTGCTCATAATCCATTTCAAAATGACATTTTTGTGTTTTTTTTTTTCATTACATTTATTATAACCATTGGTACGAATTCAGATGTACCTCTATATTAATTCCAAGCTGACATCACCTAAAACAAAGCGCTCTCTCTTGTGTTACATTTCTGTTGAGAAAGTGCTTCCTGTTTTGGGCATTGTAAGCATTGGGTAACATCCAGTAAGATTTACTATAGGATTTACTTTCTTTTCGCTTCTATAGTTTAATAGAACTTTAATGTCAAAATTAAACATGTTTTATTTTAGCAAGTGTATTATTTTTACTATAAATGCCCTGCTCCTAATCAATTTCCAAAGAATATTTTCATTTTTTTTCATTACTTTTATTTCCATTGGTAAGAATTCAGAAGTACCTCTATATTAGTTCCAAACTAACATCACACAAATTATAGCTATATTAAACATCTGAAACTCAATGATTTTCATTGTGTTATTATTATTATCATCATTGCTTAAACTTACTTCTATATTAATTCCAAGCTGACATCACCTAAAACAAAGCGCTCTCTCTTGTGTTACATTAGCGCTCTCTCTTGTGTTACATTTCTGTTGAGAAAGTGCTTCCTGTTTTGGGCATTGTAAGCATTGGGTAACATCCAGTAAGATTTACTATAGTTTAATAGAACTTTAATGTCAAAATTAAACATGTTTTATTTTAGCAAGTGTATTATTTTTACTATAAATGCCCTGCTCATAATCAATTTCCAAAGAATATTTTCATATTTTTTTTTTCATTACTTTTATTTCCATTGGTAAGAATTCAGAAATATCTCTATATTAGTTCCAAACTAACATCACACAAAACAAAGTTCTCTCTTGTGTTATATTCCTGGTGAGAAAGTGCTCCCTTTTTGGGGCATTGTAGGCATTGGGAAACATCATCCAGACTGCTTAAGTTACATTTAAGCTGTCTCCTCATAATTTTAGATTTTATTTTCCATTGTGTTTTGAAATTGTTTAAGTAATAGCTACTGCTCAGTATTCTAAAACTGAGTGAATTGAGTGATTTTAGCCATGATTAATATTTTGATTTGTATCATTAAATAAATGTACAACTTAATAGGCTCTATAAAATTCAGTATAAACAATAAGTATCTACAAAATTCAACTCTCCTGGCTTGTCATGAATATGCTGAAAGGGAGTTTAAACAAAAATCACACCCTTTGCTATGCAGAGGCTCTCACATACATATGTTAATTAAAAAGCACACCCATTTGTCCGAATGACTAATTGCATAACTCCTATTTTGGTCAAAACAAACAAAATGCACTCTCAAATGTGATTGGCTGGGAACTGCACTGCTTTTGCTTATAAAAGACTACAAATGCCAGCACAGTTAGATGAACTTGAGACATAAACCAAGGACAAACATTCCAAGACAATAACATTTCTGAATGGGTAGGTAAGCATACAACTTCAGTTTTTCTACATATGGATCTTCTTGAAAATACAAGCATTCAATATCATACAGAGGCTCTTTGATGATTTAGACTAGATCAGACATAAGTTTCTGTTTTAATTATATTATAGCTATATTAAACATCTGAAACTCAATGATTTTCATTGTTTTATTATTATCATCATCATTGCTTAAACTTACTTCTATATTAATTCCAAGCTGACATCACCTAAAACGAAGCTCTCTCTTGTGTTACATTTCTGTTGAGAAAGTGCTTCCTGTTTTGGGCATTGTAAGCATTGGGTAACATCCAGTAAGATTTACTATAGGATTTACTTTCTTTTCGCTTCTATAGTTTAATAGAACTTTAATGTCAAAATTAAACATGTTTTATTTTAGCAAGTGTATTTTTTTTACTATAAATGCCCTGCTCATAATCAATTTCCAAAGAATATTTTCATATTTTTTTTTTCATTACTTTTATTTCCATTGGTAAGAATTCAGAAGTACCTCTATATTAATTCCAAGCTGACATCCCCTAAAACGAAGCTCTCTCTTGTGTTACATTTCTGTTGAGAAAGTGCTTCCTGTTTTGGGCATTGTAAGCATTGGGTTACATCCAGTAAGATTTACTATAGGATTTACTTTCTTTTCGCTTCTATAGTTTAATAGAACTTTAATGTCAAAATTAAACATGTTTTAATTTAGCAAGTGTATTTTTTTTTTACTATAAATGCCCTGCTCATAATCAATTTCTAAAGAATATTTTCATATTTTTTTTTCATTACTTTTATTTCCATTGGTAAGAATTCAGAAGTACCTCTATATTAATTCCAAGCTGACATCACCTAAAACGAAGCTCTCTCTTGTGTTACATTTCTGTTGAGAAAGTGCTTCCTGTTTTAGGCATGGTAAGCATTGGGTAAAAAACAGTCAGATTTACTATTTAACTTACAATACTTTCTTTTATTTAATAAAGTTTAATAGAACTTTAATGTCAGAATTGAACATGAGATTAGCAAGTGATTTTTTTAATATAAATTTCTTGCTCATAATCCATTTCAAAATGACATTTTTGTGTTTTTTTTTTCATTACATTTATTATAACCATTGGTACGAATTCAGATGTACCTCTATATTAATTCCAAGCTGACATCACCTAAAACAAAGCGCTCTCTCTTGTGTTACATTTCTGTTGAGAAAGTGCTTCCTGTTTTGGGCATTGTAAGCATTGGGTAACATCCAGTAAGATTTACTATAGGATTTACTTTCTTTTCGCTTCTATAGTTTAATAGAACTTTAATGTCAAAATTAAACATGTTTTATTTTAGCAAGTGTATTATTTTTACTATAAATGCCCTGCTCCTAATCAATTTCCAAAGAATATTTTCATTTTTTTTTTTCATTACTTTTATTTCCATTGGTAAGAATTCAGAAGTACCTCTATATTAGTTCCAAACTAACATCACACAAAACAAAGTTCTCTCTTGTGTTATATTCCTGGTGAGAAAGTGCTTCCTTTTTTGGGCATTGTAGGCATTGGGAAACATCATCCAGACTGCTTAAGTTACATTTAAGCTGTCTCCTCATAATTTTAGATTTTATTTTCCATTGTGTTTTGAAATTGTTTAAGTAATAGCTACTGCTCAGTATTCTAAAACTGAGTGAATTGAGTGATTTTAGCCATGATTAATATTTTGATTTGTATCATTAAATAAATGTACAACTTAATAGGCTCTATAAAATTCAGTATAAACAATAAGTATCTACAAAATTCAACTCTCCTGGCTTGTCATGAATATGCTGAAAGGGAGTTTAAACAAAAATCACACCCTTTGCTATGCAGAGGCTTTCTCACATACATATGTTAATTAAAAAGCACACCCATTTGTCCGAATGACTCATTGCATAACTCCTATTTTTGTCAAAACAAACAAAATGCCCTCTCAAATGTGATTGGCTGGGAACTGCACTGCTTTTGCTTATAAAAGACTACAAATGCCAGCACAGTTAGATGAACTTGAGACATAAACCAAGGACAAACATTCCAAGACAATAACATTTCTGAATGGGTAGGTAAGCATACAACTTCAGTTTTTCTACATATGGATCTTCTTGAAAATACAAGCATTCAATATCATACAGAGGCTCTTTGATGATTTAGACTAGATCAGACATAAGTTTCTGTTTTAATTATATTATAGCTATATTAAACATCTGAAACTCAATGATTTTCATTGTTTTATTATTATCATCATCATTGCTTAAACTTACTTCTATATTAATTCCAAGCTGACATCACCTAAAACGAAGCTCTCTCTTGTGTTACATTTCTGTTGAGAAAGTGCTTCCTGTTTTGGGCATTGTAAGCATTGGGTAACATCCAGTAAGATTTACTATAGGATTTACTTTCTTTTCGCTTCTATAGTTTAATAGAACTTTAATGTCAAAATTAAACATGTTTTATTTTAGCAAGTGTATTTTTTTTACTATAAATGCCCTGCTCATAATCAATTTCCAAAGAATATTTTCATATTTTTTTTTTCATTACTTTTATTTCCATTGGTAAGAATTCAGAAGTACCTCTATATTAATTCCAAGCTGACATCACCTAAAACGAAGCTCTCTCTTGTGTTACATTTCTGTTGAGAAAGTGCTTCCTGTTTTGGGCATTGTAAGCATTGGGTTACATCCAGTAAGATTTACTATAGGATTTACTTTCTTTTCGCTTCTATAGTTTAATAGAACTTTAATGTCAAAATTAAACATGTTTTAATTTAGCAAGTGTATTTTTTTTTACTATAAATGCCCTGCTCATAATCAATTTCTAAAGAATATTTTCATATTTTTTTTCATTACTTTTATTTCCATTGGTAAGAATTCAGAAGTACCTCTATATTAATTCCAAGCTGACATCACCTAAAACGAAGCTCTCTCTTGTGTTACATTTCTGTTGAGAAAGTGCTTCCTGTTTTAGGCATTGTAAGCATTGGGTAAAAAACAGTCAGATTTACTATTTAACTTACAATACTTTCTTTTATTTAATAAAGTTTAATAGAACTTTAATGTCAGAATTGAACATGAGATTAGCAAGTGATTTTTTAATATAAATTTCTTGCTCATAATCCATTTCAAAATGACATTTTTGTGTTTTTTTTTTTCATTACATTTATTATAACCATTGGTACGAATTCAGATGTACCTCTATATTAATTCCAAGCTGACATCACCTAAAACAAAGCGCTCTCTCTTGTGTTACATTTCTGTTGAGAAAGTGCTTCCTGTTTTGGGCATTGTAAGCATTGGGTAACATCCAGTAAGATTTACTATAGGATTTACTTTCTTTTCGCTTCTATAGTTTAATAGAACTTTAATGTCAAAATTAAACATGTTTTATTTTAGCAAGTGTATTATTTTTACTATAAATGCCCTGCTCCTAATCAATTTCCAAAGAATATTTTCATTTTTTTTTCATTACTTTTATTTCCATTGGTAAGAATTCAGAAGTACCTCTATATTAGTTCCAAACTAACATCACACAAAACAAAGTTCTCTCTTGTGTTATATTCCTGGTGAGAAAGTGCTTCCTTTTTTGGGCATTGTAGGCATTGGGAAACATCATCCAGACTGCTTAAGTTACATTTAAGCTGTCTCCTCATAATTTTAGATTTTATTTTCCATTGTGTTTTGAAATTGTTTAAGTAATAGCTACTGCTCAGTATTCTAAAACTGAGTGAATTGAGTGATTTTAGCCATGATTAATATTTTGATTTGTATCATTAAATAAATGTACAACTTAATAGGCTCTATAAAATTCAGTATAAACAATAAGTATCTACAAAATTCAACTCTCCTGGCTTGTCATGAATATGCTGAAAGGGAGTTTAAACAAAAATCACACCCTTTGCTATGCAGAGGCTCTCACATACATATGTTAATTAAAAAGCACACCCATTTGTCCGAATGACTAATTGCATAACTCCTATTTTGGTCAAAACAAACAAAATGCACTCTCAAATGTGATTGGCTGGGAACTGCACTGCTTTTGCTTATAAAAGACTACAAATGCCAGCACAGTTAGATGAACTTGAGACATAAACCAAGGACAAACATTCCAAGACAATAACATTTCTGAATGGGTAGGTAAGCATACAACTTCAGTTTTTCTACATATGGATCTTCTTGAAAATACAAGCATTCAATATCATACAGAGGCTCTTTGATGATTTAGACTAGATCAGACATAAGTTTCTGTTTTAATTATATTATAGCTATATTAAACATCTGAAACTCAATGATTTTCATTGTTTTATTATTATCATCATCATTGCTTAAACTTACTTCTATATTAATTCCAAGCTGACATCACCTAAAACGAAGCTCTCTCTTGTGTTACATTTCTGTTGAGAAAGTGCTTCCTGTTTTGGGCATTGTAAGCATTGGGTAACATCCAGTAAGATTTACTATAGGATTTACTTTCTTTTCGCTTCTATAGTTTAATAGAACTTTAATGTCAAAATTAAACATGTTTTATTTTAGCAAGTGTATTTTTTTTACTATAAATGCCCTGCTCATAATCAATTTCCAAAGAATATTTTCATATTTTTTTTTTCATTACTTTTATTTCCATTGGTAAGAATTCAGAAGTACCTCTATATTAATTCCAAGCTGACATCCCCTAAAACGAAGCTCTCTCTTGTGTTACATTTCTGTTGAGAAAGTGCTTCCTGTTTTGGGCATTGTAAGCATTGGGTTACATCCAGTAAGATTTACTATAGGATTTACTTTCTTTTCGCTTCTATAGTTTAATAGAACTTTAATGTCAAAATTAAACATGTTTTAATTTAGCAAGTGTATTTTTTTTTTACTATAAATGCCCTGCTCATAATCAATTTCTAAAGAATATTTTCATATTTTTTTTTCATTACTTTTATTTCCATTGGTAAGAATTCAGAAGTACCTCTATATTAATTCCAAGCTGACATCACCTAAAACGAAGCTCTCTCTTGTGTTACATTTCTGTTGAGAAAGTGCTTCCTGTTTTAGGCATGGTAAGCATTGGGTAAAAAACAGTCAGATTTACTATTTAACTTACAATACTTTCTTTTATTTAATAAAGTTTAATAGAACTTTAATGTCAGAATTGAACATGAGATTAGCAAGTGATTTTTTAATATAAATTTCTTGCTCATAATCCATTTCAAAATGACATTTTTGTGTTTTTTTTTTTCATTACATTTATTATAACCATTGGTACGAATTCAGATGTACCTCTATATTAATTCCAAGCTGACATCACCTAAAACAAAGCGCTCTCTCTTGTGTTACATTTCTGTTGAGAAAGTGCTTCCTGTTTTGGGCATTGTAAGCATTGGGTAACATCCAGTAAGATTTACTATAGGATTTACTTTCTTTTCGCTTCTATAGTTTAATAGAACTTTAATGTCAAAATTAAACATGTTTTATTTTAGCAAGTGTATTATTTTTACTATAAATGCCCTGCTCCTAATCAATTTCCAAAGAATATTTTCATTTTTTTTTTCATTACTTTTATTTCCATTGGTAAGAATTCAGAAGTACCTCTATATTAGTTCCAAACTAACATCACACAAAACAAAGTTCTCTCTTGTGTTATATTCCTGGTGAGAAAGTGCTTCCTTTTTTGGGCATTGTAGGCATTGGGAAACATCATCCAGACTGCTTAAGTTACATTTAAGCTGTCTCCTCATAATTTTAGATTTTATTTTCCATTGTGTTTTGAAATTGTTTAAGTAATAGCTACTGCTCAGTATTCTAAAACTGAGTGAATTGAGTGATTTTAGCCATGATTAATATTTTGATTTGTATCATTAAATAAATGTACAACTTAATAGGCTCTATAAAATTCAGTATAAACAATAAGTATCTACAAAATTCAACTCTCCTGGCTTGTCATGAATATGCTGAAAGGGAGTTTAAACAAAAATCACACCCTTTGCTATGCAGAGGCTTTCTCACATACATATGTTAATTAAAAAGCACACCCATTTGTCCGAATGACTCATTGCATAACTCCTATTTTTGTCAAAACAAACAAAATGCCCTCTCAAATGTGATTGGCTGGGAACTGCACTGCTTTTGCTTATAAAAGACTACAAATGCCAGCACAGTTAGATGAACTTGAGACATAAACCAAGGACAAACATTCCAAGACAATAACATTTCTGAATGGGTAGGTAAGCATACAACTTCAGTTTTTCTACATATGGATCTTCTTGAAAATACAAGCATTCAATATCATACAGAGGCTCTTTGATGATTTAGACTAGATCAGACATAAGTTTCTGTTTTAATTATATTATAGCTATATTAAACATCTGAAACTCAATGATTTTCATTGTTTTATTATTATCATCATCATTGCTTAAACTTACTTCTATATTAATTCCAAGCTGACATCACCTAAAACGAAGCTCTCTCTTGTGTTACATTTCTGTTGAGAAAGTGCTTCCTGTTTTGGGCATTGTAAGCATTGGGTAACATCCAGTAAGATTTACTATAGGATTTACTTTCTTTTCGCTTCTATAGTTTAATAGAACTTTAATGTCAAAATTAAACATGTTTTATTTTAGCAAGTGTATTTTTTTTACTATAAATGCCCTGCTCATAATCAATTTCCAAAGAATATTTTCATATTTTTTTTTTCATTACTTTTATTTCCATTGGTAAGAATTCAGAAGTACCTCTATATTAATTCCAAGCTGACATCACCTAAAACGAAGCTCTCTCTTGTGTTACATTTCTGTTGAGAAAGTGCTTCCTGTTTTGGGCATTGTAAGCATTGGGTTACATCCAGTAAGATTTACTATAGGATTTACTTTCTTTTCGCTTCTATAGTTTAATAGAACTTTAATGTCAAAATTAAACATGTTTTAATTTAGCAAGTGTATTTTTTTTTACTATAAATGCCCTGCTCATAATCAATTTCTAAAGAATATTTTCATATTTTTTTTTCATTACTTTTATTTCCATTGGTAAGAATTCAGAAGTACCTCTATATTAATTCCAAGCTGACATCACCTAAAACGAAGCTCTCTCTTGTGTTACATTTCTGTTGAGAAAGTGCTTCCTGTTTTAGGCATTGTAAGCATTGGGTAAAAAACAGTCAGATTTACTATTTAACTTACAATACTTTCTTTTATTTAATAAAGTTTAATAGAACTTTAATGTCAGAATTGAACATGAGATTAGCAAGTGATTTTTTAATATAAATTTCTTGCTCATAATCCATTTCAAAATGACATTTTTGTGTTTTTTTTTTTCATTACATTTATTATAACCATTGGTACGAATTCAGATGTACCTCTATATTAATTCCAAGCTGACATCACCTAAAACAAAGCGCTCTCTCTTGTGTTACATTTCTGTTGAGAAAGTGCTTCCTGTTTTGGGCATTGTAAGCATTGGGTAACATCCAGTAAGATTTACTATAGGATTTACTTTCTTTTCGCTTCTATAGTTTAATAGAACTTTAATGTCAAAATTAAACATGTTTTATTTTAGCAAGTGTATTATTTTTACTATAAATGCCCTGCTCCTAATCAATTTCCAAAGAATATTTTCATTTTTTTTTCATTACTTTTATTTCCATTGGTAAGAATTCAGAAGTACCTCTATATTAGTTCCAAACTAACATCACACAAAACAAAGTTCTCTCTTGTGTTATATTCCTGGTGAGAAAGTGCTTCCTTTTTTGGGCATTGTAGGCATTGGGAAACATCATCCAGACTGCTTAAGTTACATTTAAGCTGTCTCCTCATAATTTTAGATTTTATTTTCCATTGTGTTTTGAAATTGTTTAAGTAATAGCTACTGCTCAGTATTCTAAAACTGAGTGAATTGAGTGATTTTAGCCATGATTAATATTTTGATTTGTATCATTAAATAAATGTACAACTTAATAGGCTCTATAAAATTCAGTATAAACAATAAGTATCTACAAAATTCAACTCTCCTGGCTTGTCATGAATATGCTGAAAGGGAGTTTAAACAAAAATCACACCCTTTGCTATGCAGAGGCTTTCTCACATACATATGTTAATTAAAAAGCACACCCATTTGTCCGAATGACTCATTGCATAACTCCTATTTTTGTCAAAACAAACAAAATGCCCTCTCAAATGTGATTGGCTGGGAACTGCACTGCTTTTGCTTATAAAAGACTACAAATGCCAGCACAGTTAGATGAACTTGAGACATAAACCAAGGACAAACATTCCAAGACAATAACATTTCTGAATGGGTAGGTAAGCATACAACTTCAGTTTTTCTACATATGGATCTTCTTGAAAATACAAGCATTCAATATCATACAGAGGCTCTTTGATGATTTAGACTAGATCAGACATAAGTTTCTGTTTTAATTATATTATAGCTATATTAAACATCTGAAACTCAATGATTTTCATTGTTTTATTATTATCATCATCATTGCTTAAACTTACTTCTATATTAATTCCAAGCTGACATCACCTAAAACGAAGCTCTCTCTTGTGTTACATTTCTGTTGAGAAAGTGCTTCCTGTTTTGGGCATTGTAAGCATTGGGTAACATCCAGTAAGATTTACTATAGGATTTACTTTCTTTTCGCTTCTATAGTTTAATAGAACTTTAATGTCAAAATTAAACATGTTTTATTTTAGCAAGTGTATTTTTTTTACTATAAATGCCCTGCTCATAATCAATTTCCAAAGAATATTTTCATATTTTTTTTTTCATTACTTTTATTTCCATTGGTAAGAATTCAGAAGTACCTCTATATTAATTCCAAGCTGACATCACCTAAAACGAAGCTCTCTCTTGTGTTACATTTCTGTTGAGAAAGTGCTTCCTGTTTTGGGCATTGTAAGCATTGGGTTACATCCAGTAAGATTTACTATAGGATTTACTTTCTTTTCGCTTCTATAGTTTAATAGAACTTTAATGTCAAAATTAAACATGTTTTAATTTAGCAAGTGTATTTTTTTTTACTATAAATGCCCTGCTCATAATCAATTTCTAAAGAATATTTTCATATTTTTTTTTCATTACTTTTATTTCCATTGGTAAGAATTCAGAAGTACCTCTATATTAATTCCAAGCTGACATCACCTAAAACGAAGCTCTCTCTTGTGTTACATTTCTGTTGAGAAAGTGCTTCCTGTTTTAGGCATTGTAAGCATTGGGTAAAAAACAGTCAGATTTACTATTTAACTTACAATACTTTCTTTTATTTAATAAAGTTTAATAGAACTTTAATGTCAGAATTGAACATGAGAATATTTTCATATTTTTTTTTCATTACTTTTATTTCCATTGGTAAGAATTCAGAAGTACCTCTATATTAGTTCCAAACTAACATCACACAAAACAAAGTTTTCTCTTGTGTTATATTCCTGGTGAGAAAGTGTTTCCTTTTTTGGGCATTGTAGGCATTGGGAAACATCATCCAGACTGCTTAAGTTACATTTAAGCTGTCTCCTCATAATTTTAGATTTTATTTTCAATTGTGTTTTGAAATTGTTTAAGTAATAGCTACTGCTCAGTATTCTAAAACTGAGTGAATTGAGTGATTTTAGCCATGATTAATATTTTGATTTGTATCATTAAATAAATGTACAACTTAATAGGCTCTATAAAATTCAGTATAAACAATAAGTATCTACAAAATTCAACTCTCCTGGCTTGTCATGAATATGCTGAAAGGGAGTTTAAACAAAAATCACACCCTTTGCTATGCAGAGGCTTTCTCACATACATATGTTAATTAAAAAGCACACCCATTTGTCCGAATGACTCATTGCATAACTCCTATTTTTGTCAAAACAAACAAAATGCCCTCTCAAATGTGATTGGCTGGGAACTGCACTGCTTTTGCTTATAAAAGACTACAAATGCCAGCACAGTTAGATGAACTTGAGACATAAACCAAGGACAAACATTCCAAGACAATAACATTTCTGAATGGGTAGGTAAGCATACAACTTCAGTTTTTCTACATATGGATCTTCTTGAAAATACAAGCATTCAATATCATACAGAGGCTCTTTGATGATTTAGACTAGATCAGACATAAGTTTCTGTTTTAATTATATTATAGCTATATTAAACATCTGAAACTCAATGATTTTCATTGTGTTATTATTATTATCATCATTGCTTAAACTTACTTCTATATTAATTCCAAGCTGACATCACCTAAAACAAAGCGCTCTCTCTTGTGTTACATTAGCGCTCTCTCTTGTGTTACATTTCTGTTGAGAAAGTGCTTCCTGTTTTGGGCATTGTAAGCATTGGGTAACATCCAGTAAGATTTACTATAGGATTTACTTTCTTTTCGCTTCTATAGTTTAATAGAACTTTAATGTCAAAATTAAACATGTTTTATTTTAGCAAGTGTATTATTTTTACTATAAATGCCCTGCTCATAATCAATTTCCAAAGAATATTTTCATATTTTTTTTTTCATTACTTTTATTTCCATTGGTAAGAATTCAGAAATATCTCTATATTAGTTCCAAACTAACATCACACAAAACAAAGTTCTCTCTTGTGTTATATTCCTGGTGAGAAAGTGCTTCCTTTTTTGGGCATTGTAGGCATTGGGAAACATCATACAGACTGCTTAAGTTACATTTAAGCTGTCTCCTCATAATTTTAGATTTTATTTTCAATTGTGTTTTGAAATTGTTTAAGTAATAGTTACTGCTCAGTATTCTAAAACTGAGTGAATTGAGTGATTTTAGCCATGATTAATATTTTGATTTGTATCATTAAATAAATGTAAAACTTAATAGGCTCTATACAATTCAGTATAAACAATAAGTATCTACAAAATTCGACTCTCCTGGCTTATCATGAATATGCTGAATGGGAGTTTAAACAAAAATCACACCCTTTGCTATGCAGAGGCTCTCACATACATATGTTAATTAAAAAGCACACCCATTTGTCCGAATGACTAATTGCATAACTCCTATTTTGGTCAAAACAAACAAAATGCCCTCTCAAATGTGATTGGCTGGGAATTGCACTGCTTTTGCTTATAAAAGACTACAAATGCCAGCACAGTTAGATGAACTTGAGACATAAACCAAGGATAAACATTTTAAGACAATAACATTTCTGAATGGGTAGGTAAGCATACAACTTCAGTTTTTCTACATATGGATCTTCTTGAAAATACAAGCATTCAATATCATACAGAGGCTCTTTGATGATTTAGACTAGATCAGACATAAGTTTCTGTTTTAATTATATTATAGCTATATTAAACATCTGAAACTCAATGATTTTCATTGTTTTATTATTATCATCATCATTGCTTAAACTTACTTCTATATTAATTCCAAGCTGACATCACCTAAAACGAAGCTCTCTCTTGTGTTACATTTCTGTTGAGAAAGTGCTTCCTGTTTTGGGCATTGTAAGCATTGGGTAACATCCAGTAAGATTTACTATAGGATTTACTTTCTTTTCGCTTCTATAGTTTAATAGAACTTTAATGTCAAAATTAAACATGTTTTATTTTAGCAAGTGTATTTTTTTTACTATAAATGCCCTGCTCATAATCAATTTCCAAAGAATATTTTCATATTTTTTTTTTCATTACTTTTATTTCCATTGGTAAGAATTCAGAAGTACCTCTATATTAATTCCAAGCTGACATCCCCTAAAACGAAGCTCTCTCTTGTGTTACATTTCTGTTGAGAAAGTGCTTCCTGTTTTGGGCATTGTAAGCATTGGGTTACATCCAGTAAGATTTACTATAGGATTTACTTTCTTTTCGCTTCTATAGTTTAATAGAACTTTAATGTCAAAATTAAACATGTTTTAATTTAGCAAGTGTATTTTTTTTTACTATAAATGCCCTGCTCATAATCAATTTCTAAAGAATATTTTCATATTTTTTTTTCATTACTTTTATTTCCATTGGTAAGAATTCAGAAGTACCTCTATATTAATTCCAAGCTGACATCACCTAAAACGAAGCTCTCTCTTGTGTTACATTTCTGTTGAGAAAGTGCTTCCTGTTTTAGGCATTGTAAGCATTGGGTAAAAAACAGTCAGATTTACTATTTAACTTACAATACTTTCTTTTATTTAATAAAGTTTAATAGAACTTTAATGTCAGAATTGAACATGAGATTAGCAAGTGATTTTTTAATATAAATTTCTTGCTCATAATCCATTTCAAAATGACATTTTTGTGTTTTTTTTTTTCATTACATTTATTATAACCATTGGTACGAATTCAGATGTACCTCTATATTAATTTTAAGCTGACATCACCTAAAACAAAGAGCTCTCTCTTGTGTTACATTTCTGTTGAGAAAGTGCTTCCTGTTTTGGGCATTGTAAGCATTGGGTAACATCCAGTAAGATTTACTATAGGATTTACTTTCTTTTCGCTTCTATAGTTTAATAGAACTTTAATGTCAAAATTAAACATGTTTTATTTTAGCAAGTGTATTTTTTTTACTATAAATGCCCTGCTCATAATCAATTTCCAAAGAATATTTTCATATTTTTTTTTTCATTACTTTTATTTCCATTGGTAAGAATTCAGAAGTACCTCTATATTAATTCCAAGCTGACATCCCCTAAAACGAAGCTCTCTCTTGTGTTACATTTCTGTTGAGAAAGTGCTTCCTGTTTTGGGCATTGTAAGCATTGGGTTACATCCAGTAAGATTTACTATAGGATTTACTTTCTTTTCGCTTCTATAGTTTAATAGAACTTTAATGTCAAAATTAAACATGTTTTAATTTAGCAAGTGTATTTTTTTTTACTATAAATGCCCTGCTCATAATCAATTTCTAAAGAATATTTTCATATTTTTTTTTCATTACTTTTATTTCCATTGGTAAGAATTCAGAAGTACCTCTATATTAATTCCAAGCTGACATCACCTAAAACGAAGCTCTCTCTTGTGTTACATTTCTGTTGAGAAAGTGCTTCCTGTTTTAGGCATTGTAAGCATTGGGTAAAAAACAGTCAGATTTACTATTTAACTTACAATACTTTCTTTTATTTAATAAAGTTTAATAGAACTTTAATGTCAGAATTGAACATGAGATTAGCAAGTGATTTTTTAATATAAATTTCTTGCTCATAATCCATTTCAAAATGACATTTTTGTGTTTTTTTTTTTCATTACATTTATTATAACCATTGGTACGAATTCAGATGTACCTCTATATTAATTTTAAGCTGACATCACCTAAAACAAAGCGCTCTCTCTTGTGTTACATTTCTGTTGAGAAAGTGCTTCCTGTTTTGGGCATTGTAAGCATTGGGTAACATCCAGTAAGATTTACTATAGGATTTACTTTCTTTTCGCTTCTATAGTTTAATAGAACTTTAATGTCAAAATTAAACATGTTTTATTTTAGCAAGTGTATTATTTTTACTATAAATGCCCTGCTCCTAATCAATTTCCAAAGAATATTTTCATTTTTTTTTTTCATTACTTTTATTTCCATTGGTAAGAATTCAGAAGTACCTCTATATTAGTTCCAAACTAACATCACACAAAACAAAGTTCTCTCTTGTGTTATATTCCTGGTGAGAAAGTGCTTCCTTTTTTGGGCATTGTAGGCATTGGGAAACATCATCCAGACTGCTTAAGTTACATTTAAGCTGTCTCCTCATAATTTTAGATTTTATTTTCCATTGTGTTTTGAAATTGTTTAAGTAATAGCTACTGCTCAGTATTCTAAAACTGAGTGAATTGAGTGATTTTAGCCATGATTAATATTTTGATTTGTATCATTAAATAAATGTACAACTTAATAGGCTCTATAAAATTCAGTATAAACAATAAGTATCTACAAAATTCAACTCTCCTGGCTTGTCATGAATATGCTGAAAGGGAGTTTAAACAAAAATCACACCCTTTGCTATGCAGAGGCTTTCTCACATACATATGTTAATTAAAAAGCACACCCATTTGTCCGAATGACTCATTGCATAACTCCTATTTTTGTCAAAACAAACAAAATGCCCTCTCAAATGTGATTGGCTGGGAACTGCACTGCTTTTGCTTATAAAAGACTACAAATGCCAGCACAGTTAGATGAACTTGAGACATAAACCAAGGACAAACATTCCAAGACAATAACATTTCTGAATGGGTAGGTAAGCATACAACTTCAGTTTTTCTACATATGGATCTTCTTGAAAATACAAGCATTCAATATCATACAGAGGCTCTTTGATGATTTAGACTAGATCAGACATAAGTTTCTGTTTTAATTATATTATAGCTATATTAAACATCTGAAACTCAAAGATTTTCATTGTTTTATTATTATCATCATCATTGCTTAAACTTACTTCTATATTAATTCCAAGCTGACATCACCTAAAACGAAGCTCTCTCTTGTGTTACATTTCTGTTGAGAAAGTGCTTCCTGTTTTGGGCATTGTAAGCATTGGGTAACATCCAGTAAGATTTACTATAGGATTTACTTTCTTTTCGCTTCTATAGTTTAATAGAACTTTAATGGGTACTTATGTAATATCTGGGCTCTTGTTTTTCTAATGAGACCGCGTCCCCTCGCGGGGCTCGCTGCGCTCGCCACGCTTCGGGCACGGTGGCTCGCTGCGCTCGCCACACTATATAAAATCAACTCCATGCGTAGTTGGATAGTAGGGGTATGAAAAAATGGGGTTCATTTAACATGGGAGCCCAGATAATACATAAGTACCCTTTAATGTCAAAATAAACATGTTTTATTTTAGCAAGTGTATTTTTTTTACTATAAATGCCCTGCTCATAATCAATTTCCAAAGAATATTTTCATATTTTTTTTTTCATTACTTTTATTTCCATTGGTAAGAATTCAGAAGTACCTCTATATTAATTCCAAGCTGACATCACCTAAAACGAAGCTCTCTCTTGTGTTACATTTCTGTTGAGAAAGTGCTTCCTGTTTTGGGCATTGTAAGCATTGGGTTACATCCAGTAAGATTTACTATAGGATTTACTTTCTTTTCGCTTCTATAGTTTAATAGAACTTTAATGTCAAAATTAAACATGTTTTAATTTAGCAAGTGTATTTTTTTTTACTATAAATGCCCTGCTCATAATCAATTTCTAAAGAATATTTTCATATTTTTTTTTCATTACTTTTATTTCCATTGGTAAGAATTCAGAAGTACCTCTATATTAATTCCAAGCTGACATCACCTAAAACGAAGCTCTCTCTTGTGTTACATTTCTGTTGAGAAAGTGCTTCCTGTTTTAGGCATTGTAAGCATTGGGTAAAAAACAGTCAGATTTACTATTTAACTTACAATACTTTCTTTTATTTAATAAAGTTTAATAGAACTTTAATGTCAGAATTGAACATGAGAATATTTTCATATTTTTTTTTCATTACTTTTATTTCCATTGGTAAGAATTCAGAAGTACCTCTATATTAGTTCCAAACTAACATCACACAAAACAAAGTTTTCTCTTGTGTTATATTCCTGGTGAGAAAGTGCTTCCTTTTTTGGGCATTGTAGGCATTGGGAAACATCATCCAGACTGCTTAAGTTACATTTAAGCTGTCTCCTCATAATTTTAGATTTTATTTTCAATTGTGTTTTGAAATTGTTTAAGTAATAGCTACTGCTCAGTATTCTAAAACTGAGTGAATTGAGTGATTTTAGCCATGATTAATATTTTGATTTGTATCATTAAATAAATGTACAACTTAATAGGCTCTATAAAATTCAGTATAAACAATAAGTATCTACAAAATTCAACTCTCCTGGCTTGTCATGAATATGCTGAAAGGGAGTTTAAACAAAAATCACACCCTTTGCTATGCAGAGGCTTTCTCACATACATATGTTAATTAAAAAGCACACCCATTTGTCCGAATGACTCATTGCATAACTCCTATTTTTGTCAAAACAAACAAAATGCCCTCTCAAATGTGATTGGCTGGGAACTGCACTGCTTTTGCTTATAAAAGACTACAAATGCCAGCACAGTTAGATGAACTTGAGACATAAACCAAGGACAAACATTCCAAGACAATAACATTTCTGAATGGGTAGGTAAGCATACAACTTCAGTTTTTCTACATATGGATCTTCTTGAAAATACAAGCATTCAATATCATACAGAGGCTCTTTGATGATTTAGACGAGATCAGACATAAGTTTCTGTTTTAATTATATTATAGCTATATTAAACATCTGAAACTCAATGATTTTCATTGTGTTATTATTATTATCATCATTGCTTAAACTTACTTCTATATTAATTCCAAGCTGACATCACCTAAAACAAAGCGCTCTCTCTTGTGTTACATTAGCGCTCTCTCTTGTGTTACATTTCTGTTGAGAAAGTGCTTCCTGTTTTGGGCATTGTAAGCATTGGGTAACATCCAGTAAGATTTACTATAGGATTTACTTTCTTTTCGCTTCTATAGTTTAATAGAACTTTAATGTCAAAATTAAACATGTTTTATTTTAGCAAGTGTATTATTTTTACTATAAATGCCCTGCTCATAATCAATTTCCAAAGAATATTTTCATATTTTTTTTTTTCATTACTTTTATTTCCATTGGTAAGAATTCAGAAATATCTCTATATTAGTTCCAAACTAACATCACACAAAACAAAGTTCTCTCTTGTGTTATATTCCTGGTGAGAAAGTGCTCCCTTTTTGGGGCATTGTAGGCATTGGGAAACATCATCCAGACTGCTTAAGTTACATTTAAGCTGTCTCCTCATAATTTTAGATTTTATTTTCCATTGTGTTTTGAAATTGTTTAAGTAATAGCTACTGCTCAGTATTCTAAAACTGAGTGAATTGAGTGATTTTAGCCATGATTAATATTTTGATTTGTATCATTAAATAAATGTACAACTTAATAGGCTCTATAAAATTCAGTATAAACAATAAGTATCTACAAAATTCAACTCTCCTGGCTTGTCATGAATATGCTGAAAGGGAGTTTAAACAAAAATCACACCCTTTGCTATGCAGAGGCTCTCACATACATATGTTAATTAAAAAGCACACCCATTTGTCCGAATGACTAATTGCATAACTCCTATTTTGGTCAAAACAAACAAAATGCACTCTCAAATGTGATTGGCTGGGAACTGCACTGCTTTTGCTTATAAAAGACTACAAATGCCAGCACAGTTAGATGAACTTGAGACATAAACCAAGGACAAACATTCCAAGACAATAACATTTCTGAATGGGTAGGTAAGCATACAACTTCAGTTTTTCTACATATGGATCTTCTTGAAAATACAAGCATTCAATATCATACAGAGGCTCTTTGATGATTTAGACTAGATCAGACATAAGTTTCTGTTTTAATTATATTATAGCTATATTAAACATCTGAAACTCAATGATTTTCATTGTTTTATTATTATCATCATCATTGCTTAAACTTACTTCTATATTAATTCCAAGCTGACATCACCTAAAACGAAGCTCTCTCTTGTGTTACATTTCTGTTGAGAAAGTGCTTCCTGTTTTGGGCATTGTAAGCATTGGGTAACATCCAGTAAGATTTACTATAGGATTTACTTTCTTTTCGCTTCTATAGTTTAATAGAACTTTAATGTCAAAATTAAACATGTTTTATTTTAGCAAGTGTATTTTTTTTACTATAAATGCCCTGCTCATAATCAATTTCCAAAGAATATTTTCATATTTTTTTTTTCATTACTTTTATTTCCATTGGTAAGAATTCAGAAGTACCTCTATATTAATTCCAAGCTGACATCACCTAAAACGAAGCTCTCTCTTGTGTTACATTTCTGTTGAGAAAGTGCTTCCTGTTTTGGGCATTGTAAGCATTGGGTTACATCCAGTAAGATTTACTATAGGATTTACTTTCTTTTCGCTTCTATAGTTTAATAGAACTTTAATGTCAAAATTAAACATGTTTTAATTTAGCAAGTGTATTTTTTTTTACTATAAATGCCCTGCTCATAATCAATTTCTAAAGAATATTTTCATATTTTTTTTTCATTACTTTTATTTCCATTGGTAAGAATTCAGAAGTACCTCTATATTAATTCCAAGCTGACATCACCTAAAACGAAGCTCTCTCTTGTGTTACATTTCTGTTGAGAAAGTGCTTCCTGTTTTAGGCATTGTAAGCATTGGGTAAAAAACAGTCAGATTTACTATTTAACTTACAATACTTTCTTTTATTTAATAAAGTTTAATAGAACTTTAATGTCAGAATTGAACATGAGATTAGCAAGTGATTTTTTAATATAAATTTCTTGCTCATAATCCATTTCAAAATGACATTTTTGTGTTTTTTTTTTCATTACATTTATTATAACCATTGGTACGAATTCAGATGTACCTCTATATTAATTCCAAGCTGACATCACCTAAAACAAAGCGCTCTCTCTTGTGTTACATTTCTGTTGAGAAAGTGCTTCCTGTTTTGGGCATTGTAAGCATTGGGTAACATCCAGTAAGATTTACTATAGGATTTACTTTATTTTCGCTTCTATAGTTTAATAGAACTTTAATGTCAAAATTAAACATGTTTTATTTTAGCAAGTGTATTTTTTTTACTATAAATGCCCTGCTCCTAATCAATTTCCAAAGAATATTTTCATTTTTTTTTCATTACTTTTATTTCCATTGGTAAGAATTCAGAAGTACCTCTATATTAGTTCCAAACTAACATCACACAAAACAAAGTTCTCTCTTGTGTTATATTCCTGGTGAGAAAGTGCTTCCTTTTTTGGGCATTGTAGGCATTGGGAAACATCATCCAGACTGCTTAAGTTACATTTAAGCCGTCTCCTCATAATTTTAGATTTTATTTTCAATTGTGTTTTGAAATTGTTTAAGTAATAGTTACTGCTCAGTATTCTAAAACTGAGTGAATTGAGTGATTTTAGCCATGATTAATATTTTGATTTGTATCATTAAATAAATGTAAAACTTAATAGGCTCTATACAATTCAGTATAAACAATAAGTATCTACAAAATTCAACTCTCCTGGCTTGTCATGAATATGCTGAAAGGGAGTTTAAACAAAAATCACACCCTTTGCTATGCAGAGGCTTTCTCACATACATATGTTAATTAAAAAGCACACCCATTTGTCCGAATGACTCATTGCATAACTCCTATTTTTGTCAAAACAAACAAAATGCCCTCTCAAATGTGATTGGCTGGGAACTGCACTGCTTTTGCTTATAAAAGACTACAAATGCCAGCACAGTTAGATGAACTTGAGACATAAACCAAGGACAAACATTCCAAGACAATAACATTTCTGAATGGGTAGGTAAGCATACAACTTCAGTTTTTCTACATATGGATCTTCTTGAAAATACAAGCATTCAATATCATACAGAGGCTCTTTGATGATTTAGACTAGATCAGACATAAGTTTCTGTTTTAATTATATTATAGCTATATTAAACATCTGAAACTCAAAGATTTTCATTGTTTTATTATTATCATCATCATTGCTTAAACTTACTTCTATATTAATTCCAAGCTGACATCACCTAAAACGAAGCTCTCTCTTGTGTTACATTTCTGTTGAGAAAGTGCTTCCTGTTTTGGGCATTGTAAGCATTGGGTAACATCCAGTAAGATTTACTATAGGATTTACTTTCTTTTCGCTTCTATAGTTTAATAGAACTTTAATGGGTACTTATGTAATATCTGGGCTCCCGTTTTTCTAATGAGACCGCGTCCCCTCGCGGGGCTCGCTGCGCTCGCCACGCTTCGGGCACGGTGGCTCGCTGCGCTCGCCACACTATATAAAATCAACTCCATGCGTAGTTGGATAGTAGGGGTATGAAAAAATGGGGTTCATTTAACATGGGAGCCCAGATAATACATAAGTACCCTTTAATGTCAAAATTAAACATGTTTTATTTTAGCAAGTGTATTTTTTTTACTATAAATGCCCTGCTCATAATCAATTTCCAAAGAATATTTTCATATTTTTTTTTTCATTACTTTTATTTCCATTGGTAAGAATTCAGAAGTACCTCTATATTAATTCCAAGCTGACATCACCTAAAACGAAGCTCTCTCTTGTGTTACATTTCTGTTGAGAAAGTGCTTCCTGTTTTGGGCATTGTAAGCATTGGGTTACATCCAGTAAGATTTACTATAGGATTTACTTTCTTTTCGCTTCTATAGTTTAATAGAACTTTAATGTCAAAATTAAACATGTTTTAATTTAGCAAGTGTATTTTTTTTTACTATAAATGCCCTGCTCATAATCAATTTCTAAAGAATATTTTCATATTTTTTTTTCATTACTTTTATTTCCATTGGTAAGAATTCAGAAGTACCTCTATATTAATTCCAAGCTGACATCACCTAAAACGAAGCTCTCTCTTGTGTTACATTTCTGTTGAGAAAGTGCTTCCTGTTTTAGGCATTGTAAGCATTGGGTAAAAAACAGTCATATTTACTATTTAACTTACAATACTTTCTTTTATTTAATAAAGTTTAATAGAACTTTAATGTCAGAATTGAACATGAGAATATTTTCATATTTTTTTTTCATTACTTTTATTTCCATTGGTAAGAATTCAGAAGTACCTCTATATTAGTTCCAAACTAACATCACACAAAACAAAGTTTTCTCTTGTGTTATATTCCTGGTGAGAAAGTGCTTCCTTTTTTGGGCATTGTAGGCATTGGGAAACATCATCCAGACTGCTTAAGTTACATTTAAGCTGTCTCCTCATAATTTTAGATTTTATTTTCAATTGTGTTTTGAAATTGTTTAAGTAATAGCTACTGCTCAGTATTCTAAAACTGAGTGAATTGAGTGATTTTAGCCATGATTAATATTTTGATTTGTATCATTAAATAAATGTACAACTTAATAGGCTCTATAAAATTCAGTATAAACAATAAGTATCTACAAAATTCAACTCTCCTGGCTTGTCATGAATATGCTGAAAGGGAGTTTAAACAAAAATCACACCCTTTGCTATGCAGAGGCTTTCTCACATACATATGTTAATTAAAAAGCACACCCATTTGTCCGAATGACTCATTGCATAACTCCTATTTTTGTCAAAACAAACAAAATGCCCTCTCAAATGTGATTGGCTGGGAACTGCACTGCTTTTGCTTATAAAAGACTACAAATGCCAGCACAGTTAGATGAACTTGAGACATAAACCAAGGACAAACATTCCAAGACAATAACATTTCTGAATGGGTAGGTAAGCATACAACTTCAGTTTTTCTACATATGGATCTTCTTGAAAATACAAGCATTCAATATCATACAGAGGCTCTTTGATGATTTAGACTAGATCAGACATAAGTTTCTGTTTTAATTATATTATAGCTATATTAAACATCTGAAACTCAAAGATTTTCATTGTTTTATTATTATCATCATCATTGCTTAAACTTACTTCTATATTAATTCCAAGCTGACATCACCTAAAACGAAGCTCTCTCTTGTGTTACATTTCTGTTGAGAAAGTGCTTCCTGTTTTGGGCATTGTAAGCATTGGGTAACATCCAGTAAGATTTACTATAGGATTTACTTTCTTTTCGCTTCTATAGTTTAATAGAACTTTAATGGGTACTTATGTAATATCTGGGCTCCCGTTTTTCTAATGAGACCGCGTCCCCTCGCGGGGCTCGCTGCGCTCGCCACGCTTCGGGCACGGTGGCTCGCTGCGCTCGCCACACTATATAAAATCAACTCCATGCGTAGTTGGATAGTAGGGGTATGAAAAAATGGGGTTCATTTAACATGGGAGCCCAGATAATACATAAGTACCCTTTAATGTCAAAATTAAACATGTTTTATTTTAGCAAGTGTATTTTTTTTACTATAAATGCCCTGCTCATAATCAATTTCCAAAGAATATTTTCATATTTTTTTTTTCATTACTTTTATTTCCATTGGTAAGAATTCAGAAGTACCTCTATATTAATTCCAAGCTGACATCACCTAAAACGAAGCTCTCTCTTGTGTTACATTTCTGTTGAGAAAGTGCTTCCTGTTTTGGGCATTGTAAGCATTGGGTTACATCCAGTAAGATTTACTATAGGATTTACTTTCTTTTCGCTTCTATAGTTTAATAGAACTTTAATGTCAAAATTAAACATGTTTTAATTTAGCAAGTGTATTTTTTTTTACTATAAATGCCCTGCTCATAATCAATTTCTAAAGAATATTTTCATATTTTTTTTTCATTACTTTTATTTCCATTGGTAAGAATTCAGAAGTACCTCTATATTAATTCCAAGCTGACATCACCTAAAACGAAGCTCTCTCTTGTGTTACATTTCTGTTGAGAAAGTGCTTCCTGTTTTAGGCATTGTAAGCATTGGGTAAAAAACAGTCAGATTTACTATTTAACTTACAATACTTTCTTTTATTTAATAAAGTTTAATAGAACTTTAATGTCAGAATTGAACATGAGAATATTTTCATATTTTTTTTTCATTACTTTTATTTCCATTGGTAAGAATTCAGAAGTACCTCTATATTAGTTCCAAACTAACATCACACAAAACAAAGTTTTCTCTTGTGTTATATTCCTGGTGAGAAAGTGCTTCCTTTTTTGGGCATTGTAGGCATTGGGAAACATCATCCAGACTGCTTAAGTTACATTTAAGCTGTCTCCTCATAATTTTAGATTTTATTTTCAATTGTGTTTTGAAATTGTTTAAGTAATAGCTACTGCTCAGTATTCTAAAACTGAGTGAATTGAGTGATTTTAGCCATGATTAATATTTTGATTTGTATCATTAAATAAATGTACAACTTAATAGGCTCTATAAAATTCAGTATAAACAATAAGTATCTACAAAATTCAACTCTCCTGGCTTGTCATGAATATGCTGAAAGGGAGTTTAAACAAAAATCACACCCTTTGCTATGCAGAGGCTTTCTCACATACATATGTTAATTAAAAAGCACACCCATTTGTCCGAATGACTCATTGCATAACTCCTATTTTTGTCAAAACAAACAAAATGCCCTCTCAAATGTGATTGGCTGGGAACTGCACTGCTTTTGCTTATAAAAGACTACAAATGCCAGCACAGTTAGATGAACTTGAGACATAAACCAAGGACAAACATTCCAAGACAATAACATTTCTGAATGGGTAGGTAAGCATACAACTTCAGTTTTTCTACATATGGATCTTCTTGAAAATACAAGCATTCAATATCATACAGAGGCTCTTTGATGATTTAGACTAGATCAGACATAAGTTTCTGTTTTAATTATATTATAGCTATATTAAACATCTGAAACTCAATGATTTTCATTGTGTTATTATTATTATCATCATTGCTTAAACTTACTTCTATATTAATTCCAAGCTGACATCACCTAAAACAAAGCGCTCTCTCTTGTGTTACATTAGCGCTCTCTCTTGTGTTACATTTCTGTTGAGAAAGTGCTTCCTGTTTTGGGCATTGTAAGCATTGGGTAACATCCAGTAAGATTTACTATAGGATTTACTTTCTTTTCGCTTCTATAGTTTAATAGAACTTTAATGTCAAAATTAAACATGTTTTATTTTAGCAAGTGTATTATTTTTACTATAAATGCCCTGCTCATAATCAATTTCCAAAGAATATTTTCATATTTTTTTTTTTCATTACTTTTATTTCCATTGGTAAGAATTCAGAAATATCTCTATATTAGTTCCAAACTAACATCACACAAAACAAAGTTCTCTCTTGTGTTATATTCCTGGTGAGAAAGTGCTCCCTTTTTGGGGCATTGTAGGCATTGGGAAACATCATCCAGACTGCTTAAGTTACATTTAAGCTGTCTCCTCATAATTTTAGATTTTATTTTCCATTGTGTTTTGAAATTGTTTAAGTAATAGCTACTGCTCAGTATTCTAAAACTGAGTGAATTGAGTGATTTTAGCCATGATTAATATTTTGATTTGTATCATTAAATAAATGTACAACTTAATAGGCTCTATAAAATTCAGTATAAACAATAAGTATCTACAAAATTCAACTCTCCTGGCTTGTCATGAATATGCTGAAAGGGAGTTTAAACAAAAATCACACCCTTTGCTATGCAGAGGCTCTCACATACATATGTTAATTAAAAAGCACACCCATTTGTCCGAATGACTAATTGCATAACTCCTATTTTGGTCAAAACAAACAAAATGCACTCTCAAATGTGATTGGCTGGGAACTGCACTGCTTTTGCTTATAAAAGACTACAAATGCCAGCACAGTTAGATGAACTTGAGACATAAACCAAGGACAAACATTCCAAGACAATAACATTTCTGAATGGGTAGGTAAGCATACAACTTCAGTTTTTCTACATATGGATCTTCTTGAAAATACAAGCATTCAATATCATACAGAGGCTCTTTGATGATTTAGACTAGATCAGACATAAGTTTCTGTTTTAATTATATTATAGCTATATTAAACATCTGAAACTCAATGATTTTCATTGTTTTATTATTATCATCATCATTGCTTAAACTTACTTCTATATTAATTCCAAGCTGACATCACCTAAAACGAAGCTCTCTCTTGTGTTACATTTCTGTTGAGAAAGTGCTTCCTGTTTTGGGCATTGTAAGCATTGGGTAACATCCAGTAAGATTTACTATAGGATTTACTTTCTTTTCGCTTCTATAGTTTAATAGAACTTTAATGTCAAAATTAAACATGTTTTATTTTAGCAAGTGTATTTTTTTTACTATAAATGCCCTGCTCATAATCAATTTCCAAAGAATATTTTCATATTTTTTTTTTCATTACTTTTATTTCCATTGGTAAGAATTCAGAAGTACCTCTATATTAATTCCAAGCTGACATCACCTAAAACGAAGCTCTCTCTTGTGTTACATTTCTGTTGAGAAAGTGCTTCCTGTTTTGGGCATTGTAAGCATTGGGTTACATCCAGTAAGATTTACTATAGGATTTACTTTCTTTTCGCTTCTATAGTTTAATAGAACTTTAATGTCAAAATTAAACATGTTTTAATTTAGCAAGTGTATTTTTTTTTACTATAAATGCCCTGCTCATAATCAATTTCTAAAGAATATTTTCATATTTTTTTTTCATTACTTTTATTTCCATTGGTAAGAATTCAGAAGTACCTCTATATTAATTCCAAGCTGACATCACCTAAAACGAAGCTCTCTCTTGTGTTACATTTCTGTTGAGAAAGTGCTTCCTGTTTTAGGCATTGTAAGCATTGGGTAAAAAACAGTCAGATTTACTATTTAACTTACAATACTTTCTTTTATTTAATAAAGTTTAATAGAACTTTAATGTCAGAATTGAACATGAGAATATTTTCATATTTTTTTTTCATTACTTTTATTTCCATTGGTAAGAATTCAGAAGTACCTCTATATTAGTTCCAAACTAACATCACACAAAACAAAGTTTTCTCTTGTGTTATATTCCTGGTGAGAAAGTGTTTCCTTTTTTGGGCATTGTAGGCATTGGGAAACATCATCCAGACTGCTTAAGTTACATTTAAGCTGTCTCCTCATAATTTTAGATTTTATTTTCAATTGTGTTTTGAAATTGTTTAAGTAATAGCTACTGCTCAGTATTCTAAAACTGAGTGAATTGAGTGATTTTAGCCATGATTAATATTTTGATTTGTATCATTAAATAAATGTACAACTTAATAGGCTCTATAAAATTCAGTATAAACAATAAGTATCTACAAAATTCAACTCTCCTGGCTTGTCATGAATATGCTGAAAGGGAGTTTAAACAAAAATCACACCCTTTGCTATGCAGAGGCTTTCTCACATACATATGTTAATTAAAAAGCACACCCATTTGTCCGAATGACTCATTGCATAACTCCTATTTTTGTCAAAACAAACAAAATGCCCTCTCAAATGTGATTGGCTGGGAACTGCACTGCTTTTGCTTATAAAAGACTACAAATGCCAGCACAGTTAGATGAACTTGAGACATAAACCAAGGACAAACATTCCAAGACAATAACATTTCTGAATGGGTAGGTAAGCATACAACTTCAGTTTTTCTACATATGGATCTTCTTGAAAATACAAGCATTCAATATCATACAGAGGCTCTTTGATGATTTAGACTAGATCAGACATAAGTTTCTGTTTTAATTATATTATAGCTATATTAAACATCTGAAACTCAATGATTTTCATTGTGTTATTATTATTATCATCATTGCTTAAACTTACTTCTATATTAATCCCAAGCTGACATCACCTAAAACAAAGCGCTCTCTCTTGTGTTACATTAGCGCTCTCTCTTGTGTTACATTTCTGTTGAGAAAGTGCTTCCTGTTTTGGGCATTGTAAGCATTGGGTAACATCCAGTAAGATTTACTATAGGATTTACTTTCTTTTCGCTTCTATAGTTTAATAGAACTTTAATGTCAAAATTAAACATGTTTTATTTTAGCAAGTGTATTATTTTTACTATAAATGCCCTGCTCATAATCAATTTCCAAAGAATATTTTCATATTTTTTTTTTCATTACTTTTATTTCCATTGGTAAGAATTCAGAAATATCTCTATATTAGTTCCAAACTAACATCACACAAAACAAAGTTCTCTCTTGTGTTATATTCCTGGTGAGAAAGTGCTCCCTTTTTGGGGCATTGTAGGCATTGGGAAACATCATCCAGACTGCTTAAGTTACATTTAAGCTGTCTCCTCATAATTTTAGATTTTATTTTCCATTGTGTTTTGAAATTGTTTAAGTAATAGCTACTGCTCAGTATTCTAAAACTGAGTGAATTGAGTGATTTTAGCCATGATTAATATTTTGATTTGTATCATTAAATAAATGTACAACTTAATAGGCTCTATAAAATTCAGTATAAACAATAAGTATCTACAAAATTCAACTCTCCTGGCTTGTCATGAATATGCTGAAAGGGAGTTTAAACAAAAATCACACCCTTTGCTATGCAGAGGCTCTCACATACATATGTTAATTAAAAAGCACACCCATTTGTCCGAATGACTAATTGCATAACTCCTATTTTGGTCAAAACAAACAAAATGCACTCTCAAATGTGATTGGCTGGGAACTGCACTGCTTTTGCTTATAAAAGACTACAAATGCCAGCACAGTTAGATGAACTTGAGACATAAACCAAGGACAAACATTCCAAGACAATAACATTTCTGAATGGGTAGGTAAGCATACAACTTCAGTTTTTCTACATATGGATCTTCTTGAAAATACAAGCATTCAATATCATACAGAGGCTCTTTGATGATTTAGACTAGATCAGACATAAGTTTCTGTTTTAATTATATTATAGCTATATTAAACATCTGAAACTCAATGATTTTCATTGTTTTATTATTATCATCATCATTGCTTAAACTTACTTCTATATTAATTCCAAGCTGACATCACCTAAAACGAAGCTCTCTCTTGTGTTACATTTCTGTTGAGAAAGTGCTTCCTGTTTTGGGCATTGTAAGCATTGGGTAACATCCAGTAAGATTTACTATAGGATTTACTTTCTTTTCGCTTCTATAGTTTAATAGAACTTTAATGTCAAAATTAAACATGTTTTATTTTAGCAAGTGTATTTTTTTTACTATAAATGCCCTGCTCATAATCAATTTTCAAAGAATATTTTCATATTTTTTTTTTCATTACTTTTATTTCCATTGGTAAGAATTCAGAAGTACCTCTATATTAATTCCAAGCTGACATCCCCTAAAACGAAGCTCTCTCTTGTGTTACATTTCTGTTGAGAAAGTGCTTTCTGTTTTGGGCATTGTAAGCATTGGGTTACATCCAGTAAGATTTACTATAGGATTTACTTTCTTTTCGCTTCTATAGTTTAATAGAACTTTAATGTCAAAATTAAACATGTTTTAATTTAGCAAGTGTATTTTTTTTACTATAAATGCCCTGCTCATAATCAATTTCTAAAGAATATTTTCATAAATTTTTTCTTTACTTTTATTTCCATTGGTAAGAATTCAGAAGTACCTCTATATTAATTCCAAGCTGACATCACCTAAAACGAAGCTCTCTCTTGTGTTACATTTCTGTTGAGAAAGTGCTTCCTGTTTTAGGCATTGTAAGCATTGGGTAAAAAACAGTCAGATTTACTATTTAACTTACAATACTTTCTTTTATTTAATAAAGTTTAATAGAACTTTAATGTCAGAATTGAACATGAGATTAGCAAGTGATTTTTTAATATAAATTTCTTGCTCATAATCCATTTCAAAATGACATTTTTGTGTTTTTTTTTTCATTACATTTATTATAACCATTGGTACGAATTCAGATGTACCTCTATATTAATTCCAAGCTGACATCACCTAAAACAAAGCGCTCTCTCTTGTGTTACATTTCTGTTGAGAAAGTGCTTCCTGTTTTGGGCATTGTAAGCATTGGGTAACATCCAGTAAGATTTACTATAGGATTTACTTTATTTTCGCTTCTATAGTTTAATAGAACTTTAATGTCAAAATTAAACATGTTTTATTTTAGCAAGTGTATTTTTTTTACTATAAATGCCCTGCTCCTAATCAATTTCCAAAGAATATTTTCATTTTTTTTTCATTACTTTTATTTCCATTGGTAAGAATTCAGAAGTACCTCTATATTAGTTCCAAACTAACATCACACAAAACAAAGTTCTCTCTTGTGTTATATTCCTGGTGAGAAAGTGCTTCCTTTTTTGGGCATTGTAGGCATTGGGAAACATCATCCAGACTGCTTAAGTTACATTTAAGCCGTCTCCTCATAATTTTAGATTTTATTTTCAATTGTGTTTTGAAATTGTTTAAGTAATAGTTACTGCTCAGTATTCTAAAACTGAGTGAATTGAGTGATTTTAGCCATGATTAATATTTTGATTTGTATCATTAAATAAATGTAAAACTTAATAGGCTCTATACAATTCAGTATAAACAATAAGTATCTACAAAATTCAACTCTCCTGGCTTGTCATGAATATGCTGAAAGGGAGTTTAAACAAAAATCACACCCTTTGCTATGCAGAGGCTTTCTCACATACATATGTTAATTAAAAAGCACACCCATTTGTCCGAATGACTCATTGCATAACTCCTATTTTTGTCAAAACAAACAAAATGCCCTCTCAAATGTGATTGGCTGGGAACTGCACTGCTTTTGCTTATAAAAGACTACAAATGCCAGCACAGTTAGATGAACTTGAGACATAAACCAAGGACAAACATTCCAAGACAATAACATTTCTGAATGGGTAGGTAAGCATACAACTTCAGTTTTTCTACATATGGATCTTCTTGAAAATACAAGCATTCAATATCATACAGAGGCTCTTTGATGATTTAGACTAGATCAGACATAAGTTTCTGTTTTAATTATATTATAGCTATATTAAACATCTGAAACTCAAAGATTTTCATTGTTTTATTATTATCATCATCATTGCTTAAACTTACTTCTATATTAATTCCAAGCTGACATCACCTAAAACGAAGCTCTCTCTTGTGTTACATTTCTGTTGAGAAAGTGCTTCCTGTTTTGGGCATTGTAAGCATTGGGTAACATCCAGTAAGATTTACTATAGGATTTACTTTCTTTTCGCTTCTATAGTTTAATAGAACTTTAATGGGTACTTATGTAATATCTGGGCTCCCGTTTTTCTAATGAGACCGCGTCCCCTCGCGGGGCTCGCTGCGCTCGCCACGCTTCGGGCACGGTGGCTCGCTGCGCTCGCCACACTATATAAAATCAACTCCATGCGTAGTTGGATAGTAGGGGTATGAAAAAATGGGGTTCATTTAACATGGGAGCCCAGATAATACATAAGTACCCTTTAATGTCAAAATTAAACATGTTTTATTTTAGCAAGTGTATTTTTTTTACTATAAATGCCCTGCTCATAATCAATTTCCAAAGAATATTTTCATATTTTTTTTTTCATTACTTTTATTTCCATTGGTAAGAATTCAGAAGTACCTCTATATTAATTCCAAGCTGACATCACCTAAAACGAAGCTCTCTCTTGTGTTACATTTCTGTTGAGAAAGTGCTTCCTGTTTTGGGCATTGTAAGCATTGGGTTACATCCAGTAAGATTTACTATAGGATTTACTTTCTTTTCGCTTCTATAGTTTAATAGAACTTTAATGTCAAAATTAAACATGTTTTAATTTAGCAAGTGTATTTTTTTTTACTATAAATGCCCTGCTCATAATCAATTTCTAAAGAATATTTTCATATTTTTTTTTCATTACTTTTATTTCCATTGGTAAGAATTCAGAAGTACCTCTATATTAATTCCAAGCTGACATCACCTAAAACGAAGCTCTCTCTTGTGTTACATTTCTGTTGAGAAAGTGCTTCCTGTTTTAGGCATTGTAAGCATTGGGTAAAAAACAGTCAGATTTACTATTTAACTTACAATACTTTCTTTTATTTAATAAAGTTTAATAGAACTTTAATGTCAGAATTGAACATGAGAATATTTTCATATTTTTTTTTCATTACTTTTATTTCCATTGGTAAGAATTCAGAAGTACCTCTATATTAGTTCCAAACTAACATCACACAAAACAAAGTTTTCTCTTGTGTTATATTCCTGGTGAGAAAGTGCTTCCTTTTTTGGGCATTGTAGGCATTGGGAAACATCATCCAGACTGCTTAAGTTACATTTAAGCTGTCTCCTCATAATTTTAGATTTTATTTTCAATTGTGTTTTGAAATTGTTTAAGTAATAGCTACTGCTCAGTATTCTAAAACTGAGTGAATTGAGTGATTTTAGCCATGATTAATATTTTGATTTGTATCATTAAATAAATGTACAACTTAATAGGCTCTATAAAATTCAGTATAAACAATAAGTATCTACAAAATTCAACTCTCCTGGCTTGTCATGAATATGCTGAAAGGGAGTTTAAACAAAAATCACACCCTTTGCTATGCAGAGGCTTTCTCACATACATATGTTAATTAAAAAGCACACCCATTTGTCCGAATGACTCATTGCATAACTCCTATTTTTGTCAAAACAAACAAAATGCCCTCTCAAATGTGATTGGCTGGGAACTGCACTGCTTTTGCTTATAAAAGACTACAAATGCCAGCACAGTTAGATGAACTTGAGACATAAACCAAGGACAAACATTCCAAGACAATAACATTTCTGAATGGGTAGGTAAGCATACAACTTCAGTTTTTCTACATATGGATCTTCTTGAAAATACAAGCATTCAATATCATACAGAGGCTCTTTGATGATTTAGACTAGATCAGACATAAGTTTCTGTTTTAATTATATTATAGCTATATTAAACATCTGAAACTCAAAGATTTTCATTGTTTTATTATTATCATCATCATTGCTTAAACTTACTTCTATATTAATTCCAAGCTGACATCACCTAAAACGAAGCTCTCTCTTGTGTTACATTTCTGTTGAGAAAGTGCTTCCTGTTTTGGGCATTGTAAGCATTGGGTAACATCCAGTAAGATTTACTATAGGATTTACTTTCTTTTCGCTTCTATAGTTTAATAGAACTTTAATGGGTACTTATGTAATATCTGGGCTCCCGTTTTTCTAATGAGACCGCGTCCCCTCGCGGGGCTCGCTGCGCTCGCCACGCTTCGGGCACGGTGGCTTGCTGCGCTCGCCACACTATATAAAATCAACTCCATGCGTAGTTGGATAGTAGGGGTATGAAAAAATGGGGTTCATTTAACATGGGAGCCCAGATAATACATAAGTACCCTTTAATGTCAAAATTAAACATGTTTTATTTTAGCAAGTGTATTTTTTTTACTATAAATGCCCTGCTCATAATCAATTTCCAAAGAATATTTTCATATTTTTTTTTTCATTACTTTTATTTCCATTGGTAAGAATTCAGAAGTACCTCTATATTAATTCCAAGCTGACATCACCTAAAACGAAGCTCTCTCTTGTGTTACATTTCTGTTGAGAAAGTGCTTCCTGTTTTGGGCATTGTAAGCATTGGGTTACATCCAGTAAGATTTACTATAGGATTTACTTTCTTTTCGCTTCTATAGTTTAATAGAACTTTAATGTCAAAATTAAACATGTTTTAATTTAGCAAGTGTATTTTTTTTTACTATAAATGCCCTGCTCATAATCAATTTCTAAAGAATATTTTCATATTTTTTTTTCATTACTTTTATTTCCATTGGTAAGAATTCAGAAGTACCTCTATATTAATTCCAAGCTGACATCACCTAAAACGAAGCTCTCTCTTGTGTTACATTTCTGTTGAGAAAGTGCTTCCTGTTTTAGGCATTGTAAGCATTGGGTAAAAAACAGTCAGATTTACTATTTAACTTACAATACTTTCTTTTATTTAATAAAGTTTAATAGAACTTTAATGTCAGAATTGAACATGAGAATATTTTCATATTTTTTTTTCATTACTTTTATTTCCATTGGTAAGAATTCAGAAGTACCTCTATATTAGTTCCAAACTAACATCACACAAAACAAAGTTTTCTCTTGTGTTATATTCCTGGTGAGAAAGTGCTTCCTTTTTTGGGCATTGTAGGCATTGGGAAACATCATCCAGACTGCTTAAGTTACATTTAAGCTGTCTCCTCATAATTTTAGATTTTATTTTCAATTGTGTTTTGAAATTGTTTAAGTAATAGCTACTGCTCAGTATTCTAAAACTGAGTGAATTGAGTGATTTTAGCCATGATTAATATTTTGATTTGTATCATTAAATAAATGTACAACTTAATAGGCTCTATAAAATTCAGTATAAACAATAAGTATCTACAAAATTCAACTCTCCTGGCTTGTCATGAATATGCTGAAAGGGAGTTTAAACAAAAATCACACCCTTTGCTATGCAGAGGCTTTCTCACATACATATGTTAATTAAAAAGCACACCCATTTGTCCGAATGACTCATTGCATAACTCCTATTTTTGTCAAAACAAACAAAATGCCCTCTCAAATGTGATTGGCTGGGAACTGCACTGCTTTTGCTTATAAAAGACTACAAATGCCAGCACAGTTAGATGAACTTGAGACATAAACCAAGGACAAACATTCCAAGACAATAACATTTCTGAATGGGTAGGTAAGCATACAACTTCAGTTTTTCTACATATGGATCTTCTTGAAAATACAAGCATTCAATATCATACAGAGGCTCTTTGATGATTTAGACTAGATCAGACATAAGTTTCTGTTTTAATTATATTATAGCTATATTAAACATCTGAAACTCAATGATTTTCATTGTGTTATTATTATTATCATCATTGCTTAAACTTACTTCTATATTAATTCCAAGCTGACATCACCTAAAACAAAGCGCTCTCTCTTGTGTTACATTAGCGCTCTCTCTTGTGTTACATTTCTGTTGAGAAAGTGCTTCCTGTTTTGGGCATTGTAAGCATTGGGTAACATCCAGTAAGATTTACTATAGGATTTACTTTCTTTTCGCTTCTATAGTTTAATAGAACTTTAATGTCAAAATTAAACATGTTTTATTTTAGCAAGTGTATTATTTTTACTATAAATGCCCTGCTCATAATCAATTTCCAAAGAATATTTTCATATTTTTTTTTTTCATTACTTTTATTTCCATTGGTAAGAATTCAGAAATATCTCTATATTAGTTCCAAACTAACATCACACAAAACAAAGTTCTCTCTTGTGTTATATTCCTGGTGAGAAAGTGCTCCCTTTTTGGGGCATTGTAGGCATTGGGAAACATCATCCAGACTGCTTAAGTTACATTTAAGCTGTCTCCTCATAATTTTAGATTTTATTTTCCATTGTGTTTTGAAATTGTTTAAGTAATAGCTACTGCTCAGTATTCTAAAACTGAGTGAATTGAGTGATTTTAGCCATGATTAATATTTTGATTTGTATCATTAAATAAATGTACAACTTAATAGGCTCTATAAAATTCAGTATAAACAATAAGTATCTACAAAATTCAACTCTCCTGGCTTGTCATGAATATGCTGAAAGGGAGTTTAAACAAAAATCACACCCTTTGCTATGCAGAGGCTCTCACATACATATGTTAATTAAAAAGCACACCCATTTGTCCGAATGACTAATTGCATAACTCCTATTTTGGTCAAAACAAACAAAATGCACTCTCAAATGTGATTGGCTGGGAACTGCACTGCTTTTGCTTATAAAAGACTACAAATGCCAGCACAGTTAGATGAACTTGAGACATAAACCAAGGACAAACATTCCAAGACAATAACATTTCTGAATGGGTAGGTAAGCATACAACTTCAGTTTTTCTACATATGGATCTTCTTGAAAATACAAGCATTCAATATCATACAGAGGCTCTTTGATGATTTAGACTAGATCAGACATAAGTTTCTGTTTTAATTATATTATAGCTATATTAAACATCTGAAACTCAATGATTTTCATTGTTTTATTATTATCATCATCATTGCTTAAACTTACTTCTATATTAATTCCAAGCTGACATCACCTAAAACGAAGCTCTCTCTTGTGTTACATTTCTGTTGAGAAAGTGCTTCCTGTTTTGGGCATTGTAAGCATTGGGTAACATCCAGTAAGATTTACTATAGGATTTACTTTCTTTTCGCTTCTATAGTTTAATAGAACTTTAATGTCAAAATTAAACATGTTTTATTTTAGCAAGTGTATTTTTTTTACTATAAATGCCCTGCTCATAATCAATTTCCAAAGAATATTTTCATATTTTTTTTTTCATTACTTTTATTTCCATTGGTAAGAATTCAGAAGTACCTCTATATTAATTCCAAGCTGACATCACCTAAAACGAAGCTCTCTCTTGTGTTACATTTCTGTTGAGAAAGTGCTTCCTGTTTTGGGCATTGTAAGCATTGGGTTACATCCAGTAAGATTTACTATAGGATTTACTTTCTTTTCGCTTCTATAGTTTAATAGAACTTTAATGTCAAAATTAAACATGTTTTAATTTAGCAAGTGTATTTTTTTTTACTATAAATGCCCTGCTCATAATCAATTTCTAAAGAATATTTTCATATTTTTTTTTCATTACTTTTATTTCCATTGGTAAGAATTCAGAAGTACCTCTATATTAATTCCAAGCTGACATCACCTAAAACGAAGCTCTCTCTTGTGTTACATTTCTGTTGAGAAAGTGCTTCCTGTTTTAGGCATTGTAAGCATTGGGTAAAAAACAGTCAGATTTACTATTTAACTTACAATACTTTCTTTTATTTAATAAAGTTTAATAGAACTTTAATGTCAGAATTGAACATGAGAATATTTTCATATTTTTTTTTCATTACTTTTATTTCCATTGGTAAGAATTCAGAAGTACCTCTATATTAGTTCCAAACTAACATCACACAAAACAAAGTTTTCTCTTGTGTTATATTCCTGGTGAGAAAGTGTTTCCTTTTTTGGGCATTGTAGGCATTGGGAAACATCATCCAGACTGCTTAAGTTACATTTAAGCTGTCTCCTCATAATTTTAGATTTTATTTTCAATTGTGTTTTGAAATTGTTTAAGTAATAGCTACTGCTCAGTATTCTAAAACTGAGTGAATTGAGTGATTTTAGCCATGATTAATATTTTGATTTGTATCATTAAATAAATGTACAACTTAATAGGCTCTATAAAATTCAGTATAAACAATAAGTATCTACAAAATTCAACTCTCCTGGCTTGTCATGAATATGCTGAAAGGGAGTTTAAACAAAAATCACACCCTTTGCTATGCAGAGGCTTTCTCACATACATATGTTAATTAAAAAGCACACCCATTTGTCCGAATGACTCATTGCATAACTCCTATTTTTGTCAAAACAAACAAAATGCCCTCTCAAATGTGATTGGCTGGGAACTGCACTGCTTTTGCTTATAAAAGACTACAAATGCCAGCACAGTTAGATGAACTTGAGACATAAACCAAGGACAAACATTCCAAGACAATAACATTTCTGAATGGGTAGGTAAGCATACAACTTCAGTTTTTCTACATATGGATCTTCTTGAAAATACAAGCATTCAATATCATACAGAGGCTCTTTGATGATTTAGACTAGATCAGACATAAGTTTCTGTTTTAATTATATTATAGCTATATTAAACATCTGAAACTCAATGATTTTCATTGTGTTATTATTATTATCATCATTGCTTAAACTTACTTCTATATTAATCCCAAGCTGACATCACCTAAAACAAAGCGCTCTCTCTTGTGTTACATTAGCGCTCTCTCTTGTGTTACATTTCTGTTGAGAAAGTGCTTCCTGTTTTGGGCATTGTAAGCATTGGGTAACATCCAGTAAGATTTACTATAGGATTTACTTTCTTTTCGCTTCTATAGTTTAATAGAACTTTAATGTCAAAATTAAACATGTTTTATTTTAGCAAGTGTATTATTTTTACTATAAATGCCCTGCTCATAATCAATTTCCAAAGAATATTTTCATATTTTTTTTTTCATTACTTTTATTTCCATTGGTAAGAATTCAGAAATATCTCTATATTAGTTCCAAACTAACATCACACAAAACAAAGTTCTCTCTTGTGTTATATTCCTGGTGAGAAAGTGCTCCCTTTTTGGGGCATTGTAGGCATTGGGAAACATCATCCAGACTGCTTAAGTTACATTTAAGCTGTCTCCTCATAATTTTAGATTTTATTTTCCATTGTGTTTTGAAATTGTTTAAGTAATAGCTACTGCTCAGTATTCTAAAACTGAGTGAATTGAGTGATTTTAGCCATGATTAATATTTTGATTTGTATCATTAAATAAATGTACAACTTAATAGGCTCTATAAAATTCAGTATAAACAATAAGTATCTACAAAATTCAACTCTCCTGGCTTGTCATGAATATGCTGAAAGGGAGTTTAAACAAAAATCACACCCTTTGCTATGCAGAGGCTCTCACATACATATGTTAATTAAAAAGCACACCCATTTGTCCGAATGACTAATTGCATAACTCCTATTTTGGTCAAAACAAACAAAATGCACTCTCAAATGTGATTGGCTGGGAACTGCACTGCTTTTGCTTATAAAAGACTACAAATGCCAGCACAGTTAGATGAACTTGAGACATAAACCAAGGACAAACATTCCAAGACAATAACATTTCTGAATGGGTAGGTAAGCATACAACTTCAGTTTTTCTACATATGGATCTTCTTGAAAATACAAGCATTCAATATCATACAGAGGCTCTTTGATGATTTAGACTAGATCAGACATAAGTTTCTGTTTTAATTATATTATAGCTATATTAAACATCTGAAACTCAATGATTTTCATTGTTTTATTATTATCATCATCATTGCTTAAACTTACTTCTATATTAATTCCAAGCTGACATCACCTAAAACGAAGCTCTCTCTTGTGTTACATTTCTGTTGAGAAAGTGCTTCCTGTTTTGGGCATTGTAAGCATTGGGTAACATCCAGTAAGATTTACTATAGGATTTACTTTCTTTTCGCTTCTATAGTTTAATAGAACTTTAATGTCAAAATTAAACATGTTTTATTTTAGCAAGTGTATTTTTTTTACTATAAATGCCCTGCTCATAATCAATTTTCAAAGAATATTTTCATATTTTTTTTTTCATTACTTTTATTTCCATTGGTAAGAATTCAGAAGTACCTCTATATTAATTCCAAGCTGACATCCCCTAAAACGAAGCTCTCTCTTGTGTTACATTTCTGTTGAGAAAGTGCTTTCTGTTTTGGGCATTGTAAGCATTGGGTTACATCCAGTAAGATTTACTATAGGATTTACTTTCTTTTCGCTTCTATAGTTTAATAGAACTTTAATGTCAAAATTAAACATGTTTTAATTTAGCAAGTGTATTTTTTTTACTATAAATGCCCTGCTCATAATCAATTTCTAAAGAATATTTTCATAAATTTTTTCTTTACTTTTATTTCCATTGGTAAGAATTCAGAAGTACCTCTATATTAATTCCAAGCTGACATCACCTAAAACGAAGCTCTCTCTTGTGTTACATTTCTGTTGAGAAAGTGCTTCCTGTTTTAGGCATTGTAAGCATTGGGTAAAAAACAGTCAGATTTACTATTTAACTTACAATACTTTCTTTTATTTAATAAAGTTTAATAGAACTTTAATGTCAGAATTGAACATGAGATTAGCAAGTGATTTTTTAATATAAATTTCTTGCTCATAATCCATTTCAAAATGACATTTTTGTGTTTTTTTTTTCATTACATTTATTATAACCATTGGTACGAATTCAGATGTACCTCTATATTAATTCCAAGCTGACATCACCTAAAACAAAGCGCTCTCTCTTGTGTTACATTTCTGTTGAGAAAGTGCTTCCTGTTTTGGGCATTGTAAGCATTGGGTAACATCCAGTAAGATTTACTATAGGATTTACTTTATTTTCGCTTCTATAGTTTAATAGAACTTTAATGTCAAAATTAAACATGTTTTATTTTAGCAAGTGTATTTTTTTTACTATAAATGCCCTGCTCCTAATCAATTTCCAAAGAATATTTTCATTTTTTTTTCATTACTTTTATTTCCATTGGTAAGAATTCAGAAGTACCTCTATATTAGTTCCAAACTAACATCACACAAAACAAAGTTCTCTCTTGTGTTATATTCCTGGTGAGAAAGTGCTTCCTTTTTTGGGCATTGTAGGCATTGGGAAACATCATCCAGACTGCTTAAGTTACATTTAAGCCGTCTCCTCATAATTTTAGATTTTATTTTCAATTGTGTTTTGAAATTGTTTAAGTAATAGTTACTGCTCAGTATTCTAAAACTGAGTGAATTGAGTGATTTTAGCCATGATTAATATTTTGATTTGTATCATTAAATAAATGTAAAACTTAATAGGCTCTATACAATTCAGTATAAACAATAAGTATCTACAAAATTCAACTCTCCTGGCTTGTCATGAATATGCTGAAAGGGAGTTTAAACAAAAATCACACCCTTTGCTATGCAGAGGCTTTCTCACATACATATGTTAATTAAAAAGCACACCCATTTGTCCGAATGACTCATTGCATAACTCCTATTTTTGTCAAAACAAACAAAATGCCCTCTCAAATGTGATTGGCTGGGAACTGCACTGCTTTTGCTTATAAAAGACTACAAATGCCAGCACAGTTAGATGAACTTGAGACATAAACCAAGGACAAACATTCCAAGACAATAACATTTCTGAATGGGTAGGTAAGCATACAACTTCAGTTTTTCTACATATGGATCTTCTTGAAAATACAAGCATTCAATATCATACAGAGGCTCTTTGATGATTTAGACTAGATCAGACATAAGTTTCTGTTTTAATTATATTATAGCTATATTAAACATCTGAAACTCAAAGATTTTCATTGTTTTATTATTATCATCATCATTGCTTAAACTTACTTCTATATTAATTCCAAGCTGACATCACCTAAAACGAAGCTCTCTCTTGTGTTACATTTCTGTTGAGAAAGTGCTTCCTGTTTTGGGCATTGTAAGCATTGGGTAACATCCAGTAAGATTTACTATAGGATTTACTTTCTTTTCGCTTCTATAGTTTAATAGAACTTTAATGGGTACTTATGTAATATCTGGGCTCCCGTTTTTCTAATGAGACCGCGTCCCCTCGCGGGGCTCGCTGCGCTCGCCACGCTTCGGGCACGGTGGCTCGCTGCGCTCGCCACACTATATAAAATCAACTCCATGCGTAGTTGGATAGTAGGGGTATGAAAAAATGGGGTTCATTTAACATGGGAGCCCAGATAATACATAAGTACCCTTTAATGTCAAAATTAAACATGTTTTATTTTAGCAAGTGTATTTTTTTTACTATAAATGCCCTGCTCATAATCAATTTCCAAAGAATATTTTCATATTTTTTTTTTCATTACTTTTATTTCCATTGGTAAGAATTCAGAAGTACCTCTATATTAATTCCAAGCTGACATCACCTAAAACGAAGCTCTCTCTTGTGTTACATTTCTGTTGAGAAAGTGCTTCCTGTTTTGGGCATTGTAAGCATTGGGTTACATCCAGTAAGATTTACTATAGGATTTACTTTCTTTTCGCTTCTATAGTTTAATAGAACTTTAATGTCAAAATTAAACATGTTTTAATTTAGCAAGTGTATTTTTTTTTACTATAAATGCCCTGCTCATAATCAATTTCTAAAGAATATTTTCATATTTTTTTTTCATTACTTTTATTTCCATTGGTAAGAATTCAGAAGTACCTCTATATTAATTCCAAGCTGACATCACCTAAAACGAAGCTCTCTCTTGTGTTACATTTCTGTTGAGAAAGTGCTTCCTGTTTTAGGCATTGTAAGCATTGGGTAAAAAACAGTCAGATTTACTATTTAACTTACAATACTTTCTTTTATTTAATAAAGTTTAATAGAACTTTAATGTCAGAATTGAACATGAGAATATTTTCATATTTTTTTTTCATTACTTTTATTTCCATTGGTAAGAATTCAGAAGTACCTCTATATTAGTTCCAAACTAACATCACACAAAACAAAGTTTTCTCTTGTGTTATATTCCTGGTGAGAAAGTGCTTCCTTTTTTGGGCATTGTAGGCATTGGGAAACATCATCCAGACTGCTTAAGTTACATTTAAGCTGTCTCCTCATAATTTTAGATTTTATTTTCAATTGTGTTTTGAAATTGTTTAAGTAATAGCTACTGCTCAGTATTCTAAAACTGAGTGAATTGAGTGATTTTAGCCATGATTAATATTTTGATTTGTATCATTAAATAAATGTACAACTTAATAGGCTCTATAAAATTCAGTATAAACAATAAGTATCTACAAAATTCAACTCTCCTGGCTTGTCATGAATATGCTGAAAGGGAGTTTAAACAAAAATCACACCCTTTGCTATGCAGAGGCTTTCTCACATACATATGTTAATTAAAAAGCACACCCATTTGTCCGAATGACTCATTGCATAACTCCTATTTTTGTCAAAACAAACAAAATGCCCTCTCAAATGTGATTGGCTGGGAACTGCACTGCTTTTGCTTATAAAAGACTACAAATGCCAGCACAGTTAGATGAACTTGAGACATAAACCAAGGACAAACATTCCAAGACAATAACATTTCTGAATGGGTAGGTAAGCATACAACTTCAGTTTTTCTACATATGGATCTTCTTGAAAATACAAGCATTCAATATCATACAGAGGCTCTTTGATGATTTAGACTAGATCAGACATAAGTTTCTGTTTTAATTATATTATAGCTATATTAAACATCTGAAACTCAATGATTTTCATTGTGTTATTATTATTATCATCATTGCTTAAACTTACTTCTATATTAATTCCAAGCTGACATCACCTAAAACAAAGCGCTCTCTCTTGTGTTACATTAGCGCTCTCTCTTGTGTTACATTTCTGTTGAGAAAGTGCTTCCTGTTTTGGGCATTGTAAGCATTGGGTAACATCCAGTAAGATTTACTATAGGATTTACTTTCTTTTCGCTTCTATAGTTTAATAGAACTTTAATGTCAAAATTAAACATGTTTTATTTTAGCAAGTGTATTATTTTTACTATAAATGCCCTGCTCATAATCAATTTCCAAAGAATATTTTCATATTTTTTTTTCATTACTTTTATTTCCATTGGTAAGAATTCAGAAATATCTCTATATTAGTTCCAAACTAACATCACACAAAACAAAGTTCTCTCTTGTGTTATATTCCTGGTGAGAAAGTGCTCCCTTTTTGGGGCATTGTAGGCATTGGGAAACATCATCCAGACTGCTTAAGTTACATTTAAGCTGTCTCCTCATAATTTTAGATTTTATTTTCCATTGTGTTTTGAAATTGTTTAAGTAATAGCTACTGCTCAGTATTCTAAAACTGAGTGAATTGAGTGATTTTAGCCATGATTAATATTTTGATTTGTATCATTAAATAAATGTACAACTTAATAGGCTCTATAAAATTCAATATAAACAATAAGTATCTACAAAATTCAACTCTCCTGGCTTGTCATGAATATGCTGAAAGGGAGTTTAAACAAAAATCACACCCTTTGCTATGCAGAGGCTCTCACATACATATGTTAATTAAAAAGCACACCCATTTGTCCGAATGACTAATTGCATATCTCCTATTTTGGTCAAAACAAACAAAATGCACTCTCAAATGTGATTGGCTGGGAACTGCACTGCTTTTGCTTATAAAAGACTACAAATGCCAGCACAGTTAGATGAACTTGAGACATAAACCAAGGACAAACATTCCAAGACAATAACATTTCTGAATGGGTAGGTAAGCATACAACTTCAGTTTTTCTACATATGGATCTTCTTGAAAATACAAGCATTCAATATCATACAGAGGCTCTTTGATGATTTAGACTAGATCAGACATAAGTTTCTGTTTTAATTATATTATAGCTATATTAAACATCTGAAACTCAATGATTTTCATTGTTTTATTATTATCATCATCATTGCTTAAACTTACTTCTATATTAATTCCAAGCTGACATCACCTAAAACGAAGCTCTCTCTTGTGTTACATTTCTGTTAAGAAAGTGCTTCCTGTTTTGGGCATTGTAAGCATTGGGTAACATCCAGTAAGATTTACTATAGGATTTACTTTCTTTTCGCTTCTATAGTTTAATAGAACTTTAATGTCAAAATTAAACATGTTTTATTTTAGCAAGTGTATTTTTTTTACTAAAAATGCCCTGCTCATAATCAATTTCCAAAGAATATTTTCATATTTTTTTTTCATTACTTTTATTTCCATTGGTAAGAATTCAGAAGTACCTCTATATTAATTCCAAGCTGACATCACCTAAAACGAAGCTCTCTCTTGTGTTACATTTCTGTTGAGAAAGTGCTTCCTGTTTTGGGCATTGTAAGCATTGGGTTACATCCAGTAAGATTTACTATAGGATTTACTTTCTTTTCGCTTCTATAGTTTAATAGAACTTTAATGTCAAAATTAAACATGTTTTAATTTAGCAAGTGTATTTTTTTTACTATAAATGCCCTGCTCATAATCAATTTCTAAAGAATATTTTCATATTTTTTTTTCATTACTTTTATTTCCATTGGTAAGAATTCAGAAGTACCTCTATATTAATTCCAAGCTGACATCACCTAAAACGAAGCTCTCTCTTGTGTTACATTTCTGTTGAGAAAGTGCTTCCTGTTTTAGGCATTGTAAGCATTGGGTAAAAAACAGTCAGATTTACTATTTAACTTACAATACTTTCTTTTATTTAATAAAGTTTAATAGAACTTTAATGTCAGAATTGAACATGAGAATATTTTCATATTTTTTTTTCATTACTTTTATTTCCATTGGTAAGAATTCAGAAGTACCTCTATATTAGTTCCAAACTAACATCACACAAAACAAAGTTTTCTCTTGTGTTATATTCCTGGTGAGAAAGTGTTTCCTTTTTTGGGCATTGTAGGCATTGGGAAACATCATCCAGACTGCTTAAGTTACATTTAAGCTGTCTCCTCATAATTTTAGATTTTATTTTCAATTGTGTTTTGAAATTGTTTAAGTAATAGCTACTGCTCAGTATTCTAAAACTGAGTGAATTGAGTGATTTTAGCCATGATTAATATTTTGATTTGTATCATTAAATAAATGTACAACTTAATAGGCTCTATAAAATTCAGTATAAACAATAAGTATCTACAAAATTCAACTCTCCTGGCTTGTCATGAATATGCTGAAAGGGAGTTTAAACAAAAATCACACCCTTTGCTATGCAGAGGCTTTCTCACATACATATGTTAATTAAAAAGCACACCCATTTGTCCGAATGACTCATTGCATAACTCCTATTTTTGTCAAAACAAACAAAATGCCCTCTCAAATGTGATTGGCTGGGAACTGCACTGCTTTTGCTTATAAAAGACTACAAATGCCAGCACAGTTAGATGAACTTGAGACATAAACCAAGGACAAACATTCCAAGACAATAACATTTCTGAATGGGTAGGTAAGCATACAACTTCAGTTTTTCTACATATGGATCTTCTTGAAAATACAAGCATTCAATATCATACAGAGGCTCTTTGATGATTTAGACTAGATCAGACATAAGTTTCTGTTTTAATTATATTATAGCTATATTAAACATCTGAAACTCAATGATTTTCATTGTGTTATTATTATTATCATCATTGCTTAAACTTACTTCTATATTAATCCCAAGCTGACATCACCTAAAACAAAGCGCTCTCTCTTGTGTTACATTAGCGCTCTCTCTTGTGTTACATTTCTGTTGAGAAAGTGCTTCCTGTTTTGGGCATTGTAAGCATTGGGTAACATCCAGTAAGATTTACTATAGGATTTACTTTCTTTTCGCTTCTATAGTTTAATAGAACTTTAATGTCAAAATTAAACATGTTTTATTTTAGCAAGTGTATTATTTTTACTATAAATGCCCTGCTCATAATCAATTTCCAAAGAATATTTTCATATTTTTTTTTTCATTACTTTTATTTCCATTGGTAAGAATTCAGAAATATCTCTATATTAGTTCCAAACTAACATCACACAAAACAAAGTTCTCTCTTGTGTTATATTCCTGGTGAGAAAGTGCTCCCTTTTTGGGGCATTGTAGGCATTGGGAAACATCATCCAGACTGCTTAAGTTACATTTAAGCTGTCTCCTCATAATTTTAGATTTTATTTTCCATTGTGTTTTGAAATTGTTTAAGTAATAGCTACTGCTCAGTATTCTAAAACTGAGTGAATTGAGTGATTTTAGCCATGATTAATATTTTGATTTGTATCATTAAATAAATGTACAACTTAATAGGCTCTATAAAATTCAGTATAAACAATAAGTATCTACAAAATTCAACTCTCCTGGCTTGTCATGAATATGCTGAAAGGGAGTTTAAACAAAAATCACACCCTTTGCTATGCAGAGGCTCTCACATACATATGTTAATTAAAAAGCACACCCATTTGTCCGAATGACTAATTGCATAACTCCTATTTTGGTCAAAACAAACAAAATGCACTCTCAAATGTGATTGGCTGGGAACTGCACTGCTTTTGCTTATAAAAGACTACAAATGCCAGCACAGTTAGATGAACTTGAGACATAAACCAAGGACAAACATTCCAAGACAATAACATTTCTGAATGGGTAGGTAAGCATACAACTTCAGTTTTTCTACATATGGATCTTCTTGAAAATACAAGCATTCAATATCATACAGAGGCTCTTTGATGATTTAGACTAGATCAGACATAAGTTTCTGTTTTAATTATATTATAGCTATATTAAACATCTGAAACTCAATGATTTTCATTGTTTTATTATTATCATCATCATTGCTTAAACTTACTTCTATATTAATTCCAAGCTGACATCACCTAAAACGAAGCTCTCTCTTGTGTTACATTTCTGTTGAGAAAGTGCTTCCTGTTTTGGGCATTGTAAGCATTGGGTAACATCCAGTAAGATTTACTATAGGATTTACTTTCTTTTCGCTTCTATAGTTTAATAGAACTTTAATGTCAAAATTAAACATGTTTTATTTTAGCAAGTGTATTTTTTTTACTATAAATGCCCTGCTCATAATCAATTTTCAAAGAATATTTTCATATTTTTTTTTTCATTACTTTTATTTCCATTGGTAAGAATTCAGAAGTACCTCTATATTAATTCCAAGCTGACATCCCCTAAAACGAAGCTCTCTCTTGTGTTACATTTCTGTTGAGAAAGTGCTTTCTGTTTTGGGCATTGTAAGCATTGGGTTACATCCAGTAAGATTTACTATAGGATTTACTTTCTTTTCGCTTCTATAGTTTAATAGAACTTTAATGTCAAAATTAAACATGTTTTAATTTAGCAAGTGTATTTTTTTTACTATAAATGCCCTGCTCATAATCAATTTCTAAAGAATATTTTCATAAATTTTTTCTTTACTTTTATTTCCATTGGTAAGAATTCAGAAGTACCTCTATATTAATTCCAAGCTGACATCACCTAAAACGAAGCTCTCTCTTGTGTTACATTTCTGTTGAGAAAGTGCTTCCTGTTTTAGGCATTGTAAGCATTGGGTAAAAAACAGTCAGATTTACTATTTAACTTACAATACTTTCTTTTATTTAATAAAGTTTAATAGAACTTTAATGTCAGAATTGAACATGAGATTAGCAAGTGATTTTTTAATATAAATTTCTTGCTCATAATCCATTTCAAAATGACATTTTTGTGTTTTTTTTTTCATTACATTTATTATAACCATTGGTACGAATTCAGATGTACCTCTATATTAATTCCAAGCTGACATCACCTAAAACAAAGCGCTCTCTCTTGTGTTACATTTCTGTTGAGAAAGTGCTTCCTGTTTTGGGCATTGTAAGCATTGGGTAACATCCAGTAAGATTTACTATAGGATTTACTTTATTTTCGCTTCTATAGTTTAATAGAACTTTAATGTCAAAATTAAACATGTTTTATTTTAGCAAGTGTATTTTTTTTACTATAAATGCCCTGCTCCTAATCAATTTCCAAAGAATATTTTCATTTTTTTTTCATTACTTTTATTTCCATTGGTAAGAATTCAGAAGTACCTCTATATTAGTTCCAAACTAACATCACACAAAACAAAGTTCTCTCTTGTGTTATATTCCTGGTGAGAAAGTGCTTCCTTTTTTGGGCATTGTAGGCATTGGGAAACATCATCCAGACTGCTTAAGTTACATTTAAGCCGTCTCCTCATAATTTTAGATTTTATTTTCAATTGTGTTTTGAAATTGTTTAAGTAATAGTTACTGCTCAGTATTCTAAAACTGAGTGAATTGAGTGATTTTAGCCATGATTAATATTTTGATTTGTATCATTAAATAAATGTAAAACTTAATAGGCTCTATACAATTCAGTATAAACAATAAGTATCTACAAAATTCAACTCTCCTGGCTTGTCATGAATATGCTGAAAGGGAGTTTAAACAAAAATCACACCCTTTGCTATGCAGAGGCTTTCTCACATACATATGTTAATTAAAAAGCACACCCATTTGTCCGAATGACTCATTGCATAACTCCTATTTTTGTCAAAACAAACAAAATGCCCTCTCAAATGTGATTGGCTGGGAACTGCACTGCTTTTGCTTATAAAAGACTACAAATGCCAGCACAGTTAGATGAACTTGAGACATAAACCAAGGACAAACATTCCAAGACAATAACATTTCTGAATGGGTAGGTAAGCATACAACTTCAGTTTTTCTACATATGGATCTTCTTGAAAATACAAGCATTCAATATCATACAGAGGCTCTTTGATGATTTAGACTAGATCAGACATAAGTTTCTGTTTTAATTATATTATAGCTATATTAAACATCTGAAACTCAAAGATTTTCATTGTTTTATTATTATCATCATCATTGCTTAAACTTACTTCTATATTAATTCCAAGCTGACATCACCTAAAACGAAGCTCTCTCTTGTGTTACATTTCTGTTGAGAAAGTGCTTCCTGTTTTGGGCATTGTAAGCATTGGGTAACATCCAGTAAGATTTACTATAGGATTTACTTTCTTTTCGCTTCTATAGTTTAATAGAACTTTAATGGGTACTTATGTAATATCTGGGCTCCCGTTTTTCTAATGAGACCGCGTCCCCTCGCGGGGCTCGCTGCGCTCGCCACGCTTCGGGCACGGTGGCTCGCTGCGCTCGCCACACTATATAAAATCAACTCCATGCGTAGTTGGATAGTAGGGGTATGAAAAAATGGGGTTCATTTAACATGGGAGCCCAGATAATACATAAGTACCCTTTAATGTCAAAATTAAACATGTTTTATTTTAGCAAGTGTATTTTTTTTACTATAAATGCCCTGCTCATAATCAATTTCCAAAGAATATTTTCATATTTTTTTTTTCATTACTTTTATTTCCATTGGTAAGAATTCAGAAGTACCTCTATATTAATTCCAAGCTGACATCACCTAAAACGAAGCTCTCTCTTGTGTTACATTTCTGTTGAGAAAGTGCTTCCTGTTTTGGGCATTGTAAGCATTGGGTTACATCCAGTAAGATTTACTATAGGATTTACTTTCTTTTCGCTTCTATAGTTTAATAGAACTTTAATGTCAAAATTAAACATGTTTTAATTTAGCAAGTGTATTTTTTTTTACTATAAATGCCCTGCTCATAATCAATTTCTAAAGAATATTTTCATATTTTTTTTTCATTACTTTTATTTCCATTGGTAAGAATTCAGAAGTACCTCTATATTAATTCCAAGCTGACATCACCTAAAACGAAGCTCTCTCTTGTGTTACATTTCTGTTGAGAAAGTGCTTCCTGTTTTAGGCATTGTAAGCATTGGGTAAAAAACAGTCAGATTTACTATTTAACTTACAATACTTTCTTTTATTTAATAAAGTTTAATAGAACTTTAATGTCAGAATTGAACATGAGAATATTTTCATATTTTTTTTTCATTACTTTTATTTCCATTGGTAAGAATTCAGAAGTACCTCTATATTAGTTCCAAACTAACATCACACAAAACAAAGTTTTCTCTTGTGTTATATTCCTGGTGAGAAAGTGCTTCCTTTTTTGGGCATTGTAGGCATTGGGAAACATCATCCAGACTGCTTAAGTTACATTTAAGCTGTCTCCTCATAATTTTAGATTTTATTTTCAATTGTGTTTTGAAATTGTTTAAGTAATAGCTACTGCTCAGTATTCTAAAACTGAGTGAATTGAGTGATTTTAGCCATGATTAATATTTTGATTTGTATCATTAAATAAATGTACAACTTAATAGGCTCTATAAAATTCAGTATAAACAATAAGTATCTACAAAATTCAACTCTCCTGGCTTGTCATGAATATGCTGAAAGGGAGTTTAAACAAAAATCACACCCTTTGCTATGCAGAGGCTTTCTCACATACATATGTTAATTAAAAAGCACACCCATTTGTCCGAATGACTCATTGCATAACTCCTATTTTTGTCAAAACAAACAAAATGCCCTCTCAAATGTGATTGGCTGGGAACTGCACTGCTTTTGCTTATAAAAGACTACAAATGCCAGCACAGTTAGATGAACTTGAGACATAAACCAAGGACAAACATTCCAAGACAATAACATTTCTGAATGGGTAGGTAAGCATACAACTTCAGTTTTTCTACATATGGATCTTCTTGAAAATACAAGCATTCAATATCATACAGAGGCTCTTTGATGATTTAGACTAGATCAGACATAAGTTTCTGTTTTAATTATATTATAGCTATATTAAACATCTGAAACTCAATGATTTTCATTGTGTTATTATTATTATCATCATTGCTTAAACTTACTTCTATATTAATTCCAAGCTGACATCACCTAAAACAAAGCGCTCTCTCTTGTGTTACATTAGCGCTCTCTCTTGTGTTACATTTCTGTTGAGAAAGTGCTTCCTGTTTTGGGCATTGTAAGCATTGGGTAACATCCAGTAAGATTTACTATAGGATTTACTTTCTTTTCGCTTCTATAGTTTAATAGAACTTTAATGTCAAAATTAAACATGTTTTATTTTAGCAAGTGTATTATTTTTACTATAAATGCCCTGCTCATAATCAATTTCCAAAGAATATTTTCATATTTTTTTTTCATTACTTTTATTTCCATTGGTAAGAATTCAGAAATATCTCTATATTAGTTCCAAACTAACATCACACAAAACAAAGTTCTCTCTTGTGTTATATTCCTGGTGAGAAAGTGCTCCCTTTTTGGGGCATTGTAGGCATTGGGAAACATCATCCAGACTGCTTAAGTTACATTTAAGCTGTCTCCTCATAATTTTAGATTTTATTTTCCATTGTGTTTTGAAATTGTTTAAGTAATAGCTACTGCTCAGTATTCTAAAACTGAGTGAATTGAGTGATTTTAGCCATGATTAATATTTTGATTTGTATCATTAAATAAATGTACAACTTAATAGGCTCTATAAAATTCAATATAAACAATAAGTATCTACAAAATTCAACTCTCCTGGCTTGTCATGAATATGCTGAAAGGGAGTTTAAACAAAAATCACACCCTTTGCTATGCAGAGGCTCTCACATACATATGTTAATTAAAAAGCACACCCATTTGTCCGAATGACTAATTGCATATCTCCTATTTTGGTCAAAACAAACAAAATGCACTCTCAAATGTGATTGGCTGGGAACTGCACTGCTTTTGCTTATAAAAGACTACAAATGCCAGCACAGTTAGATGAACTTGAGACATAAACCAAGGACAAACATTCCAAGACAATAACATTTCTGAATGGGTAGGTAAGCATACAACTTCAGTTTTTCTACATATGGATCTTCTTGAAAATACAAGCATTCAATATCATACAGAGGCTCTTTGATGATTTAGACTAGATCAGACATAAGTTTCTGTTTTAATTATATTATAGCTATATTAAACATCTGAAACTCAATGATTTTCATTGTTTTATTATTATCATCATCATTGCTTAAACTTACTTCTATATTAATTCCAAGCTGACATCACCTAAAACGAAGCTCTCTCTTGTGTTACATTTCTGTTAAGAAAGTGCTTCCTGTTTTGGGCATTGTAAGCATTGGGTAACATCCAGTAAGATTTACTATAGGATTTACTTTCTTTTCGCTTCTATAGTTTAATAGAACTTTAATGTCAAAATTAAACATGTTTTATTTTAGCAAGTGTATTTTTTTTACTAAAAATGCCCTGCTCATAATCAATTTCCAAAGAATATTTTCATATTTTTTTTTCATTACTTTTATTTCCATTGGTAAGAATTCAGAAGTACCTCTATATTAATTCCAAGCTGACATCACCTAAAACGAAGCTCTCTCTTGTGTTACATTTCTGTTGAGAAAGTGCTTCCTGTTTTGGGCATTGTAAGCATTGGGTTACATCCAGTAAGATTTACTATAGGATTTACTTTCTTTTCGCTTCTATAGTTTAATAGAACTTTAATGTCAAAATTAAACATGTTTTAATTTAGCAAGTGTATTTTTTTTACTATAAATGCCCTGCTCATAATCAATTTCTAAAGAATATTTTCATATTTTTTTTTCATTACTTTTATTTCCATTGGTAAGAATTCAGAAGTACCTCTATATTAATTCCAAGCTGACATCACCTAAAACGAAGCTCTCTCTTGTGTTACATTTCTGTTGAGAAAGTGCTTCCTGTTTTAGGCATTGTAAGCATTGGGTAAAAAACAGTCAGATTTACTATTTAACTTACAATACTTTCTTTTATTTAATAAAGTTTAATAGAACTTTAATGTCAGAATTGAACATGAGAATATTTTCATATTTTTTTTTCATTACTTTTATTTCCATTGGTAAGAATTCAGAAGTACCTCTATATTAGTTCCAAACTAACATCACACAAAACAAAGTTTTCTCTTGTGTTATATTCCTGGTGAGAAAGTGTTTCCTTTTTTGGGCATTGTAGGCATTGGGAAACATCATCCAGACTGCTTAAGTTACATTTAAGCTGTCTCCTCATAATTTTAGATTTTATTTTCCATTGTGTTTTGAAATTGTTTAAGTAATAGCTACTGCTCAGTATTCTAAAACTGAGTGAATTGAGTGATTTTAGCCATGATTAATATTTTGATTTGTATCATTAAATAAATGTACAACTTAATAGGCTCTATAAAATTCAGTATAAACAATAAGTATCTACAAAATTCAACTCTCCTGGCTTGTCATGAATATGCTGAAAGGGAGTTTAAACAAAAATCACACCCTTTGCTATGCAGAGGCTCTCACATACATATGTTAATTAAAAAGCACACCCATTTGTCCGAATGACTAATTGCATAACTCCTATTTTGGTCAAAACAAACAAAATGCACTCTCAAATGTGATTGGCTGGGAACTGCACTGCTTTTGCTTATAAAAGACTACAAATGCCAGCACAGTTAGATGAACTTGAGACATAAACCAAGGACAAACATTCCAAGACAATAACATTTCTGAATGGGTAGGTAAGCATACAACTTCAGTTTTTCTACATATGGATCTTCTTGAAAATACAAGCATTCAATATCATACAGAGGCTCTTTGATGATTTAGACTAGATCAGACATAAGTTTCTGTTTTAATTATATTATAGCTATATTAAACATCTGAAACTCAATGATTTTCATTGTTTTATTATTATCATCATCATTGCTTAAACTTACTTCTATATTAATTCCAAGCTGACATCACCTAAAACGAAGCTCTCTCTTGTGTTACATTTCTGTTGAGAAAGTGCTTCCTGTTTTGGGCATTGTAAGCATTGGGTAACATCCAGTAAGATTTACTATAGGATTTACTTTCTTTTCGCTTCTATAGTTTAATAGAACTTTAATGTCAAAATTAAACATGTTTTATTTTAGCAAGTGTATTTTTTTTACTATAAATGCCCTGCTCATAATCAATTTTCAAAGAATATTTTCATATTTTTTTTTTCATTACTTTTATTTCCATTGGTAAGAATTCAGAAGTACCTCTATATTAATTCCAAGCTGACATCACCTAAAACGAAGCTCTCTCTTGTGTTACATTTCTGTTGAGAAAGTGCTTCCTGTTTTAGGCATTGTAAGCATTGGGTAAAAAACAGTCAGATTTACTATTTAACTTACAATACTTTCTTTTATTTAATAAAGTTTAATAGAACTTTAATGTCAGAATTGAACATGAGAATATTTTCATATTTTTTTTTCATTACTTTTATTTCCATTGGTAAGAATTCAGAAGTACCTCTATATTAGTTCCAAACTAACATCACACAAAACAAAGTTTTCTCTTGTGTTATATTCCTGGTGAGAAAGTGTTTCCTTTTTTGGGCATTGTAGGCATTGGGAAACATCATCCAGACTGCTTAAGTTACATTTAAGCTGTCTCCTCATAATTTTAGATTTTATTTTCAATTGTGTTTTGAAATTGTTTAAGTAATAGCTACTGCTCAGTATTCTAAAACTGAGTGAATTGAGTGATTTTAGCCATGATTAATATTTTGATTTGTATCATTAAATAAATGTACAACTTAATAGGCTCTATAAAATTCAGTATAAACAATAAGTATCTACAAAATTCAACTCTCCTGGCTTGTCATGAATATGCTGAAAGGGAGTTTAAACAAAAATCACACCCTTTGCTATGCAGAGGCTTTCTCACATACATATGTTAATTAAAAAGCACACCCATTTGTCCGAATGACTCATTGCATAACTCCTATTTTTGTCAAAACAAACAAAATGCCCTCTCAAATGTGATTGGCTGGGAACTGCACTGCTTTTGCTTATAAAAGACTACAAATGCCAGCACAGTTAGATGAACTTGAGACATAAACCAAGGACAAACATTCCAAGACAATAACATTTCTGAATGGGTAGGTAAGCATACAACTTCAGTTTTTCTACATATGGATCTTCTTGAAAATACAAGCATTCAATATCATACAGAGGCTCTTTGATGATTTAGACTAGATCAGACATAAGTTTCTGTTTTAATTATATTATAGCTATATTAAACATCTGAAACTCAATGATTTTCATTGTGTTATTATTATTATCATCATTGCTTAAACTTACTTCTATATTAATTCCAAGCTGACATCACCTAAAACAAAGCGCTCTCTCTTGTGTTACATTAGCGCTCTCTCTTGTGTTACATTTCTGTTGAGAAAGTGCTTCCTGTTTTGGGCATTGTAAGCATTGGGTAACATCCAGTAAGATTTACTATAGGATTTACTTTCTTTTCGCTTCTATAGTTTAATAGAACTTTAATGTCAAAATTAAACATGTTTTATTTTAGCAAGTGTATTTTTTTTACTATAAATGCCCTGCTCATAATCAATTTTCAAAGAATATTTTCATATTTTTTTTTTCATTACTTTTATTTCCATTGGTAAGAATTCAGAAGTACCTCTATATTAATTCCAAGCTGACATCACCTAAAACGAAGCTCTCTCTTGTGTTACATTTCTGTTGAGAAAGTGCTTCCTGTTTTAGGCATTGTAAGCATTGGGTAAAAAACAGTCAGATTTACTATTTAACTTACAATACTTTCTTTTATTTAATAAAGTTTAATAGAACTTTAATGTCAGAATTGAACATGAGAATATTTTCATATTTTTTTTTCATTACTTTTATTTCCATTGGTAAGAATTCAGAAGTACCTCTATATTAGTTCCAAACTAACATCACACAAAACAAAGTTTTCTCTTGTGTTATATTCCTGGTGAGAAAGTGTTTCCTTTTTTGGGCATTGTAGGCATTGGGAAACATCATCCAGACTGCTTAAGTTACATTTAAGCTGTCTCCTCATAATTTTAGATTTTATTTTCAATTGTGTTTTGAAATTGTTTAAGTAATAGCTACTGCTCAGTATTCTAAAACTGAGTGAATTGAGTGATTTTAGCCATGATTAATATTTTGATTTGTATCATTAAATAAATGTACAACTTAATAGGCTCTATAAAATTCAGTATAAACAATAAGTATCTACAAAATTCAACTCTCCTGGCTTGTCATGAATATGCTGAAAGGGAGTTTAAACAAAAATCACACCCTTTGCTATGCAGAGGCTTTCTCACATACATATGTTAATTAAAAAGCACACCCATTTGTCCGAATGACTCATTGCATAACTCCTATTTTTGTCAAAACAAACAAAATGCCCTCTCAAATGTGATTGGCTGGGAACTGCACTGCTTTTGCTTATAAAAGACTACAAATGCCAGCACAGTTAGATGAACTTGAGACATAAACCAAGGACAAACATTCCAAGACAATAACATTTCTGAATGGGTAGGTAAGCATACAACTTCAGTTTTTCTACATATGGATCTTCTTGAAAATACAAGCATTCAATATCATACAGAGGCTCTTTGATGATTTAGACTAGATCAGACATAAGTTTCTGTTTTAATTATATTATAGCTATATTAAACATCTGAAACTCAATGATTTTCATTGTGTTATTATTATTATCATCATTGCTTAAACTTACTTCTATATTAATTCCAAGCTGACATCACCTAAAACAAAGCGCTCTCTCTTGTGTTACATTAGCGCTCTCTCTTGTGTTACATTTCTGTTGAGAAAGTGCTTCCTGTTTTGGGCATTGTAAGCATTGGGTAACATCCAGTAAGATTTACTATAGGATTTACTTTCTTTTCGCTTCTATAGTTTAATAGAACTTTAATGTCAAAATTAAACATGTTTTATTTTAGCAAGTGTATTATTTTTACTATAAATGCCCTGCTCATAATCAATTTCCAAAGAATATTTTCATATTTTTTTTTTCATTACTTTTATTTCCATTGGTAAGAATTCAGAAATATCTCTATATTAGTTCCAAACTAACATCACACAAAACAAAGTTCTCTCTTGTGTTATATTCCTGGTGAGAAAGTGCTCCCTTTTTGGGGCATTGTAGGCATTGGGAAACATCATCCAGACTGCTTAAGTTACATTTAAGCTGTCTCCTCATAATTTTAGATTTTATTTTCCATTGTGTTTTGAAATTGTTTAAGTAATAGCTACTGCTCAGTATTCTAAAACTGAGTGAATTGAGTGATTTTAGCCATGATTAATATTTTGATTTGTATCATTAAATAAATGTACAACTTAATAGGCTCTATAAAATTCAGTATAAACAATAAGTATCTACAAAATTCAACTCTCCTGGCTTGTCATGAATATGCTGAAAGGGAGTTTAAACAAAAATCACACCCTTTGCTATGCAGAGGCTCTCACATACATATGTTAATTAAAAAGCACACCCATTTGTCCGAATGACTAATTGCATAACTCCTATTTTGGTCAAAACAAACAAAATGCACTCTCAAATGTGATTGGCTGGGAACTGCACTGCTTTTGCTTATAAAAGACTACAAATGCCAGCACAGTTAGATGAACTTGAGACATAAACCAAGGACAAACATTCCAAGACAATAACATTTCTGAATGGGTAGGTAAGCATACAACTTCAGTTTTTCTACATATGGATCTTCTTGAAAATACAAGCATTCAATATCATACAGAGGCTCTTTGATGATTTAGACTAGATCAGACATAAGTTTCTGTTTTAATTATATTATAGCTATATTAAACATCTGAAACTCAATGATTTTCATTGTTTTATTATTATCATCATCATTGCTTAAACTTACTTCTATATTAATTCCAAGCTGACATCACCTAAAACGAAGCTCTCTCTTGTGTTACATTTCTGTTGAGAAAGTGCTTCCTGTTTTGGGCATTGTAAGCATTGGGTAACATCCAGTAAGATTTACTATAGGATTTACTTTCTTTTCGCTTCTATAGTTTAATAGAACTTTAATGTCAAAATTAAACATGTTTTATTTTAGCAAGTGTATTTTTTTTACTATAAATGCCCTGCTCATAATCAATTTTCAAAGAATATTTTCATATTTTTTTTTTCATTACTTTTATTTCCATTGGTAAGAATTCAGAAGTACCTCTATATTAATTCCAAGCTGACATCCCCTAAAACGAAGCTCTCTCTTGTGTTACATTTCTGTTGAGAAAGTGCTTTCTGTTTTGGGCATTGTAAGCATTGGGTTACATCCAGTAAGATTTACTATAGGATTTACTTTCTTTTCGCTTCTATAGTTTAATAGAACTTTAATGTCAAAATTAAACATGTTTTAATTTAGCAAGTGTATTTTTTTTACTATAAATGCCCTGCTCATAATCAATTTCTAAAGAATATTTTCATATTTTTTTTTCTTTACTTTTATTTCCATTGGTAAGAATTCAGAAGTACCTCTATATTAATTCCAAGCTGACATCACCTAAAACGAAGCTCTCTCTTGTGTTACATTTCTGTTGAGAAAGTGCTTCCTGTTTTAGGCATTGTAAGCATTGGGTAAAAAACAGTCAGATTTACTATTTAACTTACAATACTTTCTTTTATTTAATAAAGTTTAATAGAACTTTAATGTCAGAATTGAACATGAGATTAGCAAGTGATTTTTTAATATAAATTTCTTGCTCATAATCCATTTCAAAATGACATTTTTGTGTTTTTTTTTTCATTACATTTATTATAACCATTGGTACGAATTCAGATGTACCTCTATATTAATTCCAAGCTGACATCACCTAAAACAAAGCGCTCTCTCTTGTGTTACATTTCTGTTGAGAAAGTGCTTCCTGTTTTGGGCATTGTAAGCATTGGGTAACATCCAGTAAGATTTACTATAGGATTTACTTTCTTTTCGCTTCTATAGTTTAATAGAACTTTAATGTCAAAATTAAACATGTTTTATTTTAGCAAGTGTATTTTTTTTTACTATAAATGCCCTGCTCCTAATCAATTTCCAAAGAATATTTTCATTTTTTTTTCATTACTTTTATTTCCATTGGTAAGAATTCAGAAGTACCTCTATATTAGTTCCAAACTAACATCACACAAAACAAAGTTCTCTCTTGTGTTATATTCCTGGTGAGAAAGTGCTTCCTTTTTTGGGCATTGTAGGCATTGGGAAACATCATCCAGACTGCTTAAGTTACATTTAAGCCGTCTCCTCATAATTTTAGATTTTATTTTCAATTGTGTTTTGAAATTGTTTAAGTAATAGTTACTGCTCAGTATTCTAAAACTGAGTGAATTGAGTGATTTTAGCCATGATTAATATTTTGATTTGTATCATTAAATAAATGTAAAACTTAATAGGCTCTATACAATTCAGTATAAACAATAAGTATCTACAAAATTCGACTCTCCTGGCTTATCATGAATATGCTGAATGGGAGTTCAAACAAAAATCACACCCTTTGCTATGCAGAGGCTCTCACATACATATGTTAATTAAAAAGCACACCCATTTGTCCGAATGACTAATTGCATAACTCCTATTTTGGTCAAAACAAACAAAATGCCCTCTCAAATGTGATTGGCTGGGAATTGCACTGCTTTTGCTTATAAAAGACTACAAATGCCAGCACAGTTAGATGAACTTGAGACATAAACCAAGGACAAACATTCCAAGACAATAACATTTCTGAATGGGTAGGTAAGCATAAAACTTCAGTTTTTCTACATATGGATCTTCTTGAAAATACAAGCATTCAATATCATACAGAGGCTCTTTGATGATTTAGACTAGATCAGACATAAGTTTCTGTTTTAATTATATTATAGCTATATTAAACATCTGAAACTCAATGATTTTCATTGTGTTATTATTATTATCATCATTGCTTAAACTTACTTCTATATTAATTCCAAGCTGACATCACCTAAAACAAAGCGCTCTCTCTTGTGTTACATTAGCGCTCTCTCTTGTGTTACATTTCTGTTGAGAAAGTGCTTCCTGTTTTGGGCATTGTAAGCATTGGGTAACATCCAGTAAGATTTACTATAGGATTTACTTTCTTTTCGCTTCTATAGTTTAATAGAACTTTAATGTCAAAATTAAACATGTTTTATTTTAGCAAGTGTATTATTTTTACTATAAATGCCCTGCTCATAATCAATTTCCAAAGAATATTTTCATATTTTTTTTTCATTACTTTTATTTCCATTGGTAAGAATTCAGAAACATCTCTATATTAGTTCCAAACTAACATCACACAAAACAAAGTTCTCTCTTGTGTTATATTCCTGGTGAGAAAGTGCTCCCTTTTTGGGGCATTGTAGGCATTGGGAAACATCATCCAGACTGCTTAAGTTACATTTAAGCTGTCTCCTCATAATTTTAGATTTTATTTTCCATTGTGTTTTGAAATTGTTTAAGTAATAGCTACTGCTCAGTATTCTAAAACTGAGTGAATTGAGTGATTTTAGCCATGATTAATATTTTGATTTGTATCATTAAATAAATGTACAACTTAATAGGCTCTATAAAATTCAGTATAAACAATAAGTATCTACAAAATTCAACTCTCCTGGCTTGTCATGAATATGCTGAAAGGGAGTTTAAACAAAAATCACACCCTTTGCTATGCAGAGGCTCTCACATACATATGTTAATTAAAAAGCACACCCATTTGTCCGAATGACTAATTGCATAACTCCTATTTTGGTCAAAACAAACAAAATGCACTCTCAAATGTGATTGGCTGGGAACTGCACTGCTTTTGCTTATAAAAGACTACAAATGCCAGCACAGTTAGATGAACTTGAGACATAAACCAAGGACAAACATTCCAAGACAATAACATTTCTGAATGGGTAGGTAAGCATACAACTTCAGTTTTTCTACATATGGATCTTCTTGAAAATACAAGCATTCAATATCATACAGAGGCTCTTTGATGATTTAGACTAGATCAGACATAAGTTTCTGTTTTAATTATATTATAGCTATATTAAACATCTGAAACTCAATGATTTTCATTGTTTTATTATTATCATCATCATTGCTTAAACTTACTTCTATATTAATTCCAAGCTGACATCACCTAAAACGAAGCTCTCTCTTGTGTTACATTTCTGTTGAGAAAGTGCTTCCTGTTTTGGGCATTGTAAGCATTGGGTAACATCCAGTAAGATTTACTATAGGATTTACTTTCTTTTCGCTTCTATAGTTTAATAGAACTTTAATGTCAAAATTAAACATGTTTTATTTTAGCAAGTGTATTTTTTTACTATAAATGCCCTGCTCATAATCAATTTCCAAAGAATATTTTCATATTTTTTTTTTCATTACTTTTATTTCCATTGGTAAGAATTCAGAAGTACCTCTATATTAATTCCAAGCTGACATCACCTAAAACGAAGCTCTCTCTTGTGTTACATTTCTGTTGAGAAAGTGCTTCCTGTTTTGGGCATTGTAAGCATTGGGTTACATCCAGTAAGATTTACTATAGGATTTACTTTCTTTTCGCTTCTATAGTTTAATAGAACTTTAATGTCAAAATTAAACATGTTTTAATTTAGCAAGTGTATTTTTTTTTACTATAAATGCCCTGCTCATAATCAATTTCTAAAGAATATTTTCATATTTTTTTTTCATTACTTTTATTTCCATTGGTAAGAATTCAGAAGTACCTCTATATTAATTCCAAGCTGACATCACCTAAAACGAAGCTCTCTCTTGTGTTACATTTCTGTTGAGAAAGTGCTTCCTGTTTTAGGCATTGTAAGCATTGGGTAAAAAACAGTCAGATTTACTATTTAACTTACAATACTTTCTTTTATTTAATAAAGTTTAATAGAACTTTAATGTCAGAATTGAACATGAGAATATTTTCATATTTTTTTTTCATTACTTTTATTTCCATTGGTAAGAATTCAGAAGTACCTCTATATTAGTTCCAAACTAACATCACACAAAACAAAGTTTTCTCTTGTGTTATATTCCTGGTGAGAAAGTGTTTCCTTTTTTGGGCATTGTAGGCATTGGGAAACATCATCCAGACTGCTTAAGTTACATTTAAGCTGTCTCCTCATAATTTTAGATTTTATTTTCAATTGTGTTTTGAAATTGTTTAAGTAATAGCTACTGCTCAGTATTCTAAAACTGAGTGAATTGAGTGATTTTAGCCATGATTAATATTTTGATTTGTATCATTAAATAAATGTACAACTTAATAGGCTCTATAAAATTCAGTATAAACAATAAGTATCTACAAAATTCAACTCTCCTGGCTTGTCATGAATATGCTGAAAGGGAGTTTAAACAAAAATCACACCCTTTGCTATGCAGAGGCTTTCTCACATACATATGTTAATTAAAAAGCACACCCATTTGTCCGAATGACTCATTGCATAACTCCTATTTTTGTCAAAACAAACAAAATGCCCTCTCAAATGTGATTGGCTGGGAACTGCACTGCTTTTGCTTATAAAAGACTACAAATGCCAGCACAGTTAGATGAACTTGAGACATAAACCAAGGACAAACATTCCAAGACAATAACATTTCTGAATGGGTAGGTAAGCATACAACTTCAGTTTTTCTACATATGGATCTTCTTGAAAATACAAGCATTCAATATCATACAGAGGCTCTTTGATGATTTAGACTAGATCAGACATAAGTTTCTGTTTTAATTATATTATAGCTATATTAAACATCTGAAACTCAATGATTTTCATTGTGTTATTATTATTATCATCATTGCTTAAACTTACTTCTATATTAATTCCAAGCTGACATCACCTAAAACAAAGCGCTCTCTCTTGTGTTACATTAGCGCTCTCTCTTGTGTTACATTTCTGTTGAGAAAGTGCTTCCTGTTTTGGGCATTGTAAGCATTGGGTAACATCCAGTAAGATTTACTATAGGATTTACTTTCTTTTCGCTTCTATAGTTTAATAGAACTTTAATTTCAAAATTAAACATGTTTTATTTTAGCAAGTGTATTATTTTTACTATAAATGCCCTGCTCATAATCAATTTCCAAAGAATATTTTCATATTTTTTTTTTCATTACTTTTATTTCCATTGGTAAGAATTCAGAAATATCTCTATATTAGTTCCAAACTAACATCACACAAAACAAAGTTCTCTCTTGTGTTATATTCCTGGTGAGAAAGTGCTCCCTTTTTGGGGCATTGTAGGCATTGGGAAACATCATCCAGACTGCTTAAGTTACATTTAAGCTGTCTCCTCATAATTTTAGATTTTATTTTCCATTGTGTTTTGAAATTGTTTAAGTAATAGCTACTGCTCAGTATTCTAAAACTGAGTGAATTGAGTGATTTTAGCCATGATTAATATTTTGATTTGTATCATTAAATAAATGTACAACTTAATAGGCTCTATAAAATTCAGTATAAACAATAAGTATCTACAAAATTCAACTCTCCTGGCTTGTCATGAATATGCTGAAAGGGAGTTTAAACAAAAATCACACCCTTTGCTATGCAGAGGCTCTCACATACATATGTTAATTAAAAAGCACACCCATTTGTCCGAATGACTAATTGCATAACTCCTATTTTGGTCAAAACAAACAAAATGCACTCTCAAATGTGATTGGCTGGGAACTGCACTGCTTTTGCTTATAAAAGACTACAAATGCCAGCACAGTTAGATGAACTTGAGACATAAACCAAGGACAAACATTCCAAGACAATAACATTTCTGAATGGGTAGGTAAGCATACAACTTCAGTTTTTCTACATATGGATCTTCTTGAAAATACAAGCATTCAATATCATACAGAGGCTCTTTGATGATTTAGACTAGATCAGACATAAGTTTCTGTTTTAATTATATTATAGCTATATTAAACATCTGAAACTCAATGATTTTCATTGTTTTATTATTATCATCATCATTGCTTAAACTTACTTCTATATTAATTCCAAGCTGACATCACCTAAAACGAAGCTCTCTCTTGTGTTACATTTCTGTTGAGAAAGTGCTTCCTGTTTTGGGCATTGTAAGCATTGGGTAACATCCAGTAAGATTTACTATAGGATTTACTTTCTTTTCGCTTCTATAGTTTAATAGAACTTTAATGTCAAAATTAAACATGTTTTATTTTAGCAAGTGTATTTTTTTTACTATAAATGCCCTGCTCATAATCAATTTTCAAAGAATATTTTCATATTTTTTTTTTCATTACTTTTATTTCCATTGGTAAGAATTCAGAAGTACCTCTATATTAATTCCAAGCTGACATCCCCTAAAACGAAGCTCTCTCTTGTGTTACATTTCTGTTGAGAAAGTGCTTTCTGTTTTGGGCATTGTAAGCATTGGGTTACATCCAGTAAGATTTACTATAGGATTTACTTTCTTTTCGCTTCTATAGTTTAATAGAACTTTAATGTCAAAATTAAACATGTTTTAATTTAGCAAGTGTATTTTTTTTACTATAAATGCCCTGCTCATAATCAATTTCTAAAGAATATTTTCATATTTTTTTTTCATTACTTTTATTTCCATTGGTAAGAATTCAGAAGTACCTCTATATTAATTCCAAGCTGACATCACCTAAAACGAAGCTCTCTCTTGTGTTACATTTCTGTTGAGAAAGTGCTTCCTGTTTTAGGCATTGTAAGCATTGGGTAAAAAACAGTCAGATTTACTATTTAACTTACAATACTTTCTTTTATTTAATAAAGTTTAATAGAACTTTAATGTCAGAATTGAACATGAGATTAGCAAGTGATTTTTTAATATAAATTTCTTGCTCATAATCCATTTCAAAATGACATTTTTGTGTTTTTTTTTTCATTACATTTATTATAACCATTGGTACGAATTCAGATGTACCTCTATATTAATTCCAAGCTGACATCACCTAAAACAAAGCGCTCTCTCTTGTGTTACATTTCTGTTGAGAAAGTGCTTCCTGTTTTGGGCATTGTAAGCATTGGGTAACATCCAGTAAGATTTACTATAGGATTTACTTTCTTTTCGCTTCTATAGTTTAATAGAACTTTAATGTCAAAATTAAACATGTTTTATTTTAGCAAGTGTATTTTTTTTTACTATAAATGCCCTGCTCCTAATCAATTTCCAAAGAATATTTTCATTTTTTTTTCATTACTTTTATTTCCATTGGTAAGAATTCAGAAGTACCTCTATATTAGTTCCAAACTAACATCACACATAACAAAGTTCTCTCTTGTGTTATATTCCTGGTGAGAAAGTGCTTCCTTTTTTGGGCATTGTAGGCATTGGGAAACATCATCCAGACTGCTTAAGTTACATTTAAGCCGTCTCCTCATAATTTTAGATTTTATTTTCAATTGTGTTTTGAAATTGTTTAAGTAATAGTTACTGCTCAGTATTCTAAAACTGAGTGAATTGAGTGATTTTAGCCATGATTAATATTTTGATTTGTATCATTAAATAAATGTAAAACTTAATAGGCTCTATACAATTCAGTATAAACAATAAGTATCTACAAAATTCGACTCTCCTGGCTTATCATGAATATGCTGAATGGGAGTTCAAACAAAAATCACACCCTTTGCTATGCAGAGGCTCTCACATACATATGTTAATTAAAAAGCACACCCATTTGTCCGAATGACTAATTGCATAACTCCTATTTTGGTCAAAACAAACAAAATGCCCTCTCAAATGTGATTGGCTGGGAATTGCACTGCTTTTGCTTATAAAAGAATACAAATGCCAGCACAGTTAGATGAACTTGAGACATAAACCAAGGACAAACATTCCAAGACAATAACATTTCTGAATGGGTAGGTAAGCATACAACTTCAGTTTTTCTACATATGGATCTTCTTGAAAATACAAGCATTCAATATCATACAGAGGCTCTTTGATGATTTAGACTAGATCAGACATAAGTTTCTGTTTTAATTATATTATAGCTATATTAAACATCTGAAACTCAATGATTTTCATTGTGTTATTATTATTATCATCATTGCTTAAACTTACTTCTATATTAATTCCAAGCTGACATCACCTAAAACAAAGCGCTCTCTCTTGTGTTACATTAGCGCTCTCTCTTGTGTTACATTTCTGTTGAGAAAGTGCTTCCTGTTTTGGGCATTGTAAGCATTGGGTAACATCCAGTAAGATTTACTATAGGATTTACTTTCTTTTCGCTTCTATAGTTTAATAGAACTTTAATGTCAAAATTAAACATGTTTTATTTTAGCAAGTGTATTATTTTTACTATAAATGCCCTGCTCATAATCAATTTCCAAAGAATATTTTCATATTTTTTTTTCATTACTTTTATTTCCATTGATAAGAATTCAGAAATATCTCTATATTAGTTCCAAACTAACATCACACAAAACAAAGTTCTCTCTTGTGTTATATTCCTGGTGAGAAAGTGCTCCCTTTTTGGGGCATTGTAGGCATTGGGAAACATCATCCAGACTGCTAAAGTTACATTTAAGCTGTCTCCTCATAATTTTAGATTTTATTTTCCATTGTGTTTTGAAATTGTTTAAGTAATAGCTACTGCTCAGTATTCTAAAACTGAGTGAATTGAGTGATTTTAGCCATGATTAATATTTTGATTTGTATCATTAAATAAATGTACAACTTAATAGGCTCTATAAAATTCAGTATAAACAATAAGTATCTACAAAATTCAACTCTCCTGGCTTGTCATGAATATGCTGAAAGGGAGTTTAAACAAAAATCACACCCTTTGCTATGCAGAGGCTCTCACATACATATGTTAATTAAAAAGCACACCCATTTGTCCGAATGACTAATTGCATAACTCCTATTTTGGTCAAAACAAACAAAATGCACTCTCAAATGTGATTGGCTGGGAACTGCACTGCTTTTGCTTATAAAAGACTACAAATGCCAGCACAGTTAGATGAACTTGAGACATAAACCAAGGACAAACATTCCAAGACAATAACATTTCTGAATGGGTAGGTAAGCATACAACTTCAGTTTTTCTACATATGGATCTTCTTGAAAATACAAGCATTCAATATCATACAGAGGCTCTTTGATGATTTAGACTAGATCAGACATAAGTTTCTGTTTTAATTATATTATAGCTATATTAAACATCTGAAACTCAATGATTTTCATTGTTTTATTATTATCATCATCATTGCTTAAACTTACTTCTATATTAATTCCAAGCTGACATCACCTAAAACGAAGCTCTCTCTTGTGTTACATTTCTGTTGAGAAAGTGCTTCCTGTTTTGGGCATTGTAAGCATTGGGTAACATCCAGTAAGATTTACTATAGGATTTACTTTCTTTTCGCTTCTATAGTTTAATAGAACTTTAATGTCAAAATTAAACATGTTTTATTTTAGCAAGTGTATTTTTTTTACTATAAATGCCCTGCTCATAATCAATTTCCAAAGAATATTTTCATATTTTTTTTTTCATTACTTTTATTTCCATTGGTAAGAATTCAGAAGTACCTCTATATTAATTCCAAGCTGACATCACCTAAAACGAAGCTCTCTCTTGTGTTACATTTCTGTTGAGAAAGTGCTTCCTGTTTTGGGCATTGTAAGCATTGGGTTACATCCAGTAAGATTTACTATAGGATTTACTTTCTTTTCGCTTCTATAGTTTAATAGAACTTTAATGTCAAAATTAAACATGTTTTAATTTAGCAAGTGTATTTTTTTTTACTATAAATGCCCTGCTCATAATCAATTTCTAAAGAATATTTTCATATTTTTTTTTCATTACTTTTATTTCCATTGGTAAGAATTCAGAAGTACCTCTATATTAATTCCAAGCTGACATCACCTAAAACGAAGCTCTCTCTTGTGTTACATTTCTGTTGAGAAAGTGCTTCCTGTTTTAGGCATTGTAAGCATTGGGTAAAAAACAGTCAGATTTACTATTTAACTTACAATACTTTCTTTTATTTAATAAAGTTTAATAGAACTTTAATGTCAGAATTGAACATGAGAATATTTTCATATTTTTTTTTCATTACTTTTATTTCCATTGGTAAGAATTCAGAAGTACCTCTATATTAGTTCCAAACTAACATCACACAAAACAAAGTTTTCTCTTGTGTTATATTCCTGGTGAGAAAGTGTTTCCTTTTTTGGGCATTGTAGGCATTGGGAAACATCATCCAGACTGCTTAAGTTACATTTAAGCTGTCTCCTCATAATTTTAGATTTTATTTTCAATTGTGTTTTGAAATTGTTTAAGTAATAGCTACTGCTCAGTATTCTAAAACTGAGTGAATTGAGTGATTTTAGCCATGATTAATATTTTGATTTGTATCATTAAATAAATGTACAACTTAATAGGCTCTATAAAATTCAGTATAAACAATAAGTATCTACAAAATTCAACTCTCCTGGCTTGTCATGAATATGCTGAAAGGGAGTTTAAACAAAAATCACACCCTTTGCTATGCAGAGGCTTTCTCACATACATATGTTAATTAAAAAGCACACCCATTTGTCCGAATGACTCATTGCATAACTCCTATTTTTGTCAAAACAAACAAAATGCCCTCTCAAATGTGATTGGCTGGGAACTGCACTGCTTTTGCTTATAAAAGACTACAAATGCCAGCACAGTTAGATGAACTTGAGACATAAACCAAGGACAAACATTCCAAGACAATAACATTTCTGAATGGGTAGGTAAGCATACAACTTCAGTTTTTCTACATATGGATCTTCTTGAAAATACAAGCATTCAATATCATACAGAGGCTCTTTGATGATTTAGACTAGATCAGACATAAGTTTCTGTTTTAATTATATTATAGCTATATTAAACATCTGAAACTCAATGATTTTCATTGTGTTATTATTATTATCATCATTGCTTAAACTTACTTCTATATTAATTCCAAGCTGACATCACCTAAAACAAAGCGCTCTCTCTTGTGTTACATTAGCGCTCTCTCTTGTGTTACATTTCTGTTGAGAAAGTGCTTCCTGTTTTGGGCATTGTAAGCATTGGGTAACATCCAGTAAGATTTACTATAGGATTTACTTTCTTTTCGCTTCTATAGTTTAATAGAACTTTAATTTCAAAATTAAACATGTTTTATTTTAGCAAGTGTATTATTTTTACTATAAATGCCCTGCTCATAATCAATTTCCAAAGAATATTTTCATATTTTTTTTTTCATTACTTTTATTTCCATTGGTAAGAATTCAGAAATATCTCTATATTAGTTCCAAACTAACATCACACAAAACAAAGTTCTCTCTTGTGTTATATTCCTGGTGAGAAAGTGCTCCCTTTTTGGGGCATTGTAGGCATTGGGAAACATCATCCAGACTGCTTAAGTTACATTTAAGCTGTCTCCTCATAATTTTAGATTTTATTTTCCATTGTGTTTTGAAATTGTTTAAGTAATAGCTACTGCTCAGTATTCTAAAACTGAGTGAATTGAGTGATTTTAGCCATGATTAATATTTTGATTTGTATCATTAAATAAATGTACAACTTAATAGGCTCTATAAAATTCAGTATAAACAATAAGTATCTACAAAATTCAACTCTCCTGGCTTGTCATGAATATGCTGAAAGGGAGTTTAAACAAAAATCACACCCTTTGCTATGCAGAGGCTCTCACATACATATGTTAATTAAAAAGCACACCCATTTGTCCGAATGACTAATTGCATAACTCCTATTTTGGTCAAAACAAACAAAATGCACTCTCAAATGTGATTGGCTGGGAACTGCACTGCTTTTGCTTATAAAAGACTACAAATGCCAGCACAGTTAGATGAACTTGAGACATAAACCAAGGACAAACATTCCAAGACAATAACATTTCTGAATGGGTAGGTAAGCATACAACTTCAGTTTTTCTACATATGGATCTTCTTGAAAATACAAGCATTCAATATCATACAGAGGCTCTTTGATGATTTAGACTAGATCAGACATAAGTTTCTGTTTTAATTATATTATAGCTATATTAAACATCTGAAACTCAATGATTTTCATTGTTTTATTATTATCATCATCATTGCTTAAACTTACTTCTATATTAATTCCAAGCTGACATCACCTAAAACGAAGCTCTCTCTTGTGTTACATTTCTGTTGAGAAAGTGCTTCCTGTTTTGGGCATTGTAAGCATTGGGTAACATCCAGTAAGATTTACTATAGGATTTACTTTCTTTTCGCTTCTATAGTTTAATAGAACTTTAATGTCAAAATTAAACATGTTTTATTTTAGCAAGTGTATTTTTTTTACTATAAATGCCCTGCTCATAATCAATTTCCAAAGAATATTTTCATATTTTTTTTTTCATTACTTTTATTTCCATTGGTAAGAATTCAGAAGTACCTCTATATTAATTCCAAGCTGACATCACCTAAAACGAAGCTCTCTCTTGTGTTACATTTCTGTTGAGAAAGTGCTTCCTGTTTTGGGCATTGTAAGCATTGGGTTACATCCAGTAAGATTTACTATAGGATTTACTTTCTTTTCGCTTCTATAGTTTAATAGAACTTTAATGTCAAAATTAAACATGTTTTAATTTAGCAAGTGTATTTTTTTTTACTATAAATGCCCTGCTCATAATCAATTTCTAAAGAATATTTTCATATTTTTTTTTCATTACTTTTATTTCCATTGGTAAGAATTCAGAAGTACCTCTATATTAATTCCAAGCTGACATCACCTAAAACGAAGCTCTCTCTTGTGTTACATTTCTGTTGAGAAAGTGCTTCCTGTTTTAGGCATTGTAAGCATTGGGTAAAAAACAGTCAGATTTACTATTTAACTTACAATACTTTCTTTTATTTAATAAAGTTTAATAGAACTTTAATGTCAGAATTGAACATGAGAATATTTTCATATTTTTTTTTCATTACTTTTATTTCCATTGGTAAGAATTCAGAAGTACCTCTATATTAGTTCCAAACTAACATCACACAAAACAAAGTTTTCTCTTGTGTTATATTCCTGGTGAGAAAGTGTTTCCTTTTTTGGGCATTGTAGGCATTGGGAAACATCATCCAGACTGCTTAAGTTACATTTAAGCTGTCTCCTCATAATTTTAGATTTTATTTTCAATTGTGTTTTGAAATTGTTTAAGTAATAGCTACTGCTCAGTATTCTAAAACTGAGTGAATTGAGTGATTTTAGCCATGATTAATATTTTGATTTGTATCATTAAATAAATGTACAACTTAATAGGCTCTATAAAATTCAGTATAAACAATAAGTATCTACAAAATTCAACTCTCCTGGCTTGTCATGAATATGCTGAAAGGGAGTTTAAACAAAAATCACACCCTTTGCTATGCAGAGGCTTTCTCACATACATATGTTAATTAAAAAGCACACCCATTTGTCCGAATGACTCATTGCATAACTCCTATTTTTGTCAAAACAAACAAAATGCCCTCTCAAATGTGATTGGCTGGGAACTGCACTGCTTTTGCTTATAAAAGACTACAAATGCCAGCACAGTTAGATGAACTTGAGACATAAACCAAGGACAAACATTCCAAGACAATAACATTTCTGAATGGGTAGGTAAGCATACAACTTCAGTTTTTCTACATATGGATCTTCTTGAAAATACAAGCATTCAATATCATACAGAGGCTCTTTGATGATTTAGACTAGATCAGACATAAGTTTCTGTTTTAATTATATTATAGCTATATTAAACATCTGAAACTCAATGATTTTCATATTGTTATTATTATTATCATCATTGCTTAAACTTACTTCTATATTAATTCCAAGCTGACATCACCTAAAACAAAGCGCTCTCTCTTGTGTTACATTAGCGCTCTCTCTTGTGTTACATTTCTGTTGAGAAAGTGCTTCCTGTTTTGGGCATTGTAAGCATTGGGTAACATCCAGTAAGATTTACTATAGGATTTACTTTCTTTTCGCTTCTATAGTTTAATAGAACTTTAATGTCAAAATTAAACATGTTTTATTTTAGCAAGTGTATTATTTTTACTATAAATGCCCTGCTCATAATCAATTTCCAAAGAATATTTTCATATTTTTTTTTTCATTACTTTTATTTCCATTGGTAAGAATTCAGAAATATCTCTATATTAGTTCCAAACTAACATCACACAAAACAAAGTTCTCTCTTGTGTTATATTCCTGGTGAGAACGTGCTCCCTTTTTGGGGCATTGTAGGCATTGGGAAACATCATCCAGACTGCTTAAGTTACATTTAAGCTGTCTCCTCATAATTTTAGATTTTATTTTCCATTGTGTTTTGAAATTGTTTAAGTAATAGCTACTGCTCAGTATTCTAAAACTGAGTGAATTGAGTGATTTTAGCCATGATTAATATTTTGATTTGTATCATTAAATAAATGTACAACTTAATAGGCTCTATAAAATTCAGTATAAACAATAAGTATCTACAAAATTCAACTCTCCTGGCTTGTCATGAATATGCTGAAAGGGAGTTTAAACAAAAATCACACCCTTTGCTATGCAGAGGCTCTCACATACATATGTTAATTAAAAAGCACACCCATTTGTCCGAATGACTAATTGCATAACTCCTATTTTGGTCAAAACAAACAAAATGCACTCTCAAATGTGATTGGCTGGGAACTGCACTGCTTTTGCTTATAAAAGACTACAAATGCCAGCACAGTTAGATGAACTTGAGACATAAACCAAGGACAAACATTCCAAGACAATAACATTTCTGAATGGGTAGGTAAGCATACAACTTCAGTTTTTCTACATATGGATCTTCTTGAAAATACAAGCATTCAATATCATACAGAGGCTCTTTGATGATTTAGACTAGATCAGACATAAGTTTCTGTTTTAATTATATTATAGCTATATTAAACATCTGAAACTCAATGATTTTCATTGTTTTATTATTATCATCATCATTGCTTAAACTTACTTCTATATTAATTCCAAGCTGACATCACCTAAAACGAAGCTCTCTCTTGTGTTACATTTCTGTTGAGAAAGTGCTTCCTGTTTTGGGCATTGTAAGCATTGGGTAACATCCAGTAAGATTTACTATAGGATTTACTTTCTTTTCGCTTCTATAGTTTAATAGAACTTTAATGTCAAAATTAAACATGTTTTATTTTAGCAAGTGTATTTTTTTTACTATAAATGCCCTGCTCATAATCAATTTTCAAAGAATATTTTCATATTTTTTTTTTCATTACTTTTATTTCCATTGGTAAGAATTCAGAAGTACCTCTATATTAATTCCAAGCTGACATCCCCTAAAACGAAGCTCTCTCTTGTGTTACATTTCTGTTGAGAAAGTGCTTTCTGTTTTAGGCATTGTAAGCATTGGGTTACATCCAGTAAGATTTAATATAGGATTTACTTTCTTTTCGCTTCTATAGTTTAATAGAACTTTAATGTCAAAATTAAACATGTTTTAATTTAGCAAGTGTATTTTTTTTACTATAAATGCCCTGCTCATAATCAATTTCTAAAGAATATTTTCATATTTTTTTTTCATTACTTTTATTTCCATTGGTAAGAATTCAGAAGTACCTCTATATTAATTCCAAGCTGACATCACCTAAAACGAAGCTCTCTCTTGTGTTACATTTCTGTTGAGAAAGTGCTTCCTGTTTTAGGCATTGTAAGCATTGGGTAAAAAACAGTCAGATTTACTATTTAACTTACAATACTTTCTTTTATTTAATAAAGTTTAATAGAACTTTAATGTCAGAATTGAACATGAGATTAGCAAGTGATTTTTTAATATAAATTTCTTGCTCATAATCCATTTCAAAATGACATTTTTGTGTTTTTTTTTTCATTACATTTATTATAACCATTGGTACGAATTCAGATGTACCTCTATATTAATTCCAAGCTGACATCACCTAAAACAAAGCGCTCTCTCTTGTGTTACATTTCTGTTGAGAAAGTGCTTCCTGTTTTGGGCATTGTAAGCATTGGGTAACATCCAGTAAGATTTACTATAGGATTTACTTTCTTTTCGCTTCTATAGTTTAATAGAACTTTAATGTCAAAATTAAACATGTTTTATTTTAGCAAGTGTATTTTTTTTTACTATAAATGCCCTGCTCCTAATCAATTTCCAAAGAATATTTTCATTTTTTTTTCATTACTTTTATTTCCATTGGTAAGAATTCAGAAGTACCTCTATATTAGTTCCAAACTAACATCACACAAAACAAAGTTCTCTCTTGTGTTATATTCCTGGTGAGAAAGTGCTTCCTTTTTTGGGCATTGTAGGCATTGGGAAACATCATCCAGACTGCTTAAGTTACATTTAAGCCGTCTCCTCATAATTTTAGATTTTATTTTCAATTGTGTTTTGAAATTGTTTAAGTAATAGTTACTGCTCAGTATTCTAAAACTGAGTGAATTGAGTGATTTTAGCCATGATTAATATTTTGATTTGTATCATTAAATAAATGTAAAACTTAATAGGCTCTATACAATTCAGTATAAACAATAAGTATCTACAAAATTCGACTCTCCTGGCTTATCATGAATATGCTGAATGGGAGTTCAAACAAAAATCACACCCTTTGCTATGCAGAGGCTCTCACATACATATGTTAATTAAAAAGCACACCCATTTGTCCGAATGACTAATTGCATAACTCCTATTTTGGTCAAAACAAACAAAATGCACTCTCAAATGTGATTGGCTGGGAACTGCACTGCTTTTGCTTATAAAAGACTACAAATGCCAGCACAGTTAGATGAACTTGAGACATAAACCAAGGACAAACATTCCAAGACAATAACATTTCTGAATGGGTAGGTAAGCATACAACTTCAGTTTTTCTACATATGGATCTTCTTGAAAATACAAGCATTCAATATCATACAGAGGCTCTTTGATGATTTAGACTAGATCAGACATAAGTTTCTGTTTTAATTATATTATAGCTATATTAAACATCTGAAACTCAATGATTTTCATTGTTTTATTATTATCATCATCATTGCTTAAACTTACTTCTATATTAATTCCAAGCTGACATCACCTAAAACGAAGCTCTCTCTTGTGTTACATTTCTGTTGAGAAAGTGCTTCCTGTTTTGGGCATTGTAAGCATTGGGTAACATCCAGTAAGATTTACTATAGGATTTACTTTCTTTTCGCTTCTATAGTTTAATAGAACTTTAATGTCAAAATTAAACATGTTTTATTTTAGCAAGTGTATTTTTTTTACTATAAATGCCCTGCTCATAATCAATTTTCAAAGAATATTTTCATATTTTTTTTTTCATTACTTTTATTTCCATTGGTAAGAATTCAGAAGTACCTCTATATTAATTCCAAGCTGACATCCCCTAAAACGAAGCTCTCTCTTGTGTTACATTTCTGTTGAGAAAGTGCTTTCTGTTTTGGGCATTGTAAGCATTGGGTTACATCCAGTAAGATTTACTATAGGATTTACTTTCTTTTCGCTTCTATAGTTTAATAGAACTTTAATGTCAAAATTAAACATGTTTTAATTTAGCAAGTGTATTTTTTTTACTATAAATGCCCTGCTCATAATCAATTTCTAAAGAATATTTTCATATTTTTTTTTCATTACTTTTATTTCCATTGGTAAGAATTCAGAAGTACCTCTATATTAATTCCAAGCTGATATCACCTAAAACGAAGCTCTCTCTTGTGTTACATTTCTGTTGAGAAAGTGCTTCCTGTTTTAGGCATTGTAAGCATTGGGTAAAAAACAGTCAGATTTACTATTTAACTTACAATACTTTCTTTTATTTAATAAAGTTTAATAGAACTTTAATGTCAGAATTGAACATGAGATTAGCAAGTGATTTTTTAATATAAATTTCTTGCTCATAATCCATTTCAAAATGACATTTTTGTGTTTTTTTTTTTCATTACATTTATTATAACCATTGGTACGAATTCAGATGTACCTCTATATTAATTCCAAGCTGACATCACCTAAAACAAAGCGCTCTCTCTTGTGTTACATTTCTGTTGAGAAAGTGCTTCCTGTTTTGGGCATTGTAAGCATTGGGTAACATCCAGTAAGATTTACTATAGGATTTACTTTCTTTTCGCTTCTATAGTTTAATAGAACTTTAATGTCAAAATTAAACATGTTTTATTTTAGCAAGTGTATTTTTTTTTACTATAAATGCCCTGCTCCTAATCAATTTCCAAAGAATATTTTCATTTTTTTTTCATTACTTTTATTTCCATTGGTAAGAATTCAGAAGTACCTCTATATTAGTTCCAAACTAACATCACACAAAACAAAGTTCTCTCTTGTGTTATATTCCTGGTGAGAAAGTGCTTCCTTTTTTGGGCATTGTAGGCATTGGGAAACATCATCCAGACTGCTTAAGTTACATTTAAGCTGTCTCCTCATAATTTTAGATTTTATTTTCAATTGTGTTTTGAAATTGTTTAAGTAATAGTTACTGCTCAGTATTCTAAAACTGAGTGAATTGAGTGATTTTAGCCATGATTAATATTTTGATTTGTATCATTAAATAAATGTAAAACTTAATAGGCTCTATACAATTCAGTATAAACAATAAGTATCTACAAAATTCGACTCTCCTGGCTTATCATGAATATGCTGAATGGGAGTTCAAACAAAAATCACACCCTTTGCTATGCAGAGGCTCTCACATACATATGTTAATTAAAAAGCACACCCATTTGTCCGAATGACTAATTGCATAACTCCTATTTTGGTCAAAACAAACAAAATGCCCTCTCAAATGTGATTGGCTGGGAATTGCACTGCTTTTGCTTATAAAAGACTACAAATGCCAGCACAGTTAGATGAACTTGAGACATAAACCAAGGACAAACATTCCAAGACAATAACATTTATGAATGGGTAGGTAAGCATACAACTTCAGTTTTTCTACATATGGATCTTCTTGAAAATACAAGCATTCAATATCATACAGAGGCTCTTTGATGATTTAGACTAGATCAGACATAAGTTTCTGTTTTAATTATATTATAGCTATATTAAACATCTGAAACTCAATGATTTTCATTGTTTTATTATTATCATCATCATTGCTTAAACTTACTTCTATATTAATTCCAAGCTGACATCACCTAAAACGAAGCTCTCTCTTGTGTTACATTTCTGTTGAGAAAGTGCTTCCTGTTTTGGGCATTGTAAGCATTGGGTAACATCCAGTAAGATTTACTATAGGATTTACTTTCTTTTCGCTTCTATAGTTTAATAGAACTTTAATGTCAAAATTAAACATGTTTTATTTTAGCAAGTGTATTTTTTTTACTATAAATGCCCTGCTCATAATCAATTTCCAAAGAATATTTTCATATTTTTTTTTTCATTACTTTTATTTCCATTGGTAAGAATTCAGAAGTACCTCTATATTAATTCCAAGCTGACATCACCTAAAACGAAGCTCTCTCTTGTGTTACATTTCTGTTGAGAAAGTGCTTCCTGTTTTGGGCATTGTAAGCATTGGGTTACATCCAGTAAGATTTACTATAGGATTTACTTTCTTTTCGCTTCTATAGTTTAATAGAACTTTAATGTCAAAATTAAACATGTTTTAATTTAGCAAGTGTATTTTTTTTTACTATAAATGCCCTGCTCATAATCAATTTCTAAAGAATATTTTCATATTTTTTTTTCATTACTTTTATTTCCATTGGTAAGAATTCAGAAGTACCTCTATATTAATTCCAAGCTGACATCACCTAAAACGAAGCTCTCTCTTGTGTTACATTTCTGTTGAGAAAGTGCTTCCTGTTTTAGGCATTGTAAGCATTGGGTAAAAAACAGTCAGATTTACTATTTAACTTACAATACTTTCTTTTATTTAATAAAGTTTAATAGAACTTTAATGTCAGAATTGAACATGAGAATATTTTCATATTTTTTTTTCATTACTTTTATTTCCATTGGTAAGAATTCAGAAGTACCTCTATATTAGTTCCAAACTAACATCACACAAAACAAAGTTCTCTCTTGTGTTATATTCCTGGTGAGAAATTGCTTCCTTTTTTGGGCATTGTAGGCATTGGGAAACATCATCCAGACTGCTTAAGTTACATTTAAGCTGTCTCCTCATAATTTTAGATTTTATTTTCAATTGTGTTTTGAAATTGTTTAAGTAATAGCTACTGCTCAGTATTCTAAAACTGAGTGAATTGAGTGATTTTAGCCATGATTAATATTTTGATTTGTATCATTAAATAAATGTACAACTTAATAGGCTCTATAAAATTCAGTATAAACAATAAGTATCTACAAAATTCAACTCTCCTGGCTTGTCATGAATATGCTGAAAGGGAGTTTAAACAAAAATCACACCCTTTGCTATGCAGAGGCTTTCTCACATACATATGTTAATTAAAAAGCACACCCATTTGTCCGAATGACTCATTGCATAACTCCTATTTTTGTCAAAACAAACAAAATGCCCTCTCAAATGTGATTGGCTGGGAACTGCACTGCTTTTGCTTATAAAAGACTACAAATGCCAGCACAGTTAGATGAACTTGAGACATAAACCAAGGACAAACATTCCAAGACAATAACATTTCTGAATGGGTAGGTAAGCATACAACTTCAGTTTTTCTACATATGGATCTTCTTGAAAATACAAGCATTCAATATCATACAGAGGCTCTTTGATGATTTAGACTAGATCAGACATAAGTTTCTGTTTTAATTATATTATAGCTATATTAAACATCTGAAACTCAATGATTTTCATTGTGTTATTATTATTATCATCATTGCTTAAACTTACTTCTATATTAATTCCAAGCTGACATCACCTAAAACAAAGCGCTCTCTCTTGTGTTACATTAGCGCTCTCTCTTGTGTTACATTTCTGTTGAGAAAGTGCTTCCTGTTTTGGGCATTGTAAGCATTGGGTAACATCCAGTAAGATTTACTATAGGATTTACTTTCTTTTCGCTTCTATAGTTTAATAGAACTTTAATGTCAAAATTAAACATGTTTTATTTTAGCAAGTGTATTATTTTTACTATAAATGCCCCTTCCAAAGAATATTTTCATTTTTTTTTTTCATTACTTTTATTTCCATTGGTAAGAATTCAGAAATATCTCTATATTAGTTCCAAACTAACATCACACAAAACAAAGTTCTCTCTTGTGTTATATTCCTGGTGAGAAAGTGCTCCCTTTTTGGGGCATTGTAGGCATTGGGAAACATCATCCAGACTGCTTAAGTTACATTTAAGCTGTCTCCTCATAATTTTAGATTTTATTTTCAATTGTGTTTTGAAATTGTTTAAGTAATAGCTACTGCTCAGTATTCTAAAACTGAGTGAATTGAGTGATTTTAGCCATGATTAATATTTTGATTTGTATCATTAAATAAATGTACAACTTAAAAGGCTCTATAAAATTCAGTATAAACAATAAGTATCTACAAAATTCAACTCTCCTGGCTTGTCATGAATATGCTGAAAGGGAGTTTAAACAAAAACCACACCCTTTGCTATACAGAGGCTTTCTCACATACATATGTTAATTAAAAAGCACACCCATTTGTCCGAATGACTAATTGCATAACTCCTATTTTGGTCAAAACAAACAAAATGCCCTCTCAAATGTGATTGGCTGGGAACTGCACTGCTTTTGCTTATAAAAGACTACAAATGCCAGCACAGTTAGATGAACTTGAGACAAACCAAGGACAAACATTCCAAGACAATAACATTTCTGAATGGGTAGGTAAGCATACAACTTCAGTTTTTCTACATATGGATCTTCTTGAAAATACAAGCATTCAATATCATACAGAGGCTCTTTGATGATTTAGACTAGATCAGACATAAGTTTCTGTTTTAATTATATTATAGCTATATTAAACATCTGAAACTCAATGATTTTCATTGTTTTATTATTATCATCATCATTGCTTAAACTTACTTCTATATTAATTCCAAGCTGACATCACCTAAAACGAAGCTCTCTCTTGTGTTACATTTCTGTTGAGAACGTGCTTCCTGTTTTGGGCATTGTAAGCATTGGGTAACATCCAGTAAGATTTACTATAGGATTTACTTTCTTTTCGCTTCTATAGTTTTATAGAACTTTAATGTCAAAATTAAACATGTTTTATTTTAGCAAGTGTATTTTTTTTACTATAAATGCCCTGCTCATAATCAATTTCCAAAGAATATTTTCATATTTTTTTTTCATTACTTTTATTTCCATTGGTAAGTATTCAGATGTACCTCTATATTAATTCCAAGCTGACATCACCTAAAACGAAGCTCTCTTTTGTGTTACATTTCTGTTGAGAAAGTGCTTCCTGTTTTGGGCATTGTAAGCATTGGGTAACATCCAGTAAGATTTACTATAGGATTTACTTTCTTTTCGCTTCTATAGTTTAATAGAACTTTAATGTCAAAATTAAACATGTTTTATTTTAGCAAGTGTATTATTTTTACTATAAATGCCCTGCTCATAATCAATTTCCAAAGAATATTTTCATTTTTTTTTTTCATTACTTTTATTTCCATTGGTAAGAATTCAGAAATATCTCTATATTAGTTCCAAACTAACATCACACAAAACAAAGTTCTCTCTTGTGTTATATTCCTGGTGAGAAAGTGCTCCCTTTTTGGGGCATTGTAGGCATTGGGAAACATCATCCAGACTGCTTAAGTTACATTTAAGCTGTCTCCTCATAATTTTAGATTTTATTTTCAATTGTGTTTTGAAATTGTTTAAGTAATAGCTACTGCTCAGTATTCTAAAACTGAGTGAATTGAGTGATTTTAGCCATGATTAATATTTTGATTTGTATCATTAAATAAATGTACAACTTAATAGGCTCTATAAAAATCAGTATAAACAATAAGTATCTAAAAAATTCAACTCTCCTGTCTTGTCATGAATATGCTGAAAGTGAGTTTAAACAAAATCACACCCTTTGCTATGCAGAGGCTTTCTCACATACATATGTTAATTAAAAAGCACACCCATTTGTCCGAATGACTAATTGCATAACTCCTATTTTGGTCAAAACAAACAAAATGCCCTCTCAAATGTGATTGGCTGGGAACTGCACTGCTTTTGCTTATAAAAGACTATAAATGCCAGCACAGTTAGATGAACTTGAGACATAAACCAAGGACAAACTTTCCAAGACAATAACATTTCTGAATGGGTAGGTAAGCATACAACTTCAGTTTTTCTACACATGGATCTTCTTGAAAATACAAGCATTCAATATCATACAGAGGCTCTTTGATGATTTAGACTAGATCAGACATAAGTTTCTGTTTTAATTATATTATAGCTATATTAAACATCTGAAACTCAATGATTTTCATTGTGTTATTATTATTATCATCATTGCTTAAACTTACTTCTATATTAATTCCAAGCTGACATCACCTAAAACGAAGCTCTCTCTTGTGTTACATTTCTGTTGAGAAAGTGCTTCCTGTTTTGGGCATTGTAAGCATTGGGTAACATCCAGTAAGATTTACTATAGGATTTACTTTCTTTTCGCTTCTATAGTTTAATAGAACTTTAATGTCAAAATTAAACATGTTTTATTTTAGCAAGTGTATTTTTTTTACTATAAATGCCCTGCTCATAATCAATTTCAAAGAATATTTTCATATTTTTTTTTTTCATTACTTTTATTTCCATTGGTAAGAATTCAGAAGTACCTCTATATTAATTCCAAGCTGACATCACCTAAAACGAAGCTCTCTCTTGTGTTACATTTCTGTTGAGAAAGTGCTTCCTGTTTTGGGCATTGTAAGCATTGGGTTACATCCAGTAAGATTTACTATAGGATTTACTTTCTTTTCGCTTCTATAGTTTAATAGAACTTTAATGTCAAAATTAAACATGTTTTAATTTAGCAAGTGTATTTTTTTTTTACTATAAATGCCCTGCTCATAATCAATTTCTAAAGAATATTTTCATATTTTTTTTTCATTACTTTTATTTCCATTGGTAAGAATTCAGAAGTACCTCTATATTAATTCCAAGCTGACATCACCTAAAACGAAGCTCTCTCTTGTGTTACATTTCTGTTGAGAAAGTGCTTCCTGTTTTAGGCATTGTAAGCATTGGGTAAAAAACAGTCAGATTTACTATTTAACTTACAATACTTTCTTTTATTTAATAAAGTTTAATAGAACTTTAATGTCAGAATTGAACATGAGATTAGCAAGTGATTTTTTAATATAAATTTCTTGCTCATAATCCATTTCAAAATGACATTTTTGTGTTTTTTTTTTCATTACATTTATTATAACCATTGGTACGAATTCAGATGTACCTCTATATTAATTCCAAGCTGACATCACCTAAAACGAAGCTCTCTCTTGTGTTACATTTTTGTTGAGAAAGTGCTTCCTGTTTTGGGCATTGTAAGCATTGGGTAACATCCAGTAAGATTTACTATAGGATTTACTTTCTTTTCGCTTCTATAGTTTAATAGAACTTTAATGTCAAAATTAAACATGTTTTATTTTAGCAAGTGTATTTTTTTTTACTATAAATGCCCTGCTCCTAATCAATTTCCAAAGAATATTTTCATATTTTTTTTTCATTACTTTTATTTCCATTGGTAAGAATTCAGAAGTACCTCTATATTAGTTCCAAACTAACATCACACAAAACAAAGTTCTCTCTTGTGTTATATTCCTGGTGAGAAAGTGCTTCCTTTTTTGGGCATTGTAGGCATTGGGAAACATCATCCAGACTGCTTAAGTTACATTTAAGCCGTCTCCTCATAATTTTAGATTTTATTTTCAATTGTGTTTTGAAATTGTTTAAGTAATAGCTACTGCTCAGTATTCTAAAACTGAGTGAATTGAGTGATTTTAGCCATGATTAATATTTTGATTTGTATCATTAAATAAATGTAAAACTTAATAGGCTCTATACAATTCAGTATAAACAATAAGTATCTACAAAATTCAACTCTCCTGGCTTATCATGAATATGCTGAATGGGAGTTTAAACAAAAATCACACCCTTTGCTATGCAGAGGCTCTCACATACATATGTTAATTAAAAAGCACACCCATTTGTCCGAATGACTAATTGCATAACTCCTATTTTGGTCAAAACAAACAAAATGCCCTCTCAAATGTGATTGGCTGGGAACTGCACTGCTTTTGCTTATAAAAGACTACAAATGCCAGCACAGTTAGATGAACTTGAGACATAAACCAAGGATAAACATTCCAAGACAATAACATTTCTGAATGGGTAGGTAAGCATACAACTTCAGTTTTTCTACATATGGATCTTCTTGAAAATACAAGCATTAAATATCATACAGGGGCTCTTTGATGATTTAGACTAGATCAGACATAAGTTTCTGTTTTAATTATATTATAGCTATATGAATCATCTGAAACTCAATGATTTTCATTGTTTTATTATTATCATCATAATTTAAGTAATAGCTACTGCTCAGTATTCTAAAACTGAGTGAATTGAGTGATTTTAGCCATGATTAATATTTTGATTTGTATCATTAAATAAATGTACAACTTAATAGGCTCTATAAAATTCAGTATAAACAATAAGTATCTACAAAATTCAACTCTCCTGGCTTGTCATGAATATGCTGAAAGGGAGTTTAAACAAAAATCACACCCTTTGCTATGCAGAGGCTTTCTCACATACATATGTTAATTAAAAAGCACACCCATTTGTCCGAATGACTCATTGCATAACTCCTATTTTTGTCAAAACAAACAAAATGCCCTCTCAAATGTGATTGGCTGGGAACTGCACTGCTTTTGCTTATAAAATACTACAAATGCCAGCACAGTTAGATGAACTTGAGACATAAACCAAGGACAAACATTCCAAGACAATAACATTTCTGAATGGGTAGGTAAGCATACAACTTCAGTTTTTCTACACATGGATCTTCTTGAAAATACAAGCATTCAATATCATACAGAGGCTCTTTGATGATTTAGACTAGATCAGACATAAGTTTCTGTTTTAATTATATTATAGCTATATTAAACATCTGAAACTCAATGATTTTCATTGTGTTATTATTATTATCATCATTGCTTAAACTTACTTCTATATTAATTCCAAGCTGACATCACCTAAAACGAAGCTCTCTCTTGTGTTACATTTCTGTTGAGAAAGTGCTTCCTGTTTTGGGCATTGTAAGCATTGGGTAACATCCAGTAAGATTTACTATAGGATTTACTTTCTTTTCGCTTCTATAGTTTAATAGAACTTTAATGTCAAAATTAAACATGTTTTATTTTAGCAAGTGTATTTTTTTTACTATAAATGCCCTGCTCATAATCAATTTCAAAGAATATTTTCATATTTTTTTTTTTCATTACTTTTATTTCCATTGGTAAGAATTCAGAAGTACCTCTATATTAATTCCAAGCTGACATCACCTAAAATGAAGCTCTCTCTTGTGTTACATTTCTGTTGAGAAAGTGCTTCCTGTTTTGGGCATTGTAAGCATTGGGTTACATCCAGTAAGATTTACTATAGGATTTACTTTCTTTTCGCTTCTATAGTTTAATAGAACTTTAATGTCAAAATTAAACATGTTTTAATTTAGCTAGTGTATTTTTTTTTACTATAAATGCCCTGCTCATAATCAATTTCTAAAGAATATTTTCATATTTTTTTTCATTACTTTTATTTCCATTGGTAAGAATTCAGAAGTACCTCTATATTAATTCCAAGCTGACATCACCTAAAACGAAGCTCTCTCTTGTGTTACATTTCTGTTGAGAAAGTGCTTCCTGTTTTAGGCATTGTAAGCATTGGGTAAAAAACAGTCAGATTTACTATTTAACTTACAATACTTTCTTTTATTTAATAAAGTTTAATAGAACTTTAATTTTAGAATTGAACATGAGATTAGCAAGTGATTTTTTAATATAAATTTCTTGCTCATAATCCATTTCAAAATGACATTTTTGTGTTTTTTTTTTCATTACATTTATTATAACCATTGGTACGAATTCAGATGTACCTCTATATTAATTCCAAGCTGACATCACCTAAAACGAAGCTCTCTCTTGTGTTACATTTTTGTTGAGAAAGTGCTTCCTGTTTTGGGCATTGTAAGCATTGGGTAACATGCAGTAAGATTTACTATAGGATTTACTTTCTTTTCGCTTCTATAGTTTAATAGAACTTTAATGTCAAAATTAAACATGTTTTATTTTAGCAAGTGTATTTTTTTTTACTATAAATGCCCTGCTCCTAATCAATTTCCAAAAAATATTTTCATATTTTTTTTCATTACTTTTATTTCCATTGGTAAGAATTCAGAAGTACCTCTATATTAGTTCCAAACTAACATCACACAAAACAAAGTTCTCTTTTGTGTTATATTCCTGGTGAGAAAGTGCTTCCTTTTTTGGGCATTGTAGGCATTGGGAAACATCATCCAGACTGCTTAAGTTACATTTAAGCCGTCTCCTCATAATTTTAGATTTTATTTTCAATTGTGTTTTGAAATTGTTTAAGTAATAGCTACTGCTCAGTATTCTAAAACTGAGTGAATTGAGTGATTTTAGCCATGATTAATATTTTGATTTGTATCATTAAATAAATGTAAAACTTAATAGGCTCTATACAATTCAGTATAAACAATAAGTATCTACAAAATTCAACTCTCCTGGCTTATCATGAATATGCTGAATGGGAGTTTAAACAAAAATCACACCCTTTGCTATGCAGAGGCTCTCACATACATATGTTAATTAAAAAGCACACCCATTTGTCCGAATGACTAATTGCATAACTCCTATTTTGGTCAAAACAAACAAAATGCCCTCTCAAATGTGATTGGCTGGGAACTACACTGCTTTTGCTTATAAAAGACTACAAATGCCAGCACAGTTAGATGAACTTGAGACATAAACCAAGGATAAACATTCCAAGACAATAACATTTCTGAATGGGTAGGTAAGCATACAACTTCAGTTTTTCTACATATGGATCTTCTTGAAAATACAAGCATTAAATATCATACAGGGGCTCTTTGATGATTTAGACTAGATCAGACATAAGTTTCTGTTTTAATTATATTATAGCTATATGAATCATCTGAAACTCAATGATTTTCATTGTTTTATTATTATCATCATCATTTAAGTAATAGCTACTGCTCAGTATTCTAAAACTGAGTGAATTGAGTGATTTTAGCCATGATTAATATTTTGATTTGTATCATTAAATAAATGTACAACTTAATAGGCTCTATAAAATTCAGTATAAACAATAAGTATCTACAAAATTCAACTCTCCTGGCTTATCATGAATATGCTGAATGGGAGTTTAAACAAAAATCACACCCTTTGCTATGCAGAGGCTTTCTCACATACATATGTTAATTAAAAAGCACACCCATTTGTCCGAATGACTCATTGCATAACTCCTATTTTTGTCAAAACAAACAAAATGCCCTCTCAAATGTGATTGGCTGGGAACTGCACTGCTTTTGCTTATAAAAGACTACAAATGCCAGCACAGTTAGATGAACTTGAGACATAAACCAAGGACAAACATTCCAAGACAATAACATTTCTGAATGGGTAGGTAAGCATACAACTTCAGTTTTTCTACATATGGATCTTCTTGAAAATACAAGCATTCAATATCATACAGAGGCTCTTTGATGATTTAGACTAGATCAGACATAAGTTTCTGTTTTAATTATATTATAGCTATATTAAACATCTGAAACTCAATGATTTTCATTGTTTTATTATTATCATCATCATTGCTTAAACTTACTTCTATATTAATTCCAAGCTGACATCACCTAAAACGAAGCTCTCTCTTGTGTTACATTTCTGTTGAGAACGTGCTTCCTGTTTTGGGCATTGTAAGCATTGGGTAACATCCAGTAAGATTTACTATAGGATTTACTTTCTTTTCGCTTCTATAGTTTTATAGAACTTTAATGTCAAAATTAAACATGTTTTATTTTAGCAAGTGTATTTTTTTTACTATAAATGCCCTGCTCATAATCAATTTCCAAAGAATATTTTCATATTTTTTTTTTCATTACTTTTATTTCCATTGGTAAGTATTCAGATGTACCTCTATATTAATTCCAAGCTGACATCACCTAAAACGAAGCTCTCTTTTGTGTTACATTTCTGTTGAGAAAGTGCTTCCTGTTTTGGGCATTGTAAGCATTGGGTAACATCCAGTAAGATTTACTATAGGATTTACTTTCTTTTCGCTTCTATAGTTTAATAGAACTTTAATGTCAAAATTAAACATGTTTTATTTTAGCAAGTGTATTATTTTTACTATAAATGCCCTGCTCATAATCAATTTCCAAAGAATATTTTCATTTTTTTTTTCATTACTTTTATTTCCATTGGTAAGAATTCAGAAATATCTCTATATTAGTTCCAAACTAACATCACACAAAACAAAGTTCTCTCTTGTGTTATATTCCTGGTGAGAAAGTGCTCCCTTTTTGGGGCATTGTAGGCATTGGGAAACATCATCCAGACTGCTTAAGTTACATTTAAGCTGTCTCCTCATAATTTTAGATTTTATTTTCAATTGTGTTTTGAAATTGTTTAAGTAATAGCTACTGCTCAGTATTCTAAAACTGAGTGAATTGAGTGATTTTAGCCATGATTAATATTTTGATTTGTATCATTAAATAAATGTACAACTTAATAGGCTCTATAAAAATCAGTATAAACAATAAGTATCTAAAAAATTCAACTCTCCTGTCTTGTCATGAATATGCTGAAAGTGAGTTTAAACAAAATCACACCCTTTGCTATGCAGAGGCTTTCTCACATACATATGTTAATTAAAAAGCACACCCATTTGTCCGAATGACTAATTGCATAACTCCTATTTTGGTCAAAACAAACAAAATGCCCTCTCAAATGTGATTGGCTGGGAACTGCACTGCTTTTGCTTATAAAAGACTATAAATGCCAGCACAGTTAGATGAACTTGAGACATAAACCAAGGACAAACTTTCCAAGACAATAACATTTCTGAATGGGTAGGTAAGCATACAACTTCAGTTTTTCTACACATGGATCTTCTTGAAAATACAAGCATTCAATATCATACAGAGGCTCTTTGATGATTTAGACTAGATCAGACATAAGTTTCTGTTTTAATTATATTATAGCTATATTAAACATCTGAAACTCAATGATTTTCATTGTGTTATTATTATTATCATCATTGCTTAAACTTACTTCTATATTAATTCCAAGCTGACATCACCTAAAACGAAGCTCTCTCTTGTGTTACATTTCTGTTGAGAAAGTGCTTCCTGTTTTGGGCATTGTAAGCATTGGGTAACATCCAGTAAGATTTACTATAGGATTTACTTTCTTTTCGCTTCTATAGTTTAATAGAACTTTAATGTCAAAATTAAACATGTTTTATTTTAGCAAGTGTATTTTTTTTACTATAAATGCCCTGCTCATAATCAATTTCAAAGAATATTTTCATATTTTTTTTTTTCATTACTTTTATTTCCATTGGTAAGAATTCAGAAGTACCTCTATATTAATTCCAAGCTGACATCACCTAAAACGAAGCTCTCTCTTGTGTTACATTTCTGTTGAGAAAGTGCTTCCTGTTTTGGGCATTGTAAGCATTGGGTTACATCCAGTAAGATTTACTATAGGATTTACTTTCTTTTCGCTTCTATAGTTTAATAGAACTTTAATGTCAAAATTAAACATGTTTTAATTTAGCAAGTGTATTTTTTTTTTACTATAAATGCCCTGCTCATAATCAATTTCTAAAGAATATTTTCATATTTTTTTTTCATTACTTTTATTTCCATTGGTAAGAATTCAGAAGTACCTCTATATTAATTCCAAGCTGACATCACCTAAAACGAAGCTCTCTCTTGTGTTACATTTCTGTTGAGAAAGTGCTTCCTGTTTTAGGCATTGTAAGCATTGGGTAAAAAACAGTCAGATTTACTATTTAACTTACAATACTTTCTTTTATTTAATAAAGTTTAATAGAACTTTAATGTCAGAATTGAACATGAGATTAGCAAGTGATTTTTTAATATAAATTTCTTGCTCATAATCCATTTCAAAATGACATTTTTGTGTTTTTTTTTTCATTACATTTATTATAACCATTGGTACGAATTCAGATGTACCTCTATATTAATTCCAAGCTGACATCACCTAAAACGAAGCTCTCTCTTGTGTTACATTTTTGTTGAGAAAGTGCTTCCTGTTTTGGGCATTGTAAGCATTGGGTAACATCCAGTAAGATTTACTATAGGATTTACTTTCTTTTCGCTTCTATAGTTTAATAGAACTTTAATGTCAAAATTAAACATGTTTTATTTTAGCAAGTGTATTTTTTTTTACTATAAATGCCCTGCTCCTAATCAATTTCCAAAGAATATTTTCATATTTTTTTTTCATTACTTTTATTTCCATTGGTAAGAATTCAGAAGTACCTCTATATTAGTTCCAAACTAACATCACACAAAACAAAGTTCTCTCTTGTGTTATATTCCTGGTGAGAAAGTGCTTCCTTTTTTGGGCATTGTAGGCATTGGGAAACATCATCCAGACTGCTTAAGTTACATTTAAGCCGTCTCCTCATAATTTTAGATTTTATTTTCAATTGTGTTTTGAAATTGTTTAAGTAATAGCTACTGCTCAGTATTCTAAAACTGAGTGAATTGAGTGATTTTAGCCATGATTAATATTTTGATTTGTATCATTAAATAAATGTAAAACTTAATAGGCTCTATACAATTCAGTATAAACAATAAGTATCTACAAAATTCAACTCTCCTGGCTTATCATGAATATGCTGAATGGGAGTTTAAACAAAAATCACACCCTTTGCTATGCAGAGGCTCTCACATACATATGTTAATTAAAAAGCACACCCATTTGTCCGAATGACTAATTGCATAACTCCTATTTTGGTCAAAACAAACAAAATGCCCTCTCAAATGTGATTGGCTGGGAACTGCACTGCTTTTGCTTATAAAAGACTACAAATGCCAGCACAGTTAGATGAACTTGAGACATAAACCAAGGATAAACATTCCAAGACAATAACATTTCTGAATGGGTAGGTAAGCATACAACTTCAGTTTTTCTACATATGGATCTTCTTGAAAATACAAGCATTAAATATCATACAGGGGCTCTTTGATGATTTAGACTAGATCAGACATAAGTTTCTGTTTTAATTATATTATAGCTATATGAATCATCTGAAACTCAATGATTTTCATTGTTTTATTATTATCATCATAATTTAAGTAATAGCTACTGCTCAGTATTCTAAAACTGAGTGAATTGAGTGATTTTAGCCATGATTAATATTTTGATTTGTATCATTAAATAAATGTACAACTTAATAGGCTCTATAAAATTCAGTATAAACAATAAGTATCTACAAAATTCAACTCTCCTGGCTTGTCATGAATATGCTGAAAGGGAGTTTAAACAAAAATCACACCCTTTGCTATGCAGAGGCTTTCTCACATACATATGTTAATTAAAAAGCACACCCATTTGTCCGAATGACTCATTGCATAACTCCTATTTTTGTCAAAACAAACAAAATGCCCTCTCAAATGTGATTGGCTGGGAACTGCACTGCTTTTGCTTATAAAATACTACAAATGCCAGCACAGTTAGATGAACTTGAGACATAAACCAAGGACAAACATTCCAAGACAATAACATTTCTGAATGGGTAGGTAAGCATACAACTTCAGTTTTTCTACACATGGATCTTCTTGAAAATACAAGCATTCAATATCATACAGAGGCTCTTTGATGATTTAGACTAGATCAGACATAAGTTTCTGTTTTAATTATATTATAGCTATATTAAACATCTGAAACTCAATGATTTTCATTGTGTTATTATTATTATCATCATTGCTTAAACTTACTTCTATATTAATTCCAAGCTGACATCACCTAAAACGAAGCTCTCTCTTGTGTTACATTTCTGTTGAGAAAGTGCTTCCTGTTTTGGGCATTGTAAGCATTGGGTAACATCCAGTAAGATTTACTATAGGATTTACTTTCTTTTCGCTTCTATAGTTTAATAGAACTTTAATGTCAAAATTAAACATGTTTTATTTTAGCAAGTGTATTTTTTTTTACTATAAATGCCCTGCTCCTAATCAATTTCCAAAGAATATTTTCATATTTTTTTTTCATTACTTTTATTTCCATTGGTAAGAATTCAGAAGTACCTCTATATTAGTTCCAAACTAACATCACACAAAACAAAGTTCTCTCTTGTGTTATATTCCTGGTGAGAAAGTGCTTCCTTTTTTGGGCATTGTAGGCATTGGGAAACATCATCCAGACTGCTTAAGTTACATTTAAGCCGTCTCCTCATAATTTTAGATTTTATTTTCAATTGTGTTTTGAAATTGTTTAAGTAATAGCTACTGCTCAGTATTCTAAAACTGAGTGAATTGAGTGATTTTAGCCATGATTAATATTTTGATTTGTATCATTAAATAAATGTAAAACTTAATAGGCTCTATACAATTCAGTATAAACAATAAGTATCTACAAAATTCAACTCTCCTGGCTTATCATGAATATGCTGAATGGGAGTTTAAACAAAAATCACACCCTTTGCTATGCAGAGGCTCTCACATACATATGTTAATTAAAAAGCACACCCATTTGTCCGAATGACTAATTGCATAACTCCTATTTTGGTCAAAACAAACAAAATGCCCTCTCAAATGTGATTGGCTGGGAACTGCACTGCTTTTGCTTATAAAAGACTACAAATGCCAGCACAGTTAGATGAACTTGAGACATAAACCAAGGATAAACATTCCAAGACAATAACATTTCTGAATGGGTAGGTAAGCATACAACTTCAGTTTTTCTACATATGGATCTTCTTGAAAATACAAGCATTAAATATCATACAGGGGCTCTTTGATGATTTAGACTAGATCAGACATAAGTTTCTGTTTTAATTATATTATAGCTATATGAATCATCTGAAACTCAATGATTTTCATTGTTTTATTATTATCATCATAATTTAAGTAATAGCTACTGCTCAGTATTCTAAAACTGAGTGAATTGAGTGATTTTAGCCATGATTAATATTTTGATTTGTATCATTAAATAAATGTACAACTTAATAGGCTCTATAAAATTCAGTATAAACAATAAGTATCTACAAAATTCAACTCTCCTGGCTTGTCATGAATATGCTGAAAGGGAGTTTAAACAAAAATCACACCCTTTGCTATGCAGAGGCTTTCTCACATACATATGTTAATTAAAAAGCACACCCATTTGTCCGAATGACTCATTGCATAACTCCTATTTTTGTCAAAACAAACAAAATGCCCTCTCAAATGTGATTGGCTGGGAACTGCACTGCTTTTGCTTATAAAATACTACAAATGCCAGCACAGTTAGATGAACTTGAGACATAAACCAAGGACAAACATTCCAAGACAATAACATTTCTGAATGGGTAGGTAAGCATACAACTTCAGTTTTTCTACACATGGATCTTCTTGAAAATACAAGCATTCAATATCATACAGAGGCTCTTTGATGATTTAGACTAGATCAGACATAAGTTTCTGTTTTAATTATATTATAGCTATATTAAACATCTGAAACTCAATGATTTTCATTGTGTTATTATTATTATCATCATTGCTTAAACTTACTTCTATATTAATTCCAAGCTGACATCACCTAAAACGAAGCTCTCTCTTGTGTTACATTTCTGTTGAGAAAGTGCTTCCTGTTTTGGGCATTGTAAGCATTGGGTAACATCCAGTAAGATTTACTATAGGATTTACTTTCTTTTCGCTTCTATAGTTTAATAGAACTTTAATGTCAAAATTAAACATGTTTTATTTTAGCAAGTGTATTTTTTTTACTATAAATGCCCTGCTCATAATCAATTTCAAAGAATATTTTCATATTTTTTTTTTTCATTACTTTTATTTCCATTGGTAAGAATTCAGAAGTACCTCTATATTAATTCCAAGCTGACATCACCTAAAATGAAGCTCTCTCTTGTGTTACATTTCTGTTGAGAAAGTGCTTCCTGTTTTGGGCATTGTAAGCATTGGGTTACATCCAGTAAGATTTACTATAGGATTTACTTTCTTTTCGCTTCTATAGTTTAATAGAACTTTAATGTCAAAATTAAACATGTTTTAATTTAGCTAGTGTATTTTTTTTTACTATAAATGCCCTGCTCATAATCAATTTCTAAAGAATATTTTCATATTTTTTTTCATTACTTTTATTTCCATTGGTAAGAATTCAGAAGTACCTCTATATTAATTCCAAGCTGACATCACCTAAAACGAAGCTCTCTCTTGTGTTACATTTCTGTTGAGAAAGTGCTTCCTGTTTTAGGCATTGTAAGCATTGGGTAAAAAACAGTCAGATTTACTATTTAACTTACAATACTTTCTTTTATTTAATAAAGTTTAATAGAACTTTAATTTTAGAATTGAACATGAGATTAGCAAGTGATTTTTTAATATAAATTTCTTGCTCATAATCCATTTCAAAATGACATTTTTGTGTTTTTTTTTTCATTACATTTATTATAACCATTGGTACGAATTCAGATGTACCTCTATATTAATTCCAAGCTGACATCACCTAAAACGAAGCTCTCTCTTGTGTTACATTTTTGTTGAGAAAGTGCTTCCTGTTTTGGGCATTGTAAGCATTGGGTAACATCCAGTAAGATTTACTATAGGATTTACTTTCTTTTCGCTTCTATAGTTTAATAGAACTTTAATGTCAAAATTAAACATGTTTTATTTTAGCAAGTGTATTTTTTTTTACTATAAATGCCCTGCTCCTAATCAATTTCCAAAAAATATTTTCATATTTTTTTTCATTACTTTTATTTCCATTGGTAAGAATTCAGAAGTACCTCTATATTAGTTCCAAACTAACATCACACAAAACAAAGTTCTCTTTTGTGTTATATTCCTGGTGAGAAAGTGCTTCCTTTTTTGGGCATTGTAGGCATTGGGAAACATCATCCAGACTGCTTAAGTTACATTTAAGCCGTCTCCTCATAATTTTAGATTTTATTTTCAATTGTGTTTTGAAATTGTTTAAGTAATAGCTACTGCTCAGTATTCTAAAACTGAGTGAATTGAGTGATTTTAGCCATGATTAATATTTTGATTTGTATCATTAAATAAATGTAAAACTTAATAGGCTCTATACAATTCAGTATAAACAATAAGTATCTACAAAATTCAACTCTCCTGGCTTATCATGAATATGCTGAATGGGAGTTTAAACAAAAATCACACCCTTTGCTATGCAGAGGCTCTCACATACATATGTTAATTAAAAAGCACACCCATTTGTCCGAATGACTAATTGCATAACTCCTATTTTGGTCAAAACAAACAAAATGCCCTCTCAAATGTGATTGGCTGGGAACTACACTGCTTTTGCTTATAAAAGACTACAAATGCCAGCACAGTTAGATGAACTTGAGACATAAACCAAGGATAAACATTCCAAGACAATAACATTTCTGAATGGGTAGGTAAGCATACAACTTCAGTTTTTCTACATATGGATCTTCTTGAAAATACAAGCATTAAATATCATACAGGGGCTCTTTGATGATTTAGACTAGATCAGACATAAGTTTCTGTTTTAATTATATTATAGCTATATGAATCATCTGAAACTCAATGATTTTCATTGTTTTATTATTATCATCATCATTTAAGTAATAGCTACTGCTCAGTATTCTAAAACTGAGTGAATTGAGTGATTTTAGCCATGATTAATATTTTGATTTGTATCATTAAATAAATGTACAACTTAATAGGCTCTATAAAATTCAGTATAAACAATAAGTATCTACAAAATTCAACTCTCCTGGCTTATCATGAATATGCTGAATGGGAGTTTAAACAAAAATCACACCCTTTGCTATGCAGAGGCTTTCTCACATACATATGTTAATTAAAAAGCACACCCATTTGTCCGAATGACTCATTGCATAACTCCTATTTTTGTCAAAACAAACAAAATGCCCTCTCAAATGTGATTGGCTGGGAACTGCACTGCTTTTGCTTATAAAAGACTACAAATGCCAGCACAGTTAGATGAACTTGAGACATAAACCAAGGACAAACATTCCAAGACAATAACATTTCTGAATGGGTAGGTAAGCATACAACTTCAGTTTTTCTACATATGGATCTTCTTGAAAATACAAGCATTCAATATCATACAGAGGCTCTTTGATGATTTAGACTAGATCAGACATAAGTTTCTGTTTTAATTATATTATAGCTATATTAAACATCTGAAACTCAATGATTTTCATTGTTTTATTATTATCATCATCATTGCTTAAACTTACTTCTATATTAATTCCAAGCTGACATCACCTAAAACGAAGCTCTCTCTTGTGTTACATTTCTGTTGAGAACGTGCTTCCTGTTTTGGGCATTGTAAGCATTGGGTAACATCCAGTAAGATTTACTATAGGATTTACTTTCTTTTCGCTTCTATAGTTTTATAGAACTTTAATGTCAAAATTAAACATGTTTTATTTTAGCAAGTGTATTTTTTTTACTATAAATGCCCTGCTCATAATCAATTTCCAAAGAATATTTTCATATTTTTTTTTTCATTACTTTTATTTCCATTGGTAAGTATTCAGATGTACCTCTATATTAATTCCAAGCTGACATCACCTAAAACGAAGCTCTCTTTTGTGTTACATTTCTGTTGAGAAAGTGCTTCCTGTTTTGGGCATTGTAAGCATTGGGTAACATCCAGTAAGATTTACTATAGGATTTACTTTCTTTTCGCTTCTATAGTTTAATAGAACTTTAATGTCAAAATTAAACATGTTTTATTTTAGCAAGTGTATTATTTTTACTATAAATGCCCTGCTCATAATCAATTTCCAAAGAATATTTTCATTTTTTTTTTCATTACTTTTATTTCCATTGGTAAGAATTCAGAAATATCTCTATATTAGTTCCAAACTAACATCACACAAAACAAAGTTCTCTCTTGTGTTATATTCCTGGTGAGAAAGTGCTCCCTTTTTGGGGCATTGTAGGCATTGGGAAACATCATCCAGACTGCTTAAGTTACATTTAAGCTGTCTCCTCATAATTTTAGATTTTATTTTCAATTGTGTTTTGAAATTGTTTAAGTAATAGCTACTGCTCAGTATTCTAAAACTGAGTGAATTGAGTGATTTTAGCCATGATTAATATTTTGATTTGTATCATTAAATAAATGTACAACTTAATAGGCTCTATAAAAATCAGTATAAACAATAAGTATCTAAAAAATTCAACTCTCCTGTCTTGTCATGAATATGCTGAAAGTGAGTTTAAACAAAATCACACCCTTTGCTATGCAGAGGCTTTCTCACATACATATGTTAATTAAAAAGCACACCCATTTGTCCGAATGACTAATTGCATAACTCCTATTTTGGTCAAAACAAACAAAATGCCCTCTCAAATGTGATTGGCTGGGAACTGCACTGCTTTTGCTTATAAAAGACTATAAATGCCAGCACAGTTAGATGAACTTGAGACATAAACCAAGGACAAACTTTCCAAGACAATAACATTTCTGAATGGGTAGGTAAGCATACAACTTCAGTTTTTCTACACATGGATCTTCTTGAAAATACAAGCATTCAATATCATACAGAGGCTCTTTGATGATTTAGACTAGATCAGACATAAGTTTCTGTTTTAATTATATTATAGCTATATTAAACATCTGAAACTCAATGATTTTCATTGTGTTATTATTATTATCATCATTGCTTAAACTTACTTCTATATTAATTCCAAGCTGACATCACCTAAAACGAAGCTCTCTCTTGTGTTACATTTCTGTTGAGAAAGTGCTTCCTGTTTTGGGCATTGTAAGCATTGGGTAACATCCAGTAAGATTTACTATAGGATTTACTTTCTTTTCGCTTCTATAGTTTAATAGAACTTTAATGTCAAAATTAAACATGTTTTATTTTAGCAAGTGTATTTTTTTTACTATAAATGCCCTGCTCATAATCAATTTCAAAGAATATTTTCATATTTTTTTTTTTCATTACTTTTATTTCCATTGGTAAGAATTCAGAAGTACCTCTATATTAATTCCAAGCTGACATCACCTAAAACGAAGCTCTCTCTTGTGTTACATTTCTGTTGAGAAAGTGCTTCCTGTTTTGGGCATTGTAAGCATTGGGTTACATCCAGTAAGATTTACTATAGGATTTACTTTCTTTTCGCTTCTATAGTTTAATAGAACTTTAATGTCAAAATTAAACATGTTTTAATTTAGCAAGTGTATTTTTTTTTTACTATAAATGCCCTGCTCATAATCAATTTCTAAAGAATATTTTCATATTTTTTTTTCATTACTTTTATTTCCATTGGTAAGAATTCAGAAGTACCTCTATATTAATTCCAAGCTGACATCACCTAAAACGAAGCTCTCTCTTGTGTTACATTTCTGTTGAGAAAGTGCTTCCTGTTTTAGGCATTGTAAGCATTGGGTAAAAAACAGTCAGATTTACTATTTAACTTACAATACTTTCTTTTATTTAATAAAGTTTAATAGAACTTTAATGTCAGAATTGAACATGAGATTAGCAAGTGATTTTTTAATATAAATTTCTTGCTCATAATCCATTTCAAAATGACATTTTTGTGTTTTTTTTTTCATTACATTTATTATAACCATTGGTACGAATTCAGATGTACCTCTATATTAATTCCAAGCTGACATCACCTAAAACGAAGCTCTCTCTTGTGTTACATTTTTGTTGAGAAAGTGCTTCCTGTTTTGGGCATTGTAAGCATTGGGTAACATCCAGTAAGATTTACTATAGGATTTACTTTCTTTTCGCTTCTATAGTTTAATAGAACTTTAATGTCAAAATTAAACATGTTTTATTTTAGCAAGTGTATTTTTTTTTACTATAAATGCCCTGCTCCTAATCAATTTCCAAAGAATATTTTCATATTTTTTTTTCATTACTTTTATTTCCATTGGTAAGAATTCAGAAGTACCTCTATATTAGTTCCAAACTAACATCACACAAAACAAAGTTCTCTCTTGTGTTATATTCCTGGTGAGAAAGTGCTTCCTTTTTTGGGCATTGTAGGCATTGGGAAACATCATCCAGACTGCTTAAGTTACATTTAAGCCGTCTCCTCATAATTTTAGATTTTATTTTCAATTGTGTTTTGAAATTGTTTAAGTAATAGCTACTGCTCAGTATTCTAAAACTGAGTGAATTGAGTGATTTTAGCCATGATTAATATTTTGATTTGTATCATTAAATAAATGTAAAACTTAATAGGCTCTATACAATTCAGTATAAACAATAAGTATCTACAAAATTCAACTCTCCTGGCTTATCATGAATATGCTGAATGGGAGTTTAAACAAAAATCACACCCTTTGCTATGCAGAGGCTCTCACATACATATGTTAATTAAAAAGCACACCCATTTGTCCGAATGACTAATTGCATAACTCCTATTTTGGTCAAAACAAACAAAATGCCCTCTCAAATGTGATTGGCTGGGAACTGCACTGCTTTTGCTTATAAAAGACTACAAATGCCAGCACAGTTAGATGAACTTGAGACATAAACCAAGGATAAACATTCCAAGACAATAACATTTCTGAATGGGTAGGTAAGCATACAACTTCAGTTTTTCTACATATGGATCTTCTTGAAAATACAAGCATTAAATATCATACAGGGGCTCTTTGATGATTTAGACTAGATCAGACATAAGTTTCTGTTTTAATTATATTATAGCTATATGAATCATCTGAAACTCAATGATTTTCATTGTTTTATTATTATCATCATAATTTAAGTAATAGCTACTGCTCAGTATTCTAAAACTGAGTGAATTGAGTGATTTTAGCCATGATTAATATTTTGATTTGTATCATTAAATAAATGTACAACTTAATAGGCTCTATAAAATTCAGTATAAACAATAAGTATCTACAAAATTCAACTCTCCTGGCTTGTCATGAATATGCTGAAAGGGAGTTTAAACAAAAATCACACCCTTTGCTATGCAGAGGCTTTCTCACATACATATGTTAATTAAAAAGCACACCCATTTGTCCGAATGACTCATTGCATAACTCCTATTTTTGTCAAAACAAACAAAATGCCCTCTCAAATGTGATTGGCTGGGAACTGCACTGCTTTTGCTTATAAAATACTACAAATGCCAGCACAGTTAGATGAACTTGAGACATAAACCAAGGACAAACATTCCAAGACAATAACATTTCTGAATGGGTAGGTAAGCATACAACTTCAGTTTTTCTACACATGGATCTTCTTGAAAATACAAGCATTCAATATCATACAGAGGCTCTTTGATGATTTAGACTAGATCAGACATAAGTTTCTGTTTTAATTATATTATAGCTATATTAAACATCTGAAACTCAATGATTTTCATTGTGTTATTATTATTATCATCATTGCTTAAACTTACTTCTATATTAATTCCAAGCTGACATCACCTAAAACGAAGCTCTCTCTTGTGTTACATTTCTGTTGAGAAAGTGCTTCCTGTTTTGGGCATTGTAAGCATTGGGTAACATCCAGTTAGATTTACTATAGGATTTACTTTCTTTTCGCTTCTATAGTTTAATAGAACTTTAATGTCAAAATTAAACATGTTTTATTTTAGCAAGTGTATTTTTTTTACTATAAATGCCCTGCTCATAATCAATTTCAAAGAATATTTTCATATTTTTTTTTTTCATTACTTTTATTTCCATTGGTAAGAATTCAGAAGTACCTCTATATTAATTCCAAGCTGACATCACCTAAAATGAAGCTCTCTCTTGTGTTACATTTCTGTTGAGAAAGTGCTTCCTGTTTTGGGCATTGTAAGCATTGGGTTACATCCAGTAAGATTTACTATAGGATTTACTTTCTTTTCGCTTCTATAGTTTAATAGAACTTTAATGTCAAAATTAAACATGTTTTAATTTAGCTAGTGTATTTTTTTTTACTATAAATGCCCTGCTCATAATCAATTTCTAAAGAATATTTTCATATTTTTTTTCATTACTTTTATTTCCATTGGTAAGAATTCAGAAGTACCTCTATATTAATTCCAAGCTGACATCACCTAAAACGAAGCTCTCTCTTGTGTTACATTTCTGTTGAGAAAGTGCTTCCTGTTTTAGGCATTGTAAGCATTGGGTAAAAAACAGTCAGATTTACTATTTAACTTACAATACTTTCTTTTATTTAATAAAGTTTAATAGAACTTTAATTTTAGAATTGAACATGAGATTAGCAAGTGATTTTTTAATATAAATTTCTTGCTCATAATCCATTTCAAAATGACATTTTTGTGTTTTTTTTTTCATTACATTTATTATAACCATTGGTACGAATTCAGATGTACCTCTATATTAATTCCAAGCTGACATCACCTAAAACGAAGCTCTCTCTTGTGTTACATTTTTGTTGAGAAAGTGCTTCCTGTTTTGGGCATTGTAAGCATTGGGTAACATCCAGTAAGATTTACTATAGGATTTACTTTCTTTTCGCTTCTATAGTTTAATAGAACTTTAATGTCAAAATTAAACATGTTTTATTTTAGCAAGTGTATTTTTTTTTACTATAAATGCCCTGCTCCTAATCAATTTCCAAAAAATATTTTCATATTTTTTTTCATTACTTTTATTTCCATTGGTAAGAATTCAGAAGTACCTCTATATTAGTTCCAAACTAACATCACACAAAACAAAGTTCTCTTTTGTGTTATATTCCTGGTGAGAAAGTGCTTCCTTTTTTGGGCATTGTAGGCATTGGGAAACATCATCCAGACTGCTTAAGTTACATTTAAGCCGTCTCCTCATAATTTTAGATTTTATTTTCAATTGTGTTTTGAAATTGTTTAAGTAATAGCTACTGCTCAGTATTCTAAAACTGAGTGAATTGAGTGATTTTAGCCATGATTAATATTTTGATTTGTATCATTAAATAAATGTAAAACTTAATAGGCTCTATACAATTCAGTATAAACAATAAGTATCTACAAAATTCAACTCTCCTGGCTTATCATGAATATGCTGAATGGGAGTTTAAACAAAAATCACACCCTTTGCTATGCAGAGGCTCTCACATACATATGTTAATTAAAAAGCACACCCATTTGTCCGAATGACTAATTGCATAACTCCTATTTTGGTCAAAACAAACAAAATGCCCTCTCAAATGTGATTGGCTGGGAACTACACTGCTTTTGCTTATAAAAGACTACAAATGCCAGCACAGTTAGATGAACTTGAGACATAAACCAAGGATAAACATTCCAAGACAATAACATTTCTGAATGGGTAGGTAAGCATACAACTTCAGTTTTTCTACATATGGATCTTCTTGAAAATACAAGCATTAAATATCATACAGGGGCTCTTTGATGATTTAGACTAGATCAGACATAAGTTTCTGTTTTAATTATATTATAGCTATATGAATCATCTGAAACTCAATGATTTTCATTGTTTTATTATTATCATCATCATTTAAGTAATAGCTACTGCTCAGTATTCTAAAACTGAGTGAATTGAGTGATTTTAGCCATGATTAATATTTTGATTTGTATCATTAAATAAATGTACAACTTAATAGGCTCTATAAAATTCAGTATAAACAATAAGTATCTACAAAATTCAACTCTCCTGGCTTGTCATGAATATGCTGAAAGGGAGTTTAAACAAAAATCACACCCTTTGCTATGCAGAGGCTTTCTCACATACATATGTTAATTAAAAAGCACACCCATTTGTCCGAATGACTCATTGCATAACTCCTATTTTTGTCAAAACAAACAAAATGCCCTCTCAAATGTGATTGGCTGGGAACTGCACTGCTTTTGCTTATAAAAGACTACAAATGCCAGCACAGTTAGATGAACTTGAGACATAAACCAAGGACAAACATTCCAAGACAATAACATTTCTGAATGGGTAGGTAAGCATACAACTTCAGTTTTTCTACATATGGATCTTCTTGAAAATACAAGCATTCAATATCATACAGAGGCTCTTTGATGATTTAGACTAGATCAGACATAAGTTTCTGTTTTAATTATATTATAGCTATATTAAACATCTGAAACTCAATGATTTTCATTGTGTTATTATTATTATCATCATTGCTTAAACTTACTTCTATATTAATTCCAAGCTGACATCACCTAAAACAAAGCGCTCTCTCTTGTGTTACATTTCTGTTGAGAAAGTGCTTCCTGTTTTGGGCATTGTAAGCATTGGGTAACATCCAGTAAGATTTACTATAGGATTTACTTTCTTTTCGCTTCTATAGTTTAATAGAACTTTAATGTCAAAATTAAACATGTTTTATTTTAGCAAGTGTATTATTTTTACTATAAATGCCCTGCTCATAATCAATTTCCAAAGAATATTTTCATTTTTTTTTTCATTACTTTTATTTCCATTGGTAAGAATTCAGAAATATCTCTATATTAGTTCCAAACTAACATCACACAAAACAAAGTTCTCTCTTGTGTTATATTCCTGGTGAGAAAGTGCTTCCTTTTTTGGGCATTGTAGGCATTGGGAAACATCATCCAGACTGCTTAAGTTACATTTAAGCCGTCTCCTCATAATTTTAGATTTTATTTTCAATTGTGTTTTGAAATTGTTTAAGTAATAGCTACTGCTCAGTATTCTAAAACTGAGTGAATTGAGTGATTTTAGCCATGATTAATATTTTGATTTGTATCATTAAATAAATGTAAAACTTAATAGGCTCTATACAATTCAGTATAAAAAATAAGTATCTACAAAATTCAACTCTCCTGGCTTATCATGAATATGCTGAATGGGAGTTTAAACAAAAATCACACCCTTTGCTATGCAGAGGCTCTCACATACATATGTTAATTAAAAAGCACACCCATTTATCCGAATGACTAATTGCATAACTCCTATTTTGGTCAAAACAAACAAAATGCCCTCTCAAATGTGATTGGCTGGGAACTGCACTGCTTTTGCTTATAAAAGACTACAAATGCCAGCACAGTTAGATGAACTTGAGACATAAACCAAGGATAAACATTCCAAGACAATAACATTTCTGAATGGGTAGGTAAGCATACAACTTCAGTTTTTCTACATATGGATCTTCTTGAAAATACAAGCATTCAATATCATACAGAGGCTCTTTGATGATTTAGACTAGATCAGACATAAGTTTCTGTTTTAATTATATTATAGCTATATGAATCATCTGAAACTCAATGATTTTCATTGTTTTATTATTATCATCATCATTGCTTAAACTTACTTCTATATTAATTCCAAGCTGACATTACCTAAAACGAAGCTCTCTCTTGTGTTACATTTCTGTTGAGAAAGTGCTTCCTGTTTTGGGCATTGTAAGCATTGGGTAACATCCAGTAAGATTTACTATAGGATTTACTTTCTTTTCGCTTCTATAGTTTAATAGAACTTTAATGTCAAAATTAAACATATTTTATTTTAGCAAGTGTATTTTTTTTTACTATAAATGCCCTGCTCCTAATCAATTTCCAAAGAATATTTTCATATTTTTTTTTCATTACTTTTATTTCCATTGGTAAGAATTCAGAAGTACCTCTATATTAGTTCCAAACTAACATCACACAAAACAAAGTTCTCTCTTGTGTTATATTCCTGGTGAGAAAGTGCTTCCTTTTTTGGGCATTGTAGGCATTGGGAAACATCATCCAGACTGCTTAAGTTACATTTAAGCTGTCTCCTCATAATTTTATATTTTATTTTCAATTGTGTTTTGAAATTGTTTAAGTAATAGCTACTGCTCAGTATTCTAAAACTGAGTGAATTGAGTGATTTTAGCCATGATTAATATTTTGATTTGTATCATTAAATAAATGTACAACTTAATAGGCTCTATAAAATTCAGTATAAACAATAAGTATCTACAAAATTCAACTCTCCTGGCTTGTCATGAATATGCTGAAAGGGAGTTTAAACAAAAATCACACCCTTTGCTATGCAGAGGCTCTCACATACATATGTTAATTAAAAAGCACACCCATTTGTCCGAATGACTAATTGCATAACTCCTATTTTGGTCAAAACAAACAAAATGCACTCTCAAATGTGATTGGCTTGGAACTGCACTGCTTTTGCTTATAAAAGACTACAAATGCCAGCACAGTTAGATGAACTTGAGACATAAACCAAGGACAAACATTCCAAGACAATAACATTTCTGAATGGGTAGGTAAGCATACAACTTCAGTTTTTCTACATATGGATCTTCTTGAAAATACAAGCATTCAATATCATACAGAGGCTCTTTGATGATTTAGACTAGATCAGACATAAGTTTCTATTTTAATTATATTATAGCTATATTAAACATCTGAAACTCAATGATTTTCATTGTTTTATTATTATCATCATCATTGCTTAAACTTACTTCTATATTAATTCCAAGCTGACATCACCTAAAACAAAGCTCTCTCTTGTGTTACATTTCTGTTGAGAAAGTGCTTCCTGTTTTGGGCATTGTAAGCATTGGGTAACATCCAGTAAGATTTACTATAGGATTTACTTTCTTTTCGCTTCTATAGTTTAATAGAACTTTAATGTCAAAATTAAACATGTTTTATTTTAGCAAGTGTATTTTTTTTACTATAAATGCCCTGCTCATAATCAATTTCCAAAGAATATTTTCATATTTTTTTTTTCATTACTTTTATTTCCATTGGTAAGAATTCAGAAGTACCTCTATATTAATTCCAAGCTGACATCACCTAAAACGAAGCTCTCTCTTGTGTTACATTTCTGTTGAGAAAGTGCTTCCTGTTTTGGGCATTGTAAGCATTGGGTAACATCCAGTAAGATTTACTATAGGATTTACTTTCTTTTCGCTTCTATAGTTTAATAGAACTTTAATGTCAAAATTAAACATGTTTTATTTTAGCAAGTGTATTTTTTTTACTATAAATGCCCTGCTCATAATCAATTTCCAAAGAATATTTTCATATTTTTTTTTTCATTACTTTTATTTCAATTGGTAAGAATTCAGAAGTACCTCTATATTAATTCCAAGCTGACATCACCTAAAACGAAGCTCTCTCTTGTGTTACATTTCTGTTGAGAAAGTGCTTCCTGTTTTGGGCATTTTAAGCATTGGGTTACATCCAGTAAGATTTACTATAGGATTTACTTTCTTTTCGCTTCTATAGTTTAATAGAACTTTAATGTCAAAATTAAACATGTTTTAATTTAGCAAGTGTATTTTTTTTTACTATAAATGCCCTGCTCATAATCAATTTCTAAAGAATATTTTCATATTTTTTTTTCATTACTTTTATTTCCATTGGTAAGAATTCAGAAGTACCTCTATATTAATTCCAAGCTGACATCACCTAAAACGAAGCTCTCTCTTGTGTTACAATTCTGTTGAGAAAGTGCTTCCTGTTTTAGGCATTGTAAGCATTGGGTAACATCCAGTAAGATTTACTATAGGATTTACTTTCTTTTCGCTTCTATAGTTTAATAGAACTTTAATGTCAAAATTAAACATGTTTTATTTTAGCAAGTGTATTTTTTTTTACTATAAATGCCCTGCTCCTAATCAATTTCCAAAGAATATTTTCATATTTTTTTTTTCATTACTTTTATTTCCATTGGTAAGAATTCAGAAGTACCTCTATATTAGTTCCAAACTAACATCACACAAAACAAAGTTCTCTCTTGTGTTATATTCCTGGTGAGAAAGTGCTTCCTTTTTTGGGCATTGTAGGCATTGGGAAACATCATCCAGACTGCTTAAGTTACATTTAAGCCGTCTCCTCATAATTTTAGATTTTATTTTTAATTGTGTTTTGAAATTGTTTAAGTAATAGCTACTGCTCAGTATTCTAAAACTGAGTGAATTGAGTGATTTTAGCCATGATTAATATTTTGATTTGTATCATTAAATAAATGTAAAACTTAATAGGCTCTATACAATTCAGTATAAACAATAAGTATCTACAAAATTCAACTCTCCTGGCTTATCATGAATATGCTGAATGGGAGTTTAAACAAAAATCACACCCTTTGCTATGCAGAGGCTCTCACATACATATGTTAATTAAAAAGCACACCCATTTGTCCGAATGACTAATTGCATAACTCCTATTTTGGTCAAAACAAACAAAATGCCCTCTCAAATGTGATTGGCTGGGAACTGCACTGCTTTTGCTTATAAAAGACTACAAATGCCAGCACAGTTAGATGAACTTGAGACATAAACCAAGGACAAACATTCCAAGACAATAACATTTCTGAATGGGTAGGTAAGCATACAACTTCAGTTTTTCTACATATGGATCTTCTTGAAAATACAAGCATTCAATATCATACAGAGGCTCTTTGATGATTTAGACTAGATCAGACATAAGTTTCTGTTTTAATTATATTATAGCTATATTAAACATCTGAAACTCAATGATTTTCATTGTTTTATTATTATCATTATCATTGCTTAAACTTACTTCTATATTAATTCCAAGCTGACATCACCTAAAACGAAGCTCTCTCTTGTGTTACATTTCTGTTGAGAAAGTGCTTCCTGTTTTGGGCATTGTAAGCATTGGGTAACATCCAGTAAGATTTACTATAGGATTTACTTTCTTTTCGCTTCTATAGTTTAATAGAACTTTAATGTCAAAATTAAACATGTTTTATTTTAGCAAGTGTATTTTTTTTTACTATAAATGCCCTGCTCATAATCAATTTCCAAAGAATATTTTCATATTTTTTTTTTCATTACTTTTATTTCCATTGGTAAGAATTCAGAAGTACCTCTATATTAATTCCAAGCTGACATCACCTAAAACGAAGCTCTCTCTTGTGTTAGATTTCTGTTGAGAAAGTGCTTCCTGTTTTGGGCATTGTAAGCATTGGGTAACATCCAGTAAGATTTACTATAGGATTTACTTTCTTTTCGCTTCTATAGTTTAATAGAACTTTAATGTCAAAATTAAACATGTTTTATTTTAGCAAGTGTATTTTTTTTTACTATAAATGCCCTGCTCCTAATCAATTTCCAAAGAATATTTTCATATTTTTTTTTTCATTACTTTTATTTCCATTGGTAAGAATTCAGAAGTACCTCTATATTAGTTCCAAACTAACATCACACAAAACAAAGTTCTCTCTTGTGTTATATTCCTGGTGAGAAAGTGCTTCCTTTTTTGGGCATTGTAGGCATTGGGAAACATCATCCAGACTGCTTAAGTTACATTTAAGCCGTCTCCTCATAATTTTAGATTTTATTTTTAATTGTGTTTTGAAATTGTTTAAGTAATAGCTACTGCTCAGTATTCTAAAACTGAGTGAATTGAGTGATTTTAGCCATGATTAATATTTTGATTTGTATCATTAAATAAATGTAAAACTTAATAGGCTCTATACAATTCAGTATAAACAATAAGTATCTACAAAATTCAACTCTCCTGGCTTATCATGAATATGCTGAATGGGAGTTTAAACAAAAATCACACCCTTTGCTATGCAGAGGCTCTCACATACATATGTTAATTAAAAAGCACACCCATTTGTCCGAATGACTAATTGCATAACTCCTATTTTGGTCAAAACAAACAAAATGCCCTCTCAAATGTGATTGGCTGGGAACTGCACTGCTTTTGCTTATAAAAGACTACAAATGCCAGCACAGTTAGATGAACTTGAGACATAAACCAAGGACAAACATTCCAAGACAATAACATTTCTGAATGGGTAGGTAAGCATACAACTTCAGTTTTTCTACATATGGATCTTCTTGAAAATACAAGCATTCAATATCATACAGAGGCTCTTTGATGATTTAGACTAGATCAGACATAAGTTTCTGTTTTAATTATATTATAGCTATATTAAACATCTGAAACTCAATGATTTTCATTGTTTTATTATTATCATTATCATTGCTTAAACTTACTTCTATATTAATTCCAAGCTGACATCACCTAAAACGAAGCTCTCTCTTGTGTTACATTTCTGTTGAGAAAGTGCTTCCTGTTTTGGGCATTGTAAGCATTGGGTAACATCCAGTAAGATTTACTATAGGATTTACTTTCTTTTCGCTTCTATAGTTTAATAGAACTTTAATGTCAAAATTAAACATGTTTTATTTTAGCAAGTGTATTTTTTTTTACTATAAATGCCCTGCTCATAATCAATTTCCAAAGAATATTTTCATATTTTTTTTTTCATTACTTTTATTTCCATTGGTAAGAATTCAGAAGTACCTCTATATTAATTCCAAGCTGACATCACCTAAAACGAAGCTCTCTCTTGTGTTACATTTCTGTTGAGAAAGTGCTTCCTGTTTTGGGCATTGTAAGCATTGGGTTACATCCAGTAAGATTTACTATAGGATTTACTTTCTTTTCGCTTCTATAGTTTAATAGAACTTTAATGTCAAAATTAAACATGTTTTAATTTAGCAAGTGTATTTTTTTTACTATAAATGCCCTGCTCATAATCAATTTCTAAAGAATATTTTCATATTTTTTTTTCATTACTTTTATTTCCATTGGTAAGAATTCAGAAGTACCTCTATATTAATTCCAAGCTGACATCACCTAAAACGAAGCTCTCTCTTGTGTTACATTTCTGTTGAGAAAGTGCTTCCTGTTTTAGGCATTGTAAGCATTGGGTAAAAAACAGTCAGATTTACTATTTAACTTACAATACTTTCTTTTATTTAATAAAGTTTAATAGAACTTTAATGTCAGAATTGAACATAAGATTAGCAAGTGATTTTTTAATATAAATTTCTTGCTCATAATCCATTTCAAAATGACATTTTTGTGTTTTTTTTTTCATTACATTTATTATAACCATTGGTACGAATTCAGATGTACCTCTATATTAATTCCAAGCTGACATCACCTAAAACGAAGCTCTCTCTTGTGTTACATTTTTGTTGAGAAAGTGCTTCCTGTTTTGGGCATTGTAAGCATTGGGTAACATCCAGTAAGATTTACTATAGGATTTACTTTCTTTTCGCTTCTATAGTTTAATAGAACTTTAATGTCAAAATTAAACATGTTTTATTTTAGCAAGTGTATTTTTTTTACTATAAATGCCCTGCTCCTAATCAATTTCCAATGAATATTTTCATTTTTTTTTTTCATTACTTTTATTTCCATTGGTAAGAATTCAGAAGTACCTCTATATTAGTTCCAAACTAACATCACACAAAACAAAGTTCTCTCTTGTGTTATATTCCTGGTGAGAAAGTGCTTCCTTTTTTGGGCATTGTAGGCATTGGGAAACATCATCCAGACTGCTTAAGTTACATTTAAGCCGTCTCCTCATAATTTTAGATTTTATTTTCAATTGTGTTTTGAAATTGTTTAAGTAATAGCTACTGCTCAGTATTCTAAAACTGAGTGAATTGAGTGATTTTAGCCATGATTAATATTTTGATTTGTATCATTAAATAAATGTAAAACTTAATAGGCTCTATACAATTCAGTATAAACAATAAGTATCTACAAAATTCAACTCTCCTGGCTTATCATGAATATGCTGAATGGGAGTTTAAACAAAAATCACACCCTTTGCTATGCAGAGGCTCTCACATACATATGTTAATTAAAAAGCACACCCATTTGTCCGAATGACTAATTGCATAACTCCTATTTTGGTCAAAACAAACAAAATGCCCTCTCAAATGTGATTGGCTGGGAACTGCACTGCTTTTGCTTATAAAAGACTACAAATGCCAGCACAGTTAGATGAACTTGAGACATAAACCAAGGATAAACATTCCAAGACAATAACATTTCTGAATGGGTAGGTAAGCATACAACTTCAGTTTCTCTACATATGGATCTTCTTGAATATACAAGCATTCAATATCATACAGGGGCTCTTTGATGATTTAGACTAGATCAGACATAAGTTTCTGTTTTAATTATATTATAGCTATATGAATCATCTGAAACTCAATGATTTTCATTGTTTTATTATTATCATCATCATTGCTTAAACTTACTTCTATATTAATTCCAAGCTGACATTACCTAAAACGAAGCTCTCTCTTGTGTTACATTTCTGTTGAGAAAGTGCTTCCTGTTTTGGGCATTGTAAGCATTGGGTTACATCCAGTAAGATTTACTATAGGATTTACTTTCTTTTCGCTTCTATAGTTTAATAGAACTTTAATGTCAAAATTAAACATGTTTTAATTTAGCAAGTGTATTTTTTTTTACTATAAATGCCCTGCTCATAATCAATTTCTAAAGAATATTTTCATATTTTTTTTTCATTACTTTTATTTCCATTGGTAAGAATTCAGAAGTACCTCTATATTAATTCCAAGCTGACATCACCTAAAACGAAGCTCTCTCTTGTGTTACATTTCTGTTGAGAAAGTGCTTCCTGTTTTAGGCATTGTAAGCATTGGGTAAAAAACAGTCAGATTTACTATTTAACTTACAATACTTTCTTTTATTTAATAAAGTTTAATAGAACTTTAATGTCAGAATTGAACATGAGATTAGCAAGTGATTTTTTAATATAAATTTCTTGCTCATAATCCATTTCAAAATGACATTTTTGTGTTTTTTTTTTCATTACATTTATTATAACCATTGGTACGAATTCAGATGTACCTCTATATTAATTCCAAGCTGACATCACCTAAAACGAAGCTCTCTCTTGTGTTACATTTTTGTTGAGAAAGTGCTTCCTGTTTTGGGCATTGTAAGCATTGGGTAACATCCAGTAAGATTTACTATAGGATTTACTTTCTTTTCGCTTCTATAGTTTAATAGAACTTTAATGTCAAAATTAAACATGTTTTATTTTAGCAAGTGTATTTTTTTTTACTATAAATGCCCTGCTCCTAATCAATTTCCAAAGAATATTTTCATATTTTTTTTTCATTACTTTTATTTCCATTGGTAAGAATTCAGAAGTACCTCTATATTAGTTCCAAACTAACATCACACAAAACAAAGTTCTCTCTTGTGTTATATTCCTGGTGAGAAAGTGCTTCCTTTTTTGGGCATTGTAGGCATTGGGAAACATCATCCAGACTGCTTAAGTTACATTTAAGCCGTCTCCTCATAATTTTAGATTTTATTTTCAATTGTGTTTTGAAATTGTTTAAGTAATAGCTACTGCTCAGTATTCTAAAACTGAGTGAATTGAGTGATTTTAGCCATGATTAATATTTTGATTTGTATCATTAAATAAATGTAAAACTTAATAGGCTCTATACAATTCAGTATAAACAATAAGTATCTACAAAATTCAACTCTCCTGGCTTATCATGAATATGCTGAATGGGAGTTTAAACAAAAATCACACCCTTTGCTATGCAGAGGCTCTCACATACATATGTTAATTAAAAAGCACACCCATTTGTCCGAATGACTAATTGCATAACTCCTATTTTGGTCAAAACAAACAAAATGCCCTCTCAAATGTGATTGGCTGGGAACTGCACTGCTTTTGCTTATAAAAGACTACAAATGCCAGCACAGTTAGATGAACTTGAGACATAAACCAAGGATAAACATTCCAAGACAATAACATTTCTGAATGGGTAGGTAAGCATACAACTTCAGTTTTTCTACATATGGATCTTCTTGAAAATACAAGCATTAAATATCATACAGGGGCTCTTTGATGATTTAGACTAGATCAGACATAAGTTTCTGTTTTAATTATATTATAGCTATATGAATCATCTGAAACTCAATGATTTTCATTGTTTTATTATTATCATCATCATTTAAGTAATAGCTACTGCTCAGTATTCTAAAACTGACTGAATTGAGTGATTTTAGCCATGATTAATATTTTGATTTGTATCATTAAATAAATGTACAACTTAATAGGCTCTATAAAATTCAGTATAAACAATAAGTATCTACAAAATTCAACTCTCCTGGCTTGTCATGAATATGCTGAAAGGGAGTTTAAACAAAAATCACACCCTTTGCTATGCAGAGGCTTTCTCACATACATATGTTAATTAAAAAGCACACCCATTTGTCCGAATGACTCATTGCATAACTCCTATTTTTGTCAAAACAAACAAAATGCCCTCTCAAATGTGATTGGCTGGGAACTGCACTGCTTTTGCTTATAAAAGACTACAAATGCCAGCACAGTTAGATGAACTTGAGACATAAACCAAGGACAAACATTCCAAGACAATAACATTTCTGAATGGGTAGGTAAGCATACAACTTCAGTTTTTCTACATATGGATCTTCTTGAAAATACAAGCATTCAATATCATACAGAGGCTCTTTGATGATTTAGACTAGATCAGACATAAGTTTCTGTTTTAATTATATTATAGCTATATTAAACATCTGAAACTCAATGATTTTCATTGTGTTATTATTATTATCATCATTGCTTAAACTTACTTCTATATTAATTCCAAGCTGACATCACCTAAAACAAAGCGCTCTCTCTTGTGTTACATTTCTGTTGAGAAAGTGCTTCCTGTTTTGGGCATTGTAAGCATTGGGTAACATCCAGTAAGATTTACTATAGGATTTACTTTCTTTTCGCTTCTATAGTTTAATAGAACTTTAATGTCAAAATTAAACATGTTTTATTTTAGCAAGTATATTATTTTTACTATAAATGCCCTGCTCATAATCAATTTCCAAAGAATATTTTCATTTTTTTTTTCATTACTTTTATTTCCATTGGTAAGAATTCAGAAATATCTCTATATTAGTTCCAAACTAACATCACACAAAACAAAGTTCTCTCTTGTGTTATATTCCTGGTGAGAAAGTGCTTCCTTTTTTGGGCATTGTAGGCATTGGGAAACATCATCCAGACTGCTTAAGTTACATTTAAGCCGTCTCCTTATAATTTTAGATTTTATTTTCAATTGTGTTTTGAAATTGTTTAAGTAATAGCTACTGCTCAGTATTCTAAAACTGAGTGAATTGAGTGATTTTAGCCATGATTAATATTTTGATTTGTATCATTAAATAAATGTAAAACTTAATAGGCTCTATACAATTCAGTATAAAAAATAAGTATCTACAAAATTCAACTCTCCTGGCTTATCATGAATATGCTGAATGGGAGTTTAAACAAAAATCACACCCTTTGCTATGCAGAGGCTCTCACATACATATGTTAATTAAAAAGCACACCCATTTGTCCGAATGACTAATTGCATAACTCCTATTTTGGTCAAAACAAACAAAATGCCCTCTCAAATGTGATTGGCTGGGAACTGCACTGCTTTTGCTTATAAAAGACTACAAATGCCAGCACAGGTAGATGAACTTGAGACATAAACCAAGGATAAACATTCCAAGACAATAACATTTCTGAATGGGTAGGTAAGCATACAACTTCAGTTTTTCTACATATGGATCTTCTTGAAAATACAAGCATTCAATATCATACAGAGGCTCTTTGATGATTTAGACTAGATCAGACATAAGTTTCTGTTTTAATTATATTATAGCTATATGAATCATCTGAAACTCAATGATTTTCATTGTTTTATTATTATCATCATCATTGCTTAAACTTACTTCTATATTAATTCCAAGCTGACATTACCTAAAACGAAGCTCTCTCTTGTGTTACATTTCTGTTGAGAAAGTGCTTCCTGTTTTGGGCATTGTAAGCATTGGGTAACATCCAGTAAGATTTACTATAGGATTTACTTTCTTTTCGCTTCTATAGTTTAATAGAACTTTAATGTCAAAATTAAACATGTTTTATTTTAGCAAGTGTATTTTTTTTTACTATAAATGCCCTGCTCCTAATCAATTTCCAAAGAATATTTTCATATTTTTTTTTCATTACTTTTATTTCCATTGGTAAGAATTCAGAAGTACCTCTATATTAGTTCCAAACTAACATCACACAAAACAAAGTTCTCTCTTGTGTTATATTCCTGGTGAGAAAGTGCTTCCTTTTTTGGGCATTGTAGGCATTGGGAAACATCATCCAGACTGCTTAAGTTACATTTAAGCCATCTCCTCATAATTTTAGATTTTATTTTCAATTGTGTTTTGAAATTGTTTAAGTAATAGCTACTGCTCAGTATTCTAAAACTGAGTGAATTGAGTGATTTTAGCCATGATTAATATTTTGATTTGTATCATTAAATAAATGTACAACTTAATAGGCTCTATAAAATTCAGTATAAACAATAAGTATCTACAAAATTCAACTCTCCTGGCTTGTCATGAATATGCTGAAAGGGAGTTTAAACAAAAATCACACCCTTTGCTATGCAGAGGCTCTCACATACATATGTTAATTAAAAAGCACACCCATTTGTCCGAATGACTAATTGCATAACTCCTATTTTGGTCAAAACAAACAAAATGCCCTCTCAAATGTGATTGGCTTGGAACTGCACTGCTTTTGCTTATAAAAGACTACAAATGCCAGCACAGTTAGATGAACTTGAGACATAAACCAAGGACAAACATTCCAAGACAATAACATTTCTGAATGGGTAGGTAAGCATACAACTTCAGTTTTTCTACATATGGATCTTCTTGAAAATACAAGCATTCAATATCATACAGAGGCTCTTTGATGATTTAGACTAGATCAGACATAAGTTTCTGTTTTAATTATATTATAGCTATATTAAACATCTGAAACTCAATGATTTTCATTGTTTTATTATTATCATTATCATTGCTTAAACTTACTTCTATATTAATTCCAAGCTGACATCACCTAAAACGAAGCTCTCTCTTGTGTTACATTTCTGTTGAGAAAGTGCTTCCTGTTTTGGGCATTGTAAGCATTGGGTAACATCCAGTAAGATTTACTATAGGATTTACTTTCTTTTCGCTTCTATAGTTTAATAGAACTTTAATGTCAAAATTAAACATGTTTTATTTTAGCAAGTGTATTTTTTTTTACTATAAATGCCCTGCTCATAATCAATTTCCAAAGAATATTTTCATATTTTTTTTTCATTACTTTTATTTCCATTGGTAAGAATTCAGAAGTACCTCTATATTAATTCCAAGCTGACATCACCTAAAACGAAGCTCTCTCTTGTGTTACATTTCTGTTGAGAAAGTGCTTCCTGTTTTGGGCATTGTAAGCATTGGGTTACATCCAGTAAGATTTACTATAGGATTTACTTTCTTTTCGCTTCTATAGTTTAATAGAACTTTAATGTCAAAATTAAACATGTTTTAATTTAGCAAGTGTATTTTTTTTACTATAAATGCCCTGCTCATAATCAATTTCTAAAGAATATTTTCATATTTTTTTTTCATTACTTTTATTTCCATTGGTAAGAATTCAGAAGTACCTCTATATTAATTCCAAGCTGACATCACCTAAAACGAAGCTCTCTCTTGTGTTACATTTCTGTTGAGAAAGTGCTTCCTGTTTTAGGCATTGTAAGCATTGGGTAAAAAACAGTCAGATTTACTATTTAACTTACAATACTTTCTTTTATTTAATAAAGTTTAATAGAACTTTAATGTCAGAATTGAACATAAGATTAGCAAGTGATTTTTTAATATAAATTTCTTGCTCATAATCCATTTCAAAATGACATTTTTGTGTTTTTTTTTTCATTACATTTATTATAACCATTGGTATGAATTCAGATGTACCTCTATATTAATTCCAAGCTGACATCACCTAAAACGAAGCTCTCTCTTGTGTTACATTTTTGTTGAGAAAGTGCTTCCTGTTTTGGGCATTGTAAGCATTGGGTAACATCCAGTAAGATTTACTATAGGATTTACTTTCTTTTCGCTTCTATAGTTTAATAGAACTTTAATGTCAAAATTAAACATGTTTTATTTTAGCAAGTGTATTTTTTTTACTATAATAGTAATATGAAAATATTACTTAACTTAATAGGCTCTATAAAATTCAGTATAAACAATAAGTATCTACAAAATTCAACTCTCCTGGCTTGTCATGAATATGCTGAAAGGGAGTTTAAACAAAAATCACACCCTTTGCTATGCAGAGGCTCTCACATACATATGTTAATTAAAAAGCACACCCATTTGTCCGAATGACTAATTGCATAACTCCTATTTTGGTCAAAACAAACAAAATGCCCTCTCAAATGTGATTGGCTTGGAACTGCACTGCTTTTGCTTATAAAAGACTACAAATGCCAGCACAGTTAGATGAACTTGAGACATAAACCAAGGATAAACATTCCAAGACAATAACATTTCTGAATGGGTAGGTAAGCATACAACTTCAGTTTTTCTACATATGGATCTTCTTGAAAATACAAGCATTCAATATCATACAGAGGCTCTTTGATGATTTAGACTAGATCAGACATAAGTTTCTGTTTTAATTATATTATAGCTATATGAATCATCTGAAACTCAATGATTTTCATTGTTTTATTATTATCATCATAATTTAAGTAATAGCTACTGCTCAGTATTCTAAAACTGAGTGAATTGAGTGATTTTAGCCATGATTAATATTTTGATTTGTATCATTAAATAAATGTACAACTTAATAGGCTCTATAAAATTCAGTATAAACAATAAGTATCTACAAAATTCAACTCTCCTGGCTTGTCATGAATATGCTGAAAGGGAGTTTAAACAAAAATCACACCCTTTGCTATGCAGAGGCTTTCTCACATACATATGTTAATTAAAAAGCACACCCATTTGTCCGAATGACTCATTGCATAACTCCTATTTTTGTCAAAACAAACAAAATGCCCTCTCAAATGTGATTGGCTGGGAACTGCACTGCTTTTGCTTATAAAATACTACAAATGCCAGCACAGTTAGATGAACTTGAGACATAAACCAAGGACAAACATTCCAAGACAATAACATTTCTGAATGGGTAGGTAAGCATACAACTTCAGTTTTTCTACACATGGATCTTCTTGAAAATACAAGCATTCAATATCATACAGAGGCTCTTTGATGATTTAGACTAGATCAGACATAAGTTTCTGTTTTAATTATATTATAGCTATATTAAACATCTGAAACTCAATGATTTTCATTGTGTTATTATTATTATCATCATTGCTTAAACTTACTTCTATATTAATTCCAAGCTGACATCACCTAAAACGAAGCTCTCTCTTGTGTTACATTTCTGTTGAGAAAGTGCTTCCTGTTTTGGGCATTGTAAGCATTGGGTAACATCCAGTAAGATTTACTATAGGATTTACTTTCTTTTCGCTTCTATAGTTTAATAGAACTTTAATGTCAAAATTAAACATGTTTTATTTTAGCAAGTGTATTTTTTTTACTATAAATGCCCTGCTCATAATCAATTTCAAAGAATATTTTCATATTTTTTTTTTTCATTACTTTTATTTCCATTGGTAAGAATTCAGAAGTACCTCTATATTAATTCCAAGCTGACATCACCTAAAATGAAGCTCTCTCTTGTGTTACATTTCTGTTGAGAAAGTGCTTCCTGTTTTGGGCATTGTAAGCATTGGGTTACATCCAGTAAGATTTACTATAGGATTTACTTTCTTTTCGCTTCTATAGTTTAATAGAACTTTAATGTCAAAATTAAACATGTTTTATTTTAGCAAGTGTATTTTTTTTTACTATAAATGCCCTGCTCATAATCAATTTCCAAAGAATATTTTCATATTTTTTTTTCATTACTTTTATTTCCATTGGTAAGAATTCAGAAGTACCTCTATATTAATTCCAAGCTGACATCACCTAAAACGAAGCTCTCTCTTGTGTTACATTTCTGTTGAGAAAGTGCTTCCTGTTTTGGGCATTGTAAGCATTGGGTTACATCCAGTAAGATTTACTATAGGATTTACTTTCTTTTCGCTTCTATAGTTTAATAGAACTTTAATGTCAAAATTAAACATGTTTTAATTTAGCAAGTGTATTTTTTTTACTATAAATGCCCTGCTCATAATCAATTTCTAAAGAATATTTTCATATTTTTTTTTCATTACTTTTATTTCCATTGGTAAGAATTCAGAAGTACCTCTATATTAATTCCAAGCTGACATCACCTAAAACGAAGCTCTCTCTTGTGTTACATTTCTGTTGAGAAAGTGCTTCCTGTTTTAGGCATTGTAAGCATTGGGTAAAAAACAGTCAGATTTACTATTTAACTTACAATACTTTCTTTTATTTAATAAAGTTTAATAGAACTTTAATGTCAGAATTGAACATAAGATTAGCAAGTGATTTTTTAATATAAATTTCTTGCTCATAATCCATTTCAAAATGACATTTTTGTGTTTTTTTTTTCATTACATTTATTATAACCATTGGTATGAATTCAGATGTACCTCTATATTAATTCCAAGCTGACATCACCTAAAACGAAGCTCTCTCTTGTGTTACATTTTTGTTGAGAAAGTGCTTCCTGTTTTGGGCATTGTAAGCATTGGGTAACATCCAGTAAGATTTACTATAGGATTTACTTTCTTTTCGCTTCTATAGTTTAATAGAACTTTAATGTCAAAATTAAACATGTTTTATTTTAGCAAGTGTATTTTTTTTACTATAATAGTAATATGAAAATATTACTTAACTTAATAGGCTCTATAAAATTCAGTATAAACAATAAGTATCTACAAAATTCAACTCTCCTGGCTTGTCATGAATATGCTGAAAGGGAGTTTAAACAAAAATCACACCCTTTGCTATGCAGAGGCTCTCACATACATATGTTAATTAAAAAGCACACCCATTTGTCCGAATGACTAATTGCATAACTCCTATTTTGGTCAAAACAAACAAAATGCCCTCTCAAATGTGATTGGCTTGGAACTGCACTGCTTTTGCTTATAAAAGACTACAAATGCCAGCACAGTTAGATGAACTTGAGACATAAACCAAGGATAAACATTCCAAGACAATAACATTTCTGAATGGGTAGGTAAGCATACAACTTCAGTTTTTCTACATATGGATCTTCTTGAAAATACAAGCATTCAATATCATACAGAGGCTCTTTGATGATTTAGACTAGATCAGACATAAGTTTCTGTTTTAATTATATTATAGCTATATGAATCATCTGAAACTCAATGATTTTCATTGTTTTATTATTATCATCATCATTTAAGTAATAGCTACTGCTCAGTATTCTAAAACTGAGTGAATTGAGTGATTTTAGCCATGATTAATATTTTGATTTGTATCATTAAATAAATGTACAACTTAATAGGCTCTATAAAATTCAGTATAAACAATAAGTATCTACAAAATTCAACTCTCCTGGCTTGTCATGAATATGCTGAAAGGGAGTTTAAACAAAAATCACACCCTTTGCTATGCAGAGGCTTTCTCACATACATATGTTAATTAAAAAGCACACCCATTTGTCCGAATGACTCATTGCATAACTCCTATTTTTGTCAAAACAAACAAAATGCCCTCTCAAATGTGATTGGCTGGGAACTGCACTGCTTTTGCTTATAAAAGACTACAAATGCCAGCACAGTTAGATGAACTTGAGACATAAACCAAGGACAAACATTCCAAGACAATAACATTTCTGAATGGGTAGGTAAGCATACAACTTCAGTTTTTCTACATATGGATCTTCTTGAAAATACAAGCATTCAATATCATACAGAGGCTCTTTGATGATTTAGACTAGATCAGACATAAGTTTCTGTTTTAATTATATTATAGCTATATTAAACATCTGAAACTCAATGATTTTCATTGTGTTATTATTATTATCATCATTGCTTAAACTTACTTCTATATTAATTCCAAGCTGACATCACCTAAAACAAAGCGCTCTCTCTTGTGTTACATTTCTGTTGAGAAAGTGCTTCCTGTTTTGGGCATTGTAAGCATTGGGTAACATCCAGTAAGATTTACTATAGGATTTACTTTCTTTTCGCTTCTATAGTTTAATAGAACTTTAATGTCAAAATTAAACATGTTTTATTTTAGCAAGTGTATTTTTTTTTACTATAAATGCCCTGCTCCTAATCAATTTCCAAAGAATATTTTCATATTTTTTTTTCATTACTTTTATTTCCATTGGTAAGAATTCAGAAGTACCTCTATATTAGTTCCAAACTAACATCACACAAAACAAAGTTCTCTCTTGTGTTATATTCCTGGTGAGAAAGTGCTTCCTTTTTTGGGCATTGTAGGCATTGGGAAACATCATCCAGACTGCTTAAGTTACATTTAAGCCGTCTCCTCATAATTTTAGATTTTATTTTCAATTGTGTTTTGAAATTGTTTAAGTAATAGCTACTGCTCAGTATTCTAAAACTGAGTGAATTGAGTGATTTTAGCCATGATTAATATTTTGATTTGTATCATTAAATAAATGTAAAACTTAATAGGCTCTATACAATTCAGTATAAACAATAAGTATCTACAAAATTCAACTCTCCTGGCTTATCATGAATATGCTGAATGGGAGTTTAAACAAAAATCACACCCTTTGCTATGCAGAGGCTCTCACATACATATGTTAATTAAAAAGCACACCCATTTGTCCGAATGACTAATTGCATAACTCCTATTTTGGTCAAAACAAACAAAATGCCCTCTCAAATGTGATTGGCTGGGAACTGCACTGCTTTTGCTTATAAAAGACTACAAATGCCAGCACAGTTAGATGAACTTGAGACATAAACCAAGGATAAACATTCCAAGACAATAACATTTCTGAATGGGTAGGTAAGCATACAACTTCAGTTTTTCTACATATGGATCTTCTTGAAAATACAAGCATTAAATATCATACAGGGGCTCTTTGATGATTTAGACTAGATCAGACATAAGTTTCTGTTTTAATTATATTATAGCTATATGAATCATCTGAAACTCAATGATTTTCATTGTTTTATTATTATCATCATCATTTAAGTAATAGCTACTGCTCAGTATTCTAAAACTGACTGAATTGAGTGATTTTAGCCATGATTAATATTTTGATTTGTATCATTAAATAAATGTACAACTTAATAGGCTCTATAAAATTCAGTATAAACAATAAGTATCTACAAAATTCAACTCTCCTGGCTTGTCATGAATATGCTGAAAGGGAGTTTAAACAAAAATCACACCCTTTGCTATGCAGAGGCTTTCTCACATACATATGTTAATTAAAAAGCACACCCATTTGTCCGAATGACTCATTGCATAACTCCTATTTTTGTCAAAACAAACAAAATGCCCTCTCAAATGTGATTGGCTGGGAACTGCACTGCTTTTGCTTATAAAAGACTACAAATGCCAGCACAGTTAGATGAACTTGAGACATAAACCAAGGACAAACATTCCAAGACAATAACATTTCTGAATGGGTAGGTAAGCATACAACTTCAGTTTTTCTACATATGGATCTTCTTGAAAATACAAGCATTCAATATCATACAGAGGCTCTTTGATGATTTAGACTAGATCAGACATAAGTTTCTGTTTTAATTATATTATAGCTATATTAAACATCTGAAACTCAATGATTTTCATTGTGTTATTATTATTATCATCATTGCTTAAACTTACTTCTATATTAATTCCAAGCTGACATCACCTAAAACAAAGCGCTCTCTCTTGTGTTACATTTCTGTTGAGAAAGTGCTTCCTGTTTTGGGCATTGTAAGCATTGGGTAACATCCAGTAAGATTTACTATAGGATTTACTTTCTTTTCGCTTCTATAGTTTAATAGAACTTTAATGTCAAAATTAAACATGTTTTATTTTAGCAAGTATATTATTTTTACTATAAATGCCCTGCTCATAATCAATTTCCAAAGAATATTTTCATTTTTTTTTTCATTACTTTTATTTCCATTGGTAAGAATTCAGAAATATCTCTATATTAGTTCCAAACTAACATCACACAAAACAAAGTTCTCTCTTGTGTTATATTCCTGGTGAGAAAGTGCTTCCTTTTTTGGGCATTGTAGGCATTGGGAAACATCATCCAGACTGCTTAAGTTACATTTAAGCCGTCTCCTCATAATTTTAGATTTTATTTTCAATTGTGTTTTGAAATTGTTTAAGTAATAGCTACTGCTCAGTATTCTAAAACTGAGTGAATTGAGTGATTTTAGCCATGATTAATATTTTGATTTGTATCATTAAATAAATGTAAAACTTAATAGGCTCTATACAATTCAGTATAAAAAATAAGTATCTACAAAATTCAACTCTCCTGGCTTATCATGAATATGCTGAATGGGAGTTTAAACAAAAATCACACCCTTTGCTATGCAGAGGCTCTCACATACATATGTTAATTAAAAAGCACACCCATTTGTCCGAATGACTAATTGCATAACTCCTATTTTGGTCAAAACAAACAAAATGCCCTCTCAAATGTGATTGGCTGGGAACTGCACTGCTTTTGCTTATAAAAGACTACAAATGCCAGCACAGGTAGATGAACTTGAGACATAAACCAAGGATAAACATTCCAAGACAATAACATTTCTGAATGGGTAGGTAAGCATACAACTTCAGTTTTTCTACATATGGATCTTCTTGAAAATACAAGCATTCAATATCATACAGAGGCTCTTTGATGATTTAGACTAGATCAGACATAAGTTTCTGTTTTAATTATATTATAGCTATATGAATCATCTGAAACTCAATGATTTTCATTGTTTTATTATTATCATCATCATTGCTTAAACTTACTTCTATATTAATTCCAAGCTGACATTACCTAAAACGAAGCTCTCTCTTGTGTTACATTTCTGTTGAGAAAGTGCTTCCTGTTTTGGGCATTGTAAGCATTGGGTAACATCCAGTAAGATTTACTATAGGATTTACTTTCTTTTCGCTTCTATAGTTTAATAGAACTTTAATGTCAAAATTAAACATGTTTTATTTTAGCAAGTGTATTTTTTTTTACTATAAATGCCCTGCTCCTAATCAATTTCCAAAGAATATTTTCATATTTTTTTTTCATTACTTTTATTTCCATTGGTAAGAATTCAGAAGTACCTCTATATTAGTTCCAAACTAACATCACACAAAACAAAGTTCTCTCTTGTGTTATATTCCTGGTGAGAAAGTGCTTCCTTTTTTGGGCATTGTAGGCATTGGGAAACATCATCCAGACTGCTTAAGTTACATTTAAGCCGTCTCCTCATAATTTTAGATTTTATTTTCAATTGTGTTTTGAAATTGTTTAAGTAATAGCTACTGCTCAGTATTCTAAAACTGAGTGAATTGAGTGATTTTAGCCATGATTAATATTTTGATTTGTATCATTAAATAAATGTACAACTTAATAGGCTCTATAAAATTCAGTATAAACAATAAGTATCTACAAAATTCAACTCTCCTGGCTTGTCATGAATATGCTGAAAGGGAGTTTAAACAAAAATCACACCCTTTGCTATGCAGAGGCTCTCACATACATATGTTAATTAAAAAGCACACCCATTTGTCCGAATGACTAATTGCATAACTCCTATTTTGGTCAAAACAAACAAAATGCCCTCTCAAATGTGATTGGCTTGGAACTGCACTGCTTTTGCTTATAAAAGACTACAAATGCCAGCACAGTTAGATGAACTTGAGACATAAACCAAGGACAAACATTCCAAGACAATAACATTTCTGAATGGGTAGGTAAGCATACAACTTCAGTTTTTCTACATATGGATCTTCTTGAAAATACAAGCATTCAATATCATACAGAGGCTCTTTGATGATTTAGACTAGATCAGACATAAGTTTCTGTTTTAATTATATTATAGCTATATTAAACATCTGAAACTCAATGATTTTCATTGTTTTATTATTATCATTATCATTGCTTAAACTTACTTCTATATTAATTCCAAGCTGACATCACCTAAAACGAAGCTCTCTCTTGTGTTACATTTCTGTTGAGAAAGTGCTTCCTGTTTTGGGCATTGTAAGCATTGGGTAACATCCAGTAAGATTTACTATAGGATTTACTTTCTTTTCGCTTCTATAGTTTAATAGAACTTTAATGTCAAAATTAAACATGTTTTATTTTAGCAAGTGTATTTTTTTTTACTATAAATGCCCTGCTCATAATCAATTTCCAAAGAATATTTTCATATTTTTTTTTCATTACTTTTATTTCCATTGGTAAGAATTCAGAAGTACCTCTATATTAATTCCAAGCTGACATCACCTAAAACGAAGCTCTCTCTTGTGTTACATTTCTGTTGAGAAAGTGCTTCCTGTTTTGGGCATTGTAAGCATTGGGTTACATCCAGTAAGATTTACTATAGGATTTACTTTCTTTTCGCTTCTATAGTTTAATAGAACTTTAATGTCAAAATTAAACATGTTTTAATTTAGCAAGTGTATTTTTTTTACTATAAATGCCCTGCTCATAATCAATTTCTAAAGAATATTTTCATATTTTTTTTTCATTACTTTTATTTCCATTGGTAAGAATTCAGAAGTACCTCTATATTAATTCCAAGCTGACATCACCTAAAACGAAGCTCTCTCTTGTGTTACATTTCTGTTGAGAAAGTGCTTCCTGTTTTAGGCATTGTAAGCATTGGGTAAAAAACAGTCAGATTTACTATTTAACTTACAATACTTTCTTTTATTTAATAAAGTTTAATAGAACTTTAATGTCAGAATTGAACATAAGATTAGCAAGTGATTTTTTAATATAAATTTCTTGCTCATAATCCATTTCAAAATGACATTTTTGTGTTTTTTTTTTCATTACATTTATTATAACCATTGGTATGAATTCAGATGTACCTCTATATTAATTCCAAGCTGACATCACCTAAAACGAAGCTCTCTCTTGTGTTACATTTTTGTTGAGAAAGTGCTTCCTGTTTTGGGCATTGTAAGCATTGGGTAACATCCAGTAAGATTTACTATAGGATTTACTTTCTTTTCGCTTCTATAGTTTAATAGAACTTTAATGTCAAAATTAAACATGTTTTATTTTAGCAAGTGTATTTTTTTTACTATAATAGTAATATGAAAATATTACTTAACTTAATAGGCTCTATAAAATTCAGTATAAACAATAAGTATCTACAAAATTCAACTCTCCTGGCTTGTCATGAATATGCTGAAAGGGAGTTTAAACAAAAATCACACCCTTTGCTATGCAGAGGCTCTCACATACATATGTTAATTAAAAAGCACACCCATTTGTCCGAATGACTAATTGCATAACTCCTATTTTGGTCAAAACAAACAAAATGCCCTCTCAAATGTGATTGGCTTGGAACTGCACTGCTTTTGCTTATAAAAGACTACAAATGCCAGCACAGTTAGATGAACTTGAGACATAAACCAAGGATAAACATTCCAAGACAATAACATTTCTGAATGGGTAGGTAAGCATACAACTTCAGTTTTTCTACATATGGATCTTCTTGAAAATACAAGCATTCAATATCATACAGAGGCTCTTTGATGATTTAGACTAGATCAGACATAAGTTTCTGTTTTAATTATATTATAGCTATATGAATCATCTGAAACTCAATGATTTTCATTGTTTTATTATTATCATCATCATTTAAGTAATAGCTACTGCTCAGTATTCTAAAACTGAGTGAATTGAGTGATTTTAGCCATGATTAATATTTTGATTTGTATCATTAAATAAATGTACAACTTAATAGGCTCTATAAAATTCAGTATAAACAATAAGTATCTACAAAATTCAACTCTCCTGGCTTGTCATGAATATGCTGAAAGGGAGTTTAAACAAAAATCACACCCTTTGCTATGCAGAGGCTTTCTCACATACATATGTTAATTAAAAAGCACACCCATTTGTCCGAATGACTCATTGCATAACTCCTATTTTTGTCAAAACAAACAAAATGCCCTCTCAAATGTGATTGGCTGGGAACTGCACTGCTTTTGCTTATAAAAGACTACAAATGCCAGCACAGTTAGATGAACTTGAGACATAAACCAAGGACAAACATTCCAAGACAATAACATTTCTGAATGGGTAGGTAAGCATACAACTTCAGTTTTTCTACATATGGATCTTCTTGAAAATACAAGCATTCAATATCATACAGAGGCTCTTTGATGATTTAGACTAGATCAGACATAAGTTTCTGTTTTAATTATATTATAGCTATATTAAACATCTGAAACTCAATGATTTTCATTGTGTTATTATTATTATCATCATTGCTTAAACTTACTTCTATATTAATTCCAAGCTGACATCACCTAAAACAAAGCGCTCTCTCTTGTGTTACATTTCTGTTGAGAAAGTGCTTCCTGTTTTGGGCATTGTAAGCATTGGGTAACATCCAGTAAGATTTACTATAGGATTTACTTTCTTTTCGCTTCTATAGTTTAATAGAACTTTAATGTCAAAATTAAACATGTTTTATTTTAGCAAGTGTATTATTTTTACTATAAATGCCCTGCTCATAATCAATTTCCAAAGAATATTTTCATTTTTTTTTTCATTACTTTTATTTCCATTGGTAAGAATTCAGAAATATCTCTATATTAGTTCCAAACTAACATCACACAAAACAAAGTTCTCTCTTGTGTTATATTCCTGGTGAGAAAGTGCTTCCTTTTTTGGGCATTGTAGGCATTGGGAAACATCATCCAGACTGCTTAAGTTACATTTAAGCCGTCTCCTCATAATTTTAGATTTTATTTTCAATTGTGTTTTGAAATTGTTTAAGTAATAGCTACTGCTCAGTATTCTAAAACTGAGTGAATTGAGTGATTTTAGCCATGATTAATATTTTGATTTGTATCATTAAATAAATGTACAACTTAATAGGCTCTATACAATTCAGTATAAAAAATAAGTATCTACAAAATTCAACTCTCCTGGCTTATCATGAATATGCTGAATGGGAGTTTAAACAAAAATCACACCCTTTGCTATGCAGAGGCTCTCACATACATATGTTAATTAAAAAGCACACCCATTTATCCGAATGACTAATTGCATAACTCCTATTTTGGTCAAAACAAACAAAATGCCCTCTCAAATGTGATTGGCTGGGAACTGCACTGCTTTTGCTTATAAAAGACTACAAATGCCAGCACAGTTAGATGAACTTGAGACATAAACCAAGGATAAACATTCCAAGACAATAACATTTCTGAATGGGTAGGTAAGCATACAACTTCAGTTTTTCTACATATGGATCTTCTTGAAAATACAAGCATTAAATATCATACAGGGGCTCTTTGATGATTTAGACTAGATCAGACATAAGTTTCTGTTTTAATTATATTATAGCTATATGAATCATCTGAAACTCAATGATTTTCATTGTTTTATTATTATCATCATAATTTAAGTAATAGCTACTGCTCAGTATTCTAAAACTGAGTGAATTGAGTGATTTTAGCCATGATTAATATTTTGATTTGTATCATTAAATAAATGTACAACTTAATAGGCTCTATAAAATTCAGTATAAACAATAAGTATCTACAAAATTCAACTCTCCTGGCTTGTCATGAATATGCTGAAAGGGAGTTTAAACAAAAATCACACCCTTTGCTATGCAGAGGCTTTCTCACATACATATGTTAATTAAAAAGCACACCCATTTGTCCGAATGACTCATTGCATAACTCCTATTTTTGTCAAAACAAACAAAATGCCCTCTCAAATGTGATTGGCTGGGAACTGCACTGCTTTTGCTTATAAAATACTACAAATGCCAGCACAGTTAGATGAACTTGAGACATAAACCAAGGACAAACATTCCAAGACAATAACATTTCTGAATGGGTAGGTAAGCATACAACTTCAGTTTTTCTACACATGGATCTTCTTGAAAATACAAGCATTCAATATCATACAGAGGCTCTTTGATGATTTAGACTAGATCAGACATAAGTTTCTGTTTTAATTATATTATAGCTATATTAAACATCTGAAACTCAATGATTTTCATTGTGTTATTATTATTATCATCATTGCTTAAACTTACTTCTATATTAATTCCAAGCTGACATCACCTAAAACGAAGCTCTCTCTTGTGTTACATTTCTGTTGAGAAAGTGCTTCCTGTTTTGGGCATTGTAAGCATTGGGTAACATCCAGTAAGATTTACTATAGGATTTACTTTCTTTTCGCTTCTATAGTTTAATAGAACTTTAATGTCAAAATTAAACATGTTTTATTTTAGCAAGTGTATTTTTTTTACTATAAATGCCCTGCTCATAATCAATTTCAAAGAATATTTTCATATTTTTTTTTTTCATTACTTTTATTTCCATTGGTAAGAATTCAGAAGTACCTCTATATTAATTCCAAGCTGACATCACCTAAAATGAAGCTCTCTCTTGTGTTACATTTCTGTTGAGAAAGTGCTTCCTGTTTTGGGCATTGTAAGCATTGGGTTACATCCAGTAAGATTTACTATAGGATTTACTTTCTTTTCGCTTCTATAGTTTAATAGAACTTTAATGTCAAAATTAAACATGTTTTATTTTAGCAAGTGTATTTTTTTTTACTATAAATGCCCTGCTCATAATCAATTTCCAAAGAATATTTTCATATTTTTTTTTCATTACTTTTATTTCCATTGGTAAGAATTCAGAAGTACCTCTATATTAATTCCAAGCTGACATCACCTAAAACGAAGCTCTCTCTTGTGTTACATTTCTGTTGAGAAAGTGCTTCCTGTTTTGGGCATTGTAAGCATTGGGTTACATCCAGTAAGATTTACTATAGGATTTACTTTCTTTTCGCTTCTATAGTTTAATAGAACTTTAATGTCAAAATTAAACATGTTTTAATTTAGCAAGTGTATTTTTTTTACTATAAATGCCCTGCTCATAATCAATTTCTAAAGAATATTTTCATATTTTTTTTCATTACTTTTATTTCCATTGGTAAGAATTCAGAAGTACCTCTATATTAATTCCAAGCTGACATCACCTAAAACGAAGCTCTCTCTTGTGTTACATTTCTGTTGAGAAAGTGCTTCCTGTTTTAGGCATTGTAAGCATTGGGTAAAAAACAGTCAGATTTACTATTTAACTTACAATACTTTCTTTTATTTAATAAAGTTTAATAGAACTTTAATGTCAGAATTGAACATAAGATTAGCAAGTGATTTTTTAATATAAATTTCTTGCTCATAATCCATTTCAAAATGACATTTTTGTGTTTTTTTTTTCATTACATTTATTATAACCATTGGTATGAATTCAGATGTACCTCTATATTAATTCCAAGCTGACATCACCTAAAACGAAGCTCTCTCTTGTGTTACATTTTTGTTGAGAAAGTGCTTCCTGTTTTGGGCATTGTAAGCATTGGGTAACATCCAGTAAGATTTACTATAGGATTTACTTTCTTTTCGCTTCTATAGTTTAATAGAACTTTAATGTCAAAATTAAACATGTTTTATTTTAGCAAGTGTATTTTTTTTACTATAAAAGTAATATGAAAATATTACTTAACTTAATAGGCTCTATAAAATTCAGTATAAACAATAAGTATCTACAAAATTCAACTCTCCTGGCTTGTCATGAATATGCTGAAAGGGAGTTTAAACAAAAATCACACCCTTTGCTATGCAGAGGCTCTCACATACATATGTTAATTAAAAAGCACACCCATTTGTCCGAATGACTAATTGCATAACTCCTATTTTGGTCAAAACAAACAAAATGCCCTCTCAAATGTGATTGGCTTGGAACTGCACTGCTTTTGCTTATAAAAGACTACAAATGCCAGCACAGTTAGATGAACTTGAGACATAAACCAAGGATAAACATTCCAAGACAATAACATTTCTGAATGGGTAGGTAAGCATACAACTTCAGTTTTTCTACATATGGATCTTCTTGAAAATACAAGCATTCAATATCATACAGAGGCTCTTTGATGATTTAGACTAGATCAGACATAAGTTTCTGTTTTAATTATATTATAGCTATATGAATCATCTGAAACTCAATGATTTTCATTGTTTTATTATTATCATCATCATTTAAGTAATAGCTACTGCTCAGTATTCTAAAACTGAGTGAATTGAGTGATTTTAGCCATGATTAATATTTTGATTTGTATCATTAAATAAATGTACAACTTAATAGGCTCTATAAAATTCAGTATAAACAATAAGTATCTACAAAATTCAACTCTCCTGGCTTGTCATGAATATGCTGAAAGGGAGTTTAAACAAAAATCACACCCTTTGCTATGCAGAGGCTTTCTCACATACATATGTTAATTAAAAAGCACACCCATTTGTCCGAATGACTCATTGCATAACTCCTATTTTTGTCAAAACAAACAAAATGCCCTCTCAAATGTGATTGGCTGGGAACTGCACTGCTTTTGCTTATAAAAGACTACAAATGCCAGCACAGTTAGATGAACTTGAGACATAAACCAAGGACAAACATTCCAAGACAATAACATTTCTGAATGGGTAGGTAAGCATACAACTTCAGTTTTTCTACATATGGATCTTCTTGAAAATACAAGCATTCAATATCATACAGAGGCTCTTTGATGATTTAGACTAGATCAGACATAAGTTTCTGTTTTAATTATATTATAGCTATATTAAACATCTGAAACTCAATGATTTTCATTGTGTTATTATTATTATCATCATTGCTTAAACTTACTTCTATATTAATTCCAAGCTGACATCACCTAAAACAAAGCGCTCTCTCTTGTGTTACATTTCTGTTGAGAAAGTGCTTCCTGTTTTGGGCATTGTAAGCATTGGGTAACATCCAGTAAGATTTACTATAGGATTTACTTTCTTTTCGCTTCTATAGTTTAATAGAACTTTAATGTCAAAATTAAACATGTTTTATTTTAGCAAGTGTATTATTTTTACTATAAATGCCCTGCTCATAATCAATTTCCAAAGAATATTTTCATTTTTTTTTTCATTACTTTTATTTCCATTGGTAAGAATTCAGAAATATCTCTATATTAGTTCCAAACTAACATCACACAAAACAAAGTTCTCTCTTGTGTTATATTCCTGGTGAGAAAGTGCTTCCTTTTTTGGGCATTGTAGGCATTGGGAAACATCATCCAGACTGCTTAAGTTACATTTAAGCCGTCTCCTCATAATTTTAGATTTTATTTTCAATTGTGTTTTGAAATTGTTTAAGTAATAGCTACTGCTCAGTATTCTAAAACTGAGTGAATTGAGTGATTTTAGCCATGATTAATATTTTGATTTGTATCATTAAATAAATGTAAAACTTAATAGGCTCTATACAATTCAGTATAAAAAATAAGTATCTACAAAATTCAACTCTCCTGGCTTATCATGAATATGCTGAATGGGAGTTTAAACAAAAATCACACCCTTTGCTATGCAGAGGCTCTCACATACATATGTTAATTAAAAAGCACACCCATTTATCCGAATGACTAATTGCATAACTCCTATTTTGGTCAAAACAAACAAAATGCCCTCTCAAATGTGATTGGCTGGGAACTGCACTGCTTTTGCTTATAAAAGACTACAAATGCCAGCACAGTTAGATGAACTTGAGACATAAACCAAGGATAAACATTCCAAGACAATAACATTTCTGAATGGGTAGGTAAGCATACAACTTCAGTTTTTCTACATACGGATCTTCTTGAAAATACAAGCATTAAATATCATACAGGGGCTCTTTGATGATTTAGACTAGATCAGACATAAGTTTCTGTTTTAATTATATTATAGCTATATGAATCATCTGAAACTCAATGATTTTCATTGTTTTATTATTATCATCATAATTTAAGTAATAGCTACTGCTCAGTATTCTAAAACTGAGTGAATTGAGTGATTTTAGCCATGATTAATATTTTGATTTGTATCATTAAATAAATGTACAACTTAATAGGCTCTATAAAATTCAGTATAAACAATAAGTATCTACAAAATTCAACTCTCCTGGCTTGTCATGAATATGCTGAAAGGGAGTTTAAACAAAAATCACACCCTTTGCTATGCAGAGGCTTTCTCACATACATATGTTAATTAAAAAGCACACCCATTTGTCCGAATGACTCATTGCATAACTCCTATTTTTGTCAAAACAAACAAAATGCCCTCTCAAATGTGATTGGCTGGGAACTGCACTGCTTTTGCTTATAAAATACTACAAATGCCAGCACAGTTAGATGAACTTGAGACATAAACCAAGGACAAACATTCCAAGACAATAACATTTCTGAATGGGTAGGTAAGCATACAACTTCAGTTTTTCTACACATGGATCTTCTTGAAAATACAAGCATTCAATATCATACAGAGGCTCTTTGATGATTTAGACTAGATCAGACATAAGTTTCTGTTTTAATTATATTATAGCTATATTAAACATCTGAAACTCAATGATTTTCATTGTGTTATTATTATTATCATCATTGCTTAAACTTACTTCTATATTAATTCCAAGCTGACATCACCTAAAACGAAGCTCTCTCTTGTGTTACATTTCTGTTGAGAAAGTGCTTCCTGTTTTGGGCATTGTAAGCATTGGGTAACATCCAGTAAGATTTACTATAGGATTTACTTTCTTTTCGCTTCTATAGTTTAATAGAACTTTAATGTCAAAATTAAACATGTTTTATTTTAGCAAGTGTATTTTTTTTACTATAAATGCCCTGCTCATAATCAATTTCAAAGAATATTTTCATATTTTTTTTTTCATTACTTTTATTTCCATTGGTAAGAATTCAGAAGTACCTCTATATTAATTCCAAGCTGACATCACCTAAAATGAAGCTCTCTCTTGTGTTACATTTCTGTTGAGAAAGTGCTTCCTGTTTTGGGCATTGTAAGCATTGGGTTACATCCAGTAAGATTTACTATAGGATTTACTTTCTTTTCGCTTCTATAGTTTAATAGAACTTTAATGTCAAAATTAAACATGTTTTAATTTAGCTAGTGTATTTTTTTTTACTATAAATGCCCTGCTCATAATCAATTTCTAAAGAATATTTTCATATTTTTTTTCATTACTTTTATTTCCATTGGTAAGAATTCAGAAGTACCTCTATATTAATTCCAAGCTGACATCACCTAAAACGAAGCTCTCTCTTGTGTTACATTTCTGTTGAGAAAGTGCTTCCTGTTTTAGGCATTGTAAGCATTGGGTAAAAAACAGTCAGATTTACTATTTAACTTACAATACTTTCTTTTATTTAATAAAGTTTAATAGAACTTTAATTTTAGAATTGAACATGAGATTAGCAAGTGATTTTTTAATATAAATTTCTTGCTCATAATCCATTTCAAAATGACATTTTTGTGTTTTTTTTTTCATTACATTTATTATAACCATTGGTACGAATTCAGATGTACCTCTATATTAATTCCAAGCTGACATCACCTAAAACGAAGCTCTCTCTTGTGTTACATTTTTGTTGAGAAAGTGCTTCCTGTTTTGGGCATTGTAAGCATTGGGTAACATCCAGTAAGATTTACTATAGGATTTACTTTCTTTTCGCTTCTATAGTTTAATAGAACTTTAATGTCAAAATTAAACATGTTTTATTTTAGCAAGTGTATTTTTTTTTACTATAAATGCCCTGCTCCTAATCAATTTCCAAAAAATATTTTCATATTTTTTTTCATTACTTTTATTTCCATTGGTAAGAATTCAGAAGTACCTCTATATTAGTTCCAAACTAACATCACACAAAACAAAGTTCTCTTTTGTGTTATATTCCTGGTGAGAAAGTGCTTCCTTTTTTGGGCATTGTAGGCATTGGGAAACATCATCCAGACTGCTTAAGTTACATTTAAGCCGTCTCCTCATAATTTTAGATTTTATTTTCAATTGTGTTTTGAAATTGTTTAAGTAATAGCTACTGCTCAGTATTCTAAAACTGAGTGAATTGAGTGATTTTAGCCATGATTAATATTTTGATTTGTATCATTAAATAAATGTAAAACTTAATAGGCTCTATACAATTCAGTATAAACAATAAGTATCTACAAAATTCAACTCTCCTGGCTTATCATGAATATGCTGAATGGGAGTTTAAACAAAAATCACACCCTTTGCTATGCAGAGGCTCTCACATACATATGTTAATTAAAAAGCACACCCATTTGTCCGAATGACTAATTGCATAACTCCTATTTTGGTCAAAACAAACAAAATGCCCTCTCAAATGTGATTGGCTGGGAACTACACTGCTTTTGCTTATAAAAGACTACAAATGCCAGCACAGTTAGATGAACTTGAGACATAAACCAAGGATAAACATTCCAAGACAATAACATTTCTGAATGGGTAGGTAAGCATACAACTTCAGTTTTTCTACATATGGATCTTCTTGAAAATACAAGCATTAAATATCATACAGGGGCTCTTTGATGATTTAGACTAGATCAGACATAAGTTTCTGTTTTAATTATATTATAGCTATATGAATCATCTGAAACTCAATGATTTTCATTGTTTTATTATTATCATCATCATTTAAGTAATAGCTACTGCTCAGTATTCTAAAACTGAGTGAATTGAGTGATTTTAGCCATGATTAATATTTTGATTTGTATCATTAAATAAATGTACAACTTAATAGGCTCTATAAAATTCAGTATAAACAATAAGTATCTACAAAATTCAACTCTCCTGGCTTGTCATGAATATGCTGAAAGGGAGTTTAAACAAAAATCACACCCTTTGCTATGCAGAGGCTTTCTCACATACATATGTTAATTAAAAAGCACACCCATTTGTCCGAATGACTCATTGCATAACTCCTATTTTTGTCAAAACAAACAAAATGCCCTCTCAAATGTGATTGGCTGGGAACTGCACTGCTTTTGCTTATAAAAGACTACAAATGCCAGCACAGTTAGATGAACTTGAGACATAAACCAAGGACAAACATTCCAAGACAATAACATTTCTGAATGGGTAGGTAAGCATACAACTTCAGTTTTTCTACATATGGATCTTCTTGAAAATACAAGCATTCAATATCATACAGAGGCTCTTTGATGATTTAGACTAGATCAGACATAAGTTTCTGTTTTAATTATATTATAGCTATATTAAACATCTGAAACTCAATGATTTTCATTGTGTTATTATTATTATCATCATTGCTTAAACTTACTTCTATATTAATTCCAAGCTGACATCACCTAAAACAAAGCGCTCTCTCTTGTGTTACATTTCTGTTGAGAAAGTGCTTCCTGTTTTGGGCATTGTAAGCATTGGGTAACATCCAGTAAGATTTACTATAGGATTTACTTTCTTTTCGCTTCTATAGTTTAATAGAACTTTAATGTCAAAATTAAACATGTTTTATTTTAGCAAGTGTATTATTTTTACTATAAATGCCCTGCTCATAATCAATTTCCAAAGAATATTTTCATTTTTTTTTTCATTACTTTTATTTCCATTGGTAAGAATTCAGAAATATCTCTATATTAGTTCCAAACTAACATCACACAAAACAAAGTTCTCTCTTGTGTTATATTCCTGGTGAGAAAGTGCTTCCTTTTTTGGGCATTGTAGGCATTGGGAAACATCATCCAGACTGCTTAAGTTACATTTAAGCCGTCTCCTCATAATTTTAGATTTTATTTTCAATTGTGTTTTGAAATTGTTTAAGTAATAGCTACTGCTCAGTATTCTAAAACTGAGTGAATTGAGTGATTTTAGCCATGATTAATATTTTGATTTGTATCATTAAATAAATGTAAAACTTAATAGGCTCTATACAATTCAGTATAAAAAATAAGTATCTACAAAATTCAACTCTCCTGGCTTATCATGAATATGCTGAATGGGAGTTTAAACAAAAATCACACCCTTTGCTATGCAGAGGCTCTCACATACATATGTTAATTAAAAAGCACACCCATTTATCCGAATGACTAATTGCATAACTCCTATTTTGGTCAAAACAAACAAAATGCCCTCTCAAATGTGATTGGCTGGGAACTGCACTGCTTTTGCTTATAAAAGACTACAAATGCCAGCACAGTTAGATGAACTTGAGACATAAACCAAGGATAAACATTCCAAGACAATAACATTTCTGAATGGGTAGGTAAGCATACAACTTCAGTTTTTCTACATATGGATCTTCTTGAAAATACAAGCATTCAATATCATACAGAGGCTCTTTGATGATTTAGACTAGATCAGACATAAGTTTCTGTTTTAATTATATTATAGCTATATGAATCATCTGAAACTCAATGATTTTCATTGTTTTATTATTATCATCATCATTGCTTAAACTTACTTCTATATTAATTCCAAGCTGACATTACCTAAAACGAAGCTCTCTCTTGTGTTACATTTCTGTTGAGAAAGTGCTTCCTGTTTTGGGCATTGTAAGCATTGGGTAACATCCAGTAAGATTTACTATAGGATTTACTTTCTTTTCGCTTCTATAGTTTAATAGAACTTTAATGTCAAAATTAAACATATTTTATTTTAGCAAGTGTATTTTTTTTTACTATAAATGCCCTGCTCCTAATCAATTTCCAAAGAATATTTTCATATTTTTTTTTCATTACTTTTATTTCCATTGGTAAGAATTCAGAAGTACCTCTATATTAGTTCCAAACTAACATCACACAAAACAAAGTTCTCTCTTGTGTTATATTCCTGGTGAGAAAGTGCTTCCTTTTTTGGGCATTGTAGGCATTGGGAAACATCATCCAGACTGCTTAAGTTACATTTAAGCTGTCTCCTCATAATTTTATATTTTATTTTCAATTGTGTTTTGAAATTGTTTAAGTAATAGCTACTGCTCAGTATTCTAAAACTGAGTGAATTGAGTGATTTTAGCCATGATTAATATTTTGATTTGTATCATTAAATAAATGTACAACTTAATAGGCTCTATAAAATTCAGTATAAACAATAAGTATCTACAAAATTCAACTCTCCTGGCTTGTCATGAATATGCTGAAAGGGAGTTTAAACAAAAATCACACCCTTTGCTATGCAGAGGCTCTCACATACATATGTTAATTAAAAAGCACACCCATTTGTCCGAATGACTAATTGCATAACTCCTATTTTGGTCAAAACAAACAAAATGCACTCTCAAATGTGATTGGCTTGGAACTGCACTGCTTTTGCTTATAAAAGACTACAAATGCCAGCACAGTTAGATGAACTTGAGACATAAACCAAGGACAAACATTCCAAGACAATAACATTTCTGAATGGGTAGGTAAGCATACAACTTCAGTTTTTCTACATATGGATCTTCTTGAAAATACAAGCATTCAATATCATACAGAGGCTCTTTGATGATTTAGACTAGATCAGACATAAATTTCTATTTTAATTATATTATAGCTATATTAAACATCTGAAACTCAATGATTTTCATTGTTTTATTATTATCATCATCATTGCTTAAACTTACTTCTATATTAATTCCAAGCTGACATCACCTAAAACAAAGCTCTCTCTTGTGTTACATTTCTGTTGAGAAAGTGCTTCCTGTTTTGGGCATTGTAAGCATTGGGTAACATCCAGTAAGATTTACTATAGGATTTACTTTCTTTTCGCTTCTATAGTTTAATAGAACTTTAATGTCAAAATTAAACATGTTTTATTTTAGCAAGTGTATTTTTTTTACTATAAATGCCCTGCTCATAATCAATTTCCAAAGAATATTTTCATATTTTTTTTTTCATTACTTTTATTTCCATTGGTAAGAATTCAGAAGTACCTCTATATTAATTCCAAGCTGACATCACCTAAAACGAAGCTCTCTCTTGTGTTACATTTCTGTTGAGAAAGTGCTTCCTGTTTTGGGCATTGTAAGCATTGGGTAACATCCAGTAAGATTTACTATAGGATTTACTTTCTTTTCGCTTCTATAGTTTAATAGAACTTTAATGTCAAAATTAAACATGTTTTATTTTAGCAAGTGTATTTTTTTTACTATAAATGCCCTGCTCATAATCAATTTCCAAAGAATATTTTCATATTTTTTTTTTGATTACTTTTATTTCAATTGGTAAGAATTCAGAAGTACCTCTATATTAATTCCAAGCTGACATCACCTAAAACGAAGCTCTCTCTTGTGTTACATTTCTGTTGAGAAAGTGCTTCCTGTTTTGGGCATTTTAAGCATTGGGTTACATCCAGTAAGATTTACTATAGGATTTACTTTCTTTTCGCTTCTATAGTTTAATAGAACTTTAATGTCAAAATTAAACATGTTTTAATTTAGCAAGTGTATTTTTTTTTACTATAAATGCCCTGCTCATAATCAATTTCTAAAGAATATTTTCATATTTTTTTTTCATTACTTTTATTTCCATTGGTAAGAATTCAGAAGTACCTCTATATTAATTCCAAGCTGACATCACCTAAAACGAAGCTCTCTCTTGTGTTACAATTCTGTTGAGAAAGTGCTTCCTGTTTTAGGCATTGTAAGCATTGGGTAACATCCAGTAAGATTTACTATAGGATTTACTTTCTTTTCGCTTCTATAGTTTAATAGAACTTTAATGTCAAAATTAAACATGTTTTATTTTAGCAAGTGTATTTTTTTTTACTATAAATGCCCTGCTCCTAATCAATTTCCAAAGAATATTTTCATATTTTTTTTTTCATTACTTTTATTTCCATTGGTAAGAATTCAGAAGTACCTCTATATTAGTTCCAAACTAACATCACACAAAACAAAGTTCTCTCTTGTGTTATATTCCTGGTGAGAAAGTGCTTCCTTTTTTGGGCATTGTAGGCATTGGGAAACATCATCCAGACTGCTTAAGTTACATTTAAGCCGTCTCCTCATAATTTTAGATTTTATTTTTAATTGTGTTTTGAAATTGTTTAAGTAATAGCTACTGCTCAGTATTCTAAAACTGAGTGAATTGAGTGATTTTAGCCATGATTAATATTTTGATTTGTATCATTAAATAAATGTAAAACTTAATAGGCTCTATACAATTCAGTATAAACAATAAGTATCTACAAAATTCAACTCTCCTGGCTTATCATGAATATGCTGAATGGGAGTTTAAACAAAAATCACACCCTTTGCTATGCAGAGGCTCTCACATACATATGTTAATTAAAAAGCACACCCATTTGTCCGAATGACTAATTGCATAACTCCTATTTTGGTCAAAACAAACAAAATGCCCTCTCAAATGTGATTGGCTGGGAACTGCACTGCTTTTGCTTATAAAAGACTACAAATGCCAGCACAGTTAGATGAACTTGAGACATAAACCAAGGACAAACATTCCAAGACAATAACATTTCTGAATGGGTAGGTAAGCATACAACTTCAGTTTTTCTACATATGGATCTTCTTGAAAATACAAGCATTCAATATCATACAGAGGCTCTTTGATGATTTAGACTAGATCAGACATAAGTTTCTGTTTTAATTATATTATAGCTATATTAAACATCTGAAACTCAATGATTTTCATTGTTTTATTATTATCATTATCATTGCTTAAACTTACTTCTATATTAATTCCAAGCTGACATCACCTAAAACGAAGCTCTCTCTTGTGTTACATTTCTGTTGAGAAAGTGCTTCCTGTTTTGGGCATTGTAAGCATTGGGTAACATCCAGTAAGATTTACTATAGGATTTACTTTCTTTTCGCTTCTATAGTTTAATAGAACTTTAATGTCAAAATTAAACATGTTTTATTTTAGCAAGTGTATTTTTTTTTACTATAAATGCCCTGCTCATAATCAATTTCCAAAGAATATTTTCATATTTTTTTTTTCATTACTTTTATTTCCATTGGTAAGAATTCAGAAGTACCTCTATATTAATTCCAAGCTGACATCACCTAAAACGAAGCTCTCTCTTGTGTTACATTTCTGTTGAGAAAGTGCTTCCTGTTTTGGGCATTGTAAGCATTGGGTTACATCCAGTAAGATTTACTATAGGATTTACTTTCTTTTCGCTTCTATAGTTTAATAGAACTTTAATGTCAAAATTAAACATGTTTTAATTTAGCAAGTGTATTTTTTTTACTATAAATGCCCTGCTCATAATCAATTTCTAAAGAATATTTTCATATTTTTTTTTCATTACTTTTATTTCCATTGGTAAGAATTCAGAAGTACCTCTATATTAATTCCAAGCTGACATCACCTAAAACGAAGCTCTCTCTTGTGTTACATTTCTGTTGAGAAAGTGCTTCCTGTTTTAGGCATTGTAAGCATTGGGTAAAAAACAGTCAGATTTACTATTTAACTTACAATACTTTCTTTTATTTAATAAAGTTTAATAGAACTTTAATGTCAGAATTGAACATAAGATTAGCAAGTGATTTTTTAATATAAATTTCTTGCTCATAATCCATTTCAAAATGACATTTTTGTGTTTTTTTTTTCATTACATTTATTATAACCATTGGTACGAATTCAGATGTACCTCTATATTAATTCCAAGCTGACATCACCTAAAACGAAGCTCTCTCTTGTGTTACATTTTTGTTGAGAAAGTGCTTCCTGTTTTGGGCATTGTAAGCATTGGGTAACATCCAGTAAGATTTACTATAGGATTTACTTTCTTTTCGCTTCTATAGTTTAATAGAACTTTAATGTCAAAATTAAACATGTTTTATTTTAGCAAGTGTATTTTTTTTACTATAAATGCCCTGCTCCTAATCAATTTCCAATGAATATTTTCATTTTTTTTTTTTCATTACTTTTATTTCCATTGGTAAGAATTCAGAAGTACCTCTATATTAGTTCCAAACTAACATCACACAAAACAAAGTTCTCTCTTGTGTTATATTCCTGGTGAGAAAGTGCTTCCTTTTTTGGGCATTGTAGGCATTGGGAAACATCATCCAGACTGCTTAAGTTACATTTAAGCCGTCTCCTCATAATTTTAGATTTTATTTTCAATTGTGTTTTGAAATTGTTTAAGTAATAGCTACTGCTCAGTATTCTAAAACTGAGTGAATTGAGTGATTTTAGCCATGATTAATATTTTGATTTGTATCATTAAATAAATGTAAAACTTAATAGGCTCTATACAATTCAGTATAAACAATAAGTATCTACAAAATTCAACTCTCCTGGCTTATCATGAATATGCTGAATGGGAGTTTAAACAAAAATCACACCCTTTGCTATGCAGAGGCTCTCACATACATATGTTAATTAAAAAGCACACCCATTTGTCCGAATGACTAATTGCATAACTCCTATTTTGGTCAAAACAAACAAAATGCCCTCTCAAATGTGATTGGCTGGGAACTGCACTGCTTTTGCTTATAAAAGACTACAAATGCCAGCACAGTTAGATGAACTTGAGACATAAACCAAGGATAAACATTCCAAGACAATAACATTTCTGAATGGGTAGGTAAGCATACAACTTCAGTTTCTCTACATATGGATCTTCTTGAATATACAAGCATTCAATATCATACAGGGGCTCTTTGATGATTTAGACTAGATCAGACATAAGTTTCTGTTTTAATTATATTATAGCTATATGAATCATCTGAAACTCAATGATTTTCATTGTTTTATTATTATCATCATCATTGCTTAAACTTACTTCTATATTAATTCCAAGCTGACATTACCTAAAACGAAGCTCTCTCTTGTGTTACATTTCTGTTGAGAAAGTGCTTCCTGTTTTGGGCATTGTAAGCATTGGGTTACATCCAGTAAGATTTACTATAGGATTTACTTTCTTTTCGCTTCTATAGTTTAATAGAACTTTAATGTCAAAATTAAACATGTTTTAATTTAGCAAGTGTATTTTTTTTTACTATAAATGCCCTGCTCATAATCAATTTCTAAAGAATATTTTCATATTTTTTTTTCATTACTTTTATTTCCATTGGTAAGAATTCAGAAGTACCTCTATATTAATTCCAAGCTGACATCACCTAAAACGAAGCTCTCTCTTGTGTTACATTTCTGTTGAGAAAGTGCTTCCTGTTTTAGGCATTGTAAGCATTGGGTAAAAAACAGTCAGATTTACTATTTAACTTACAATACTTTCTTTTATTTAATAAAGTTTAATAGAACTTTAATGTCAGAATTGAACATGAGATTAGCAAGTGATTTTTTAATATAAATTTCTTGCTCATAATCCATTTCAAAATGACATTTTTGTGTTTTTTTTTTCATTACATTTATTATAACCATTGGTACGAATTCAGATGTACCTCTATATTAATTCCAAGCTGACATCACCTAAAACGAAGCTCTCTCTTGTGTTACATTTTTGTTGAGAAAGTGCTTCCTGTTTTGGGCATTGTAAGCATTGGGTAACATCCAGTAAGATTTACTATAGGATTTACTTTCTTTTCGCTTCTATAGTTTAATAGAACTTTAATGTCAAAATTAAACATGTTTTATTTTAGCAAGTGTATTATTTTTACTATAAATGCCCTGCTCATAATCAATTTCCAAAGAATATTTTCATTTTTTTTTTCATTACTTTTATTTCCATTGGTAAGAATTCAGAAATATCTCTATATTAGTTCCAAACTAACATCACACAAAACAAAGTTCTCTCTTGTGTTATATTCCTGGTGAGAAAGTGCTTCCTTTTTTGGGCATTGTAGGCATTGGGAAACATCATCCAGACTGCTTAAGTTACATTTAAGCCGTCTCCTCATAATTTTAGATTTTATTTTCAATTGTGTTTTGAAATTGTTTAAGTAATAGCTACTGCTCAGTATTCTAAAACTGAGTGAATTGAGTGATTTTAGCCATGATTAATATTTTGATTTGTATCATTAAATAAATGTAAAACTTAATAGGCTCTATACAATTCAGTATAAAAAATAAGTATCTACAAAATTCAACTCTCCTGGCTTATCATGAATATGCTGAATGGGAGTTTAAACAAAAATCACACCCTTTGCTATGCAGAGGCTCTCACATACATATGTTAATTAAAAAGCACACCCATTTATCCGAATGACTAATTGCATAACTCCTATTTTGGTCAAAACAAACAAAATGCCCTCTCAAATGTGATTGGCTGGGAACTGCACTGCTTTTGCTTATAAAAGACTACAAATGCCAGCACAGTTAGATGAACTTGAGACATAAACCAAGGATAAACATTCCAAGACAATAACATTTCTGAATGGGTAGGTAAGCATACAACTTCAGTTTTTCTACATATGGATCTTCTTGAAAATACAAGCATTCAATATCATACAGAGGCTCTTTGATGATTTAGACTAGATCAGACATAAGTTTCTGTTTTAATTATATTATAGCTATATGAATCATCTGAAACTCAATGATTTTCATTGTTTTATTATTATCATCATCATTGCTTAAACTTACTTCTATATTAATTCCAAGCTGACATTACCTAAAACGAAGCTCTCTCTTGTGTTACATTTCTGTTGAGAAAGTGCTTCCTGTTTTGGGCATTGTAAGCATTGGGTAACATCCAGTAAGATTTACTATAGGATTTACTTTCTTTTCGCTTCTATAGTTTAATAGAACTTTAATGTCAAAATTAAACATATTTTATTTTAGCAAGTGTATTTTTTTTTACTATAAATGCCCTGCTCCTAATCAATTTCCAAAGAATATTTTCATATTTTTTTTTCATTACTTTTATTTCCATTGGTAAGAATTCAGAAGTACCTCTATATTAGTTCCAAACTAACATCACACAAAACAAAGTTCTCTCTTGTGTTATATTCCTGGTGAGAAAGTGCTTCCTTTTTTGGGCATTGTAGGCATTGGGAAACATCATCCAGACTGCTTAAGTTACATTTAAGCTGTCTCCTCATAATTTTATATTTTATTTTCAATTGTGTTTTGAAATTGTTTAAGTAATAGCTACTGCTCAGTATTCTAAAACTGAGTGAATTGAGTGATTTTAGCCATGATTAATATTTTGATTTGTATCATTAAATAAATGTACAACTTAATAGGCTCTATAAAATTCAGTATAAACAATAAGTATCTACAAAATTCAACTCTCCTGGCTTGTCATGAATATGCTGAAAGGGAGTTTAAACAAAAATCACACCCTTTGCTATGCAGAGGCTCTCACATACATATGTTAATTAAAAAGCACACCCATTTGTCCGAATGACTAATTGCATAACTCCTATTTTGGTCAAAACAAACAAAATGCACTCTCAAATGTGATTGGCTTGGAACTGCACTGCTTTTGCTTATAAAAGACTACAAATGCCAGCACAGTTAGATGAACTTGAGACATAAACCAAGGACAAACATTCCAAGACAATAACATTTCTGAATGGGTAGGTAAGCATACAACTTCAGTTTTTCTACATATGGATCTTCTTGAAAATACAAGCATTCAATATCATACAGAGGCTCTTTGATGATTTAGACTAGATCAGACATAAATTTCTATTTTAATTATATTATAGCTATATTAAACATCTGAAACTCAATGATTTTCATTGTTTTATTATTATCATCATCATTGCTTAAACTTACTTCTATATTAATTCCAAGCTGACATCACCTAAAACAAAGCTCTCTCTTGTGTTACATTTCTGTTGAGAAAGTGCTTCCTGTTTTGGGCATTGTAAGCATTGGGTAACATCCAGTAAGATTTACTATAGGATTTACTTTCTTTTCGCTTCTATAGTTTAATAGAACTTTAATGTCAAAATTAAACATGTTTTATTTTAGCAAGTGTATTTTTTTTACTATAAATGCCCTGCTCATAATCAATTTCCAAAGAATATTTTCATATTTTTTTTTTCATTACTTTTATTTCCATTGGTAAGAATTCAGAAGTACCTCTATATTAATTCCAAGCTGACATCACCTAAAACGAAGCTCTCTCTTGTGTTACATTTCTGTTGAGAAAGTGCTTCCTGTTTTGGGCATTGTAAGCATTGGGTAACATCCAGTAAGATTTACTATAGGATTTACTTTCTTTTCGCTTCTATAGTTTAATAGAACTTTAATGTCAAAATTAAACATGTTTTATTTTAGCAAGTGTATTTTTTTTACTATAAATGCCCTGCTCATAATCAATTTCCAAAGAATATTTTCATATTTTTTTTTTCATTACTTTTATTTCAATTGGTAAGAATTCAGAAGTACCTCTATATTAATTCCAAGCTGACATCACCTAAAACGAAGCTCTCTCTTGTGTTACATTTCTGTTGAGAAAGTGCTTCCTGTTTTGGGCATTTTAAGCATTGGGTTACATCCAGTAAGATTTACTATAGGATTTACTTTCTTTTCGCTTCTATAGTTTAATAGAACTTTAATGTCAAAATTAAACATGTTTTAATTTAGCAAGTGTATTTTTTTTTACTATAAATGCCCTGCTCATAATCAATTTCTAAAGAATATTTTCATATTTTTTTTTCATTACTTTTATTTCCATTGGTAAGAATTCAGAAGTACCTCTATATTAATTCCAAGCTGACATCACCTAAAACGAAGCTCTCTCTTGTGTTACAATTCTGTTGAGAAAGTGCTTCCTGTTTTAGGCATTGTAAGCATTGGGTAACATCCAGTAAGATTTACTATAGGATTTACTTTCTTTTCGCTTCTATAGTTTAATAGAACTTTAATGTCAAAATTAAACATGTTTTATTTTAGCAAGTGTATTTTTTTTTACTATAAATGCCCTGCTCCTAATCAATTTCCAAAGAATATTTTCATATTTTTTTTTTCATTACTTTTATTTCCATTGGTAAGAATTCAGAAGTACCTCTATATTAGTTCCAAACTAACATCACACAAAACAAAGTTCTCTCTTGTGTTATATTCCTGGTGAGAAAGTGCTTCCTTTTTTGGGCATTGTAGGCATTGGGAAACATCATCCAGACTGCTTAAGTTACATTTAAGCCGTCTCCTCATAATTTTAGATTTTATTTTTAATTGTGTTTTGAAATTGTTTAAGTAATAGCTACTGCTCAGTATTCTAAAACTGAGTGAATTGAGTGATTTTAGCCATGATTAATATTTTGATTTGTATCATTAAATAAATGTAAAACTTAATAGGCTCTATACAATTCAGTATAAACAATAAGTATCTACAAAATTCAACTCTCCTGGCTTATCATGAATATGCTGAATGGGAGTTTAAACAAAAATCACACCCTTTGCTATGCAGAGGCTCTCACATACATATGTTAATTAAAAAGCACACCCATTTGTCCGAATGACTAATTGCATAACTCCTATTTTGGTCAAAACAAACAAAATGCCCTCTCAAATGTGATTGGCTGGGAACTGCACTGCTTTTGCTTATAAAAGACTACAAATGCCAGCACAGTTAGATGAACTTGAGACATAAACCAAGGACAAACATTCCAAGACAATAACATTTCTGAATGGGTAGGTAAGCATACAACTTCAGTTTTTCTACATATGGATCTTCTTGAAAATACAAGCATTCAATATCATACAGAGGCTCTTTGATGATTTAGACTAGATCAGACATAAGTTTCTGTTTTAATTATATTATAGCTATATTAAACATCTGAAACTCAATGATTTTCATTGTTTTATTATTATCATTATCATTGCTTAAACTTACTTCTATATTAATTCCAAGCTGACATCACCTAAAACGAAGCTCTCTCTTGTGTTACATTTCTGTTGAGAAAGTGCTTCCTGTTTTGGGCATTGTAAGCATTGGGTAACATCCAGTAAGATTTACTATAGGATTTACTTTCTTTTCGCTTCTATAGTTTAATAGAACTTTAATGTCAAAATTAAACATGTTTTATTTTAGCAAGTGTATTTTTTTTACTATAAATGCCCTGCTCATAATCAATTTCCAAAGAATATTTTCATATTTTTTTTTCATTACTTTTATTTCCATTGGTAAGAATTCAGAAGTACCTCTATATTAATTCCAAGCTGACATCACCTAAAACGAAGCTCTCTCTTGTGTTACATTTCTGTTGAGAAAGTGCTTCCTGTTTTGGGCATTGTAAGCATTGGGTTACATCCAGTAAGATTTACTATAGGATTTACTTTCTTTTCGCTTCTATAGTTTAATAGAACTTTAATGTCAAAATTAAACATGTTTTAATTTAGCAAGTGTATTTTTTTTACTATAAATGCCCTGCTCATAATCAATTTCTAAAGAATATTTTCATATTTTTTTTTCATTACTTTTATTTCCATTGGTAAGAATTCAGAAGTACCTCTATATTAATTCCAAGCTGACATCACCTAAAACGAAGCTCTCTCTTGTGTTACATTTCTGTTGAGAAAGTGCTTCCTGTTTTAGGCATTGTAAGCATTGGGTAAAAAACAGTCAGATTTACTATTTAACTTACAATACTTTCTTTTATTTAATAAAGTTTAATAGAACTTTAATGTCAGAATTGAACATAAGATTAGCAAGTGATTTTTTAATATAAATTTCTTGCTCATAATCCATTTCAAAATGACATTTTTGTGTTTTTTTTTTCATTACATTTATTATAACCATTGGTACGAATTCAGATGTACCTCTATATTAATTCCAAGCTGACATCACCTAAAACGAAGCTCTCTCTTGTGTTACATTTTTGTTGAGAAAGTGCTTCCTGTTTTGGGCATTGTAAGCATTGGGTAACATCCAGTAAGATTTACTATAGGATTTACTTTCTTTTCGCTTCTATAGTTTAATAGAACTTTAATGTCAAAATTAAACATGTTTTATTTTAGCAAGTGTATTTTTTTTACTATAAATGCCCTGCTCCTAATCAATTTCCAATGAATATTTTCATTTTTTTTTTTTCATTACTTTTATTTCCATTGGTAAGAATTCAGAAGTACCTCTATATTAGTTCCAAACTAACATCACACAAAACAAAGTTCTCTCTTGTGTTATATTCCTGGTGAGAAAGTGCTTCCTTTTTTGGGCATTGTAGGCATTGGGAAACATCATCCAGACTGCTTAAGTTACATTTAAGCCGTCTCCTCATAATTTTAGATTTTATTTTCAATTGTGTTTTGAAATTGTTTAAGTAATAGCTACTGCTCAGTATTCTAAAACTGAGTGAATTGAGTGATTTTAGCCATGATTAATATTTTGATTTGTATCATTAAATAAATGTAAAACTTAATAGGCTCTATACAATTCAGTATAAACAATAAGTATCTACAAAATTCAACTCTCCTGGCTTATCATGAATATGCTGAATGGGAGTTTAAACAAAAATCACACCCTTTGCTATGCAGAGGCTCTCACATACATATGTTAATTAAAAAGCACACCCATTTGTCCGAATGACTAATTGCATAACTCCTATTTTGGTCAAAACAAACAAAATGTCACACGTAGCCGCGACGGAGCGCGGCAGGTACAGTACTCACCCGTCCGCGCCCGCCGCCGGCTAGCGTGTGCAGGCTCCGGTCTGCGGTGTGCGGGTAGCGGCAGCTCTGGGAAGGGATGGCAGCAGGGGAGCGTCGGGTAGCAGTGTCTTTGCAGATAGTGGTGCTGGGAGGCCGGTGTCGCCATCTTGGTTGAGGGCAGGAGACAGATTGGCCCAGAGTGGAGGTTCCCTCCTCATCCTGCGCTGACAGCCAATGGCAGCCGTCCCCTGGGGATATAAGGGATCTGCCTAGGCTGTTCAGTGTCAGTGCAATGAGTCTTTGGAGTCATTCACAACTCCTAGCTGATTCCTGGATCCTGGCTCTTTCTCTCCTGACTCTGGTGCCTTGCTCCCTGCATCTTTCTACAAGGAAGTTTTCTCCTGACACCAATGCTGCAAGTCCTACCTAGTGCTTGTTCCTGCTTGTGTCCCAGAATTACCCTGCACAGCATTCCGCTGCCCTCCTTCATACAACTCATTCATTCCATCATCTTTCAGTCATCCGGATCCATTTCTTCTGTCATCAAATCAACCTCTTTCCGGATCCTCATCTATGTACTCTAGCTCATCAAGTATACGTTTCCAGATTTCCCTGTCCGTTATTAGTATTGTGCTGGACTCTATTTAATTTATCCAACTGTCACTTAAAGAAGTATTTGAGTGAGGTTTATAATTTATGAAATCCGTTATTAAACCGGCACGTTTCAATCCTACTCCTCCTGGTCCGTCTCCAGTTCCTGTGCACCACACGACTCCATCCAGCCCTTTAGCCGTGACAGTTTGCACTGACCCGATGGAATCGGGTGAAGCACAGGCCTCCATGACGGATGTTCTTCAAGGCATCATGGCTCGCTTGGAACAAGTAGAGGCTACCCAGCGTCAAGTGGCTCAATTTCTCCAGACCTTGTCACCACCTCAGGCGGCTCCCTCAGTTTCGGCAGCACCTACCTCCGGAGCTTCGGCTTCTGCTGCTCCTCCGGGGCCCGCTGCTCCTCACCATCTACAGCTGTCAACCCCCAGTAAATATGACGGGTCCCCAAGGGGGTGTCGAGGATTCCTGAATCAATGTGACGTCCATTTTACCCTCCAGCCTTCCAATTTCCCCTCTCCCAAGACTCGAGTGGCTTACATTGTGTCCCTACTGGCGGGTCCAGCCCTGGAGTGGGTGTCCCCCCTCTGGGAGCATGCGGATCCCATCCTCAACAACTATGAAGAATTTGTGGCTTCCTTCCGTCGCATCTTCGACGAGCCTGGCAGAGTGTCCTCCGCAGCCACGGAGATCCTAAGAATTCGTCAGGGCAGTCGCCCAGTGGGACAATATGTTGTACAATTTCAAACCCTGGCTTCCGAACTCAGATGGAACGAAGAGGCTCTCGTCTCTGCCTTCTGGAACGGCCTAGCCGGCCGCATCAAGGACGAGTTAGCAACTCGCGATTCTCCTTCCACCCTGGCTGAACTCATTTCATTATGTAACAAGGTCGATCTGCGACTCCAAGAACGCCAACTTGAGAGGAATCGCTCTGATCGCCTTCGCCCTCGATTCCCTTCCAGTGTCGCACCCGCTTCCAGACCAACCCCGCCTCCTGCGGTGTCAACAGATGAGCCCATGCAAATCAACCGCTCCCGTCTTTCTCTCGAAGAGAAGTCCCGAAGACGGCGAGAGAATCTGTGCATGTACTGTGGCTCCTCAGCTCACCTGTTGGCTTCCTGCCCGCTGCGGCCGGGAAACGACCACTCCTAATCTCCACGAGGGAGGTCCGATTAGGAGTCTTGCTTCCATCTCCCTCTTCTTCTGATTCCACCATTCCGGTTACCCTTGTGTGTCCCCAAGGGAGAAAAAGAGTTCAGGCCCTATTGGACTCTGGGGCAGCGGGAAACTTCCTTTCGTCTTCTTTTGTCACCCAACATGCCCTGCCGGTGCAACCCCTGGATCATTCGCTGGTCCTCACTGCAGTGGATGGGAGTCGAATTCGTAGTGGACAAATCACCCATCAGACCACCCCGGTGACACTGCTCATAGGAGCTCTACATCAAGAGACCCTCGAATTCTTCATTCTTCCACAGTCCTCACATCCAATGGTCCTGGGCCTTCCCTGGCTCTCTAAACATAACCCACACATCGATTGGACCAATATGGAGGTCAAGGCCTGGGGAAGAGATTGCCAGTCTACCTGCATTCCACAGATCCTTCCGGTCTACCAGACCCATCCACAACGTGAGGATAACTGTCCTTCATCCTCTTCAGCTCCACCCTTGTCTATACCCGCACCATACCGTTCATTTACAGATGTCTTCAGTAAAGGAGGTGCCGACACCCTTCCTCCTCACCGTCCTTGGGACTGCCCGATAGAACTGGTGGCCGGGAAATTCCCTCCTCGTGGCCGCATCTATCCTCTGTCGCTACCCGAGACTGAGGCCATGTCCTCGTACATTCAAGAGAACTTAAACAAAGGTTTCATTCGACCATCTACTTCTCCGGCCGGGGCCGGGTTTTTCTTTGTGAAAAAGAAGGATGGCGGTCTTCGGCCATGTATCGACTATAGGGGCCTGAACGACATCACCATTAAAAACCGCTATCCCTTACCCCTTATCGCAGAACTATTCGACAAGATCAGAGGGGCGGCAATCTTTACTAAATTGGACCTGCGAGGGGCCTATAATTTGATCCGGATCCGTCCAGGTGACGAGTGGAAGACAGCTTTTAATACGCGCGACGGTCACTATGAATACCTGGTGATGCCCTTCGGCCTTTGTAACGCCCCCGCCGTCTTCCAACAGTTTGTAAATGATATCTTTCGGGACTTGCTATACCACTCCATCGTAGTCTATCTAGACGATATACTCATCTTCTCTCCAAATCTTCAACTTCACAGACAGACAGTGTCCGAAGTCCTACAACGTCTTCGCCAAAATCAACTGTTCTGCAAGTTGGAGAAGTGCGTTTTTGAGGTCACGTCCATTCCATTCTTGGGTCACATTCTCTCCGCCACTGGGATAGAGATGGACCCAGAGAAGGTGAGAGCCATCCAAGACTGGGCAGCCCCCACAACGCTCAAAGGAATTCAGAGATTCCTTGGGTTCTCAAACTATTACCGGCGATTTATCCGGAACTTCTCTACTATCGCTGCTCCCCTCACTGCTCTCACTTGCAAAGGAGCTGATCCAAGCCGATGGTCGCCAGAAGCATCCTCTGCCTTCCAGCAGTTAAAAAGAGCATTCGTGACGGCACCAATCCTCCTCCAACCAGACCTCGACAGGCCCTTCATTCTCGAGGTGGACGCATCCTCGGAAGGGATCGGGGCCATCTTGTCACAAAAAGGTGAGGATCAAGAATTACACCCTTGTGCCTTCCTCTCCAAAAAATTCCTTCCGGCAGAGAGGAATTACCCCATCGGGGAACAGGAGTTGCTTGCAGTCAAAACTGCGTTAGAGGAGTGGCGATACCTTCTGGAGGGGGCACGGCATAAGATCACAGTGTATTCAGACCACAAAAATCTGTCCTTTCTTAAACAGGCTCAGTGCCTTACTGCCCGCCAAGCCCGTTGGGCCATGTTTTTTGAACGCTTTGATTTCCAAATTAAATTCCGACCTGGAACCACGAATACTAAGGCGGACGCTCTATCCCGCTCCTTTGAGACGACTTCTGACCTAGAGACACCTCCTCGTCCAATCCTCGATCCGGTGGTCTTCGCCCAAGTAACCATACAGCCATCTCCTCCTCCAGGTAAAACGTTTGTTCCCCCCGAACTCCGCAAGAAAATATTGACATGGGCACATTCTTCCCGCTTCGCAGGGCACGCAGGAGCACAAAAGACCTTGATGTTCCTGTCACGTTCTTATTGGTGGCCAACCATCCGACACGACGTAACCAGCTTCGTCGCCTCTTGTGTGAGATGTGCTCAGCATAAGGTGCCCAGAACAACTCCCGCTGGTCCTCTCCGCCCTCTAACCATTCCCACAGAACCATGGACCCATCTGTCAATGGACTTCATTTGTGAACTACCTCCCTCAAAAGGTCATACTGCAATCTGGGTAGTGGTTGACCGATTCTCTAAAATGGTCCATTTTTTCCCACTAAAAGGTCTCCCCTCTGCTCCAGTACTGGCCCAGCTATTTATCTCAACCATTTTTAAACTCCACGGACTGCCCAAAGAGATTGTATCCGACCGCGGAGTACAGTTCGTTGCAAAGTTCTGGAGAGCTCTCTGTGCCGCGGTACAGGTCAAACTCAAGTTTTCCACTGCCTTTCACCCCCAGACCAACGGCCAGACAGAACGGGTGAATCAAGACTTGGAGGCCTTTATCCGACTGTTTGTCTCGTCTTCCCAAGATGACTGGGTGGATCTTCTCCCGTGGGCAGAATATATGCATAACAACTCCTATCACTCTTCCTCCGGAACCACTCCCTTCTTTACAGTATTCGGCAAACATCCACGGTCTCCGGATTTCTCAGAATTATCCTCTTCCGAAGTTCCTGCAGCAACCACTTCATTACAACGCTTTGCTAAAATCTGGTCGGATGTCCACACCGCTCTTCTTAAATCTTCCGCCCGATACAAGAGGATGGCAGACAGAAAAAGAAGGGCCGCACCCCGATTGAAAGTCGGAGACCGGGTATGGCTGTCTACCCGCCATATACGCCTCCGTCTGCCCTCGATGAAGCTGGCTCCTCGGTTCATTGGGCCATACCCTATCATCCAAGTCATTAATCCGGTCGCTTATAGACTTCAACTTCCTCCTTCCCTAAGGATTTCGAATTCCTTCCATGTGTCCCTCCTCAAGCCTCTAAGGTTGAACTCTTATCAAAATAGGATTCCCAAACCGCCCAAGATTAACTCCGAGAGTGGGGCTGAATTCGAGGTAAGACGCATTATAGACTCTCGCTACCGCAAATCTCGTACCCAGTATCTGGTGGAATGGGTTGGGTTTGGTCCCGAAGAGAACTCTTGGGTGGATTCCATTGATCTACACGCTCCGAAGCTGATAAAGCAATTTCTTCAGAGAAATCCTCACAAGGCCCATAGGCGCCCTGGGGTCACCCTGAAAAGGGGGGGTACTGTCACACGTAGCCGCGACGGAGCGCGGCAGGTACAGTACTCACCCGTCCGCGCCCGCCGCCGGCTAGCGTGTGCAGGCTCCGGTCTGCGGTGTGCGGGTAGCGGCAGCTCTGGGAAGGGATGGCAGCAGGGGAGCGTCGGGTAGCAGTGTCTTTGCAGATAGTGGTGCTGGGAGGCCGGTGTCGCCATCTTGGTTGAGGGCAGGAGACAGATTGGCCCAGAGTGGAGGTTCCCTCCTCATCCTGCGCTGACAGCCAATGGCAGCCGTCCCCTGGGGATATAAGGGATCTGCCTAGGCTGTTCAGTGTCAGTGCAATGAGTCTTTGGAGTCATTCACAACTCCTAGCTGATTCCTGGATCCTGGCTCTTTCTCTCCTGACTCTGGTGCCTTGCTCCCTGCATCTTTCTACAAGGAAGTTTTCTCCTGACACCAATGCTGCAAGTCCTACCTAGTGCTTGTTCCTGCTTGTGTCCCAGAATTACCCTGCACAGCATTCCGCTGCCCTCCTTCATACAACTCATTCATTCCATCATCTTTCAGTCATCCGGATCCATTTCTTCTGTCATCAAATCAACCTCTTTCCGGATCCTCATCTATGTACTCTAGCTCATCAAGTATACGTTTCCAGATTTCCCTGTCCGTTATTAGTATTGTGCTGGACTCTATTTAATTTATCCAACTGTCACTTAAAGAAGTATTTGAGTGAGGTTTATAATTTATGAAATCCGTTATTAAACCGGCACGTTTCAATCCTACTCCTCCTGGTCCGTCTCCAGTTCCTGTGCACCACACGACTCCATCCAGCCCTTTAGCCGTGACACAAAATGCCCTCTCAAATGTGATTGGCTGGGAACTGCACTGCTTTTGCTTATAAAAGACTACAAATGCCAGCACAGTTAGATGAACTTGAGACATAAACCAAGGATAAACATTCCAAGACAATAACATTTCTGAATGGGTAGGTAAGCATACAACTTCAGTTTCTCTACATATGGATCTTCTTGAATATACAAGCATTCAATATCATACAGGGGCTCTTTGATGATTTAGACTAGATCAGACATAAGTTTCTGTTTTAATTATATTATAGCTATATGAATCATCTGAAACTCAATGATTTTCATTGTTTTATTATTATCATCATCATTGCTTAAACTTACTTCTATATTAATTCCAAGCTGACATTACCTAAAACGAAGCTCTCTCTTGTGTTACATTTCTGTTGAGAAAGTGCTTCCTGTTTTGGGCATTGTAAGCATTGGGTTACATCCAGTAAGATTTACTATAGGATTTACTTTCTTTTCGCTTCTATAGTTTAATAGAACTTTAATGTCAAAATTAAACATGTTTTAATTTAGCAAGTGTATTTTTTTTTACTATAAATGCCCTGCTCATAATCAATTTCTAAAGAATATTTTCATATTTTTTTTTCATTACTTTTATTTCCATTGGTAAGAATTCAGAAGTACCTCTATATTAATTCCAAGCTGACATCACCTAAAACGAAGCTCTCTCTTGTGTTACATTTCTGTTGAGAAAGTGCTTCCTGTTTTAGGCATTGTAAGCATTGGGTAAAAAACAGTCAGATTTACTATTTAACTTACAATACTTTCTTTTATTTAATAAAGTTTAATAGAACTTTAATGTCAGAATTGAACATGAGATTAGCAAGTGATTTTTTAATATAAATTTCTTGCTCATAATCCATTTCAAAATGACATTTTTGTGTTTTTTTTTTCATTACATTTATTATAACCATTGGTACGAATTCAGATGTACCTCTATATTAATTCCAAGCTGACATCACCTAAAACGAAGCTCTCTCTTGTGTTACATTTTTGTTGAGAAAGTGCTTCCTGTTTTGGGCATTGTAAGCATTGGGTAACATCCAGTAAGATTTACTATAGGATTTACTTTCTTTTCGCTTCTATAGTTTAATAGAACTTTAATGTCAAAATTAAACATGTTTTATTTTAGCAAGTGTATTTTTTTTTACTATAAATGCCCTGCTCCTAATCAATTTCCAAAGAATATTTTCATATTTTTTTTTCATTACTTTTATTTCCATTGGTAAGAATTCAGAAGTACCTCTATATTAGTTCCAAACTAACATCACACAAAACAAAGTTCTCTCTTGTGTTATATTCCTGGTGAGAAAGTGCTTCCTTTTTTGGGCATTGTAGGCATTGGGAAACATCATCCAGACTGCTTAAGTTACATTTAAGCCGTCTCCTCATAATTTTAGATTTTATTTTCAATTGTGTTTTGAAATTGTTTAAGTAATAGCTACTGCTCAGTATTCTAAAACTGAGTGAATTGAGTGATTTTAGCCATGATTAATATTTTGATTTGTATCATTAAATAAATGTAAAACTTAATAGGCTCTATACAATTCAGTATAAACAATAAGTATCTACAAAATTCAACTCTCCTGGCTTATCATGAATATGCTGAATGGGAGTTTAAACAAAAATCACACCCTTTGCTATGCAGAGGCTCTCACATACATATGTTAATTAAAAAGCACACCCATTTGTCCGAATGACTAATTGCATAACTCCTATTTTGGTCAAAACAAACAAAATGCCCTCTCAAATGTGATTGGCTGGGAACTGCACTGCTTTTGCTTATAAAAGACTACAAATGCCAGCACAGTTAGATGAACTTGAGACATAAACCAAGGATAAACATTCCAAGACAATAACATTTCTGAATGGGTAGGTAAGCATACAACTTCAGTTTTTCTACATATGGATCTTCTTGAAAATACAAGCATTAAATATCATACAGGGGCTCTTTGATGATTTAGACTAGATCAGACATAAGTTTCTGTTTTAATTATATTATAGCTATATGAATCATCTGAAACTCAATGATTTTCATTGTTTTATTATTATCATCATCATTTAAGTAATAGCTACTGCTCAGTATTCTAAAACTGACTGAATTGAGTGATTTTAGCCATGATTAATATTTTGATTTGTATCATTAAATAAATGTACAACTTAATAGGCTCTATAAAATTCAGTATAAACAATAAGTATCTACAAAATTCAACTCTCCTGGCTTGTCATGAATATGCTGAAAGGGAGTTTAAACAAAAATCACACCCTTTGCTATGCAGAGGCTTTCTCACATACATATGTTAATTAAAAAGCACACCCATTTGTCCGAATGACTCATTGCATAACTCCTATTTTTGTCAAAACAAACAAAATGCCCTCTCAAATGTGATTGGCTGGGAACTGCACTGCTTTTGCTTATAAAAGACTACAAATGCCAGCACAGTTAGATGAACTTGAGACATAAACCAAGGACAAACATTCCAAGACAATAACATTTCTGAATGGGTAGGTAAGCATACAACTTCAGTTTTTCTACATATGGATCTTCTTGAAAATACAAGCATTCAATATCATACAGAGGCTCTTTGATGATTTAGACTAGATCAGACATAAGTTTCTGTTTTAATTATATTATAGCTATATTAAACATCTGAAACTCAATGATTTTCATTGTGTTATTATTATTATCATCATTGCTTAAACTTACTTCTATATTAATTCCAAGCTGACATCACCTAAAACAAAGCGCTCTCTCTTGTGTTACATTTCTGTTGAGAAAGTGCTTCCTGTTTTGGGCATTGTAAGCATTGGGTAACATCCAGTAAGATTTACTATAGGATTTACTTTCTTTTCGCTTCTATAGTTTAATAGAACTTTAATGTCAAAATTAAACATGTTTTATTTTAGCAAGTATATTATTTTTACTATAAATGCCCTGCTCATAATCAATTTCCAAAGAATATTTTCATTTTTTTTTTCATTACTTTTATTTCCATTGGTAAGAATTCAGAAATATCTCTATATTAGTTCCAAACTAACATCACACAAAACAAAGTTCTCTCTTGTGTTATATTCCTGGTGAGAAAGTGCTTCCTTTTTTGGGCATTGTAGGCATTGGGAAACATCATCCAGACTGCTTAAGTTACATTTAAGCCGTCTCCTCATAATTTTAGATTTTATTTTCAATTGTGTTTTGAAATTGTTTAAGTAATAGCTACTGCTCAGTATTCTAAAACTGAGTGAATTGAGTGATTTTAGCCATGATTAATATTTTGATTTGTATCATTAAATAAATGTAAAACTTAATAGGCTCTATACAATTCAGTATAAAAAATAAGTATCTACAAAATTCAACTCTCCTGGCTTATCATGAATATGCTGAATGGGAGTTTAAACAAAAATCACACCCTTTGCTATGCAGAGGCTCTCACATACATATGTTAATTAAAAAGCACACCCATTTGTCCGAATGACTAATTGCATAACTCCTATTTTGGTCAAAACAAACAAAATGCCCTCTCAAATGTGATTGGCTGGGAACTGCACTGCTTTTGCTTATAAAAGACTACAAATGCCAGCACAGGTAGATGAACTTGAGACATAAACCAAGGATAAACATTCCAAGACAATAACATTTCTGAATGGGTAGGTAAGCATACAACTTCAGTTTTTCTACATATGGATCTTCTTGAAAATACAAGCATTCAATATCATACAGAGGCTCTTTGATGATTTAGACTAGATCAGACATAAGTTTCTGTTTTAATTATATTATAGCTATATGAATCATCTGAAACTCAATGATTTTCATTGTTTTATTATTATCATCATCATTGCTTAAACTTACTTCTATATTAATTCCAAGCTGACATTACCTAAAACGAAGCTCTCTCTTGTGTTACATTTCTGTTGAGAAAGTGCTTCCTGTTTTGGGCATTGTAAGCATTGGGTAACATCCAGTAAGATTTACTATAGGATTTACTTTCTTTTCGCTTCTATAGTTTAATAGAACTTTAATGTCAAAATTAAACATGTTTTATTTTAGCAAGTGTATTTTTTTTTACTATAAATGCCCTGCTCCTAATCAATTTCCAAAGAATATTTTCATATTTTTTTTTCATTACTTTTATTTCCATTGGTAAGAATTCAGAAGTACCTCTATATTAGTTCCAAACTAACATCACACAAAACAAAGTTCTCTCTTGTGTTATATTCCTGGTGAGAAAGTGCTTCCTTTTTTGGGCATTGTAGGCATTGGGAAACATCATCCAGACTGCTTAAGTTACATTTAAGCCGTCTCCTCATAATTTTAGATTTTATTTTCAATTGTGTTTTGAAATTGTTTAAGTAATAGCTACTGCTCAGTATTCTAAAACTGAGTGAATTGAGTGATTTTAGCCATGATTAATATTTTGATTTGTATCATTAAATAAATGTACAACTTAATAGGCTCTATAAAATTCAGTATAAACAATAAGTATCTACAAAATTCAACTCTCCTGGCTTGTCATGAATATGCTGAAAGGGAGTTTAAACAAAAATCACACCCTTTGCTATGCAGAGGCTCTCACATACATATGTTAATTAAAAAGCACACCCATTTGTCCGAATGACTAATTGCATAACTCCTATTTTGGTCAAAACAAACAAAATGCCCTCTCAAATGTGATTGGCTTGGAACTGCACTGCTTTTGCTTATAAAAGACTACAAATGCCAGCACAGTTAGATGAACTTGAGACATAAACCAAGGACAAACATTCCAAGACAATAACATTTCTGAATGGGTAGGTAAGCATACAACTTCAGTTTTTCTACATATGGATCTTCTTGAAAATACAAGCATTCAATATCATACAGAGGCTCTTTGATGATTTAGACTAGATCAGACATAAGTTTCTGTTTTAATTATATTATAGCTATATTAAACATCTGAAACTCAATGATTTTCATTGTTTTATTATTATCATTATCATTGCTTAAACTTACTTCTATATTAATTCCAAGCTGACATCACCTAAAACGAAGCTCTCTCTTGTGTTACATTTCTGTTGAGAAAGTGCTTCCTGTTTTGGGCATTGTAAGCATTGGGTAACATCCAGTAAGATTTACTATAGGATTTACTTTCTTTTCGCTTCTATAGTTTAATAGAACTTTAATGTCAAAATTAAACATGTTTTATTTTAGCAAGTGTATTTTTTTTTACTATAAATGCCCTGCTCATAATCAATTTCCAAAGAATATTTTCATATTTTTTTTTCATTACTTTTATTTCCATTGGTAAGAATTCAGAAGTACCTCTATATTAATTCCAAGCTGACATCACCTAAAACGAAGCTCTCTCTTGTGTTACATTTCTGTTGAGAAAGTGCTTCCTGTTTTGGGCATTGTAAGCATTGGGTTACATCCAGTAAGATTTACTATAGGATTTACTTTCTTTTCGCTTCTATAGTTTAATAGAACTTTAATGTCAAAATTAAACATGTTTTAATTTAGCAAGTGTATTTTTTTTACTATAAATGCCCTGCTCATAATCAATTTCTAAAGAATATTTTCATATTTTTTTTTCATTACTTTTATTTCCATTGGTAAGAATTCAGAAGTACCTCTATATTAATTCCAAGCTGACATCACCTAAAACGAAGCTCTCTCTTGTGTTACATTTCTGTTGAGAAAGTGATTCCTGTTTTAGGCATTGTAAGCATTGGGTAAAAAACAGTCAGATTTACTATTTAACTTACAATACTTTCTTTTATTTAATAAAGTTTAATAGAACTTTAATGTCAGAATTGAACATAAGATTAGCAAGTGATTTTTTAATATAAATTTCTTGCTCATAATCCATTTCAAAATGACATTTTTGTGTTTTTTTTTTCATTACATTTATTATAACCATTGGTATGAATTCAGATGTACCTCTATATTAATTCCAAGCTGACATCACCTAAAACGAAGCTCTCTCTTGTGTTACATTTTTGTTGAGAAAGTGCTTCCTGTTTTGGGCATTGTAAGCATTGGGTAACATCCAGTAAGATTTACTATAGGATTTACTTTCTTTTCGCTTCTATAGTTTAATAGAACTTTAATGTCAAAATTAAACATGTTTTATTTTAGCAAGTGTATTTTTTTTACTATAATAGTAATATGAAAATATTACTTAACTTAATAGGCTCTATAAAATTCAGTATAAACAATAAGTATCTACAAAATTCAACTCTCCTGGCTTGTCATGAATATGCTGAAAGGGAGTTTAAACAAAAATCACACCCTTTGCTATGCAGAGGCTCTCACATACATATGTTAATTAAAAAGCACACCCATTTGTCCGAATGACTAATTGCATAACTCCTATTTTGGTCAAAACAAACAAAATGCCCTCTCAAATGTGATTGGCTTGGAACTGCACTGCTTTTGCTTATAAAAGACTACAAATGCCAGCACAGTTAGATGAACTTGAGACATAAACCAAGGACAAACATTCCAAGACAATAACATTTCTGAATGGGTAGGTAAGCATACAACTTCAGTTTTTCTACATATGGATCTTCTTGAAAATACAAGCATTCAATATCATACAGAGGCTCTTTGATGATTTAGACTAGATCAGACATAAGTTTCTGTTTTAATTATATTATAGCTATATTAAACATCTGAAACTCAATGATTTTCATTGTTTTATTATTATCATTATCATTGCTTAAACTTACTTCTATATTAATTCCAAGCTGACATCACCTAAAACGAAGCTCTCTCTTGTGTTACATTTCTGTTGAGAAAGTGCTTCCTGTTTTGGGCATTGTAAGCATTGGGTAACATCCAGTAAGATTTACTATAGGATTTACTTTCTTTTCGCTTCTATAGTTTAATAGAACTTTAATGTCAAAATTAAACATGTTTTATTTTAGCAAGTGTATTTTTTTTACTATAAATGCCCTGCTCATAATCAATTTCCAAAGAATATTTTCATATTTTTTTTTCATTACTTTTATTTCCATTGGTAAGAATTCAGAAGTACCTCTATATTAATTCCAAGCTGACATCACCTAAAACGAAGCTCTTTCTTGTGTTACATTTCTGTTGAGAAAGTGCTTCCTGTTTTGGGCATTGTAAGCATTGGGTTACATCCAGTAAGATTTACTATAGGATTTACTTTCTTTTCGCTTCTATAGTTTAATAGAACTTTAATGTCAAAATTAAACATGTTTTAATTTAGCAAGTGTATTTTTTTTACTATAAATGCCCTGCTCATAATCAATTTCTAAAGAATATTTTCATATTTTTTTTTCATTACTTTTATTTCCATTGGTAAGAATTCAGAAGTACCTCTATATTAATTCCAAGCTGACATCACCTAAAACGAAGCTCTCTCTTGTGTTACATTTCTGTTGAGAAAGTGCTTCCTGTTTTAGGCATTGTAAGCATTGGGTAAAAAACAGTCAGATTTACTATTTAACTTACAATACTTTCTTTTATTTAATAAAGTTTAATAGAACTTTAATGTCAGAATTGAACATAAGATTAGCAAGTGATTTTTTAATATAAATTTCTTGCTCATAATCCATTTCAAAATGACATTTTTGTGTTTTTTTTTTCATTACATTTATTATAACCATTGGTACGAATTCAGATGTACCTCTATATTAATTCCAAGCTGACATCACCTAAAACGAAGCTCTCTCTTGTGTTACATTTTTGTTGAGAAAGTGCTTCCTGTTTTGGGCATTGTAAGCATTGGGTAACATCCAGTAAGATTTACTATAGGATTTACTTTCTTTTCGCTTCTATAGTTTAATAGAACTTTAATGTCAAAATTAAACATGTTTTATTTTAGCAAGTGTATTTTTTTTACTATAAATGCCCTGCTCCTAATCAATTTCCAATGAATATTTTCATTTTTTTTTTTTCATTACTTTTATTTCCATTGGTAAGAATTCAGAAGTACCTCTATATTAGTTCCAAACTAACATCACACAAAACAAAGTTCTCTCTTGTGTTATATTCCTGGTGAGAAAGTGCTTCCTTTTTTGGGCATTGTAGGCATTGGGAAACATCATCCAGACTGCTTAAGTTACATTTAAGCCGTCTCCTCATAATTTTAGATTTTATTTTCAATTGTGTTTTGAAATTGTTTAAGTAATAGCTACTGCTCAGTATTCTAAAACTGAGTGAATTGAGTGATTTTAGCCATGATTAATATTTTGATTTGTATCATTAAATAAATGTAAAACTTAATAGGCTCTATACAATTCAGTATAAACAATAAGTATCTACAAAATTCAACTCTCCTGGCTTATCATGAATATGCTGAATGGGAGTTTAAACAAAAATCACACCCTTTGCTATGCAGAGGCTCTCACATACATATGTTAATTAAAAAGCACACCCATTTGTCCGAATGACTAATTGCATAACTCCTATTTTGGTCAAAACAAACAAAATGCCCTCTCAAATGTGATTGGCTGGGAACTGCACTGCTTTTGCTTATAAAAGACTACAAATGCCAGCACAGTTAGATGAACTTGAGACATAAACCAAGGATAAACATTCCAAGACAATAACATTTCTGAATGGGTAGGTAAGCATACAACTTCAGTTTTTCTACATATGGATCTTCTTGAAAATACAAGCATTCAATATCATACAGAGGCTCTTTGATGATTTAGACTAGATCAGACATAAGTTTCTGTTTTAATTATATTATAGCTATATGAATCATCTGAAACTCAATGATTTTCATTGTTTTATTATTATCATCATCATTGCTTAAACTTACTTCTATATTAATTCCAAGCTGACATTACCTAAAACGAAGCTCTCTCTTGTGTTACATTTCTGTTGAGAAAGTGCTTCCTGTTTTGGGCATTGTAAGCATTGGGTAACATCCAGTAAGATTTACTATAGGATTTACTTTCTTTTCGCTTCTATAGTTTAATAGAACTTTAATGTCAAAATTAAACATGTTTTATTTTAGCAAGTGTATTTTTTTTTACTATAAATGCCCTGCTCCTAATCAATTTCCAAAGAATATTTTCATATTTTTTTTTCATTACTTTTATTTCCATTGGTAAGAATTCAGAAGTACCTCTATATTAGTTCCAAACTAACATCACACAAAACAAAGTTCTCTCTTGTGTTATATTCCTGGTGAGAAAGTGCTTCCTTTTTTGGGCATTGTAGGCATTGGGAAACATCATCCAGACTGCTTAAGTTACATTTAAGCCGTCTCCTCATAATTTTAGATTTTATTTTCAATTGTGTTTTGAAATTGTTTAAGTAATAGCTACTGCTCAGTATTCTAAAACTGAGTGAATTGAGTGATTTTAGCCATGATTAATATTTTGATTTGTATCATTAAATAAATGTACAACTTAATAGGCTCTATAAAATTCAGTATAAACAATAAGTATCTACAAAATTCAACTCTCCTGGCTTGTCATGAATATGCTGAAAGGGAGTTTAAACAAAAATCACACCCTTTGCTATGCAGAGGCTCTCACATACATATGTTAATTAAAAAGCACACCCATTTGTCCGAATGACTAATTGCATAACTCCTATTTTGGTCAAAACAAACAAAATGCACTCTCAAATGTGATTGGCTTGGAACTGCACTGCTTTTGCTTATAAAAGACTACAAATGCCAGCACAGTTAGATGAACTTGAGACATAAACCAAGGACAAACATTCCAAGACAATAACATTTCTGAATGGGTAGGTAAGCATACAACTTCAGTTTTTCTACATATGGATCTTCTTGAAAATACAAGCATTCAATATCATACAGAGGCTCTTTGATGATTTAGACTAGATCAGACATAAGTTTCTGTTTTAATTATATTATAGCTATATTAAACATCTGAAACTCAATGATTTTCATTGTTTTATTATTATCATTGCTTAAACTTACTTCTATATTAATTCCAAGCTGACATCACCTAAAACGAAGCTCTCTCTTGTGTTACATTTTTGTTGAGAAAGTGCTTCCTGTTTTGGGCATTGTAAGCATTGGGTAACATCCAGTAAGATTTACTATAGGATTTACTTTCTTTTCGCTTCTATAGTTTAATAGAACTTTAATGTCAAAATTAAACATGTTTTATTTTAGCAAGTGTATTTTTTTTTACTATAAATGCCCTGCTCCTAATCAATTTCCAAAGAATATTTTCATATTTTTTTTTCATTACTTTTATTTCCATTGGTAAGAATTCAGAAGTACCTCTATATTAGTTCCAAACTAACATCACACAAAACAAAGTTCTCTCTTGTGTTATATTCCTGGTGAGAAAGTGCTTCCTTTTTTGGGCATTGTAGGCATTGGGAAACATCATCCAGACTGCTTAAGTTACATTTAAGCCGTCTCCTCATAATTTTAGATTTTATTTTCAATTGTGTTTTGAAATTGTTTAAGTAATAGCTACTGCTCAGTATTCTAAAACTGAGTGAATTGAGTGATTTTAGCCATGATTAATATTTTGATTTGTATCATTAAATAAATGTAAAACTTAATAGGCTCTATACAATTCAGTATAAACAATAAGTATCTACAAAATTCAACTCTCCTGGCTTATCATGAATATGCTGAATGGGAGTTTAAACAAAAATCACACCCTTTGCTATGCAGAGGCTCTCACATACATATGTTAATTAAAAAGCACACCCATTTGTCCGAATGACTAATTGCATAACTCCTATTTTGGTCAAAACAAACAAAATGCCCTCTCAAATGTGATTGGCTGGGAACTGCACTGCTTTTGCTTATAAAAGACTACAAATGCCAGCACAGTTAGATGAACTTGAGACATAAACCAAGGATAAACATTCCAAGACAATAACATTTCTGAATGGGTAGGTAAGCATACAACTTCAGTTTTTCTACATATGGATCTTCTTGAAAATACAAGCATTAAATATCATACAGGGGCTCTTTGATGATTTAGACTAGATCAGACATAAGTTTCTGTTTTAATTATATTATAGCTATATGAATCATCTGAAACTCAATGATTTTCATTGTTTTATTATTATCATCATCATTTAAGTAATAGCTACTGCTCAGTATTCTAAAACTGACTGAATTGAGTGATTTTAGCCATGATTAATATTTTGATTTGTATCATTAAATAAATGTACAACTTAATAGGCTCTATAAAATTCAGTATAAACAATAAGTATCTACAAAATTCAACTCTCCTGGCTTGTCATGAATATGCTGAAAGGGAGTTTAAACAAAAATCACACCCTTTGCTATGCAGAGGCTTTCTCACATACATATGTTAATTAAAAAGCACACCCATTTGTCCGAATGACTCATTGCATAACTCCTATTTTTGTCAAAACAAACAAAATGCCCTCTCAAATGTGATTGGCTGGGAACTGCACTGCTTTTGCTTATAAAAGACTACAAATGCCAGCACAGTTAGATGAACTTGAGACATAAACCAAGGACAAACATTCCAAGACAATAACATTTCTGAAGGGTAGGTAAGCATACAACTTCAGTTTTTCTACATATGGATCTTCTTGAAAATACAAGCATTCAATATCATACAGAGGCTCTTTGATGATTTAGACTAGATCAGACATAAGTTTCTGTTTTAATTATATTATAGCTATATTAAACATCTGAAACTCAATGATTTTCATTGTGTTATTATTATTATCATCATTGCTTAAACTTACTTCTATATTAATTCCAAGCTGACATTACCTAAAACGAAGCTCTCTCTTGTGTTACATTTCTGTTGAGAAAGTGCTTCCTGTTTTGGGCATTGTAAGCATTGGGTAACATCCAGTAAGATTTACTATAGGATTTACTTTCTTTTCGCTTCTATAGTTTAATAGAACTTTAATGTCAAAATTAAACATGTTTTATTTTAGCAAGTGTATTTTTTTTACTATAAATGCCCTGCTCATAATCAATTTCCAAAGAATATTTTCATATTTTTTTTTTCATTACTTTTATTTCAATTGGTAAGAATTCAGAAGTACCTCTATATTAATTCCAAGCTGACATCACCTAAAACGAAGCTCTCTCTTGTGTTACATTTCTGTTGAGAAAGTGCTTCCTGTTTTGGGCATTTTAAGCATTGGGTTACATCCAGTAAGATTTACTATAGGATTTACTTTCTTTTCGCTTCTATAGTTTAATAGAACTTTAATGTCAAAATTAAACATGTTTTAAGTTAGCAAGTGTATTTTTTTTTACTATAAATGCCCTGCTCATAATCAATTTCTAAAGAATATTTTCATATTTTTTTTTCATTACTTTTATTTCCATTGGTAAGAATTCAGAAGTACCTCTATATTAATTCCAAGCTGACATCACCTAAAACGAAGCTCTCTCTTGTGTTACAATTCTGTTGAGAAAGTGCTTCCTGTTTTAGGCATTGTAAGCATTGGGTAACATCCAGTAAGATTTACTATAGGATTTACTTTCTTTTCGCTTCTATAGTTTAATAGAACTTTAATGTCAAAATTAAACATGTTTTATTTTAGCAAGTGTATTTTTTTTTACTATAAATGCCCTGCTCCTAATCAATTTCCAAAGAATATTTTCATATTTTTTTTTCATTACTTTTATTTCCATTGGTAAGAATTCAGAAGTACCTCTATATTAGTTCCAAACTAACATCACACAAAACAAAGTTCTCTCTTGTGTTATATTCCTGGTGAGAAAGTGCTTCCTTTTTTGGGCATTGTAGGCATTGGGAAACATCATCCAGACTGCTTAAGTTACATTTAAGCCGTCTCCTCATAATTTTAGATTTTATTTTCAATTGTGTTTTGAAATTGTTTAAGTAATAGCTACTGCTCAGTATTCTAAAACTGAGTGAATTGAGTGATTTTAGCCATGATTAATATTTTGATTTGTATCATTAAATAAATGTAAAACTTAATAGGCTCTATACAATTCAGTATAAACAATAAGTATCTACAAAATTCAACTCTCCTGGCTTATCATGAATATGCTGAATGGGAGTTTAAACAAAAATCACACCCTTTGCTATGCAGAGGCTCTCACATACATATGTTAATTAAAAAGCACACCCATTTGTCCGAATGACTAATTGCATAACTCCTATTTTGGTCAAAACAAACAAAATGCCCTCTCAAATGTGATTGGCTGGGAACTGCACTGCTTTTGCTTATAAAAGACTACAAATGCCAGCACAGTTAGATGAACTTGAGACATAAACCAAGGACAAACATTCCAAGACAATAACATTTCTGAATGGGTAGGTAAGCATACAACTTCAGTTTTTCTACATATGGATCTTCTTGAAAATACAAGCATTCAATATCATACAGAGGCTCTTTGATGATTTAGACTAGATCAGACATAAGTTTCTGTTTTAATTATATTATAGCTATATTAAACATCTGAAACTCAATGATTTTCATTGTTTTATTATTATCATTATCATTGCTTAAACTTACTTCTATATTAATTCCAAGCTGACATCACCTAAAACGAAGCTCTCTCTTGTGTTACATTTCTGTTGAGAAAGTGCTTCCTGTTTTGGGCATTGTAAGCATTGGGTAACATCCAGTAAGATTTACTATAGGATTTACTTTCTTTTCGCTTCTATAGTTTAATAGAACTTTAAAGTCAAAATTAAACATGTTTTATTTTAGCAAGTGTATTTTTTTTTACTATAAATGCCCTGCTCATAATCAATTTCCAAAGAATATTTTCATATTTTTTTTTTCATTACTTTTATTTCCATTGGTAAGAATTCAGAAGTACCTCTATATTAATTCCAAGCTGACATCACCTAAAACGAAGCTCTCTCTTGTGTTACATTTCTGTTGAGAAAGTGCTTCCTGTTTTGGGCATTGTAAGCATTGGGTTACATCCAGTAAGATTTACTATAGGATTTACTTTCTTTTCGCTTCTATAGTTTAATAGAACTTTAATGTCAAAATTAAACATGTTTTAATTTAGCAAGTGTATTTTTTTTACTATAAATGCCCTGCTCATAATCAATTTCTAAAGAATATTTTCATATTTTTTTTTCATTACTTTTATTTCCATTGGTAAGAATTCAGAAGTACCTCTATATTAATTCCAAGCTGACATCACCTAAAACGAAGCTCTCTCTTGTGTTACATTTCTGTTGAGAAAGTGCTTCCTGTTTTGGGCATTGTAAGCATTGGGTTACATCCAGTAAGATTTACTATAGGATTTACTTTCTTTTCGCTTCTATAGTTTAATAGAACTTTAATGTCAAAATTAAACATGTTTTAATTTAGCAAGTGTATTTTTTTTACTATAAATGCCCTGCTCATAATCAATTTCTAAAGAATATTTTCATATTTTTTTTTCATTACTTTTATTTCCATTGGTAAGAATTCAGAAGTACCTCTATATTAATTCCAAGCTGACATAACCTAAAACGAAGCTCTCTCTTGTGTTACATTTCTGTTGAGAAAGTGCTTCCTGTTTTAGGCATTGTAAGCATTGGGTAAAAAACAGTCAGATTTACTATTTAACTTACAATACTTTCTTTTATTTAATAAAGTTTAATAGAACTTTAATGTCAGAATTGAACATAAGATTAGCAAGTGATTTTTTAATATAAATTTCTTGCTCATAATCCATTTCAAAATGACATTTTTGTGTTTTTTTTTTTCATTACATTTATTATAACCATTGGTACGAATTCAGATGTACCTCTATATTAATTCCAAGCTGACATCACCTAAAACGAAGCTCTCTCTTGTGTTACATTTTTGTTGAGAAAGTGCTTCCTGTTTTGGGCATTGTAAGCATTGGGTAACATCCAGTAAGATTTACTATAGGATTTACTTTCTTTTCGCTTCTATAGTTTAATAGAACTTTAATGTCAAAATTAAACATGTTTTATTTTAGCAAGTGTATTTTTTTTACTATAAATGCCCTGCTCCTAATCAATTTCCAATGAATATTTTCATTTTTTTTTTTTCATTACTTTTATTTCCATTGGTAAGAATTCAGAAGTACCTCTATATTAGTTCCAAACTAACATCACACAAAACAAAGTTCTCTCTTGTGTTATATTCCTGGTGAGAAAGTGCTTCCTTTTTTGGGCATTGTAGGCATTGGGAAACATCATCCAGACTGCTTAAGTTACATTTAAGCCGTCTCCTCATAATTTTAGATTTTATTTTCAATTGTGTTTTGAAATTGTTTAAGTAATAGCTACTGCTCAGTATTCTAAAACTGAGTGAATTGAGTGATTTTAGCCATGATTAATATTTTGATTTGTATCATTAAATAAATGTAAAACTTAATAGGCTCTATACAATTCAGTATAAACAATAAGTATCTACAAAATTCAACTCTCCTGGCTTATCATGAATATGCTGAATGGGAGTTTAAACAAAAATCACACCCTTTGCTATGCAGAGGCTCTCACATACATATGTTAATTAAAAAGCACACCCATTTGTCCGAATGACTAATTGCATAACTCCTATTTTGGTCAAAACAAACAAAATGCCCTCTCAAATGTGATTGGCTGGGAACTGCACTGCTTTTGCTTATAAAAGACTACAAATGCCAGCACAGTTAGATGAACTTGAGACATAAACCAAGGATAAACATTCCAAGACAATAACATTTCTGAATGGGTAGGTAAGCATACAACTTCAGTTTCTCTACATATGGATCTTCTTGAATATACAAGCATTCAATATCATACAGGGGCTCTTTGATGATTTAGACTAGATCAGACATAAGTTTCTGTTTTAATTATATTATAGCTATATGAATCATCTGAAACTCAATGATTTTCATTGTTTTATTATTATCATCATCATTGCTTAAACTTACTTCTATATTAATTCCAAGCTGACATTACCTAAAACGAAGCTCTCTCTTGTGTTACATTTCTGTTGAGAAAGTGCTTCCTGTTTTGGGCATTGTAAGCATTGGGTTACATCCAGTAAGATTTACTATAGGATTTACTTTCTTTTCGCTTCTATAGTTTAATAGAACTTTAATGTCAAAATTAAACATGTTTTAATTTAGCAAGTGTATTTTTTTTTACTATAAATGCCCTGCTCATAATCAATTTCTAAAGAATATTTTCATATTTTTTTTTCATTACTTTTATTTCCATTGGTAAGAATTCAGAAGTACCTCTATATTAATTCCAAGCTGACATCACCTAAAACGAAGCTCTCTCTTGTGTTACATTTCTGTTGAGAAAGTGCTTCCTGTTTTAGGCATTGTAAGCATTGGGTAAAAAACAGTCAGATTTACTATTTAACTTACAATACTTTCTTTTATTTAATAAAGTTTAATAGAACTTTAATGTCAGAATTGAACATGAGATTAGCAAGTGATTTTTTAATATAAATTTCTTGCTCATAATCCATTTCAAAATGACATTTTTGTGTTTTTTTTTTCATTACATTTATTATAACCATTGGTACGAATTCAGATGTACCTCTATATTAATTCCAAGCTGACATCACCTAAAACGAAGCTCTCTCTTGTGTTACATTTTGTTGAGAAAGTGCTTCCTGTTTTGGGCATTGTAAGCATTGGGTAACATCCAGTAAGATTTACTATAGGATTTACTTTCTTTTCGCTTCTATAGTTTAATAGAACTTTAATGTCAAAATTAAACATGTTTTATTTTAGCAAGTGTATTTTTTTTTACTATAAATGCCCTGCTCCTAATCACTTTCCAAAGAATATTTTCATATTTTTTTTTCATTACTTTTATTTCCATTGGTAAGAATTCAGAAGTACCTCTATATTAGTTCCAAACTAACATCACACAAAACAAAGTTCTCTCTTGTGTTATATTCCTGGTGAGAAAGTGCTTCCTTTTTTGGGCATTGTAGGCATTGGGAAACATCATCCAGACTGCTTAAGTTACATTTAAGCCGTCTCCTCATAATTTTAGATTTTATTTTCAATTGTGTTTTGAAATTGTTTAAGTAATAGCTACTGCTCAGTATTCTAAAACTGAGTGAATTGAGTGATTTTAGCCATGATTAATATTTTGATTTGTATCATTAAATAAATGTAAAACTTAATAGGCTCTATACAATTCAGTATAAACAATAAGTATCTACAAAATTCAACTCTCCTGGCTTATCATGAATATGCTGAATGGGAGTTTAAACAAAAATCACACCCTTTGCTATGCAGAGGCTCTCACATACATATGTTAATTAAAAAGCACACCCATTTGTCCGAATGACTAATTGCATAACTCCTATTTTGGTCAAAACAAACAAAATGCCCTCTCAAATGTGATTGGCTGGGAACTGCACTGCTTTTGCTTATAAAAGACTACAAATGCCAGCACAGTTAGATGAACTTGAGACATAAACCAAGGATAAACATTCCAAGACAATAACATTTCTGAATGGGTAGGTAAGCATACAACTTCAGTTTCTCTACATATGGATCTTCTTGAATATACAAGCATTCAATATCATACAGGGGCTCTTTGATGATTTAGACTAGATCAGACATAAGTTTCTGTTTTAATTATATTATAGCTATATGAATCATCTGAAACTCAATGATTTTCATTGTTTTATTATTATCATCATCATTGCTTAAACTTACTTCTATATTAATTCCAAGCTGACATTACCTAAAACGAAGCTCTCTCTTGTGTTACATTTCTGTTGAGAAAGTGCTTCCTGTTTTGGGCATTGTAAGCATTGGGTTACATCCAGTAAGATTTACTATAGGATTTACTTTCTTTTCGCTTCTATAGTTTAATAGAACTTTAATGTCAAAATTAAACATGTTTTAATTTAGCAAGTGTATTTTTTTTTACTATAAATGCCCTGCTCATAATCAATTTCTAAAGAATATTTTCATATTTTTTTTTCATTACTTTTATTTCCATTGGTAAGAATTCAGAAGTACCTCTATATTAATTCCAAGCTGACATCACCTAAAACGAAGCTCTCTCTTGTGTTACATTTCTGTTGAGAAAGTGCTTCCTGTTTTAGGCATTGTAAGCATTGGGTAAAAAACAGTCAGATTTACTATTTAACTTACAATACTTTCTTTTATTTAATAAAGTTTAATAGAACTTTAATGTCAGAATTGAACATGAGATTAGCAAGTGATTTTTTAATATAAATTTCTTGCTCATAATCCATTTCAAAATGACATTTTTGTGTTTTTTTTTTCATTACATTTATTATAACCATTGGTACGAATTCAGATGTACCTCTATATTAATTCCAAGCTGACATCACCTAAAACGAAGCTCTCTCTTGTGTTACATTTTTGTTGAGAAAGTGCTTCCTGTTTTGGGCATTGTAAGCATTGGGTAACATCCAGTAAGATTTACTATAGGATTTACTTTTTTTTCGCTTCTATAGTTTAATAGAACTTTAATGTCAAAATTAAACATGTTTTATTTTAGCAAGTGTATTTTTTTTTACTATAAATGCCCTGCTCCTAATCAATTTCCAAAGAATATTTTCATATTTTTTTTTCATTACTTTTATTTCCATTGGTAAGAATTCAGAAGTACCTCTATATTAGTTCCAAACTAACATCACACAAAACAAAGTTCTCTCTTGTGTTATATTCCTGGTGAGAAAGTGCTTCCTTTTTTGGGCATTGTAGGCATTGGGAAACATCATCCAGACTGCTTAAGTTACATTTAAGCCGTCTCCTCATAATTTTAGATTTTATTTTCAATTGTGTTTTGAAATTGTTTAAGTAATAGCTACTGCTCAGTATTCTAAAACTGAGTGAATTGAGTGATTTTAGCCATGATTAATATTTTGATTTGTATCATTAAATAAATGTAAAACTTAATAGGCTCTATACAATTCAGTATAAACAATAAGTATCTACAAAATTCAACTCTCCTGGCTTATCATGAATATGCTGAATGGGAGTTTAAACAAAAATCACACCCTTTGCTATGCAGAGGCTCTCACATACATATGTTAATTAAAAAGCACACCCATTTGTCCGAATGACTAATTGCATAACTCCTATTTTGGTCAAAACAAACAAAATGCCCTCTCAAATGTGATTGGCTGGGAACTGCACTGCTTTTGCTTATAAAAGACTACAAATGCCAGCACAGTTAGATGAACTTGAGACATAAACCAAGGATAAACATTCCAAGACAATAACATTTCTGAATGGGTAGGTAAGCATACAACTTCAGTTTCTCTACATATGGATCTTCTTGAATATACAAGCATTCAATATCATACAGGGGCTCTTTGATGATTTAGACTAGATCAGACATAAGTTTCTGTTTTAATTATATTATAGCTATATGAATCATCTGAAACTCAATGATTTTCATTGTTTTATTATTATCATCATCATTGCTTAAACTTACTTCTATATTAATTCCAAGCTGACATTACCTAAAACGAAGCTCTCTCTTGTGTTACATTTCTGTTGAGAAAGTGCTTCCTGTTTTGGGCATTGTAAGCATTGGGTTACATCCAGTAAGATTTACTATAGGATTTACTTTCTTTTCGCTTCTATAGTTTAATAGAACTTTAATGTCAAAATTAAACATGTTTTAATTTAGCAAGTGTATTTTTTTTTACTATAAATGCCCTGCTCATAATCAATTTCTAAAGAATATTTTCATATTTTTTTTTCATTACTTTTATTTCCATTGGTAAGACTTCAGAAGTACCTCTATATTAATTCCAAGCTGACATCACCTAAAACGAAGCTCTCTCTTGTGTTACATTTCTGTTGAGAAAGTGCTTCCTGTTTTAGGCATTGTAAGCATTGGGTAAAAAACAGTCAGATTTACTATTTAACTTACAATACTTTCTTTTATTTAATAAAGTTTAATAGAACTTTAATGTCAGAATTGAACATGAGATTAGCAAGTGATTTTTTAATATAAATTTCTTGCTCATAATCCATTTCAAAATGACATTTTTGTGTTTTTTTTTTCATTACATTTATTATAACCATTGGTACGAATTCAGATGTACCTCTATATTAATTCCAAGCTGACATCACCTAAAACGAAGCTCTCTCTTGTGTTACATTTTTGTTGAGAAAGTGCTTCCTGTTTTGGGCATTGTAAGCATTGGGTAACATCCAGTAAGATTTACTATAGGATTTACTTTCTTTTCGCTTCTATAGTTTAATAGAACTTTAATGTCAAAATTAAACATGTTTTATTTTAGCAAGTGTATTTTTTTTTACTATAAATGCCCTGCTCCTAATCAATTTCCAAAGAATATTTTCATATTTTTTTTTCATTACTTTTATTTCCATTGGTAAGAATTCAGAAGTACCTCTATATTAGTTCCAAACTAACATCACACAAAACAAAGTTCTCTCTTGTGTTATATTCCTGGTGAGAAAGTGCTTCCTTTTTTGGGCATTGTAGGCATTGGGAAACATCATCCAGACTGCTTAAGTTACATTTAAGCCGTCTCCTCATAATTTTAGATTTTATTTTCAATTGTGTTTTGAAATTGTTTAAGTAATAGCTACTGCTCAGTATTCTAAAACTGAGTGAATTGAGTGATTTTAGCCATGATTAATATTTTGATTTGTATCATTAAATAAATGTAAAACTTAATAGGCTCTATACAATTCAGTATAAACAATAAGTATCTACAAAATTCAACTCTCCTGGCTTATCATGAATATGCTGAATGGGAGTTTAAACAAAAATCACACCCTTTGCTATGCAGAGGCTCTCACATACATATGTTAATTAAAAAGCACACCCATTTGTCCGAATGACTAATTGCATAACTCCTATTTTGGTCAAAACAAACAAAATGCCCTCTCAAATGTGATTGGCTGGGAACTGCACTGCTTTTGCTTATAAAAGACTACAAATGCCAGCACAGTTAGATGAACTTGAGACATAAACCAAGGATAAACATTCCAAGACAATAACATTTCTGAATGGGTAGGTAAGCATACAACTTCAGTTTTTCTACATATGGATCTTCTTGAAAATACAAGCATTAAATATCATACAGGGGCTCTTTGATGATTTAGACTAGATCAGACATAAGTTTCTGTTTTAATTATATTATAGCTATATGAATCATCTGAAACTCAATGATTTTCATTGTTTTATTATTATCATCATCATTTAAGTAATAGCTACTGCTCAGTATTCTAAAACTGACTGAATTGAGTGATTTTAGCCATGATTAATATTTTGATTTGTATCATTAAATAAATGTACAACTTAATAGGCTCTATAAAATTCAGTATAAACAATAAGTATCTACAAAATTCAACTCTCCTGGCTTGTCATGAATATGCTGAAAGGGAGTTTAAACAAAAATCACACCCTTTGCTATGCAGAGGCTTTCTCACATACATATGTTAATTAAAAAGCACACCCATTTGTCCGAATGACTCATTGCATAACTCCTATTTTTGTCAAAACAAACAAAATGCCCTCTCAAATGTGATTGGCTGGGAACTGCACTGCTTTTGCTTATAAAAGACTACAAATGCCAGCACAGTTAGATGAACTTGAGACATAAACCAAGGACAAACATTCCAAGACAATAACATTTCTAAATGGGTAGGTAAGCATACAACTTCAGTTTTTCTACATATGGATCTTCTTGAAAATACAAGCATTCAATATCATACAGAGGCTCTTTGATGATTTAGACTAGATCAGACATAAGTTTCTGTTTTAATTATATTATAGCTATATTAAACATCTGAAACTCAATGATTTTCATTGTGTTATTATTATTATCATCATTGCTTAAACTTACTTCTATATTAATTCCAAGCTGACATCACCTAAAACAAAGCACTCTCTCTTGTGTTACATTTCTGTTGAGAAAGTGCTTCCTGTTTTGGGCATTGTAAGCATTGGGTAACATCCAGTAAGATTTACTATAGGATTTACTTTCTTTTCGCTTCTATAGTTTAATAGAACTTTAATGTCAAAATTAAACATGTTTTATTTTAGCAAGTATATTATTTTTACTATAAATGCCCTGCTCATAATCAATTTCCAAAGAATATTTTCATTTTTTTTTTCATTACTTTTATTTCCATTGGTAAGAATTCAGAAATATCTCTATATTAGTTCCAAACTAACATCACACAAAACAAAGTTCTCTCTTGTGTTATATTCCTGGTGAGAAAGTGCTTCCTTTTTTGGGCATTGTAGGCATTGGGAAACATCATCCAGACTGCTTAAGTTACATTTAAGCCGTCTCCTCATAATTTTAGATTTTATTTTCAATTGTGTTTTGAAATTGTTTAAGTAATAGCTACTGCTCAGTATTCTAAAACTGAGTGAATTGAGTGATTTTAGCCATGATTAATATTTTGATTTGTATCATTAAATAAATGTACAACTTAATAGGCTCTATAAAATTCAGTATAAACAATAAGTATCTACAAAATTCAACTCTCCTGGCTTGTCATGAATATGCTGAAAGGGAGTTTAAACAAAAATCACACCCTTTGCTATGCAGAGGCTCTCACATACATATGTTAATTAAAAAGCACACCCATTTGTCCGAATGACTAATTGCATAACTCCTATTTTGGTCAAAACAAACAAAATGCCCTCTCAAATGTGATTGGCTTGGAACTGCACTGCTTTTGCTTATAAAAGACTACAAATGCCAGCACAGTTAGATGAACTTGAGACATAAACCAAGGACAAACATTCCAAGACAATAACATTTCTGAATGGGTAGGTAAGCATACAACTTCAGTTTTTCTACATATGGATCTTCTTGAAAATACAAGCATTCAATATCATACAGAGGCTCTTTGATGATTTAGACTAGATCAGACATAAGTTTCTGTTTTAATTATATTATAGCTATATTAAACATCTGAAACTCAATGATTTTCATTGTTTTATTATTATCATTATCATTGCTTAAACTTACTTCTATATTAATTCCAAGCTGACATCACCTAAAACGAAGCTCTCTCTTGTGTTACATTTCTGTTGAGAAAGTGCTTCCTGTTTTGGGCATTGTAAGCATTGGGTAACATCCAGTAAGATTTACTATAGGATTTACTTTCTTTTCGCTTCTATAGTTTAATAGAACTTTAATGTCAAAATTAAACATGTTTTATTTTAGCAAGTGTATTTTTTTTTACTATAAATGCCCTGCTCATAATCAATTTCCAAAGAATATTTTCATATTTTTTTTTCATTACTTTTATTTCCATTGGTAAGAATTCAGAAGTACCTCTATATTAATTCCAAGCTGACATCACCTAAAACGAAGCTCTCTCTTGTGTTACATTTCTGTTGAGAAAGTGCTTCCTGTTTTGGGCATTGTAAGCATTGGGTTACATCCAGTAAGATTTACTATAGGATTTACTTTCTTTTCGCTTCTATAGTTTAATAGAACTTTAATGTCAAAATTAAACATGTTTTAATTTAGCAAGTGTATTTTTTTTACTATAAATGCCCTGCTCATAATCAATTTCTAAAGAATATTTTCATATTTTTTTTTCATTACTTTTATTTCCATTGGTAAGAATTCAGAAGTACCTCTATATTAATTCCAAGCTGACATCACCTAAAACGAAGCTCTCTCTTGTGTTACATTTCTGTTGAGAAAGTGCTTCCTGTTTTGGGCATTGTAAGCATTGGGTAACATCCAGTAAGATTTACTATAGGATTTACTTTCTTTTCGCTTCTATAGTTTAATAGAACTTTAATGTCAAAATTAAACATGTTTTATTTTAGCAAGTGTATTTTTTTTTACTATAAATGCCCTGCTCATAATCAATTTCCAAAGAATATTTTCATATTTTTTTTTCATTACTTTTATTTCCATTGGTAAGAATTCAGAAGTACCTCTATATTAATTCCAAGCTGACATCACCTAAAACGAAGCTCTCTCTTGTGTTACATTTCTGTTGAGAAAGTGCTTCCTGTTTTGGGCATTGTAAGCATTGGGTTACATCCAGTAAGATTTACTATAGGATTTACTTTCTTTTCGCTTCTATAGTTTAATAGAACTTTAATGTCAAAATTAAACATGTTTTAATTTAGCAAGTGTATTTTTTTTACTATAAATGCCCTGCTCATAATCAATTTCTAAAGAATATTTTCATATTTTTTTTTCATTACTTTTATTTCCATTGGTAAGAATTCAGAAGTACCTCTATATTAATTCCAAGCTGACATCACCTAAAACGAAGCTCTCTCTTGTGTTACATTTCTGTTGAGAAAGTGCTTCCTGTTTTAGGCATTGTAAGCATTGGGTAAAAAACAGTCAGATTTACTATTTAACTTACAATACTTTCTTTTATTTAATAAAGTTTAATAGAACTTTAATGTCAGAATTGAACATAAGATTAGCAAGTGATTTTTTAATATAAATTTCTTGCTCATAATCCATTTCAAAATGACATTTTTGTGTTTTTTTTTTCATTACATTTATTATAACCATTGGTACGAATTCAGATGTACCTCTATATTAATTCCAAGCTGACATCACCTAAAACGAAGCTCTCTCTTGTGTTACATTTTTGTTGAGAAAGTGCTTCCTGTTTTGGGCATTGTAAGCATTGGGTAACATCCAGTAAGATTTACTATAGGATTTACTTTCTTTTCGCTTCTATAGTTTAATAGAACTTTAATGTCAAAATTAAACATGTTTTATTTTAGCAAGTGTATTTTTTTTACTATAAATGCCCTGCTCCTAATCAATTTCCAATGAATATTTTCATTTTTTTTTTTTCATTACTTTTATTTCCATTGGTAAGAATTCAGAAGTACCTCTATATTAGTTCCAAACTAACATCACACAAAACAAAGTTCTCTCTTGTGTTATATTCCTGGTGAGAAAGTGCTTCCTTTTTTGGGCATTGTAGGCATTGGGAAACATCATCCAGACTGCTTAAGTTACATTTAAGCCGTCTCCTCATAATTTTAGATTTTATTTTCAATTGTGTTTTGAAATTGTTTAAGTAATAGCTACTGCTCAGTATTCTAAAACTGAGTGAATTGAGTGATTTTAGCCATGATTAATATTTTGATTTGTATCATTAAATAAATGTAAAACTTAATAGGCTCTATACAATTCAGTATAAACAATAAGTATCTACAAAATTCAACTCTCCTGGCTTATCATGAATATGCTGAATGGGAGTTTAAACAAAAATCACACCCTTTGCTATGCAGAGGCTCTCACATACATATGTTAATTAAAAAGCACACCCATTTGTCCGAATGACTAATTGCATAACTCCTATTTTGGTCAAAACAAACAAAATGCCCTCTCAAATGTGATTGGCTGGGAACTGCACTGCTTTTGCTTATAAAAGACTACAAATGCCAGCACAGTTAGATGAACTTGAGACATAAACCAAGGATAAACATTCCAAGACAATAACATTTCTGAATGGGTAGGTAAGCATACAACTTCAGTTTCTCTACATATGGATCTTCTTGAATATACAAGCATTCAATATCATACAGGGGCTCTTTGATGATTTAGACTAGATCAGACATAAGTTTCTGTTTTAATTATATTATAGCTATATGAATCATCTGAAACTCAATGATTTTCATTGTTTTATTATTATCATCATCATTGCTTAAACTTACTTCTATATTAATTCCAAGCTGACATTACCTAAAACGAAGCTCTCTCTTGTGTTACATTTCTGTTGAGAAAGTGCTTCCTGTTTTGGGCATTGTAAGCATTGGGTTACATCCAGTAAGATTTACTATAGGATTTACTTTCTTTTCGCTTCTATAGTTTAATAGAACTTTAATGTCAAAATTAAACATGTTTTAATTTAGCAAGTGTATTTTTTTTTACTATAAATGCCCTGCTCATAATCAATTTCTAAAGAATATTTTCATATTTTTTTTTCATTACTTTTATTTCCATTGGTAAGAATTCAGAAGTACCTCTATATTAATTCCAAGCTGACATCACCTAAAACGAAGCTCTCTCTTGTGTTACATTTCTGTTGAGAAAGTGCTTCCTGTTTTAGGCATTGTAAGCATTGGGTAAAAAACAGTCAGATTTACTATTTAACTTACAATACTTTCTTTTATTTAATAAAGTTTAATAGAACTTTAATGTCAGAATTGAACATGAGATTAGCAAGTGATTTTTTAATATAAATTTCTTGCTCATAATCCATTTCAAAATGACATTTTTGTGTTTTTTTTTTCATTACATTTATTATAACCATTGGTACGAATTCAGATGTACCTCTATATTAATTCCAAGCTGACATCACCTAAAACGAAGCTCTCTCTTGTGTTACATTTTTGTTGAGAAAGTGCTTCCTGTTTTGGGCATTGTAAGCATTGGGTAACATCCAGTAAGATTTACTATAGGATTTACTTTCTTTTCGCTTCTATAGTTTAATAGAACTTTAATGTCAAAATTAAACATGTTTTATTTTAGCAAGTGTATTTTTTTTTACTATAAATGCCCTGCTCCTAATCAATTTCCAAAGAATATTTTCATATTTTTTTTTCATTACTTTTATTTCCATTGGTAAGAATTCAGAAGTACCTCTATATTAGTTCCAAACTAACATCACACAAAACAAAGTTCTCTCTTGTGTTATATTCCTGGTGAGAAAGTGCTTCCTTTTTTGGGCATTGTAGGCATTGGGAAACATCATCCAGACTGCTTAAGTTACATTTAAGCCGTCTCCTCATAATTTTAGATTTTATTTTCAATTGTGTTTTGAAATTGTTTAAGTAATAGCTACTGCTCAGTATTCTAAAACTGAGTGAATTGAGTGATTTTAGCCATGATTAATATTTTGATTTGTATCATTAAATAAATGTAAAACTTAATAGGCTCTATACAATTCAGTATAAACAATAAGTATCTACAAAATTCAACTCTCCTGGCTTATCATGAATATGCTGAATGGGAGTTTAAACAAAAATCACACCCTTTGCTATGCAGAGGCTCTCACATACATATGTTAATTAAAAAGCACACCCATTTGTCCGAATGACTAATTGCATAACTCCTATTTTGGTCAAAACAAACAAAATGCCCTCTCAAATGTGATTGGCTGGGAACTGCACTGCTTTTGCTTATAAAAGACTACAAATGCCAGCACAGTTAGATGAACTTGAGACATAAACCAAGGATAAACATTCCAAGACAATAACATTTCTGAATGGGTAGGTAAGCATACAACTTCAGTTTCTCTACATATGGATCTTCTTGAATATACAAGCATTCAATATCATACAGGGGCTCTTTGATGATTTAGACTAGATCAGACATAAGTTTCTGTTTTAATTATATTATAGCTATATGAATCATCTGAAACTCAATGATTTTCATTGTTTTATTATTATCATCATCATTGCTTAAACTTACTTCTATATTAATTCCAAGCTGACATTACCTAAAACGAAGCTCTCTCTTGTGTTACATTTCTGTTGAGAAAGTGCTTCCTGTTTTGGGCATTGTAAGCATTGGGTTACATCCAGTAAGATTTACTATAGGATTTACTTTCTTTTCGCTTCTATAGTTTAATAGAACTTTAATGTCAAAATTAAACATGTTTTAATTTAGCAAGTGTATTTTTTTTTACTATAAATGCCCTGCTCATAATCAATTTCTAAAGAATATTTTCATATTTTTTTTTCATTACTTTTATTTCCATTGGTAAGAATTCAGAAGTACCTCTATATTAATTCCAAGCTGACATCACCTAAAACGAAGCTCTCTCTTGTGTTACATTTCTGTTGAGAAAGTGCTTCCTGTTTTAGGCATTGTAAGCATTGGGTAAAAAACAGTCAGATTTACTATTTAACTTACAATACTTTCTTTTATTTAATAAAGTTTAATAGAACTTTAATGTCAGAATTGAACATGAGATTAGCAAGTGATTTTTTAATATAAATTTCTTGCTCATAATCCATTTCAAAATGACATTTTTGTGTTTTTTTTTTCATTACATTTATTATAACCATTGGTACGAATTCAGATGTACCTCTATATTAATTCCAAGCTGACATCACCTAAAACGAAGCTCTCTCTTGTGTTACATTTTTGTTGAGAAAGTGCTTCCTGTTTTGGGCATTGTAAGCATTGGGTAACATCCAGTAAGATTTACTATAGGATTTACTTTCTTTTCGCTTCTATAGTTTAATAGAACTTTAATGTCAAAATTAAACATGTTTTATTTTAGCAAGTGTATTTTTTTTTACTATAAATGCCCTGCTCCTAATCAATTTCCAAAGAATATTTTCATATTTTTTTTTCATTACTTTTATTTCCATTGGTAAGAATTCAGAAGTACCTCTATATTAGTTCCAAACTAACATCACACAAAACAAAGTTCTCTCTTGTGTTATATTCCTGGTGAGAAAGTGCTTCCTTTTTTGGGCATTGTAGGCATTGGGAAACATCATCCAGACTGCTTAAGTTACATTTAAGCCGTCTCCTCATAATTTTAGATTTTATTTTCAATTGTGTTTTGAAATTGTTTAAGTAATAGCTACTGCTCAGTATTCTAAAACTGAGTGAATTGAGTGATTTTAGCCATGATTAATATTTTGATTTGTATCATTAAATAAATGTAAAACTTAATAGGCTCTATACAATTCAGTATAAACAATAAGTATCTACAAAATTCAACTCTCCTGGCTTATCATGAATATGCTGAATGGGAGTTTAAACAAAAATCACACCCTTTGCTATGCAGAGGCTCTCACATACATATGTTAATTAAAAAGCACACCCATTTGTCCGAATGACTAATTGCATAACTCCTATTTTGGTCAAAACAAACAAAATGCCCTCTCAAATGTGATTGGCTGGGAACTGCACTGCTTTTGCTTATAAAAGACTACAAATGCCAGCACAGTTAGATGAACTTGAGACATAAACCAAGGATAAACATTCCAAGACAATAACATTTCTGAATGGGTAGGTAAGCATACAACTTCAGTTTTTCTACATATGGATCTTCTTGAAAATACAAGCATTAAATATCATACAGGGGCTCTTTGATGATTTAGACTAGATCAGACATAAGTTTCTGTTTTAATTATATTATAGCTATATGAATCATCTGAAACTCAATGATTTTCATTGTTTTATTATTATCATCATCATTTAAGTAATAGCTACTGCTCAGTATTCTAAAACTGACTGAATTGAGTGATTTTAGCCATGATTAATATTTTGATTTGTATCATTAAATAAATGTACAACTTAATAGGCTCTATAAAATTCAGTATAAACAATAAGTATCTACAAAATTCAACTCTCCTGGCTTGTCATGAATATGCTGAAAGGGAGTTTAAACAAAAATCACACCCTTTGCTATGCAGAGGCTTTCTCACATACATATGTTAATTAAAAAGCACACCCATTTGTCCGAATGACTCATTGCATAACTCCTATTTTTGTCAAAACAAACAAAATGCCCTCTCAAATGTGATTGGCTGGGAACTGCACTGCTTTTGCTTATAAAAGACTACAAATGCCAGCACAGTTAGATGAACTTGAGACATAAACCAAGGACAAACATTCCAAGACAATAACATTTCTAAATGGGTAGGTAAGCATACAACTTCAGTTTTTCTACATATGGATCTTCTTGAAAATACAAGCATTCAATATCATACAGAGGCTCTTTGATGATTTAGACTAGATCAGACATAAGTTTCTGTTTTAATTATATTATAGCTATATTAAACATCTGAAACTCAATGATTTTCATTGTGTTATTATTATTATCATCATTGCTTAAACTTACTTCTATATTAATTCCAAGCTGACATCACCTAAAACAAAGCGCTCTCTCTTGTGTTACATTTCTGTTGAGAAAGTGCTTCCTGTTTTGGGCATTGTAAGCATTGGGTAACATCCAGTAAGATTTACTATAGGATTTACTTTCTTTTCGCTTCTATAGTTTAATAGAACTTTAATGTCAAAATTAAACATGTTTTATTTTAGCAAGTATATTATTTTTACTATAAATGCCCTGCTCATAATCAATTTCCAAAGAATATTTTCATTTTTTTTTTCATTACTTTTATTTCCATTGGTAAGAATTCAGAAATATCTCTATATTAGTTCCAAACTAACATCACACAAAACAAAGTTCTCTCTTGTGTTATATTCCTGGTGAGAAAGTGCTTCCTTTTTTGGGCATTGTAGGCATTGGGAAACATCATCCAGACTGCTTAAGTTACATTTAAGCCGTCTCCTCATAATTTTAGATTTTATTTTCAATTGTGTTTTGAAATTGTTTAAGTAATAGCTACTGCTCAGTATTCTAAAACTGAGTGAATTGAGTGATTTTAGCCATGATTAATATTTTGATTTGTATCATTAAATAAATGTACAACTTAATAGGCTCTATAAAATTCAGTATAAACAATAAGTATCTACAAAATTCAACTCTCCTGGCTTGTCATGAATATGCTGAAAGGGAGTTTAAACAAAAATCACACCCTTTGCTATGCAGAGGCTCTCACATACATATGTTAATTAAAAAGCACACCCATTTGTCCGAATGACTAATTGCATAACTCCTATTTTGGTCAAAACAAACAAAATGCCCTCTCAAATGTGATTGGCTTGGAACTGCACTGCTTTTGCTTATAAAAGACTACAAATGCCAGCACAGTTAGATGAACTTGAGACATAAACCAAGGACAAACATTCCAAGACAATAACATTTCTGAATGGGTAGGTAAGCATACAACTTCAGTTTTTCTACATATGGATCTTCTTGAAAATACAAGCATTCAATATCATACAGAGGCTCTTTGATGATTTAGACTAGATCAGACATAAGTTTCTGTTTTAATTATATTATAGCTATATTAAACATCTGAAACTCAATGATTTTCATTGTTTTATTATTATCATTATCATTGCTTAAACTTACTTCTATATTAATTCCAAGCTGACATCACCTAAAACGAAGCTCTCTCTTGTGTTACATTTCTGTTGAGAAAGTGCTTCCTGTTTTGGGCATTGTAAGCATTGGGTAACATCCAGTAAGATTTACTATAGGATTTACTTTCTTTTCGCTTCTATAGTTTAATAGAACTTTAATGTCAAAATTAAACATGTTTTATTTTAGCAAGTGTATTTTTTTTTTACTATAAATGCCCTGCTCATAATCAATTTCCAAAGAATATTTTCATATTTTTTTTTCATTACTTTTATTTCCATTGGTAAGAATTCAGAAGTACCTCTATATTAATTCCAAGCTGACATCACCTAAAACGAAGCTCTCTCTTGTGTTACATTTCTGTTGAGAAAGTGCTTCCTGTTTTGGGCATTGTAAGCATTGGGTTACATCCAGTAAGATTTACTATAGGATTTACTTTCTTTTCGCTTCTATAGTTTAATAGAACTTTAATGTCAAAATTAAACATGTTTTAATTTAGCAAGTGTATTTTTTTTACTATAAATGCCCTGCTCATAATCAATTTCTAAAGAATATTTTCATATTTTTTTTTCATTACTTTTATTTCCATTGGTAAGAATTCAGAAGTACCTCTATATTAATTCCAAGCTGACATCACCTAAAACGAAGCTCTCTCTTGTGTTACATTTCTGTTGAGAAAGTGCTTCCTGTTTTAGGCATTGTAAGCATTGGGTAAAAAACAGTCAGATTTACTATTTAACTTACAATACTTTCTTTTATTTAATAAAGTTTAATAGAACTTTAATGTCAGAATTGAACATAAGATTAGCAAGTGATTTTTTAATATAAATTTCTTGCTCATAATCCATTTCAAAATGACATTTTTGTGTTTTTTTTTTCATTACATTTATTATAACCATTGGTACGAATTCAGATGTACCTCTATATTAATTCCAAGCTGACATCACCTAAAACGAAGCTCTCTCTTGTGTTACATTTTTGTTGAGAAAGTGCTTCCTGTTTTGGGCATTGTAAGCATTGGGTAACATCCAGTAAGATTTACTATAGGATTTACTTTCTTTTCGCTTCTATAGTTTAATAGAACTTTAATGTCAAAATTAAACATGTTTTATTTTAGCAAGTGTATTTTTTTTTACTATAAATGCCCTGCTCCTAATCAATTTCCAAAGAATATTTTCATATTTTTTTTTCATTACTTTTATTTCCATTGGTAAGAATTCAGAAGTACCTCTATATTAGTTCCAAACTAACATCACACAAAACAAAGTTCTCTCTTGTGTTATATTCCTGGTGAGAAAGTGCTTCCTTTTTTGGGCATTGTAGGCATTGGGAAACATCATCCAGACTGCTTAAGTTACATTTAAGCCGTCTCCTCATAATTTTAGATTTTATTTTCAATTGTGTTTTGAAATTGTTTAAGTAATAGCTACTGCTCAGTATTCTAAAACTGAGTGAATTGAGTGATTTTAGCCATGATTAATATTTTGATTTGTATCATTAAATAAATGTAAAACTTAATAGGCTCTATACAATTCAGTATAAACAATAAGTATCTACAAAATTCAACTCTCCTGGCTTATCATGAATATGCTGAATGGGAGTTTAAACAAAAATCACACCCTTTGCTATGCAGAGGCTCTCACATACATATGTTAATTAAAAAGCACACCCATTTGTCCGAATGACTAATTGCATAACTCCTATTTTGGTCAAAACAAACAAAATGCCCTCTCAAATGTGATTGGCTGGGAACTGCACTGCTTTTGCTTATAAAAGACTACAAATGCCAGCACAGTTAGATGAACTTGAGACATAAACCAAGGATAAACATTCCAAGACAATAACATTTCTGAATGGGTAGGTAAGCATACAACTTCAGTTTTTCTACATATGGATCTTCTTGAAAATACAAGCATTAAATATCATACAGGGGCTCTTTGATGATTTAGACTAGATCAGACATAAGTTTCTGTTTTAATTATATTATAGCTATATGAATCATCTGAAACTCAATGATTTTCATTGTTTTATTATTATCATCATCATTTAAGTAATAGCTACTGCTCAGTATTCTAAAACTGACTGAATTGAGTGATTTTAGCCATGATTAATATTTTGATTTGTATCATTAAATAAATGTACAACTTAATAGGCTCTATAAAATTCAGTATAAACAATAAGTATCTACAAAATTCAACTCTCCTGGCTTGTCATGAATATGCTGAAAGGGAGTTTAAACAAAAATCACACCCTTTGCTATGCAGAGGCTTTCTCACATACATATGTTAATTAAAAAGCACACCCATTTGTCCGAATGACTCATTGCATAACTCCTATTTTTGTCAAAACAAACAAAATGCCCTCTAAAATGTGATTGGCTGGGAACTGCACTGCTTTTGCTTATAAAAGACTACAAATGCCAGCACAGTTAGATGAACTTGAGACATAAACCAAGGACAAACATTCCAAGACAATAACATTTCTGAATGGGTAGGTAAGCATACAACTTCAGTTTTTCTACATATGGATCTTCTTGAAAATACAAGCATTCAATATCATACAGAGGCTCTTTGATGATTTAGACTAGATCAGACATAAGTTTCTGTTTTAATTATATTATAGCTATATTAAACATCTGAAACTCAATGATTTTCATTGTGTTATTATTATTATCATCATTGCTTAAACTTACTTCTATATTAATTCCAAGCTGACATCACCTAAAACAAAGCGCTCTCTCTTGTGTTACATTTCTGTTGAGAAAGTGCTTCCTGTTTTGGGCATTGTAAGCATTGGGTAACATCCAGTAAGATTTACTATAGGATTTACTTTCTTTTCGCTTCTATAGTTTAATAGAACTTTAATGTCAAAATTAAACATGTTTTATTTTAGCAAGTATATTATTTTTACTATAAATGCCCTGCTCATAATCAATTTCCAAAGAATATTTTCATTTTTTTTTTCATTACTTTTATTTCCATTGGTAAGAATTCAGAAATATCTCTATATTAGTTCCAAACTAACATCACACAAAACAAAGTTCTCTCTTGTGTTATATTCCTGGTGAGAAAGTGCTTCCTTTTTTGGGCATTGTAGGCATTGGGAAACATCATCCAGACTGCTTAAGTTACATTTAAGCCGTCTCCTCATAATTTTAGATTTTATTTTCAATTGTGTTTTGAAATTGTTTAAGTAATAGCTACTGCTCAGTATTCTAAAACTGAGTGAATTGAGTGATTTTAGCCATGATTAATATTTTGATTTGTATCATTAAATAAATGTAAAACTTAATAGGCTCTATACAATTCAGTATAAAAAATAAGTATCTACAAAATTCAACTCTCCTGGCTTATCATGAATATGCTGAATGGGAGTTTAAACAAAAATCACACCCTTTGCTATGCAGAGGCTCTCACATACATATGTTAATTAAAAAGCACACCCATTTGTCCGAATGACTAATTGCATAACTCCTATTTTGGTCAAAACAAACAAAATGCCCTCTCAAATGTGATTGGCTGGGAACTGCACTGCTTTTGCTTATAAAAGACTACAAATGCCAGCACAGGTAGATGAACTTGAGACATAAACCAAGGATAAACATTCCAAGACAATAACATTTCTGAATGGGTAGGTAAGCATACAACTTCAGTTTTTCTACATATGGATCTTCTTGAAAATACAAGCATTCAATATCATACAGAGGCTCTTTGATGATTTAGACTAGATCAGACATAAGTTTCTGTTTTAATTATATTATAGCTATATGAATCATCTGAAACTCAATGATTTTCATTGTTTTATTATTATCATCATCATTGCTTAAACTTACTTCTATATTAATTCCAAGCTGACATTACCTAAAACGAAGCTCTCTCTTGTGTTACATTTCTGTTGAGAAAGTGCTTCCTGTTTTGGGCATTGTAAGCATTGGGTAACATCCAGTAAGATTTACTATAGGATTTACTTTCTTTTCGCTTCTATAGTTTAATAGAACTTTAATGTCAAAATTAAACATGTTTTATTTTAGCAAGTGTATTTTTTTTTACTATAAATGCCCTGCTCCTAATCAATTTCCAAAGAATATTTTCATATTTTTTTTTCATTACTTTTATTTCCATTGGTAAGAATTCAGAAGTACCTCTATATTAATTCCAAGCTGACATCACCTAAAACTAAGCTCTCTCTTCTGTTACATTTCTGTTGAGAAAGTGCTTCCTGTTTTAGGCATTGTAAGCATTGGGTAAAAAACAGTCAGATTTACTATATAACTTACAATACTTTCTTTTATTTACTAAAGTTTAATAGAACTTTAATGTCAGAATTGAACATGAGATTCATTTAGCAACTGATTTTTTAATATAAAATTCTTGCTCATAATCCATTTCAAAATGACATTTTCATGTTTTTTTTTCATTACATTTATTATTACCATTGGTAAGAATTCAGATGTACCTCTATATTAATTCCAAGCTGACATCACCTAAAACGAAGCTCTCTCTTGTGTTACATTTCTATTGAGAAAGTGCTTCCTGTTTTGGGCATTGTAAGCATTGGGTAACATCCAGTAAGATTTACTATAGGATTTACTTTCTTTTCGCTTCTATAGTTTAATAGAACTTTAATGTCAAAATTAAACATGTTTTATTTTAGCAAGTGTATTTTTTACTATAAATGCCCTGCTCATAATCAATTTCTAAAGAATATTTTCATTTTTTTTTCATTAGTTTTATTTCCATTGGTAAGAATTCAGAAGTACCTCTATATTAATTCCAAGCTGACATCACACAAAACAAAGTTCTCTCTTGTGTTATATTCCTGGCGAGAAAGTGCTTCCTGTTTTGGGCATTGTAAGCATTGGGTAACATCCAGTAAGATTTACTATAGGATTTACTTTCTTTTCGCTTCTATAGTTTAATAGAACTTTAATGTCAAAATTAAACATGTTTTATTTTAGCAAGTGTATTTTTTTTACTATAAATGCCCAGCTCATAATCAATTTCCAAAGAATATTATCATTTTTTTTTCATTACTTTTATTTCCATTGGTAAGAATTCAGAAGTACCTCTATATTAATTCCAAGCTGACATCACCTAAAACGAAGCTCTCTCTTGTGTTACATTCCTGGTGAGAAAGTGCTTCCTGTTTTGGGCATTGTAAGCATTGGGTAACATCCAGTAAGAATTACTATAGGATTTACTTTCTTTTCGCTTCTATAGTTTAATTGAACTTTAATGTCAAAATTAAACATGTTTTATTTTAGCAAGTGTATTTTTTTTACTATAAATGCCCTGCTCATAATCAATTTCCAAAGAATATTCTCATTTTTTTTGTCATTACTTTTATTTCCATTGGTAAGAATTCAGAAGTACCTCTATATTAATTCCAAGCTGACATCACCTAAAACGAAGCTCTCTCTTGTGTTACATTTCTTTTGAGAAAGTGCTTCCTGTTTTGGGCATTGTAAGCATTGGGTAACATCCAGTAAGATTTACTATAGGATTTACTTTCTTTTCGCTTCTATAGTTTAATAGAACTTTAATGTCAAAATTAAACATGTTTTATTTTAGCAAGTGTATTTTTTACTATAAATGCCCTGCTCATAATCAATTTCTAAAGAATATTTTCATTTTTTTTTCATTAGTTTTATTTCCATTGGTAAGAATTCAGAAGTACCTCTATATTAATTCCAAGCTGACATCACACAAAACAAAGTTCTCTCTTGTGTTATATTCCTGGCAAAAAAGTGCTTCCTGTTTTGGGCATTGTAAGCATTGGGTAACATCCAGTAAGATTTACTATAGGATTTACTTTCTTTTCGCTTCTATAGTTTAATAGAACTTTAATGTCAAAATTAAACATGTTTTATTTTAGCAAGTGTATTTTTTTTACTATAAATGCCCTGCTCATAATCAATTTCCAAAGAATATTATCATTTTTTTTTTCATTACTTTTATTTCCATTGGTAAGAATTCAGAAGTACCTCTATATTAATTCCAAGCTGACATCACCTAAAACGAAGCTCTCTCTTGTGTTACATTCCTGGTGAGAAAGTGCTTCCTGTTTTGGGCATTGTAAGCATTGGGTAACATCCAGTAAGAATTACTATAGGATTTACTTTCTTTTCGCTTCTATAGTTTAATTGAACTTTAATGTCAAAATTAAACATGTTTTATTTTAGCAAGTGTATTTTTTTTACTATAAATGCCCTGCTCATAATCAATTTCCAAAGAATATTCTCATTTTTTTTGTCATTACTTTTATTTCCATTGGTAAGAATTCAGAAGTACCTCTATATTAATTCCAAGCTGACATCACCTAAAACGAAGCTCTCTCTTGTGTTACATTTCTGTTGAGAAAGTGCTTCCTGTTTTAGGCATTGTAAGCATTGGGTAAAAAACAGTCAGATTTACTATATAACTTAAAATACTTTCTTTTATTTAATAAACTTTAATGTCAGAATTGAACATGAGATTCATTTAGCAATTGATTTTTTAATATAAATTTCTTGCTCATAATCCATTTCAAAATGACATTTTTGTGTTTTTTTTTCATTACATTTATTATTACCAAATGAAAATTAATAATCTAAATTTATCAGTTATTGCAAAGGTGTGTTGATTTAGAAAAAGATTTTTAGAGAGCGCCACACATCTTGGAAAAAATAATTTAACAATTTATTAACTAGAATATAAGCAATACACAGTAAAATTAATAATCTATCTCTTTAAAAATTACCCGATTGTTTTCTTTTTATGTTTCTAATTTATTATTACCATTGGTACGAATTCAGATGTACCTCTATATTAATTCCAAGCTGACATCACCTAAAACGAAGCTCTCTCTTGTGTTACATTTCTGTTGAGAAAGTGCTTCCTGTTTTGGGCATTGTAAGCATTGGGTAACATCCAGTAAGATTTACTATAGGATTTACTTTCTTTTCGCTTCTATAGTTTAATAGAACTTTAATGTCAAAATTAAACATGTTTTATTTTAGCAAGTGTATTTTTTTTACTATAAATGCCCTGCTCATAATCAATTTCCAAAGAATATTTTCATTTTTTTTTTTCATTACTTTTATTTCCATTGGTAAGAATTTAGAAGTACCTCTATATCAGTTCCAAACTAACATCACACAAAACAAAGTTCTCTCTTGTGTTATATTCCTAGTGAGAAAGTGCTTCCTTTTTTGGGCATTGTAGGCATTGGGAAACATCATCCAGACTGCTTAAGTTACATTTAAGCTGTCTCCTCATAATTTTAGATTTTATTTTCAATTGTGTTTTGAAATTGTTTAAGTAATAGCTACTGCTCAGTATTCTAAAACTGAGTGAATTGAGTGATTTAGCCATGATTAATATTTTGATTTGTATCATTAAATAAATGTACAACTTAATAGGCTCTATAAAATTCAGTATAAACAATAAGTATCTACAAAATTACACTCTCCTGGCTTATCATGAATATGCTGAATGGGAGTTTAAACAAAAATCACACCCTTTGCTATGCAGAGGCTCTCACATACATATGTTAATTAAAAAGCACACCCATTTGTCCGAATGACTAATTGCATAACTCCTATTTTGGTCAAAACAAAAAAAAATGCCCTCTCAAATGTGATTGGCTGGGAACTGCACTGCTTTTGCTTATAAAAGACTACAAATGCCAGCACAGTTAGATGAACTTGAGACATAAACCAAGGACAAACATTCCAAGACAATAACATTTCTGAATGGGTAGGTAAGCATACAACTTCAGTTTTTCTACATATGGATCTTCTTGAAAATACAAGCATTCAATATCATACAGAGGCTCTTTGATGATTTAGACTAGATCAGACATAAGTTTCTGTTTTAATTATATTATAGCTATATTAAACATCTGAAACTCAATGATTTTCATTGTTTTATTATTATCATCATCATTGCTTAAACTTACTTCTATATTAATTCCAAGCTGACATCACCTAAAACGAAGCTCTCTCTTGTGTTACATTTCTGTTGAGAAAGTGCTTCCTGTTTTGGGCATTGTAAGCATTGGGTAACATCCAGTAAGATTTACTATTGGATTTACTTTCTTTTCGCTTCAATAGTTTAATAGAACTTTAATGTCAAAATTAAACATGTTTTATTTTAGCAAGTGTATTTTTTTACTATAAATGCCCTGCTCATAATCAATTTCCAAAGAATATTTTCATATTTTTTTTTCATTACTTTTATTTCCATTGGTAAGAATTCAGAAGTACCTCTATATTAATTCCAAGCTGACATCACCTAAAACGAAGCTCTCTCTTGTGTTACATTTCTGTTAAGAAAGTGCTTCCTGTTTTAGGCATTGTAAGCATTGGGTAACATCCAGTAAGACTTACTATAGGATTTACTTTCTTTTCGCTTCTATAGTTTAATAGAACTTTAATGTCAAAATTAAACATGTTTTATTTTAGCAAGTGTATTTTTTTTACTATAAATGCCCTGTTCATAATCAATTTCCAAAGAATATTCTCATTTTTTTTTTTCATTACTTTTATTTCCATTGGTAAGAATTCAGAAGTACCTCTATATTAATTCCAAGCTGACATCAGCTAAAACTAAGCTCTCTCTTGTGTTACATTTCTGTTGAGAAAGTGCTTCCTGTTTTAGGCATTGTAAGCATTGGGTAAAAAACAGTCAGATTTACTATATAACTTACAATACTTTCTTTTATTTAATAAAGTTTAATAGAACTTTAATGTCAGAATTGAACATGAGATTCATTTAGCAACTGATTTTTTAATATAAAATTCTTGCTCATAATCCATTTCAAAATGACATTTTCATGTTTTTTTTTCATTACATTTATTATTACCATTGGTAAGAATTCAGATGTACCTCTATATTAATTCCAAGCTGACATCACCTAAAACGAAGCTCTCTCTTGTGTTACATTTCTGTTGAGAAAGTGCTTCCTGTTTTGGGCATTGTAAGCATTGGGTAACATCTAGTAAGATTTACTATAGGATTTACTTTCTTTTCGCTTCTATAGTTTAATAGAACTTTAATGTCAAAATTAAACATTTTTTATTTTAGCAAGTGTATTTTTTACTATAAATGCCCTGCTCATAATCAATTTCCAAAGAATATTTTCATTTTTTTTTCATTAGTTTTATTTCCATTGGTAAGAATTCAGAAGTACCTATATATTAATTCCAAGCTGACATCACCTAAAACGAAGCTCTCTCTTGTGTTACATTTCTGTTGAGAAAGTGCTTCCTGTTTTAGGTATTGTAAGCATTGGGTAACATCCAGTAAGATTTACTATAGGATTTACTTTCTTTTCGCTTCTATAGTTTAATAGAACTTTAATGTCAAAATTAAACATGTTTTATTTTAGCAAGTGTATTTTTTTTACTATAAATGCCCTGTTCATAATCAATTTCCAAAGAATATTTTCATATTTTTTTTTTCATTACTTTTATTTCCATTGGTAAGAATTCAGAAGTACCTCTATATTAATTCCAAGCTGACATCACCTAAAACTAAGCTCTCTCTTCTGTTACATTTCTGTTGAGAAAGTGCTTCCTGTTTTAGGCATTGTAAGCATTGGGTAAAAAACAGTCAGATTTACTATATAACTTACAATACTTTCTTTTATTTACTAAAGTTTAATAGAACTTTAATGTCAGAATTGAACATGATATTCATTTAGCAAGTGATTTTTTAATATAAATTTCTTGCTCATAATCCATTTCAAAATGACATTTTCATGTTTTTTTTTTCATTACATTTATTATTACCATTGGTAAGAATTCAGATGTACCTCTATATTAATTCCAAGCTGACATCACCTAAAACGAAGCTCTCTCTTGTGTTACATTTCTGTTGAGAAAGTGCTTCCTGTTTTGGGCATTGTAAGCATTGGGTAACATCTAGTAAGATTTACTATAGGATTTACTTTCTTTTCGCTTCTATAGTTTAATAGAACTTTAATGTCAAAATTAAACATTTTTTATTTTAGCAAGTGTATTTTTTACTATAAATGCCCTGCTCATAATCAATTTCCAAAGAATATTTTCATTTTTTTTTCATTAGTTTTATTTCCATTAGTAAGAATTCAGAAGTACCTCTATATTAATTCCAAGCTGACATCACCTAAAACGAAGCTCTCTCTTGTGTTACATTTCTGTTGAGAAAGTGCTTCCTGTTTTGGGCATTGTAAGCATTGGGTAACATCCAGTAAGATTTACTATAGGATTTTCTTTTCCTTTTGCTTCTATAGTTTAATAGAACTTTAATGTCAAAATTAAACATGTTTTATTTTAGCAAGTGTATTTTTTTTACTATAAATGCCCTGCTCATAATCAATTTCCAAAGAATATTTTCATATTTTTTTTTTTCATTACTTTTATTTCCATTGGTAAGAATTCAGAAGTACCTTTATATTAATTCCAAGCTGACATCACCTAAAACTAAGCTCTCTCTTGTGTTACATTTCTGTTGAGAAAGTGCTTCCTGTTTTAGGCATTGTAAGCATTGGGTAAAAAACAGTCAGATTTACTATATAACTTACAATACTTTCTTTTATTTAATAAAGTTTAATAGAACTTTAATGTCAGAATTGAACATGAGATTCATTTAGCAAGTGATTTTTTAATATAAATTTCTTGCTCATAATCCATTTCAAAATGGCATTTTCATGTTTTTTTTTCATTACATTTATTATTACCATTGGTAAGAATTCAGATGTACCTCTATATTAATTCCAAGCTGACATCACCTAAAACGAAGCTCTCTCTTGTGTTACATTTCTGTTGAGAAAGTGCTTCCTGTTTTGGGCATTGTAAGCATTGGGTAACATCCAGTAAGATTTACTATAGGATTTACTTTCTTTTCGCTTCTATAGTTTAATAGAACTTTAATGTCAAAATTAAACATGTTTTATTTTAGCAAGTGTATTTTTTTTACTATAAATGCCCTGCTCATAATCAATTTCCAAAGAATATTTTCATATTTTTTTTTCATTACTTTTATTTCCATTGGTAAGAATTCAGAAGTACAACTATATTAATTCCTAGCTGACATCACCTAAAACTAAGCTCTCTCTTGTGTTACATTTCTGTTGAGAAAGTGCTTCCTGTTTTAGGCATTGTAAGCATTGGGTAAAAAACAGTCAGATTTACTATATAACTTACAATACTTTCTTTTATTTAATAAACTTTAATGTCAGAATTGAACATGAGATTCATTTAGCAATTGATTTTTTAATATAAATTTCTTGCTCATAATCCATTTCAAAATGACATTTTTGTGTTTTTTTTTCATTACATTTATTATTACCATTGGTACGAATTCAGATGTACCTCTATATTAATTCCAAGCTGACATCACCTAAAACGAAGCTCTCTCTTGTGTTACATTTCTGTTGAGAAAGTGCTTCCTGTTTTGGGCATTGTAAGCATTGGGTAACATCCAGTAAGATTTACTATAGGATTTACTTTCTTTTCGCTTCTATAGTTTAATAGAACTTTAATGTCAAAATTAAACATGTTTTATTTTAGCAAGTGTATTTTTTTTACTATAAATGCCCTGCTCATAATCAATTTCCAAAGAATATTTTCATATTTTTTTTTTCATTACTTTTATTTCTATTGGTAAGAATTTAGAAGTACCTCTATATCAGTTCCAAACTAACATCACACAAAACAAAGTTCTCTCTTGTGTTATATTCCTAGTGAGAAAGTGCTTCCTTTTTTGGGCATTGTAGGCATTGGGAAACATCATCCAGACTGCTTAAGTTACATTTAAGCTGTCTCCTCATAATTTTAGATTTTATTTTCAATTGTGTTTTGAAATTGTTTAAGTAATAGCTACTGCTCAGTATTCTAAAACTGAGTGAATTGAGTGATTTAGCCATGATTAATATTTTGATTTGTATCATTAAATAAATGTACAACTTAATAGGCTCTATAAAATTCAGTATAAACAATAAGTATCTACAAAATTACACTCTCCTGGCTTATCATGAATATGCTGAATGGGAGTTTAAACAAAAATCACACCCTTTGCTATGCAGAGGCTCTCACATACATATGTTAATTAAAAAGCACACCCATTTGTCCGAATGACTAATTGAATAACTCCTATTTTGGTCAAAACAAAAAAAAATGCCCTCTCAAATGTGATTGGCTGGGAACTGCACTGTTTTTGCTTATAAAAGACTACAAATGCCAGCACAGTTAGATGAACTTGAGACATAAACCAAGGACAAACATTCCAAGACATTAACATTTCTGAATGGGTAGGTAAGCATACAACTTCAGTTTTTCTACATATGGATCTTCTTGAAAATACAAGCATTCAATATCATACAGAGGCTCTTTGATGATTTAGACTAGATCAGACATAAGTTTCTGTTTTAATTATATTATAGCTATATTAAACATCTGAAACTCAATGATTTTCATTGTTTTATTATTATCATCATCATTGCTTAAACTTACTTCTATATTAATTCCAAGCTGACATCACCTAAAACGAAGCTCTCTCTTGTGTTACATTTCTGTTGAGAAAGTGCTTCCTGTTTTGGGCATTGTAAGCATTGGGTAACATCCAGTAAGATTTACTATTGGATTTACTTTCTTTTCGCTTCAATAGTTTAATAGAACTTCAATGTCAAAATTAAACATGTTTTATTTTAGCAAGTGTATTTTTTTACTATAAATGCCCTGCTCATAATCAATTTCCAAAGAATATTTTCATATTTTTTTTTCATTACTTTTATTTCCATTGGTAAGAATTCAGAAGTACCTCTATATTAATTCCAAGCTGACATCACCTAAAACGAAGCTCTCTCTTGTGTTACATTTCTGTTGAGAAAGTGCTTCCTGTTTTAGGCATTGTAAGCATTGGGTAACATCCAGTAAGATTTACTATAGGATTTACTTTCTTTTCGCTTCTATAGTTTAATAGAACTTTAATGTCAAAATTAAACATGTTTTATTTTAGCAAGTGTATTTTTTTACTATAAATGCCCTGTTCATAATCAATTTCCAAAGAATATTCTCATTTTTTTTTCATTACTTTTATTTCCATTGGTAAGAATTCAGAAATACCTCTATATTAATTCCAAGCTGACATCACCTAAAACTAAGCTCTCTCTTCTGTTACATTTCTGTTGAGTAAGTGCTTCCTGTTTTAGGCATTGTAAGCATTGGTTAAAAAACAGTCAGATTTACTATATAACTTACAATACTTTCTTTTATTTACTAAAGTTTAATAGAACTTTAATGTCAGAATTGAACATGAGATTCATTTAGCAACTGATTTTTTAATATAAAATTCTTGCTCATAATCCATTTCAAAATGACATTTTCATGTTTTTTTTTCATTACATTTATTATTACCATTAGTAAGAATTCAGATGTACCTCTATATTAATTCCAAGCTGACATCACCTTAAACGAAGCTCTCTCTTGTGTTACATTTCTGTTGAGAAAGTGCTTCCTGTTTTGGGCATTGTAAGCATTGGGTAACATCCAGTAAGATTTACTATAGGATTTACTTTCTTTTCGCTTCTATAGTTTAATAGAACTTTAATGTCAAAATTAAACATGTTTTATTTTAGCAAGTGTATTTTTTTTACTATAAATGCCCTGCTCATAATCAATTTCCAAAGAATATTTTCATATTTTTTTTTTCATTACTTTTATTTCTATTGGTAAGAATTTAGAAGTACCTCTATATCAGTTCCAAACTAACATCACACAAAACAAAGTTCTCTCTTGTGTTATATTCCTAGTGAGAAAGTGCTTCCTTTTTTGGGCATTGTAGGCATTGGGAAACATCATCCAGACTGCTTAAGTTACATTTAAGCTGTCTCCTCATAATTTTAGATTTTATTTTCAATTGTGTTTTGAAATTGTTTAAGTAATAGCTACTGCTCAGTATTCTAAAACTGAGTGAATTGAGTGATTTAGCCATGATTAATATTTTGATTTGTATCATTAAATAAATGTACAACTTAATAGGCTCTATAAAATTCAGTATAAACAATAAGTATCTACAAAATTACACTCTCCTGGCTTATCATGAATATGCTGAATGGGAGTTTAAACAAAAATCACACCCTTTGCTATGCAGAGGCTCTCACATACATATGTTAATTAAAAAGCACACCCATTTGTCCGAATGACTAATTGAATAACTCCTATTTTGGTCAAAACAAAAAAAAATGCCCTCTCAAATGTGATTGGCTGGGAACTGCACTGTTTTTGCTTATAAAAGACTACAAATGCCAGCACAGTTAGATGAACTTGAGACATAAACCAAGGACAAACATTCCAAGACATTAACATTTCTGAATGGGTAGGTAAGCATACAACTTCAGTTTTTCTACATATGGATCTTCTTGAAAATACAAGCATTCAATATCATACAGAGGCTCTTTGATGATTTAGACTAGATCAGACATAAGTTTCTGTTTTAATTATATTATAGCTATATTAAACATCTGAAACTCAATGATTTTCATTGTTTTATTATTATCATCATCATTGCTTAAACTTACTTCTATATTAATTCCAAGCTGACATCACCTAAAACGAAGCTCTCTCTTGTGTTACATTTCTGTTGAGAAAGTGCTTCCTGTTTTGGGCATTGTAAGCATTGGGTAACATCCAGTAAGATTTACTATTGGATTTACTTTCTTTTCGCTTCAATAGTTTAATAGAACTTCAATGTCAAAATTAAACATGTTTTATTTTAGCAAGTGTATTTTTTTACTATAAATGCCCTGCTCATAATCAATTTCCAAAGAATATTTTCATATTTTTTTTTCATTACTTTTATTTCCATTGGTAAGAATTCAGAAGTACCTCTATATTAATTCCAAGCTGACATCACCTAAAACGAAGCTCTCTCTTGTGTTACATTTCTGTTGAGAAAGTGCTTCCTGTTTTAGGCATTGTAAGCATTGGGTAACATCCAGTAAGATTTACTATAGGATTTACTTTCTTTTCGCTTCTATAGTTTAATAGAACTTTAATGTCAAAATTAAACATGTTTTATTTTAGCAAGTGTATTTTTTTACTATAAATGCCCTGTTCATAATCAATTTCCAAAGAATATTCTCATTTTTTTTTCATTACTTTTATTTCCATTGGTAAGAATTCAGAAGTACCTCTATATTAATTCCAAGCTGACATCACCTAAAACTAAGCTCTCTCTTCTGTTACATTTCTGTTGAGAAAGTGCTTCCTGTTTTAGGCATTGTAAGCATTGGTTAAAAAACAGTCAGATTTACTATATAACTTACAATACTTTCTTTTATTTACTAAAGTTTAATAGAACTTTAATGTCAGAATTGAACATGAGATTCATTTAGCAACTGATTTTTTAATATAAAATTCTTGCTCATAATCCATTTCAAAATGACATTTTCATGTTTTTTTTTCATTACATTTATTATTACCATTAGTAAGAATTCAGATGTACCTCTATATTAATTCCAAGCTGACATCACCTAAAACGAAGCTCTCTCTTGTGTTACATTTCTATTGAGAAAGTGCTTCCTGTTTTGGGCATTGTAAGCATTGGGTAACATCCAGTAAGATTTACTATAGGATTTACTTTCTTTTCGCTTCTATAGTTTAATAGAACTTTAATGTCAAAATTAAACATGTTTTATTTTAGCAAGTGTATTTTTTACTATAAATGCCCTGCTCATAATCAATTTCTAAAGAATATTTTCATTTTTTTTTCATTAGTTTTATTTCCATTGGTAAGAATTCAGAAGTACCTCTATATTAATTCCAAGCTGACATCACACAAAACAAAGTTCTCTCTTGTGTTATATTTCTGGCGAGAAAGTGCTTCCTGTTTTGGGCATTGTAAGCATTGGGTAACATCCAGTAAGATTTACTATAGGATTTACTTTCTTTTCACTTCTATAGTTTAATAGAACTTTAATGTCAAAATTAAACATGTTTTATTTTAGCAAGTGTATTTTTTTTACTATAAATGCCCTGCTCATAATCAATTTCCAAAGAATATTCTCATTTTTTTTTTTTTCATTACTTTTATTTCCATTGGTAAGAATTCAGAAGTACCTCTATATTAATTCCAAGCTGACATCACCTAAAACGAAGCTCTCTCTTGTGTTACATTCCTGGTGAGAAAGTGCTTCCTGTTTTGGGCATTGTAAGCATTGGGTAACATCCAGTAAGAATTACTATAGGATTTACTTTCTTTTCGCTTCTATAGTTTAATAGAACTTTAATGTCAAAATTAAACATGTTTTATTTTAGCAAGTGTATTTTTTTTACTATAAATGCCCTGCTCATAATCAATTTCCAAAGAATATTCTCATTTTTTTTGTCATTACTTTTATTTCCATTGGTAAGAATTCAGAAGTACCTCTATATTAATTCCAAGCTGACATCACCTAAAACGAAGCTCTCTCTTGTGTTACATTTCTGTTGAGAAAGTGCTTCCTGTTTTAGGCATTGTAAGCATTGGGTAAAAAACAGTCAGATTTACTATATAACTTAAAATACTTTCTTTTATTTAATAAAGTTTAATAGAACTTTAATGTCAGAATTGAACATGAGATTCATTTAGCAAGTGATTTTTTAATATAAATTTCTTGCTCATAATCCATTTCAAAATGACATTTTTGTGTTTTTTTTTTTCATTACATTTATTATTACCATTGGTACGAATTCAGATGTACCTCTATATTAATTCCAAGCTGACATCACCTAAAACGAAGCTCTCTCTTGTATTACATTTCTATTGAGAAAGTGCTTCCTGTTTTGGGCATTGTAAGCATTGGGTAACATCCAGTAAGATTTACTATAGGATTTACTTTCTTTTCGCTTCTATAGTTTAATAGAACTTTAATGTCAAAATTAAACATGTTTTATTTTAGCAAGTGTATTTTTTACTATAAATGCCCTGCTCATAATCAATTTCTAAAGAATATTTTCATTTTTTTTTCATTAGTTTTATTTCCATTGGTAAGAATTCAGAAGTACCTCTATATTAATTCCAAGCTGACATCACCTAAAACGAAGCTCTCTCTTGTGTTACATTTCTGTTGAGAAAGTGCTTCCTGTTTTGGGCATTGTAAGCATTGGGTAACATCCAGTAAGATTTACTATAGGATTTACTTTCTTTTCGCTTCTATAGTTTAATAGAACTTTAATGTCAAAATTAAACATGTTTTATTTTAGCAAGTGTGTTTTTTTTACTATAAATGCCCTGCTCATAATCAATTTCCAAAGAATATTTTCATATTTTTTTTTTCATTACTTTTATTTCCATTGGTAAGAATTTAGAAGTACCTCTATATTCATTCCAAGCTGACATCACCTAAAACTAAGCTCTCTCTTGTGTTACATTTCTGTTGAGAAAGTGCTTCCTGTTTTAGGCATTGTAAGCATTGGGTAAAAAACAGTCAGATTTACTATATAACTTACAATACTTTCTTTTATTTAATAAACTTTAATGTCAGAATTGAACATGAGATTCATTTAGCAATTGATTTTTTAATATAAATTTCTTGCTCATAATCCATTTCAAAATGACATTTTTGTGTTTTTTTTTCATTACATTTATTATTACCATTGGTACGAATTCAGATGTACCTCTATATTAATTCCAAGCTGACATCACCTAAAACGAAGCTCTCTCTTGTGTTACATTTCTGTTGAGAAAGTGCTTCCTGTTTTGGGCATTGTAAGCATTGGGTAACATCCAGTAAGATTTACTATAGGATTTACTTTCTTTTCGCTTCTATAGTTTAATAGAACTTTAATGTCAAAATTAAACATGTTTTATTTTAGCAAGTGTATTTTTTTTACTATAAATGCCCTGCTCATAATCAATTTCCAAAGAATATTTTCATATTTTTTTTTCATTACTTTTATTTCCATTGGTAAGAATTTAGAAGTACCTCTATATCAGTTCCAAACTAACATCACACAAAACAAAGTTCTCTCTTGTGTTATATTCCTAGTGAGAAAGTGCTTCCTTTTTTGGGCATTGTAGGCATTGGGAAACATCATCCAGACTGCTTAAGTTACATTTAAGCTGTCTCCTCATAATTTTAGATTTTATTTTCAATTGTGTTTTGAAATTGTTTAAGTAATAGCTACTGCTCAGTATTCTAAAACTGAGTGAATTGAGTGATTTAGCCATGATTAATATTTTGATTTGTATCATTAAATAAATGTACAACTTAATAGGCTCTATAAAATTCAGTATAAACAATAAGTATCTACAAAATTACACTCTCCTGGCTTATCATGAATATGCTGAATGGGAGTTTAAACAAAAATCACACCCTTTGCTATGCAGAGGCTCTCACATACATATGTTAATTAAAAAGCACACCCATTTGTCCGAATGACTAATTGCATAACTCCTATTTTGGTCAAAACAAAAAAAAATGCCCTCTCAAATGTGATTGGCTGGGAACTGCACTGCTTTTGCTTATAAAAGACTACAAATGCCAGCACAGTTAGATGAACTTTAGACATAAACCAAGGACAAACATTCCAAGACAATAACATTTCTGAATGGGTAGGTAAGCATACAACTTCAGTTTTTCTACATATGGATCTTCTTGAAAATACAAGCATTCAATATCATACAGAGGCTCTTTGATGATTTAGACTAGATCAGACATAAGTTTCTGTTTTAATTATATTATAGCTATATTAAACATCTGAAACTCAATGATTTTCATTGTTTTATTATTATCATCATCATTGCTTAAACTTACTTCTATATTAATTCCAAGCTGACATCACCTAAAACGAAGCTCTCTCTTGTGTTACATTTCTGTTGAGAAAGTGCTTCCTGTTTTGGGCATTGTAAGCATTGGGTAACATCCAGTAAGATTTACTATTGGATTTACTTTCTTTTCGCTTCAATAGTTTAATAGAACTTTAATGTCAAAATTAAACATGTTTTATTTTAGCAAGTGTATTTTTTTACTATAAATGCCCTGCTCATAATCAATTTCCAAAGAATATTTTCATATTTTTTTTTCATTACTTTTATTTCCATTGGTAAGAATTCAGAAGTACCTCTATATTAATTCCAAGCTGACATCACCTAAAACGAAGCTCTCTCTTGTGTTACATTTCTGTTGAGAAAGTGCTTCCTGTTTTAGGCATTGTAAGCATTGGGTAACATCCAGTAAGATTTACTATAGGATTTACTTTCTTTTCGCTTCTATAGTTTAATAGAACTTTAATGTCAAAATTAAACATGTTTTATTTTAGCAAGTGTATTTTTTTTACTATAAATGCCCTGTTCATAATCAATTTCCAAAGAATATTCTCATTTTTTTTTTCATTACTTTTATTTCCATTGGTAAGAATTCAGAAGTACCTCTATATTAATTCCAAGCTGACATCACCTAAAACTAAGCTCTCTCTTCTGTTACATTTCTGTTGAGAAAGTGCTTCCTGTTTTAGGCATTGTAAGCATTGGGTAAAAAACAGTCAGATTTACTATATAACTTACAATACTTTCTTTTATTTACTAAAGTTTAATAGAACTTTAATGTCAGAATTGAACATGAGATTCATTTAGCAACTGATTTTTTAATATAAAATTCTTGCTCATAATCCATTTCAAAATGACATTTTCATGTTTTTTTTTCATTACATTTATTATTACCATTGGTAAGAATTCAGATGTACCTCTATATTAATTCCAAGCTGACATCACCTAAAACGAAGCTCTCTCTTGTTGTTACATTTCTATTGAGAAAGTGCTTCCTGTTTTGGGCATTGTAAGCATTGGGTAACATCCAGTAAGATTTACTATAGGATTTACTTTCTTTTCGCTTCTATAGTTTAATAGAACTTTAATGTCAAAATTAAACATGTTTTATTTTAGCAAGTGTATTTTTTACTATAAATGCCCTGCTCATAATCAATTTCTAAAGAATATTTTCATTTTTTTTTCATTAGTTTTATTTCCATTGGTAAGAATTCAGAAGTACCTCTATATTAATTCCAAGCTGACATCACACAAAACAAAGTTCTCTCTTGTGTTATATTCCTGGCGATAAAGTGCTTCCTGTTTTGGGCATTGTAAGCATTGGGTAACATCCAGTAAGATTTACTATAGGATTTACTTTCTTTTCGCTTCTATAGTTTAATAGAACTTTAATGTCAAAATTAAACATGTTTTATTTTAGCAAGTGTGGTTTTTTTACTATAAATGCCCTGCTCATAATCAATTTCCAAAGAATATTTTCATATTTTTTTTTCATTACTTTTATTTCCATTGGTAAGAATTCAGAAGTACCTCTATATTCATTGGAAAAATGGGGAAAGGGGGAGGGGATGGGGGCCAGGTGCACAGGACTGATTTGCTAGCAGGTAAGAAGGTTAAACTCCAGTCAACATGTGAGTGAGTAAATTATGTTATAATCTCGTTGTGGAGGTGCTCCCGGGGAGTATGGTAAGTACAATTGGAAACGGGTTGATATTCAAGGGAGAATATCAGGAAAGAAACTCCCGGGTGGGGCACTGCCTTCTATAATATAAACGTATCAGTCTAAAATATCAACTTTATTAATACTAAAATTGATCCTGTTATTGGATCAAGAGACGAACATGAGACGAGGACATACAGATAACATGAATAGAAAAAATTGAGAAAAGATCGTGAAAATATGATATCTTGGTCTGAAAATGGGCTAAATGCCTCTGTTCAATATGGCTGTAATATCAGCGTATTCCTGTAAAGGATTATTTCAGACTAAGCACGTCTTCAATTAACCATATTGGTTATCATAAGCACATATCTAATAAATGCGTAACAAATGGCACACTGTCTGGTAGTTGTACTACCAGACAGTGTGCCATTTGTTACGCATTTATTAGATATGTGCTTATGATAACCAATATGGTTAATTGAAGACGTGCTTAGTCTGAAATAATCCTTTACAGGAATACGCTGATATTACAGCCATATTGAACAGAGGCATTTAGCCCATTTTCAGACCAAGATATCATATTTTCACGATCTTTTCTCAATTTTTTCTATTCATGTTATCTGTATGTCCTCGTCTCATGTTCGTCTCTTGATCCAATAACAGGATCAATTTTAGTATTAATAAAGTTGATATTTTAGACTGATACGTTTATATTATAGAAGGCAGTGCCCCACCCGGGAGTTTCTTTCCTGATATTCTCCCTTGAATATCAACCCGTTTCCTCTATATTCATTCCAAGCTGACATCACCTAAAACTAAGCTCTCTCTTGTGTTACATTTCTGTTGAGAAAGTGCTTCCTGTTTTAGGCATTGTAAGCATTGGGTAAAAAACAGTCAGATTTACTATATAACTTACAATACTTTCTTTTATTTAATAAACTTTAATGTCAGAATTGAACATGAGATTCATTTAGCAATTGATTTTTTAATATAAATTTCTTGCTCATAATCCATTTCAAAATGACATTTTTGTGTTTTTTTTTCATTACATTTATTATTACCATTGGTACGAATTCAGATGTACCTCTATATTAATTCCAAGCTGACATCACCTAAAATGAAGCTCTCTCTTGTGTTACATTTCTGTTGAGAAAGTGCTTCCTGTTTTGGGCATTGTAAGCATTGGGTAACATCCAGTAAGATTTACTATAGGATTTACTTTCTTTTCGCTTCTATAGTTTAATAGAACTTTAATGTCAAAATTAAACATGTTTTATTTTAGCAAGTGTATTTTTTTTACTATAAATGCCCTGCTCATAATCAATTTCCAAAGAATATTTTCATATTTTTTTTTTCATTACTTTTATTTCCATTGGTAAGAATTTAGAAGTACCTCTATATCAGTTCCAAACTAACATCACACAAAACAAAGTTCTCTCTTGTGTTATATTCCTAGTGAGAAAGTGCTTCCTTTTTTGGGCATTGTAGGCATTGGGAAACATCATCCAGACTGCTTAAGTTACATTTAAGCTGTCTCCTCATAATTTTAGATTTTATTTTCAATTGTGTTTTGAAATTGTTTAAGTAATAGCTACTGCTCAGTATTCTAAAACTGAGTGAATTGAGTGATTTAGCCATGATTAATATTTTGATTTGTATCATTAAATAAATGTACAACTTAATTGGCTCTATAAAATTCAGTATAAACAATAAGTATCTACAAAATTACACTCTCCTGGCTTATCATGAATATGCTGAATGGGAGTTTAAACAAAAATCACACCCTTTGCTATGCAGAGGCTCTCACATACATATGTTAATTAAAAAGCACACCCATTTGTCCGAATGACTAATTGCATAACTCCTATTTTGGTCAAAACAAAAAAAAATGCCCTCTCAAATGTGATTGGCTGGGAACTGCACTGCTTTTGCTTATAAAAGACTACAAATGCCAGCACAGTTAGATGAACTTGAGACATAAACCAAGGACAAACATTCCAAGACAATAACATTTCTGAATGGGTAGGTAAGCATACAACTTCAGTTTTTCTACATATGGATCTTCTTGAAAATACAAGCATTCAATATCATACAGAGGCTCTTTGATGATTTAGACTAGATCAGACATAAGTTTCTGTTTTAATTATATTATAGCTATATTAAACATCTGAAACTCAATGATTTTCATTGTTTTATTATTATCATCATCATTGCTTAAACTTACTTCTATATTAATTCCAAGCTGACATCACCTAAAACGAAGCTCTCTCTTGTGTTACATTTCTGTTGAGAAAGTGCTTCCTGTTTTGGGCATTGTAAGCATTGGGTAACATCCAGTAAGATTTATTATTGGATTTACTTTCTTTTCGCTTCAATAGTTTAATAGAACTTTAATGTCAAAATTAAACATGTTTTATTTTAGCAAGTGTATTTTTTTACTATAAATGCCCTGCTCATAATCAATTTCCAAAGAATATTTTCATATTTTTTTTTCATTACTTTTATTTCCATTGGTAAGAATTCAGAAGTACCTCTATATTAATTCCAAGCTGACATCACCTAAAACGAAGCTCTCTTGTGTTACATTTCTGTTGAGAAAGTGCTTCCTGTTTTAGGCATTGTAAGCATTGGGTAACATCCAGTAAGATTTACTATAGGATTTACTTTCTTTTCGCTTCTATAGTTTAATAGAACTTTAATGTCAAAATTAAACATGTTTTATTTTAGCAAGTGTATTTTTTTTACTATAAATGCCCTGTTCATAATCAATTTCCAAAGAATATTCTCATTTTTTTTTTTTCATTACTTTTATTTCCATTGGTAAGAATTCAGAAGTACCTCTATATTAATTCCAAGCTGACATCACCTAAAACTAAGCTCTCTCTTCTGTTACATTTCTGTTGAGAAAGTGCTTCCTGTTTTAGGCATTGTAAGCATTGGGTAAAAAACAGTCAGATTTACTATATAACTTACAATACTTTCTTTTATTTACTAAAGTTTAATAGAACTTTAATGTCAGAATTGAACATGAGATTCATTTAGCAACTGATTTTTTAATATAAAATTCTTGCTCATAATCCATTTCAAAATGACATTTTCATGTTTTTTTTTCATTACATTTATTATTACCATTGGTAAGAATTCAGATGTACCTCTATATTAATTCCAAGCTGACATCACCTAAAACGAAGCTCTCTCTTGTTGTTACATTTCTATTGAGAAAGTGCTTCCTGTTTTGGACATTGTAAGCATTGGGTAACATCCAGTAAGATTTACTATAGGATTTACTTTCTTTTCGCTTCTATAGTTTAATAGAACTTTAATGTCAAAATTAAACATGTTTTATTTTAGCAAGTGTATTTTTTACTATAAATGCCCTGCTCATAATCAATTTCTAAAGAATATTTTCATTTTTTTTTCATTAGTTTTATTTCCATTGGTAAGAATTCAGAAGTACCTCTATATTAATTCCAAGCTGACATCACACAAAACAAAGTTCTCTCTTGTGTTATATTCCTGGCGATAAAGTGCTTCCTGTTTGGGGCATTGTAAGCATTGGGTAACATCCAGTAAGATTTACTATAGGATTTACTTTCTTTTCGCTTCTATAGTTTAATAGAACTTTAATGTCAAAATTAAACATGTTTTATTTTAGCAAGTGTGGTTTTTTTACTATAAATGCCCTGCTCATAATCAATTTCCAAAGAATATTTTCATATTTTTTTTTCATTACTTTTATTTCCATTGGTAAGAATTCAGAAGTACCTCTATATTCATTCCAAGCTGACATCACCTAAAACTAAGCTCTCTCTTGTGTTACATTTCTGTTGAGAAAGTGCTTCCTGTTTTAGGCATTGTAAGCATTGGGTAAAAAACAGTCAGATTTACTATATAACTTACAATACTTTCTTTTATTTAATAAACTTTAATGTCAGAATTGAACATGAGATTCATTTAGCAATTGATTTTTTAATATAAATTTCTTGCTCATAATCCATTTCAAAATGACATTTTTGTGTTTTTTTTTCATTACATTTATTATTACCATTGGTACGAATTCAGATGTACCTCTATATTAATTCCAAGCTGACATCACCTAAAATGAAGCTCTCTCTTGTGTTACATTTCTGTTGAGAAAGTGCTTCCTGTTTTGGGCATTGTAAGCATTGGGTAACATCCAGTAAGATTTACTATAGGATTTACTTTCTTTTCGCTTCTATAGTTTAATAGAACTTTAATGTCAAAATTAAACATGTTTTATTTTAGCAAGTGTATTTTTTTTACTATAAATGCCCTGCTCATAATCAATTTCCAAAGAATATTTTCATATTTTTTTTTTCATTACTTTTATTTCCATTGGTAAGAATTTAGAAGTACCTCTATATCAGTTCCAAACTAACATCACACAAAACAAAGTTCTCTCTTGTGTTATATTCCTAGTGAGAAAGTGCTTCCTTTTTTGGGCATTGTAGGCATTGGGAAACATCATCCAGACTGCTTAAGTTACATTTAAGCTGTCTCCTCATAATTTTAGATTTTATTTTCAATTGTGTTTTGAAATTGTTTAAGTAATAGCTACTGCTCAGTATTCTAAAACTGAGTGAATTGAGTGATTTAGCCATGATTAATATTTTGATTTGTATCATTAAATAAATGTACAACTTAATTGGCTCTATAAAATTCAGTATAAACAATAAGTATCTACAAAATTACACTCTCCTGGCTTATCATGAATATGCTGAATGGGAGTTTAAACAAAAATCACACCCTTTGCTATGCAGAGGCTCTCACATACATATGTTAATTAAAAAGCACACCCATTTGTCCGAATGACTAATTGCATAACTCCTATTTTGGTCAAAACAAAAAAAAATGCCCTCTCAAATGTGATTGGCTGGGAACTGCACTGCTTTTGCTTATAAAAGACTACAAATGCCAGCACAGTTAGATGAACTTGAGACATAAACCAAGGACAAACATTCCAAGACAATAACATTTCTGAATGGGTAGGTAAGCATACAACTTCAGTTTTTCTACATATGGATCTTCTTGAAAATACAAGCATTCAATATCATACAGAGGCTCTTTGATGATTTAGACTAGATCAGACATAAGTTTCTGTTTTAATTATATTATAGCTATATTAAACATCTGAAACTCAATGATTTTCATTGTTTTATTATTATCATCATCATTGCTTAAACTTACTTCTATATTAATTCCAAGCTGACATCACCTAAAACGAAGCTCTCTCTTGTGTTACATTTCTGTTGAGAAAGTGCTTCCTGTTTTGGGCATTGTAAGCATTGGGTAACATCCAGTAAGATTTATTATTGGATTTACTTTCTTTTCGCTTCAATAGTTTAATAGACTTTTAATGTCAAAATTAAACATGTTTTATTTTAGCAAGTGTATTTTTTTACTATAAATGCCCTGCTCATAATCAATTTCCAAAGAATATTTTCATATTTTTTTTTCATTACTTTTATTTCCATTGGTAAGAATTCAGAAGTACCTCTATATTAATTCCAAGCTGACATCACCTAAAACGAAGCTCTCTCTTGTGTTACATTTCTGTTGAGAAAGTGCTTCCTGTTTTAGGCATTGTAAGCATTGGGTAACATCCAGTAAGATTTACTATAGGATTTACTTTCTTTTCGCTTCTATAGTTTAATAGAACTTTAATGTCAAAATTAAACATGTTTTATTTTAGCAAGTGTATTTTTTTTACTATAAATGCCCTGTTCATAATCAATTTCCAAAGAATATTCTCATTTTTTTTTTCATTACTTTTATTTCCATTGGTAAGAATTCAGAAGTACCTCTATATTAATTCCAAGCTGACATCACCTAAAACTAAGCTCTCTCTTGTGTTACATTTCTGTTGAGAAAGTGCTTCCTGTTTTAGGCATTGTAAGCATTGGGTAAAAAACAGTCAGATTTACTATATAACTTACAATACTTTCTTTTATTTACTAAAGTTTAATAGAACTTTAATGTCAGAATTGAACATGAGATTCATTTAGCAACTGATTTTTTAATATAAAATTCTTGCTCATAATCCATTTCAAAATGACATTTTCATGTTTTTTTTTCATTACATTTATTATTACCATTGGTAAGAATTCAGATGTACCTCTATATTAATTCCAAGCTGACATCACCTAAAACGAAGCTCTCTCTTGTGTTACATTTTTATTGAGAAAGTGCTTCCTGTTTTGGGCATTGTAAGCATTGGGTAACATCCAGTAAGATTTACTATAGGATTTACTTTCTTTTCGCTTCTATAGTTTAATAGAACTTTAATGTCAAAATTAAACATGTTTTATTTTAGCAAGTGTATTTTTTTTACTATAAATGCCCTGCTCATAATCAATTTCCAAAGAATATTTTCATATTTTTTTTTTCATTACTTTTATTTCCATTGGTAAGAATTTAGAAGTACCTCTATATCAGTTCCAAACTAACATCACACAAAACAAAGTTCTTTCTTGTGTTATATTCCTAGTGAGATTTTTCCTTCTTTTTTTGGGCATTGTAGGCATTGGGAAACATCATCCAGACTGCTTAAGTTACATTTAAGCTGTCTCCTCATAATTTTAGATTTTATTTTCAATTGTGTTTTGAAATTGTTTAAGTAATAGCTACTGCTCAGTATTCTAAAACTGAGTGAATTGAGTGATTTAGCCATGATTAATATTTTGATTTGTATCATTAAATAAATGTACAACTTAATAGGCTCTATAAAATTCAGTATAAACAATAAGTATCTACAAAATTACACTCTCCTGGCTTATCATGAATATGCTGAATGGGAGTTTAAACAAAAATCACACCCTTTGCTATGCAGAGGCTCTCACATACATATGTTAATTAAAAAGCACACCCATTTGTCCGAATGACTAATTGCATAACTCCTATTTTGGTCAAAACAAAAAAAAATGCCCTCTCAAATGTGATTGGCTGGGAACTGCACTGCTTTTGCTTATAAAAGACTACAAATGCCAGCACAGTTAGATGAACTTGAGACATAAACCAAGGACAAACATTCCAAGACAATAACATTTCTGAATGGGTAGGTAAGCATACAACTTCAGTTTTTCTACATATGGATCTTCTTGAAAATACAAGCATTCAATATCATACAGAGGCTCTTTGATGATTTAGACTAGATCAGACATAAGTTTCTGTTTTAATTATATTATAGCTATATTAAACATCTGAAACTCAATGATTTTCATTGTTTTATTATTATCATCATCATTGCTTAAACTTACTTCTATATTAATTCCAAGCTGACATCACCTAAAACGAAGCTCTCTCTTGTGTTACATTTCTGTTGAGAAAGTGCTTCCTGTTTTGGGCATTGTAAGCATTGGGTAACATCCAGTAAGATTTACTATTGGATTTACTTTCTTTTCGCTTCAATAGTTTAATAGAACTTTAATGTCAAAATTAAACATGTTTTATTTTAGCAAGTGTATTTTTTTACTATAAATGCCCTGCTCATAATCAATTTCCAAAGAATATTTTCATATTTTTTTTTCATTACTTTTATTTCCATTGGTAAGAATTCAGAAGTACCTCTATATTAATTCCAAGCTGACATCACCTAAAACGAAGCTCTCTCTTGTGTTACATTTCTGTTGAGAAAGTGCTTCCTGTTTTAGGCATTGTAAGCATTGGGTAACATCCAGTAAGATTTACTATAGGATTTACTTTCTTTTCGCTTCTATAGTTTAATAGAACTTTAATGTCAAAATTAAACATGTTTTATTTTAGCAAGTGTATTTTTTTTACTATAAATGCCCTGTTCATAATCAATTTCCAAAGAATATTCTCATTTTTTTTTTTCATTACTTTTATTTCCATTGGTAAGAATTCAGAAGTACCTCTATATTAATTCCAAGCTGACATCAGCTAAAACTAAGCTCTCTCTTGTGTTACATTTCTGTTGAGAAAGTGCTTCCTGTTTTAGGCATTGTAAGCATTGGGTAAAAAACAGTCAGATTTACTATATAACTTACAATACTTTCTTTTATTTACTAAAGTTTAATAGAACTTTAATGTCAGAATTGAACATGAGATTCATTTAGCAACTGATTTTTTAATATAAAATTCTTGCTCATAATCCATTTCAAAATGACATTTTCATGTTTTTTTTTCATTACATTTATTATTACCATTGGTAAGAATTCAGATGTACCTCTATATTAATTCCAAGCTGACATCACCTAAAACGAAGCTCTCTCTTGTGTTACATTTTTATTGAGAAAGTGCTTCCTGTTTTGGGCATTGTAAGCATTGGGTAACATCCAGTAAGATTTACTATAGGATTTACTTTCTTTTCGCTTCTATAGTTTAATAGAACTTTAATGTCAAAATTAAACATGTTTTATTTTAGCAAGTGTATTTTTTACTATAAATGCCCTGCTCATAATCAATTTCTAAAGAATATTTTCATATTTTTTTTTCATTACTTTTATTTCCATTGGTAAGAATTCAGAAGTACCTCTATATTCATTCCAAGCTGACATCACCTAAAACTAAGCTCTCTCTTGTGTTACATTTCTGTTGAGAAAGTGCTTCCTGTTTTAGGCATTGTAAGCATTGGGTAACATCCAGTAAGATTTACTATAGGATTTACTTTCTTTTCGCTTCTATAGTTTAATAGAACTTTAATGTCAAAATTAAACATGTTTTATTTTAGCAAGTGTGTTTTTTTTTACTATAAATGCCCTGCTCATAATCAATTTCCAAAGAATATTTTCATATTTTTTTTTCATTACTTTTATTTCCATTGGTAAGAATTCAGAAGTACCTCTATATTCATTCCAAGCTGACATCACCTAAAACTAAGCTCTCTCTTGTGTTACATTTCTGTTGAGAAAGTGCTTCCTGTTTTAGGCATTGTAAGCATTGGGTAAAAAACAGTCAGATTTACTATATAACTTACAATACTTTCTTTTATTTAATAAACTTTAATGTCAGAATTGAACATGAGATTCATTTAGCAATTGATTTTTTAATATAAATTTCTTGCTCCTAATCCATTTCAAAATGACATTTTTGTGTTTTTTTTTTCATTACATTTATTATTACCATTGGTACGAATTCAGATGTACCTCTATATTAATTCCAAGCTGACATCACCTAAAACGAAGCTCTCTCTTGTGTTACATTTCTGTTGAGAAAGTGCTTCCTGTTTTGGGCATTGTAAGCATTGGGTAACATCCAGTAAGATTTACTATAGGATTTACTTTCTTTTCGCTTCTATAGTTTAATAGAACTTTAATGTCAAAATTAAACATGTTTTATTTTAGCAAGTGTATTTTTTTTACTATAAATGCCCTGCTCATAATCAATTTCCAAAGAATATTTTCATATTTTTTTTTCATTACTTTTATTTCCTTTGGTAAGAATTTAGAAGTACCTCTATATCAGTTCCAAACTAACATCACACAAAACAAAGTTCTCTCTTGTGTTATATTCCTAGTGAGAAAGTGCTTCCTTTTTTGGGCATTGTAGGCATTGGGAAACATCATCCAGACTGCTTAAGTTACATTTAAGCTGTCTCCTCATAATTTTAGATTTTATTTTCAATTGTGTTTTGAAATTGTTTAAGTAATAGCTACTGCTCAGTATTCTAAAACTGAGTGAATTGAGTGATTTAGCCATGATTAATATTTTGATTTGTATCATTAAATAAATGTACAACTTAATAGGCTCTATAAAATTCAGTATAAACAATAAGTATCTACAAAATTACACTCTCCTGGCTTATCATGAATATGCTGAATGGGAGTTTAAACAAAAATCACACCCTTTGGTATGCAGAGGCTCTCACATACATATGTTAATTAAAAAGCACACCCATTTGTCCGAATGACTAATTGCATAACTCCTATTTTGGTCAAAACAAAAAAAAATGCCCTCTCAAATGTGATTGGCTGGGAACTGCACTGCTTTTGCTTATAAAAGACTACAAATGCCAGCACAGTTAGATGAACTTGAGACATAAACCAAGGACAAACATTCCAAGACAATAACATTTCTGAATGGGTAGGTAAGCATACAACTTCAGTTTTTCTACATATGGATCTTCTTGAAAATACAAGCATTCAATATCATACAGAGGCTCTTTGATGATTTAGACTAGATAAGACATAAGTTTCTGTTTTAATTATATTATAGCTATATTAAACATCTGAAACTCAATGATTTTCATTGTTTTATTATTATCATCATCATTGCTTAAACTTACTTCTATATTAATTCCAAGCTGACATCACCTAAAACGAAGCTCTCTCTTGTGTTACATTTCTGTGTAGAAAGTGCTTCCTGTTTTGGGCATTGTAAGCATTGGGTAACATCCAGTAAGATTTACTATTGGATTTACTTTCTTTTCGCTTCAATAGTTTAATAGATCTTTAATGTCAAAATTAAACATGTTTTATTTTAGCAAGTGTATTTTTTTACTATAAATGCCCTGCTCATAATCAATTTCCAAAGAATATTTTCATATTTTTTTTTCATTACTTTTATTTCCATTGGTACGAATTCAGATGTACCTCTATATTAATTCCAAGCTGACATCACCTAAAACGAAGCTCTCTCTTGTGTTACATTTCTGTTGAGAAAGTGCTTCCTGTTTTGGGCATTGTAAGCATTGGGTAACATCCAGTAAGATTTACTATAGGATTTACTTTCTTTTCGCTTCTATAGTTTAATAGAACTTTAATGTCAAAATTAAACATGTTTTATTTTAGCAAGTGTATTTTTTTTACTATAAATGCCCTGCTCATAATCAATTTCCAAAGAATATTTTCATATTTTTTTTTTCATTACTTTTATTTCCATTGGTAAGAATTTAGAAGTACCTCTATATCAGTTCCAAACTAACATCACACAAAACAAAGTTCTCTCTTGTGTTATATTCCTAGTGAGAAAGTGCTTCCTTTTTTGGGCATTGTAGGCATTGGGAAACATCATCCAGACTGCTTAAGTTACATTTAAGCTGTCTCCTCATAATTTTAGATTTTATTTTCAATTGTGTTTTGAAATTGTTTAAGTAATAGCTACTGCTCAGTATTCTAAAACTGAGTGAATTGAGTGATTTAGCCATGATTAATATTTTGATTTGTATCATTAAATAAATGTACAACTTAATTGGCTCTATAAAATTCAGTATAAACAATAAGTATCTACAAAATTACACTCTCCTGGCTTATCATGAATATGCTGAATGGGAGTTTAAACAAAAATCACACCCTTTGCTATGCAGAGGCTCTCACATACATATGTTAATTAAAAAGCACACCCATTTGTCCGAATGACTAATTGCATAACTCCTATTTTGGTCAAAACAAAAAAAAATGCCCTCTCAAATGTGATTGGCTGGGAACTGCACTGCTTTTGCTTATAAAAGACTACAAATGCCAGCACAGTTAGATGAACTTGAGACATAAACCAAGGACAAACATTCCAAGACAATAACATTTCTGAATGGGTAGGTAAGCATACAACTTCAGTTTTTCTACATATGGATCTTCTTGAAAATACAAGCATTCAATATCATACAGAGGCTCTTTGATGATTTAGACTAGATCAGACATAAGTTTCTGTTTTAATTATATTATAGCTATATTAAACATCTGAAACTCAATGATTTTCATTGTTTTATTATTATCATCATCATTGCTTAAACTTACTTCTATATTAATTCCAAGCTGACATCACCTAAAACGAAGCTCTCTCTTGTGTTACATTTCTGTTGAGAAAGTGCTTCCTGTTTTGGGCATTGTAAGCATTGGGTAACATCCAGTAAGATTTATTATTGGATTTACTTTCTTTTCGCTTCAATAGTTTAATAGAACTTTAATGTCAAAATTAAACATGTTTTATTTTAGCAAGTGTATTTTTTTACTATAAATGCCCTGCTCATAATCAATTTCCAAAGAATATTTTCATATTTTTTTTTCATTACTTTTATTTCCATTGGTAAGAATTCAGAAGTACCTCTATATTAATTCCAAGCTGACATCACCTAAAACGAAGCTCTCTTGTGTTACATTTCTGTTGAGAAAGTGCTTCCTGTTTTAGGCATTGTAAGCATTGGGTAACATCCAGTAAGATTTACTATAGGATTTACTTTCTTTTCGCTTCTATAGTTTAATAGAACTTTAATGTCAAAATTAAACATGTTTTATTTTAGCAAGTGTATTTTTTTTACTATAAATGCCCTGTTCATAATCAATTTCCAAAGAATATTCTTATTTTTTTTTTTTCATTACTTTTATTTCCATTGGTAAGAATTCAGAAGTACCTCTATATTAATTCCAAGCTGACATCACCTAAAACTAAGCTCTCTCTTCTGTTACATTTCTGTTGAGAAAGTGCTTCCTGTTTTAGGCATTGTAAGCATTGGGTAAAAAACAGTCAGATTTACTATATAACTTACAATACTTTCTTTTATTTACTAAAGTTTAATAGAACTTTAATGTCAGAATTGAACATGAGATTCATTTAGCAACTGATTTTTTAATATAAAATTCTTGCTCATAATCCATTTCAAAATGACATTTTCATGTTTTTTTTTCATTACATTTATTATTACCATTGGTAAGAATTCAGATGTACCTCTATATTAATTCCAAGCTGACATCACCTAAAACGAAGCTCTCTCTTGTTGTTACATTTCTATTGAGAAAGTGCTTCCTGTTTTGGACATTGTAAGCATTGGGTAACATCCAGTAAGATTTACTATAGGATTTACTTTCTTTTCGCTTCTATAGTTTAATAGAACTTTAATGTCAAAATTAAACATGTTTTATTTTAGCAAGTGTATTTTTTACTATAAATGCCCTGCTCATAATCAATTTCTAAAGAATATTTTCATTTTTTTTTCATTAGTTTTATTTCCATTGGTAAGAATTCAGAAGTACCTCTATATTAATTCCAAGCTGACATCACACAAAACAAAGTTCTCTCTTGTGTTATATTCCTGGCGATAAAGTGCTTCCTGTTTGGGGCATTGTAAGCATTGGGTAACATCCAGTAAGATTTACTATAGGATTTACTTTCTTTTCGCTTCTATAGTTTAATAGAACTTTAATGTCAAAATTAAACATGTTTTATTTTAGCAAGTGTGGTTTTTTTACTATAAATGCCCTGCTCATAATCAATTTCCAAAGAATATTTTCATATTTTTTTTTCATTACTTTTATTTCCATTGGTAAGAATTCAGAAGTACCTCTATATTCATTCCAAGCTGACATCACCTAAAACTAAGCTCTCTCTTGTGTTACATTTCTGTTGAGAAAGTGCTTCCTGTTTTAGGCATTGTAAGCATTGGGTAAAAAACAGTCAGATTTACTATATAACTTACAATACTTTCTTTTATTTAATAAACTTTAATGTCAGAATTGAACATGAGATTCATTTAGCAATTGATTTTTTAATATAAATTTCTTGCTCATAATCCATTTCAAAATGACATTTTTGTGTTTTTTTTTCATTACATTTATTATTACCATTGGTACGAATTCAGATGTACCTCTATATTAATTCCAAGCTGACATCACCTAAAATGAAGCTCTCTCTTGTGTTACATTTCTGTTGAGAAAGTGCTTCCTGTTTTGGGCATTGTAAGCATTGGGTAACATCCAGTAAGATTTACTATAGGATTTACTTTCTTTTCGCTTCTATAGTTTAATAGAACTTTAATGTCAAAATTAAACATGTTTTATTTTAGCAAGTGTATTTTTTTTACTATAAATGCCCTGCTCATAATCAATTTCCAAAGAATATTTTCATATTTTTTTTTTCATTACTTTTATTTCCATTGGTAAGAATTTAGAAGTACCTCTATATCAGTTCCAAACTAACATCACACAAAACAAAGTTCTTTCTTGTGTTATATTCCTAGTGAGATTTTTCCTTCTTTTTTTGGGCATTGTAGGCATTGGGAAACATCATCCAGACTGCTTAAGTTACATTTAAGCTGTCTCCTCATAATTTTAGATTTTATTTTCAATTGTGTTTTGAAATTGTTTAAGTAATAGCTACTGCTCAGTATTCTAAAACTGAGTGAATTGAGTGATTTAGCCATGATTAATATTTTGATTTGTATCATTAAATAAATGTACAACTTAATAGGCTCTATAAAATTCAGTATAAACAATAAGTATCTACAAAATTACACTCTCCTGGCTTATCATGAATATGCTGAATGGGAGTTTAAACAAAAATCACACCCTTTGCTATGCAGAGGCTCTCACATACATATGTTAATTAAAAAGCACACCCATTTGTCCGAATGACTAATTGCATAACTCCTATTTTGGTCAAAACAAAAAAAAATGCCCTCTCAAATGTGATTGGCTGGGAACTGCACTGCTTTTGCTTATAAAAGACTACAAATGCCAGCACAGTTAGATGAACTTGAGACATAAACCAAGGACAAACATTCCAAGACAATAACATTTCTGAATGGGTAGGTAAGCATACAACTTCAGTTTTTCTACATATGGATCTTCTTGAAAATACAAGCATTCAATATCATACAGAGGCTCTTTGATGATTTAGACTAGATCAGACATAAGTTTCTGTTTTAATTATATTATAGCTATATTAAACATCTGAAACTCAATGATTTTCATTGTTTTATTATTATCATCATCATTGCTTAAACTTACTTCTATATTAATTCCAAGCTGACATCACCTAAAACGAAGCTCTCTCTTGTGTTACATTTCTGTTGAGAAAGTGCTTCCTGTTTTGGGCATTGTAAGCATTGGGTAACATCCAGTAAGATTTACTATTGGATTTACTTTCTTTTCGCTTCAATAGTTTAATAGAACTTTAATGTCAAAATTAAACATGTTTTATTTTAGCAAGTGTATTTTTTTACTATAAATGCCCTGCTCATAATCAATTTCCAAAGAATATTTTCATATTTTTTTTTCATTACTTTTATTTCCATTGGTAAGAATTCAGAAGTACCTCTATATTAATTCCAAGCTGACATCACCTAAAACGAAGCTCTCTCTTGTGTTACATTTCTGTTGAGAAAGTGCTTCCTGTTTTAGGCATTGTAAGCATTGGGTAACATCCAGTAAGATTTACTATAGGATTTACTTTCTTTTCGCTTCTATAGTTTAATAGAACTTTAATGTCAAAATTAAACATGTTTTATTTTAGCAAGTGTATTTTTTTTACTATAAATGCCCTGTTCATAATCAATTTCCAAAGAATATTCTCATTTTTTTTTTTCATTACTTTTATTTCCATTGGTAAGAATTCAGAAGTACCTCTATATTAATTCCAAGCTGACATCAGCTAAAACTAAGCTCTCTCTTGTGTTACATTTCTGTTGAGAAAGTGCTTCCTGTTTTAGGCATTGTAAGCATTGGGTAAAAAACAGTCAGATTTACTATATAACTTACAATACTTTCTTTTATTTACTAAAGTTTAATAGAACTTTAATGTCAGAATTGAACATGAGATTCATTTAGCAACTGATTTTTTAATATAAAATTCTTGCTCATAATCCATTTCAAAATGACATTTTCATGTTTTTTTTTCATTACATTTATTATTACCATTGGTAAGAATTCAGATGTACCTCTATATTAATTCCAAGCTGACATCACCTAAAACGAAGCTCTCTCTTGTGTTACATTTTTATTGAGAAAGTGCTTCCTGTTTTGGGCATTGTAAGCATTGGGTAACATCCAGTAAGATTTACTATAGGATTTACTTTCTTTTCGCTTCTATAGTTTAATAGAACTTTAATGTCAAAATTAAACATGTTTTATTTTAGCAAGTGTATTTTTTACTATAAATGCCCTGCTCATAATCAATTTCTAAAGAATATTTTCATATTTTTTTTTCATTACTTTTATTTCCATTGGTAAGAATTCAGAAGTACCTCTATATTCATTCCAAGCTGACATCACCTAAAACTAAGCTCTCTCTTGTGTTACATTTCTGTTGAGAAAGTGCTTCCTGTTTTAGGCATTGTAAGCATTGGGTAACATCCAGTAAGATTTACTATAGGATTTACTTTCTTTTCGCTTCTATAGTTTAATAGAACTTTAATGTCAAAATTAAACATGTTTTATTTTAGCAAGTGTGTTTTTTTTTACTATAAATGCCCTGCTCATAATCAATTTCCAAAGAATATTTTCATATTTTTTTTTCATTACTTTTATTTCCATTGGTAAGAATTCAGAAGTACCTCTATATTCATTCCAAGCTGACATCACCTAAAACTAAGCTCTCTCTTGTGTTACATTTCTGTTGAGAAAGTGCTTCCTGTTTTAGGCATTGTAAGCATTGGGTAAAAAACAGTCAGATTTACTATATAACTTACAATACTTTCTTTTATTTAATAAACTTTAATGTCAGAATTGAACATGAGATTCATTTAGCAATTGATTTTTTAATATAAATTTCTTGCTCCTAATCCATTTCAAAATGACATTTTTGTGTTTTTTTTTTCATTACATTTATTATTACCATTGGTACGAATTCAGATGTACCTCTATATTAATTCCAAGCTGACATCACCTAAAACGAAGCTCTCTCTTGTGTTACATTTCTGTTGAGAAAGTGCTTCCTGTTTTGGGCATTGTAAGCATTGGGTAACATCCAGTAAGATTTACTATAGGATTTACTTTCTTTTCGCTTCTATAGTTTAATAGAACTTTAATGTCAAAATTAAACATGTTTTATTTTAGCAAGTGTATTTTTTTTACTATAAATGCCCTGCTCATAATCAATTTCCAAAGAATATTTTCATATTTTTTTTTCATTACTTTTATTTCCTTTGGTAAGAATTTAGAAGTACCTCTATATCAGTTCCAAACTAACATCACACAAAACAAAGTTCTCTCTTGTGTTATATTCCTAGTGAGAAAGTGCTTCCTTTTTTGGGCATTGTAGGCATTGGGAAACATCATCCAGACTGCTTAAGTTACATTTAAGCTGTCTCCTCATAATTTTAGATTTTATTTTCAATTGTGTTTTGAAATTGTTTAAGTAATAGCTACTGCTCAGTATTCTAAAACTGAGTGAATTGAGTGATTTAGCCATGATTAATATTTTGATTTGTATCATTAAATAAATGTACAACTTAATAGGCTCTATAAAATTCAGTATAAACAATAAGTATCTACAAAATTACACTCTCCTGGCTTATCATGAATATGCTGAATGGGAGTTTAAACAAAAATCACACCCTTTGGTATGCAGAGGCTCTCACATACATATGTTAATTAAAAAGCACACCCATTTGTCCGAATGACTAATTGCATAACTCCTATTTTGGTCAAAACAAAAAAAAATGCCCTCTCAAATGTGATTGGCTGGGAACTGCACTGCTTTTGCTTATAAAAGACTACAAATGCCAGCACAGTTAGATGAACTTGAGACATAAACCAAGGACAAACATTCCAAGACAATAACATTTCTGAATGGGTAGGTAAGCATACAACTTCAGTTTTTCTACATATGGATCTTCTTGAAAATACAAGCATTCAATATCATACAGAGGCTCTTTGATGATTTAGACTAGATCAGACATAAGTTTCTGTTTTAATTATATTATAGCTATATTAAACATCTGAAACTCAATGATTTTCATTGTTTTATTATTATCATCATCATTGCTTAAACTTACTTCTATATTAATTCCAAGCTGACATCACCTAAAACGAAGCTCTCTCTTGTGTTACATTTCTGTGTAGAAAGTGCTTCCTGTTTTGGGCATTGTAAGCATTGGGTAACATCCAGTAAGATTTACTATTGGATTTACTTTCTTTTCGCTTCAATAGTTTAATAGATCTTTAATGTCAAAATTAAACATGTTTTATTTTAGCAAGTGTATTTTTTTACTATAAATGCCCTGCTCATAATCAATTTCCAAAGAATATTTTCATATTTTTTTTTCATTACTTTTATTTCCATTGGTACGAATTCAGATGTACCTCTATATTAATTCCAAGCTGACATCACCTAAAACGAAGCTCTCTCTTGTGTTACATTTCTGTTGAGAAAGTGCTTCCTGTTTTGGGCATTGTAAGCATTGGGTAACATCCAGTAAGATTTACTATAGGATTTACTTTCTTTTCGCTTCTATAGTTTAATAGAACTTTAATGTCAAAATTAAACATGTTTTATTTTAGCAAGTGTATTTTTTTTACTATAAATGCCCTGCTCATAATCAATTTCCAAAGAATATTTTCATATTTTTTTTTTCATTACTTTTATTTCCATTGGTAAGAATTTAGAAGTACCTCTATATCAGTTCCAAACTAACATCACACAAAACAAAGTTCTCTCTTGTGTTATATTCCTAGTGAGAAAGTGCTTCCTTTTTTGGGCATTGTAGGCATTGGGAAACATCATCCAGACTGCTTAAGTTACATTTAAGCTGTCTCCTCATAATTTTAGATTTTATTTTCAATTGTGTTTTGAAATTGTTTAAGTAATAGCTACTGCTCAGTATTCTAAAACTGAGTGAATTGAGTGATTTAGCCATGATTAATATTTTGATTTGTATCATTAAATAAATGTACAACTTAATTGGCTCTATAAAATTCAGTATAAACAATAAGTATCTACAAAATTACACTCTCCTGGCTTATCATGAATATGCTGAATGGGAGTTTAAACAAAAATCACACCCTTTGCTATGCAGAGGCTCTCACATACATATGTTAATTAAAAAGCACACCCATTTGTCCGAATGACTAATTGCATAACTCCTATTTTGGTCAAAACAAAAAAAAATGCCCTCTCAAATGTGATTGGCTGGGAACTGCACTGCTTTTGCTTATAAAAGACTACAAATGCCAGCACAGTTAGATGAACTTGAGACATAAACCAAGGACAAACATTCCAAGACAATAACATTTCTGAATGGGTAGGTAAGCATACAACTTCAGTTTTTCTACATATGGATCTTCTTGAAAATACAAGCATTCAATATCATACAGAGGCTCTTTGATGATTTAGACTAGATCAGACATAAGTTTCTGTTTTAATTATATTATAGCTATATTAAACATCTGAAACTCAATGATTTTCATTGTTTTATTATTATCATCATCATTGCTTAAACTTACTTCTATATTAATTCCAAGCTGACATCACCTAAAACGAAGCTCTCTCTTGTGTTACATTTCTGTTGAGAAAGTGCTTCCTGTTTTGGGCATTGTAAGCATTGGGTAACATCCAGTAAGATTTATTATTGGATTTACTTTCTTTTCGCTTCAATAGTTTAATAGAACTTTAATGTCAAAATTAAACATGTTTTATTTTAGCAAGTGTATTTTTTTACTATAAATGCCCTGCTCATAATCAATTTCCAAAGAATATTTTCATATTTTTTTTTCATTACTTTTATTTCCATTGGTAAGAATTCAGAAGTACCTCTATATTAATTCCAAGCTGACATCACCTAAAACGAAGCTCTCTTGTGTTACATTTCTGTTGAGAAAGTGCTTCCTGTTTTAGGCATTGTAAGCATTGGGTAACATCCAGTAAGATTTACTATAGGATTTACTTTCTTTTCGCTTCTATAGTTTAATAGAACTTTAATGTCAAAATTAAACATGTTTTATTTTAGCAAGTGTATTTTTTTTACTATAAATGCCCTGTTCATAATCAATTTCCAAAGAATATTCTCATTTTTTTTTTTTCATTACTTTTATTTCCATTGGTAAGAATTCAGAAGTACCTCTATATTAATTCCAAGCTGACATCACCTAAAACTAAGCTCTCTCTTCTGTTACATTTCTGTTGAGAAAGTGCTTCCTGTTTTAGGCATTGTAAGCATTGGGTAAAAAACAGTCAGATTTACTATATAACTTACAATACTTTCTTTTATTTACTAAAGTTTAATAGAACTTTAATGTCAGAATTGAACATGAGATTCATTTAGCAACTGATTTTTTAATATAAAATTCTTGCTCATAATCCATTTCAAAATGACATTTTCATGTTTTTTTTTCATTACATTTATTATTACCATTGGTAAGAATTCAGATGTACCTCTATATTAATTCCAAGCTGACATCACCTAAAACGAAGCTCTCTCTTGTTGTTACATTTCTATTGAGAAAGTGCTTCCTGTTTTGGACATTGTAAGCATTGGGTAACATCCAGTAAGATTTACTATAGGATTTACTTTCTTTTCGCTTCTATAGTTTAATAGAACTTTAATGTCAAAATTAAACATGTTTTATTTTAGCAAGTGTATTTTTTACTATAAATGCCCTGCTCATAATCAATTTCTAAAGAATATTTTCATTTTTTTTTCATTAGTTTTATTTCCATTGGTAAGAATTCAGAAGTACCTCTATATTAATTCCAAGCTGACATCACACAAAACAAAGTTCTCTCTTGTGTTATATTCCTGGCGATAAAGTGCTTCCTGTTTGGGGCATTGTAAGCATTGGGTAACATCCAGTAAGATTTACTATAGGATTTACTTTCTTTTCGCTTCTATAGTTTAATAGAACTTTAATGTCAAAATTAAACATGTTTTATTTTAGCAAGTGTGGTTTTTTTACTATAAATGCCCTGCTCATAATCAATTTCCAAAGAATATTTTCATATTTTTTTTTCATTACTTTTATTTCCATTGGTAAGAATTCAGAAGTACCTCTATATTCATTCCAAGCTGACATCACCTAAAACTAAGCTCTCTCTTGTGTTACATTTCTGTTGAGAAAGTGCTTCCTGTTTTAGGCATTGTAAGCATTGGGTAAAAAACAGTCAGATTTACTATATAACTTACAATACTTTCTTTTATTTAATAAACTTTAATGTCAGAATTGAACATGAGATTCATTTAGCAATTGATTTTTTAATATAAATTTCTTGCTCATAATCCATTTCAAAATGACATTTTTGTGTTTTTTTTTCATTACATTTATTATTACCATTGGTACGAATTCAGATGTACCTCTATATTAATTCCAAGCTGACATCACCTAAAATGAAGCTCTCTCTTGTGTTACATTTCTGTTGAGAAAGTGCTTCCTGTTTTGGGCATTGTAAGCATTGGGTAACATCCAGTAAGATTTACTATAGGATTTACTTTCTTTTCGCTTCTATAGTTTAATAGAACTTTAATGTCAAAATTAAACATGTTTTATTTTAGCAAGTGTATTTTTTTTACTATAAATGCCCTGCTCATAATCAATTTCCAAAGAATATTTTCATATTTTTTTTTTCATTACTTTTATTTCCATTGGTAAGAATTTAGAAGTACCTCTATATCAGTTCCAAACTAACATCACACAAAACAAAGTTCTCTCTTGTGTTATATTCCTAGTGAGAAAGTGCTTCCTTTTTTGGGCATTGTAGGCATTGGGAAACATCATCCAGACTGCTTAAGTTACATTTAAGCTGTCTCCTCATAATTTTAGATTTTATTTTCAATTGTGTTTTGAAATTGTTTAAGTAATAGCTACTGCTCAGTATTCTAAAACTGAGTGAATTGAGTGATTTAGCCATGATTAATATTTTGATTTGTATCATTAAATAAATGTACAACTTAATTGGCTCTATAAAATTCAGTATAAACAATAAGTATCTACAAAATTACACTCTCCTGGCTTATCATGAATATGCTGAATGGGAGTTTAAACAAAAATCACACCCTTTGCTATGCAGAGGCTCTCACATACATATGTTAATTAAAAAGCACACCCATTTGTCCGAATGACTAATTGCATAACTCCTATTTTGGTCAAAACAAAAAAAAATGCCCTCTCAAATGTGATTGGCTGGGAACTGCACTGCTTTTGCTTATAAAAGACTACAAATGCCAGCACAGTTAGATGAACTTGAGACATAAACCAAGGACAAACATTCCAAGACAATAACATTTCTGAATGGGTAGGTAAGCATACAACTTCAGTTTTTCTACATATGGATCTTCTTGAAAATACAAGCATTCAATATCATACAGAGGCTCTTTGATGATTTAGACTAGATCAGACATAAGTTTCTGTTTTAATTATATTATAGCTATATTAAACATCTGAAACTCAATGATTTTCATTGTTTTATTATTATCATCATCATTGCTTAAACTTACTTCTATATTAATTCCAAGCTGACATCACCTAAAACGAAGCTCTCTCTTGTGTTACATTTCTGTTGAGAAAGTGCTTCCTGTTTTGGGCATTGTAAGCATTGGGTAACATCCAGTAAGATTTATTATTGGATTTACTTTCTTTTCGCTTCAATAGTTTAATAGAACTTTAATGTCAAAATTAAACATGTTTTATTTTAGCAAGTGTATTTTTTTACTATAAATGCCCTGCTCATAATCAATTTCCAAAGAATATTTTCATATTTTTTTTTCATTACTTTTATTTCCATTGGTAAGAATTCAGAAGTACCTCTATATTAATTCCAAGCTGACATCACCTAAAACGAAGCTCTCTCTTGTGTTACATTTCTGTTGAGAAAGTGCTTCCTGTTTTAGGCATTGTAAGCATTGGGTAACATCCAGTAAGATTTACTATAGGATTTACTTTCTTTTCGCTTCTATAGTTTAATAGAACTTTAATGTCAAAATTAAACATGTTTTATTTTAGCAAGTGTATTTTTTTTACTATAAATGCCCTGTTCATAATCAATTTCCAAAGAATATTCTCATTTTTTTTTTTCATTACTTTTATTTCCATTGGTAAGAATTCAGAAGTACCTCTATATTAATTCCAAGCTGACATCACCTAAAACTAAGCTCTCTCTTGTGTTACATTTCTGTTGAGAAAGTGCTTCCTGTTTTAGGCATTGTAAGCATTGGGTAAAAAACAGTCAGATTTACTATATAACTTACAATACTTTCTTTTATTTACTAAAGTTTAATAGAACTTTAATGTCAGAATTGAACATGAGATTCATTTAGCAACTGATTTTTTAATATAAAATTCTTGCTCATAATCCATTTCAAAATGACATTTTCATGTTTTTTTTTCATTACATTTATTATTACCATTGGTAAGAATTCAGATGTACCTCTATATTAATTCCAAGCTGACATCACCTAAAACGAAGCTCTCTCTTGTGTTACATTTTTATTGAGAAAGTGCTTCCTGTTTTGGGCATTGTAAGCATTGGGTAACATCCAGTAAGATTTACTATAGGATTTACTTTCTTTTCGCTTCTATAGTTTAATAGAACTTTAATGTCAAAATTAAACATGTTTTATTTTAGCAAGTGTATTTTTTTTACTATAAATGCCCTGCTCATAATCAATTTCCAAAGAATATTTTCATATTTTTTTTTTCATTACTTTTATTTCCATTGGTAAGAATTTAGAAGTACCTCTATATCAGTTCCAAACTAACATCACACAAAACAAAGTTCTTTCTTGTGTTATATTCCTAGTGAGATTTTTCCTTCTTTTTTTGGGCATTGTAGGCATTGGGAAACATCATCCAGACTGCTTAAGTTACATTTAAGCTGTCTCCTCATAATTTTAGATTTTATTTTCAATTGTGTTTTGAAATTGTTTAAGTAATAGCTACTGCTCAGTATTCTAAAACTGAGTGAATTGAGTGATTTAGCCATGATTAATATTTTGATTTGTATCATTAAATAAATGTACAACTTAATAGGCTCTATAAAATTCAGTATAAACAATAAGTATCTACAAAATTACACTCTCCTGGCTTATCATGAATATGCTGAATGGGAGTTTAAACAAAAATCACACCCTTTGCTATGCAGAGGCTCTCACATACATATGTTAATTAAAAAGCACACCCATTTGTCCGAATGACTAATTGCATAACTCCTATTTTGGTCAAAACAAAAAAAAATGCCCTCTCAAATGTGATTGGCTGGGAACTGCACTGCTTTTGCTTATAAAAGACTACAAATGCCAGCACAGTTAGATGAACTTGAGACATAAACCAAGGACAAACATTCCAAGACAATAACATTTCTGAATGGGTAGGTAAGCATACAACTTCAGTTTTTCTACATATGGATCTTCTTGAAAATACAAGCATTCAATATCATACAGAGGCTCTTTGATGATTTAGACTAGATCAGACATAAGTTTCTGTTTTAATTATATTATAGCTATATTAAACATCTGAAACTCAATGATTTTCATTGTTTTATTATTATCATCATCATTGCTTAAACTTACTTCTATATTAATTCCAAGCTGACATCACCTAAAACGAAGCTCTCTCTTGTGTTACATTTCTGTTGAGAAAGTGCTTCCTGTTTTGGGCATTGTAAGCATTGGGTAACATCCAGTAAGATTTACTATTGGATTTACTTTCTTTTCGCTTCAATAGTTTAATAGAACTTTAATGTCAAAATTAAACATGTTTTATTTTAGCAAGTGTATTTTTTTACTATAAATGCCCTGCTCATAATCAATTTCCAAAGAATATTTTCATATTTTTTTTTCATTACTTTTATTTCCATTGGTAAGAATTCAGAAGTACCTCTATATTAATTCCAAGCTGACATCACCTAAAACGAAGCTCTCTCTTGTGTTACATTTCTGTTGAGAAAGTGCTTCCTGTTTTAGGCATTGTAAGCATTGGGTAACATCCAGTAAGATTTACTATAGGATTTACTTTCTTTTCGCTTCTATAGTTTAATAGAACTTTAATGTCAAAATTAAACATGTTTTATTTTAGCAAGTGTATTTTTTTTACTATAAATGCCCTGTTCATAATCAATTTCCAAAGAATATTCTCATTTTTTTTTTTCATTACTTTTATTTCCATTGGTAAGAATTCAGAAGTACCTCTATATTAATTCCAAGCTGACATCAGCTAAAACTAAGCTCTCTCTTGTGTTACATTTCTGTTGAGAAAGTGCTTCCTGTTTTAGGCATTGTAAGCATTGGGTAAAAAACAGTCAGATTTACTATATAACTTACAATACTTTCTTTTATTTACTAAAGTTTAATAGAACTTTAATGTCAGAATTGAACATGAGATTCATTTAGCAACTGATTTTTTAATATAAAATTCTTGCTCATAATCCATTTCAAAATGACATTTTCATGTTTTTTTTTCATTACATTTATTATTACCATTGGTAAGAATTCAGATGTACCTCTATATTAATTCCAAGCTGACATCACCTAAAACGAAGCTCTCTCTTGTGTTACATTTTTATTGAGAAAGTGCTTCCTGTTTTGGGCATTGTAAGCATTGGGTAACATCCAGTAAGATTTACTATAGGATTTACTTTCTTTTCGCTTCTATAGTTTAATAGAACTTTAATGTCAAAATTAAACATGTTTTATTTTAGCAAGTGTATTTTTTACTATAAATGCCCTGCTCATAATCAATTTCTAAAGAATATTTTCATTTTTTTTTCCATTAGTTTTATTTCCATTGGTAAGAATTCAGAAGTACCTCTATATTAATTCCAAGCTGACATCACACAAAACAAAGTTCTCTCTTGTGTTATATTCCTGGCGAGAAAGTGCTTCCTGTTTTGGGCATTGTAAGCATTGGGTAACATCCAGTAAGATTTACTATAGGATTTACTTTCTTTTCGCTTCTATAGTTTAATAGAACTTTAATGTCAAAATTAAACATGTTTTATTTTAGCAAGTGTGTTTTTTTTTACTATAAATGCCCTGCTCATAATCAATTTCCAAAGAATATTTTCATATTTTTTTTTCATTACTTTTATTTCCATTGGTAAGAATTCAGAAGTACCTCTATATTCATTCCAAGCTGACATCACCTAAAACTAAGCTCTCTCTTGTGTTACATTTCTGTTGAGAAAGTGCTTCCTGTTTTAGGCATTGTAAGCATTGGGTAAAAAACAGTCAGATTTACTATATAACTTACAATACTTTCTTTTATTTAATAAACTTTAATGTCAGAATTGAACATGAGATTCATTTAGCAATTGATTTTTTAATATAAATTTCTTGCTCCTAATCCATTTCAAAATGACATTTTTGTGTTTTTTTTTTCATTACATTTATTATTACCATTGGTACGAATTCAGATGTACCTCTATATTAATTCCAAGCTGACATCACCTAAAACGAAGCTCTCTCTTGTGTTACATTTCTGTTGAGAAAGTGCTTCCTGTTTTGGGCATTGTAAGCATTGGGTAACATCCAGTAAGATTTACTATAGGATTTACTTTCTTTTCGCTTCTATAGTTTAATAGAACTTTAATGTCAAAATTAAACATGTTTTATTTTAGCAAGTGTATTTTTTTTACTATAAATGCCCTGCTCATAATCAATTTCCAAAGAATATTTTCATATTTTTTTTTCATTACTTTTATTTCCTTTGGTAAGAATTTAGAAGTACCTCTATATCAGTTCCAAACTAACATCACACAAAACAAAGTTCTCTCTTGTGTTATATTCCTAGTGAGAAAGTGCTTCCTTTTTTGGGCATTGTAGGCATTGGGAAACATCATCCAGACTGCTTAAGTTACATTTAAGCTGTCTCCTCATAATTTTAGATTTTATTTTCAATTGTGTTTTGAAATTGTTTAAGTAATAGCTACTGCTCAGTATTCTAAAACTGAGTGAATTGAGTGATTTAGCCATGATTAATATTTTGATTTGTATCATTAAATAAATGTACAACTTAATAGGCTCTATAAAATTCAGTATAAACAATAAGTATCTACAAAATTACACTCTCCTGGCTTATCATGAATATGCTGAATGGGAGTTTAAACAAAAATCACACCCTTTGGTATGCAGAGGCTCTCACATACATATGTTAATTAAAAAGCACACCCATTTGTCCGAATGACTAATTGCATAACTCCTATTTTGGTCAAAACAAAAAAAAATGCCCTCTCAAATGTGATTGGCTGGGAACTGCACTGCTTTTGCTTATAAAAGACTACAAATGCCAGCACAGTTAGATGAACTTGAGACATAAACCAAGGACAAACATTCCAAGACAATAACATTTCTGAATGGGTAGGTAAGCATACAACTTCAGTTTTTCTACATATGGATCTTCTTGAAAATACAAGCATTCAATATCATACAGAGGCTCTTTGATGATTTAGACTAGATCAGACATAAGTTTCTGTTTTAATTATATTATAGCTATATTAAACATCTGAAACTCAATGATTTTCATTGTTTTATTATTATCATCATCATTGCTTAAACTTACTTCTATATTAATTCCAAGCTGACATCACCTAAAACGAAGCTCTCTCTTGTGTTACATTTCTGTGTAGAAAGTGCTTCCTGTTTTGGGCATTGTAAGCATTGGGTAACATCCAGTAAGATTTACTATTGGATTTACTTTCTTTTCGCTTCAATAGTTTAATAGATCTTTAATGTCAAAATTAAACATGTTTCATTTTAGCAAGTGTATTTTTTTACTATAAATGCCCTGCTCATAATCAATTTCCAAAGAATATTTTCATATTTTTTTTTCATTACTTTTATTTCCATTGGTACGAATTCAGATGTACCTCTATATTAATTCCAAGCTGACATCACCTAAAACGAAGCTCTCTCTTGTGTTACATTTCTGTTGAGAAAGTGCTTCCTGTTTTGGGCATTGTAAGCATTGGGTAACATCCAGTAAGATTTACTATAGGATTTACTTTCTTTTCGCTTCTATAGTTTAATAGAACTTTAATGTCAAAATTAAACATGTTTTATTTTAGCAAGTGTATTTTTTTTACTATAAATGCCCTGCTCATAATCAATTTCCAAAGAATATTTTCATATTTTTTTTTCATTACTTTTATTTCCATTGGTAAGAATTTAGAAGTACCTCTATATCAGTTCCAAACTAACATCACACAAAACAAAGTTCTCTCTTGTGTTATATTCCTAGTGAGAAAGTGCTTCCTTTTTTGGGCATTGTAGGCATTGGGAAACATCATCCAGACTGCTTAAGTTACATTTAAGCTGTCTCCTCATAATTTTAGATTTTATTTTCAATTGTGTTTTGAAATTGTTTAAGTAATAGCTACTGCTCAGTATTCTAAAACTGAGTGAATTGAGTGATTTAGCCATGATTAATATTTTGATTTGTATCATTAAATAAATGTACAACTTAATAGGCTCTATAAAATTCAGTATAAACAATAAGTATCTACAAAATTACACTCTCCTGGCTTATCATGAATATGCTGAATGGGAGTTTAAACAAAAATCACACCCTTTGCTATGCAGAGGCTCTCACATACATATGTTAATTAAAAAGCACACCCATTTGTCCGAATGACTAATTGCATAACTCCTATTTTGGTCAAAACAAAAAAAAATGCCCTCTCAAATGTGATTGGCTGGGAACTGCACTGCTTTTGCTTATAAAAGACTACAAATGCCAGCACAGTTAGATGAACTTGAGACATAAACCAAGGACAAACATTCCAAGACAATAACATTTCTGAATGGGTAGGTAAGCATACAACTTCAGTTTTTCTACATATGGATCTTCTTGAAAATACAAGCATTCAATATCATACAGAGGCTCTTTGATGATTTAGACTAGATCAGACATAAGTTTCTGTTTTAATTATATTATAGCTATATTAAACATCTGAAACTCAATGATTTTCATTGTTTTATTATTATCATCATCATTGCTTAAACTTACTTCTATATTAATTCCAAGCTGACATCACCTAAAACGAAGCTCTCTCTTGTGTTACATTTCTGTTGAGAAAGTGCTTCCTGTTTTGGGCATTGTAAGCATTGGGTAACATCCAGTAAGATTTACTATTGGATTTACTTTCTTTTCGCTTCAATAGTTTAATAGAACTTTAATGTCAAAATTAAACATGTTTTATTTTAGCAAGTGTATTTTTTTACTATAAATGCCCTGCTCATAATCAATTTCCAAAGAATATTTTCATATTTTTTTTTCATTACTTTTATTTCCATTGGTAAGAATTCAGAAGTACCTCTATATTAATTCCCAGCTGACATCACCTAAAACGAAGCTCTCTCTTGTGTTACATTTCTGTTGAGAAAGTGCTTCCTGTTTTAGGCATTGTAAGCATTGGGTAACATCCAGTAAGATTTACTATAGGATTTACTTTCTTTTCGCTTCTATAGTTTAATAGAACTTTAATGTCAAAATTAAACATGTTTTATTTTAGCAAGTGTATTTTATTTTACTATAAATGCCCTGTTCATAATCAATTTCCAAAGAATATTCTCATTTTTTTTTTCATTACTTTTATTTCCATTGGTAAGAATTCAGAAGTACCTCTATATTAATTCCAAGCTGACATCACCTAAAACTAAGCTCTCTCTTCTGTTACATTTCTGTTGAGAAAGTGCTTCCTGTTTTAGGCATTGTAAGCATTGGGTAAAAAACAGTCAGATTTACTATATAACTTACAATACTTTCTTTTATTTACTAAAGTTTAATAGAACTTTAATGTCAGAATTGAACATGAGATTCATTTAGCAACTGATTTTTTAATATAAAATTCTTGCTCATAATCCATTTCAAAATGACATTTTCATGTTTTTTTTTCATTACATTTATTATTACCATTGGTAAGAATTCAGATGTACCTCTATATTAATTCCAAGCTGACATCACCTAAAACGAAGCTCTCTCTTGTGTTACATTTCTGTTGAGAAAGTGCTTCCTGTTTTGGGCATTGTAAGCATTGGGTAACATCCAGTAAGATTTACTATAGGATTTACTTTCTTTTCGCTTCTATAGTTTAATAGAACTTTAATGTCAAAATTAAACATGTTTTATTTTAGCAAGTGTATTTTTTTTACTATAAATGCCCTGCTCATAATCAATTTCCAAAGAATATTTTCATATTTTTTTTCATTACTTTTATTTCCATTGGTAAGAATTTAGAAGTACCTCTATATCAGTTCCAAACTAACATCACACAAAACAAAGTTCTCTCTTGTGTTATATTCCTAGTGAGAAAGTGCTTCCTTTTTTGGGCATTGTAGGCATTGGGAAACATCATCCAGACTGCTTAAGTTACATTTAAGCTGTCTCCTCATAATTTTAGATTTTATTTTCAATTGTGTTTTGAAATTGTTTAAGTAATAGCTACTGCTCAGTATTCTAAAACTGAGTGAATTGAGTGATTTAGCCATGATTAATATTTTGATTTGTATCATTAAATAAATGTACAACTTAATAGGCTCTATAAAATTCAGTATAAACAATAAGTATCTACAAAATTACACTCTCCTGGCTTATCATGAATATGCTGAATGGGAGTTTAAACAAAAATCACACCCTTTGCTATGCAGAGGCTCTCACATACATATGTTAATTAAAAAGCACACCCATTTGTCCGAATGACTAATTGCATAACTCCTATTTTGGTCAAAACAAAAAAAAATGCCCTCTCAAATGTGATTGGCTGGGAACTGCACTGCTTTTGCTTATAAAAGACTACAAATGCCAGCACAGTTAGATGAACTTGAGACATAAACCAAGGACAAACATTCCAAGACAATAACATTTCTGAATGGGTAGGTAAGCATACAACTTCAGTTTTTCTACATATGGATCTTCTTGAAAATACAAGCATTCAATATCATACAGAGGCTCTTTGATGATTTAGACTAGATCAGACATAAGTTTCTGTTTTAATTATATTATAGCTATATTAAACATCTGAAACTCAATGATTTTCATTGTTTTATTATTATCATCATCATTGCTTAAACTTACTTCTATATTAATTCCAAGCTGACATCACCTAAAACGAAGCTCTCTCTTGTGTTACATTTCTGTTGAGAAAGTGCTTCCTGTTTTGGGCATTGTAAGCATTGGGTAACATCCAGTAAGATTTACTATTGGATTTACTTTCTTTTCGCTTGAATAGTTTAATAGAACTTTAATGTCAAAATTAAACATGTTTTATTTTAGCAAGTGTATTTTTTTACTATAAATGCCCTGCTCATAATCAATTTCCAAAGAATATTTTCATATTTTTTTTTTAAAACTTTTATTTCCATTGGTAAGAATTCAGAAGTACCTCTATATTAATTCCAAGCTGACATCACCTAAAACGAAGCTCTCTCTTGTGTTACATTTCTGTTGAGAAAGTGCTTCCTGTTTTAGGCATTGTAAGCATTGGGTAACATCCAGTAAGATTTACTATAGGATTTACTTTCTTTTCGCTTCTATAGTTTAATAGAACTTTAATGTCAAAATTAAACATGTTTTATTTTAGCAAGTGTATTTTTTTTACTATAAATGGCCTGTTCATAATCAATTTCCAAAGAATATTCTCATTTTTTTTTTCATTACTTTTATTTCCATTGGTAAGAATTCAGAAGTACCTCTATATTAATTCCAAGCTGACATCACCTAAAACTAAGCTCTCTCTTCTGTTACATTTCTGTTGAGAAAGTGCTTCCTGTTTTAGGCATTGTAAGCATTGGGTAAAAAACAGTCAGATTTACTATATAACTTACAATACTTTCTTTTATTTACTAAAGTTTAATAGAACTTTAATGTCAGAATTGAACATGAGATTCATTTAGCAACTGATTTTTTAATATAAAATTCTTGCTCATAATCCATTTCAAAATGACATTTTCATGTTTTTTTTTCATTACATTTATTATTACCATTGGTAAGAATTCAGATGTACCTCTATATTAATTCCAAGTTGACATCACCTAAAACGAAGCTCTCTCTTGTGTTACATTTCTATTGAGAAAGTGCTTCCTGTTTTGGGCATTGTAAGCATTGGGTAACATCCAGTAAGATTTACTATAGGATTTACTTTCTTTTCGCTTCTATAGTTTAATAGAACTTTAATGTCAAAATTAAACATGTTTTATTTTAGCAAGTGTATTTTTTACTATAAATGCCCTGCTCATAATCAATTTCTAAAGAATATTTTCATTTTTTTTTCATTAGTTTTATTTCCATTGGTAAGAATTCAGAAGTACCTCTATATTAATTCCAAGCTGACATCACACAAAACAAAGTTCTCTCTTGTGTTATATTCCTGGCGAGAAAGTGCTTCCTTTTTTGGGCATTGTAGGCATTGGGAAACATCATCCAGACTGCTTAAGTTACATTTAAGCTGTCTCCTCATAATTTTAGATTTTATTTTCAATTGTGTTTTGAAATTGTTTAAGTAATAGCTACTGCTCAGTATTCTAAAACTGAGTGAATTGAGTGATTTAGCCATGATTAATATTTTGATTTGTATCATTAAATAAATGTACAACTTAATAGGCTCTATAAAATTCAGTATAAACAATAAGTATCTACAAAATTACACTCTCCTGGCTTATCATGAATATGCTGAATGGGAGTTTAAACAAAAATCACACCCTTTGCTATGCAGAGGCTCTCACATACATATGTTAATTAAAAAGCACACCCATTTGTCCGAATGACTAATTGCATAACTCCTATTTTGGTCAAAACAAAAAAAAATGCCCTCTCAAATGTGATTGGCTGGGAACTGCACTGCTTTTGCTTATAAAAGACTACAAATGCCAGCACAGTTAGATGAACTTGAGACATAAACCAAGGACAAACATTCCAAGACAATAACATTTCTGAATGGGTAGGTAAGCATACAACTTTAGTTTTTCTACATATGGATCTTCTTGAAAATACAAGCATTCAATATCATACAGAGGCTCTTTGATGATTTAGACTAGATCAGACATAAGTTTCTGTTTTAATTATATTATAGCTATATTAAACATCTGAAACTCAATGATTTTCATTGTTTTATTATTATCATCATCATTGCTTAAACTTACTTCTATATTAATTCCAAGCTGACATCACCTAAAACGAAGCTCTCTCTTGTGTTACATTTCTGTTGAGAAAGTGCTTCCTGTTTTGGGCATTGTAAGCATTGGGTAACATCCAGTAAGATTTACTATTGGATTTACTTTCTTTTCGCTTCAATAGTTTAATAGAACTTTAATGTCAAAATTAAACATGTTTTATTTTAGCAAGTGTATTTTTTTACTATAAATGCCCTGCTCATAATCAATTTCCAAAGAATATTTTCATATTTTTTTTTCATTACTTTTATTTCCATTGGTACGAATTCAGATGTACCTCTATATTAATTCCAAGCTGACATCACCTAAAACGAAGCTCTCTCTTGTGTTACATTTCTGTTGAGAAAGTGCTTCCTGTTTTGGGCATTGTAAGCATTGGGTAACATCCAGTAAGATTTACTATAGGATTTACTTTCTTTTCGCTTCTATAGTTTAATAGAACTTTAATGTCAAAATTAAACATGTTTTATTTTAGCAAGTGTATTTTTTTTACTATAAATGCCCTGCTCATAATCAATTTCCAAAGAATATTTTCATATTTTTTTTTCATTACTTTTATTTCCATTGGTAAGAATTTAGAAGTACCTCTATATCAGTTCCAAACTAACATCACACAAAACAAAGTTCTCTCTTGTGTTATATTCCTAGTGAGAAAGTGCTTCCTTTTTTGGGCATTGTAGGCATTGGGAAACATCATCCAGACTGCTTAAGTTACATTTAAGCTGTCTCCTCATAATTTTAGATTTTATTTTCAATTGTGTTTTGAAATTGTTTAAGTAATAGCTACTGCTCAGTATTCTAAAACTGAGTGAATTGAGTGATTTAGCCATGATTAATATTTTGATTTGTATCATTAAATAAATGTACAACTTAATAGGCTCTATAAAATTCAGTATAAACAATAAGTATCTACAAAATTACACTCTCCTGGCTTATCATGAATATGCTGAATGGGAGTTTAAACAAAAATCACACCCTTTGCTATGCAGAGGCTCTCACATACATATGTTAATTAAAAAGCACACCCATTTGTCCGAATGACTAATTGCATAACTCCTATTTTGGTCAAAACAAAAAAAAAATGCCCTCTCAAATGTGATTGGCTGGGAACTGCACTGCTTTTGCTTATAAAAGACTACAAATGCCAGCACAGTTAGATGAACTTGAGACATAAACCAAGGACAAACATTCCAAGACAATAACATTTCTGAATGGGTAGGTAAGCATACAACTTCAGTTTTTCTACATATGGATCTTCTTGAAAATACAAGCATTCAATATCATACAGAGGCTCTTTGATGATTTAGACTAGATCAGACATAAGTTTCTGTTTTAATTATATTATAGCTATATTAAACATCTGAAACTCAATGATTTTCATTGTTTTATTATTATCATCATCATTGCTTAAACTTACTTCTATATTAATTCCAAGCTGACATCACCTAAAACGAAGCTCTCTCTTGTGTTACATTTCTGTTAAGAAAGTGCTTCCTGTTTTAGGCATTGTAAGCATTGGGTAACATCCAGTAAGATTTACTATAGGATTTACTTTCTTTTCGCTTCTATAGTTTAATAGAACTTTAATGTCAAAATTAAACATGTTTTATTTTAGCAAGTGTATTTTTTTTACTATAAATGCCCTGTTCATAATCAATTTCCAAAGAATATTCTCATTTTTTTTTTCATTACTTTTATTTCCATTGGTAAGAATTCAGAAGTACCTCTATATTAATTCCAAGCTGACATCACCTAAAACTAAGCTCTCTCTTCTGTTACATTTATGTTGAGAAAGTGCTTCCTGTTTTAGGCATTGTAAGCATTGGGTAAAAAACAGTCAGATTTACTATATAACTTACAATACTTTCTTTTATTTACTAAAGTTTAATAGAACTTTAATGTCAGAATTGAACATGAGATTCATTTAGCAACTGATTTTTTAATATAAAATTCTTGCTCATAATCCATTTCAAAATGACATTTTCATGTTTTTTTTTCATTACATTTATTATTACCATTGGTAAGAATTCAGATGTACCTCTATATTAATTCCAAGCTGACATCACCTAAAACGAAGCTCTCTCTTGTGTTACATTTCTATTGAGAAAGTGCTTCCTGTTTTGGGCATTGTAAGCATTGGGTAACATCCAGTAAGATTTACTATAGGATTTACTTTCTTTTCGCTTCTATAGTTTAATAGAACTTTAATGTCAAAATTAAACATGTTTTATTTTAGCAAGTGTATTTTTTACTATAAATGCCCTGCTCATAATCAATTTCTAAAGAATATTTTCATTTTTTTTTCATTAGTTTTATTTCCATTGGTAAGAATTCAGAAGTACCTCTATATTAATTCCAAGCTGACATCACACAAAACAAAGTTCTCTCTTGTGTTATATTCCTGGCGAGAAAGTGCTTCCTGTTTTGGGCATTGTAAGCATTGGGTAACATCCAGTAAGATTTACTATAGGATTTACTTTCTTTTCGCTTCTATAGTTTAATAGAACTTTAATGTCAAAATTAAACATGTTTTATTTTAGCAAGTGTGTTTTTTTTACTATAAATGCCCTGCTCATAATCAATTTCCAAAGAATATTTTCATATTTTTTTTTCATTACTTTTATTTCCATTGGTAAGAATTCAGAAGTACCTCTATATTCATTCCAAGCTGACATCACCTAAAACTAAGCTCTCTCTTGTGTTACATTTCTGTTGAGAAAGTGCTTCCTGTTTTAGGCATTGTAAGCATTGGGTAAAAAACAGTCAGATTTACTATATAACTTACAATACTTTCTTTTATTTAATAAACTTTAATGTCAGAATTGAACATGAGATTCATTTAGCAATTGATTTTTTAATATAAATTTCTTGCTCATAATCCATTTCAAAATGACATTTTTGTGTTTTTTTTTATTACATTTATTATGACCATTGGTACGAATTCAGATGTACCTCTATAATAATTCCAAGCTGACATCACCTAAAACGAAGCTCTCTCTTGTGTTACATTTCTGTTGAGAAAGTGCTTCCTGTTTTGGGCATTGTAAGCATTGGGTAACATCCAGTAAGATTTACTATAGGATTTACTTTCTTTTCGCTTCTATAGTTTAATAGAACTTTAATGTCAAAATTAAACATGTTTTATTTTAGCAAGTGTATTTTTTTTACTATAAATGCCCTGCTCATAATCAATTTCCAAAGAATATTTTCATATTTTTTTTTCATTACTTTTATTTCCATTGGTAAGAATTTAGAAGTACCTCTATATCAGTTCCAAACTAACATCACACAAAACAAAGTTCTCTCTTGTGTTATATTCCTAGTGAGAAAGTGCTTCCTTTTTTGGGCATTGTAGGCATTGGGAAACGTCTCCTCATAATTTTAGATTTTATTTTCAATTGTGTTTTGAAATTGTTTAAGTAATAGCTACTGCTCAGTATTCTAAAACTGAGTGAATTGAGTGATTTAGCCATGATTAATATTTTGATTTGTATCATTAAATAAATGTACAACTTAATAGGCTCTATAAAATTCAGTATAAACAATAAGTATCTACAAAATTACACTCTCCTGGCTTATCATGAATATGCTGAATGGGAGTTTAAACAAAAATCACACCCTTTGCTATGCAGAGGCTCTCACATACATATGTTAATTAAAAAGCACACCCATTTGTCCGAATGACTAATTGCATAACTCCTATTTTGGTCAAAACAAAAAAAAATGCCCTCTCAAATGTGATTGGCTGGGAACTGCACTGCTTTTGCTTATAAAAGACTACAAATGCCAGCACAGTTAGATGAACTTGAGACATAAACCAAGGACAAACATTCCAAGACAATAACATTTCTGAATGGGTAGGTAAGCATACAACTTCAGTTTTTCTACATATGGATCTTCTTGAAAATACAAGCATTCAATATCATACAGAGGCTCTTTGATGATTTAGACTAGATCAGACATAAGTTTCTGTTTTAATTATATTATAGCTATATTAAACATCTGAAACTCAATGATTTTCATTGTTTTATTATTATCATCATCATTGCTTAAACTTACTTCTATATTAATTCCAAGCTGACATCACCTAAAACGAAGCTCTCTCTTGTGTTACATTTCTGTTGAGAAAGTGCTTCCTGTTTTGGGCATTGTAAGCATTGGGTAACATCCAGTAAGATTTACTATTGGATTTACTTTCTTTTCGCTTCAATAGTTTAATAGAACTTTAGGGGGAAATTTACTAAAGGAAATTTGTAAAAAAATAGGTGTATTTGTATTTAGAAATACACTTATTTTTGACATTTACTATCCCGAAAATACGGCAATTCGTATTCGAATTGATAGCACAGCAATACGAATACGAATTGCCGTATTTTCGGGATAGTAAATGTAAAAAATAAGTGTATTTCTGGATACAAATACACCTATTTTTTTACAAATTTCCTTTAGTAAATTTCCCCCTTAATGTCAAAATTAAACATGTTTTATTTTAGCAAGTGTATTTTTTTACTATAAATGCCCTGCTCATAATCAATTTCCAAAGAATATTTTCATATTTTTTTTTCATTACTTTTATTTCCATTGGTAAGAATTCAGAAGTACCTCTATATTAATTCCAAGCTGACATCACCTAAAACGAAGCTCTCTCTTGTGTTACATTTCTGTTGAGAAAGTGCTTCCTGTTTTAGGCATTGTAAGCATTGGGTAACATCCAGTAAGATTTACTATAGGATTTACTTTCTTTTCACTTCTATAGTTTAATAGAACTTTAATGTCAAAATTAAACATGTTTTATTTTAGCAAGTGTATTTTTTACTATAAATGCCCTGCTCATAATCAATTTCTAAAGAATATTTTCATTTTTTTTCATTAGTTTTATTTCCATTGGTAAGAATTCAGAAGTACCTCTATATTAATTCCAAGCTGACATCACACAAAACAAAGTTCTCTCTTGTGTTATATTCCTGGCGAGAAAGTGCTTCCTGTTTTGGGCATTGTAAGCATTGGGTAACATCCAGTAAGATTTACTATAGGATTTACTTTCTTTTCGCTTCTATAGTTTAATAGAACTTTAATGTCAAAATTAAACATGTTTTATTTTAGCAAGTGTGTTTTTTTTTACTATAAATGCCCTGCTCATAATCAATTTCCAAAGAATATTTTCATATTTTTTTTCATTACTTTTATTTCCATTGGTAAGAATTCAGAAGTACCTCTATATTCATTCCAAGCTGACATCACCTAAAACTAAGCTCTCTCTTGTGTTACATTTCTGTTGAGAAAGTGCTTCCTGTTTTAGGCATTGTAAGCATTGGGTAAAAAACAGTCAGATTTACTATATAACTTACAATACTTTCTTTTATTTAATAAACTTTAATGTCAGAATTGAACATGAGATTCATTTAGCAATTGATTTTTTAATATAAATTTCTTGCTCATAATCCATTTCAAAATGACATTTTTGTGTTTTTTTTTTCATTACATTTATTATTACCATTGGTACGAATTCAGATGTACCTCTATATTAATTCCAAGCTGACATCACCTAAAACGAAGCTCTCTCTTGTGTTACATTTCTGTTGAGAAAGTGCTTCCTGTTTTGGGCATTGTAAGCATTGGGTAACATCCAGTAAGATTTACTATAGGATTTACTTTCTTTTCGCTTCTATAGTTTAATAGAACTTTAATGTCAAAATAAAACATGTTTTATTTTAGCAAGTGTATTTTTTTTACTATAAATGCCCTGCTCATAATCAATTTCCAAAGAATATTTTCATTTTTTTTTTTCATTACTTTTATTTCCATTGGTAAGAATTTATAAGTACCTCTATATCAGTTCCAAACTAACATCACACAAAACAAAGTTCTCTCTTGTGTTATATTCCTAGTGAGAAAGTGCTTCCTTTTTTGGGCATTGTAGGCATTGGGAAACATCATCCAGACTGCTTAAGTTACATTTAAGCTGTCTCCTCATAATTTTAGATTTTATTTTCAATTGTGTTTTGAAATTGTTTAAGTAATAGCTACTGCTCAGTATTCTAAAACTGAGTGAATTGAGTGATTTAGCCATGATTAATATTTTGATTTGTATCATTAAATAAATGTACAACTTAATAGGCTCTATAAAATTCAGTATAAACAATAAGTATCTACAAAATTACACTCTCCTGGCTTATCATGAATATGCTGAATGGGAGTTTAAACAAAAATCACACCCTTTGCTATGCAGAGGCTCTCACATACATATGTTAATTAAAAAGCACACCCATTTGTCCGAATGACTAATTGCATAACTCCTATTTTGGTCAAAACAAAAAAAAATGCCCTCTCAAATGTTATTGGCTGGGAACTGCACTGCTTTTGCTTATAAAAGACTACAAATGCCAGCACAGTTAGATGAACTTGAGACATAAACCAAGGACAAACATTCCAAGACAATAACATTTCTGAATGGGTAGGTAAGCATACAACTTCAGTTTTTCTACATATGGATCTTCTTGAAAATACAAGCATTCAATATCATACAGAGGCTCTTTGATGATTTAGACTAGATCAGACATAAGTTTCTGTTTTAATTATATTATAGCTATATTAAACATCTGAAACTCAATGATTTTCATTGTTTTATTATTATCATCATCATTGCTTAAACTTACTTCTATATTAATTCCAAGCTGACATCACCTAAAACGAAGCTCTCTCTTGTGTTACATTTCTGTTGAGAAAGTGCTTCCTGTTTTGGGCATTGTAAGCATTGGTTAACATCCAGTAAGATTTACTATTGGATTTACTTTCTTTTCGCTTCAATAGTTTAATAGAACTTTAATGTCAAAATTAAACATGTTTTATTTTAGCAAGTGTATTTTTTTACTATAAATGCCCTGCTCATAATCAATTTCCAAAGAATATTTTCATATTTTTTTTTCATTACTTTTATTTCCATTGGTAAGAATTCAGAAGTACCTCTATATTAATTCCAAGCTGACATCACCTAAAACGAAGCTCTCTCTTGTGTTACATTTCTGTTGAGAAAGTGCTTCCTGTTTTAGGCATTGTAAGCATTGGGTAACATCCAGTAAGATTTACTATAGGATTTACTTTCTTTTCGCTTCTATAGTTTAATAGAACTTTAATGTCAAAATTAAACATGTTTTATTTTAGCAAGTGTATTTTTTTTACTATAAATGCCCTGTTCATAATCAATTTCCAAAGAATATTCTCATTTTTTTTTCATTACTTTTATTTCCATTGGTAAGAATTCAGAAGTACCTCTATATTAATTCCAAGCTGACATCACCTAAAACTAAGCTCTCTCTTCTGTTACATTTCTGTTGAGAAAGTGCTTCCTGTTTTAGGCATTGTAAGCATTGGGTAAAAAACAGTCAGATTTACTATATAACTTACAATACTTTCTTTTATTTACTAAAGTTTAATAGAACTTTAATGTCAAAATTGAACATGAGATTCATTTAGCAACTGATTTTTTAATATAAAATTCTTGCTCATAATCCATTTCAAAATGACATTTTCATGTTTTTTTTTCATTACATTTATTATTACCATTGGTAAGAATTCAGATGTACCTCTATATTAATTCCAAGCTGACATCACACAAAACAAAGTTCTCTCTTGTGTTATATTCCTGGCGAGAAAGTGCTTCCTGTTTTGGGCATTGTAAGCATTGGGTAACATCTAGTAAGATTTACTATAGGATTTACTTTCTTTTCGCTTCTATAGTTTAATAGAACTTTAATGTCAAAATTAAACATGTTTTATTTTAGCAAGTGTATTTTTTACTATAAATGCCCTGCTCATAATCAATTTCCAAAGAATATTTTCATTTTTTTTTTCATTAGTTTTATTTCCATTGGTAAGAATTCAGAAGTACCTCTATATTAATTCCGAGCTGACATCACCTAAAACGAAGCTCTCTCTTGTGTTACATTTCTATTGAGAAAGTGCTTCCTGTTTTAGGCATTGTAAGCATTGGGTCAGATTTACTATATAACTTACAATACTTTATTTTATTTACTAAAGTTTAATAGAACTTTAATGTCAGAATTGAACATGAGATTAGCAAGTGATTTTTTAATATAAATTTCTTGCTCATAATCCATTTCAAAATGAAATTTTCATGTTTTTTTTTCATTACATTTATTATTACCATTGGTAAGAATTCAGATGTACCTCTATATTAATTCCAAGCTGACATCACCTAAAACGAAGCTCTCTCTTGTGTTACATTTCTGTTGAGAAAGTGCTTCCTGTTTTGGGCATTGTAAGCATTGGGTAACATCCAGTAAGATTTACTATAGGATTTACTTTCTTTTCGCTTCTATAGTTTAATAGAACTTTAATGTCAAAATTAAACATGTTTTATTTTAGCCAGTGTATTTTTTTTACTATAAATGCCCTGCTCCTAATCAATTTCCAAAGAATATTTTCATATTTTTTTGTCATTACTTTTATTTCCATTGGTAAGAATTCAGAAGTACCTCTATATTAGTTCCAAACTAACATCACACAAAACAAAGTTCTCTCTTGTGTTATATTCCTAGTGAGAAAGTGCTTCCTTTTTTGGGCATTGTAGGCATTGGGAAACATCATCCAGACTGCTTAAGTTACATTTAAGCTGTCTCCTCATAATTTTAGATTTTATTTTCAATTGTGTTTTGAAATTGTTTAAGTAATAGCTACTGCTCAGTATTCTAAAACTGAGTGAATTGAGTGATTTTAGCCATGATTAATATTTTGATTTGTATCATTAAATAAATGTACAACTTAATAGGCTCTATAAAATTCAGTATAAACAATAAGTATCTACAAAATTCAACTCTCCTGGCTTGTCATGAATATGCTGAAAGGGAATTTAAACAAAATCACACCCTTTGCTATGCAGAGGCTTTCTCACATACATATGTTAATTAAAAAGCACACCCATTTGTCCGAATGACTAATTGCATAACTACTATTTTGGTCAAAACAAACAAAATGCCCTCTCAAATGTGATTGGCTGGGAACTGCACTGCTTTTGCTTATAAAAGACTACAAATGCCAGCACAGTTAGATGAACTTGAGACATAAACCAAGGACAAACATTCCAAGACAATAACATTTCTGAATGGGTAGGTAAGCATACAACTTCAGTTTTTCTACATATGGATCTTCTTGAAAATACAAGCATTCAATATTATACAGAGGCTCTTTGATGATTTAGACTAGATCAGACATAAGTTTCTGTTTTAATTATATTATAGCTATATTAAACATCTGAAACTTAATGATTTTCATTGTTTTATTATTATCATCATCATTGCTTAAACTTACTTCTATATTAATTCCAAGCTGACATCACCTAAAACGAAGCTCTCTCTTGTGTTACATTTCTGTTGAGAAAGTGCTTCCTGTTTTGGGCATTGTAAGCATTGGGTAACATCTACTAAGATTTACTATAGGATTTACTTTCTTTTCGCTTTTATAGTTTAATAGAACTTTAATGTCAAAATTAAACATGTTTTATTTTAGCAAGTGTATTTTTTACTATAAATGCCCTGCTCATAATCAATTTCCAAAGAATATTTTCATTTTTTTTTCATTAGTTTTATTTCCATTGGTAAGAATTCAGAAGTACCTCTATATTAATTCCAAGCTGACATCACCTAAAACGAAGCTCTCTCTTGTGTTACATTTCTGTTGAGAAAGTGCTTCCTGTTTTAGGCATTGTAAGCATTGGGTAACATCCAGTAAGATTTACTATAGGATTTACTTTCTTTTCGCTTCTATAGTTTAATAGAACTTTAATGTCAAAATTAAACATGTTTTATTTTAGCAAGTGTATTTTTTTTTACTATAAATGCCCTGTTCATAATCAATTTCCAAAGAATATTTTCATTTTTTTTTTTCATTACTTTTATTTCCATTGGTAGGAATTCAGAAGTACCTCTATATTAATTCCAAGCTGACATCACCTGAAACGAAGCTCTCTCTTCTGTTACATTTCTGTTGAGAAAGTGCTTCCTGTTTTAGGCATTGTAAGCATTGGGTAAAAAACAGTCAGATTTACTATATAACTTACAATACTTTCTTTTATTTACTAAAGTTTAATAAAACTTTAATGTCAGAATTGAACATGAGATTAGCAAGTGATTTTTTAATATAAATTTCTTGCTCATAATCCATTTCAAAATGACATTTTTGTGTTTTTTTTTTCATTACATTTATTATTACCATTGGTACGAATTCAGATGTACCTCTATATTAATTCCAGGCTGACATCACCTAAAACGAAGCTCTCTCTTGTGTTACATTTCTGTTGAGAAAGTGCTTCCTGTTTTGGGCATTGTAAGCATTGGGTAACATCCAGTAAGATTTACTATAGGATTTACTTTCTTTTCGCTTCTATAGTTTAATAGAACTTTAATGTCAAAATTAAACATGTTTTATTTTAGCAAGTGTATTTTTTTTACTATAAATGCCCTGCTCCAAGAGGAAAGTCCTCGTTTCTGGGGGGCGTGGCCACGGCAGGTCGGGTGTGAGTGAGGAGTGAGGCTCGGCTCTCCAGCCCCAGCAGCGTGCTGCCGCCCGTCCCTCCCGCTGCTCCGTACACATGAAGGGGAAGTGAAACCCCGAAAGCCCGATACCCCGCGATACCTGATCGGCATCCAGTCATCTGCCCGCTATTGATGTGTGCGGCGTTAGCCCGTGCAGAGGCGCACTGGTGGGAGGTGTGAGGCCACCGCAGCGTGAGCGGCATCCAGCGGCAGGACATCGGGTCTCCCCCCAGTGACAGCTTCCGGATCAGATGGGACTCTGACCTGCGGGCAGCGCAGCTCAGCGTGTGTAAGGAAGAGGAAGTTTTGGACTTCTGTGACCCAAAGCTGCAAGCTGCAATCTAACAGGGAGCGGAACACTCGCAGTGAGGAGGAAGGGAGAAACAGTGGAAAGTGGGCTGAGGTGAATGGAGGTGAGTGGGTGATGAACCCATATAACTGAATTGCAAAGACTGCCTGATGTAGTGACTACTGTATACTGATCGATACCAGTGATTTGTACCAGTGGGAGCGAGTGGAGGCTGGTTGGCTTATCAGGACTGGGGAGATTGAACAGATCGGCCAAGGCATTGATGAAAGTTTTTCTAAAATCCAGCCCCAGTCTCTGCAGGCCCTGGGGGTAGATGGCAGAGTAATGAGCCAGTAGCTGAACCAGTCATAAAATTCAGGATCTAATTAGCGGTCTCTGATAGTCGCCGCCCTGGGAAGAAAGCTGCCCTCATTTCCAGGTTTAAAAAAAAAAAAAAAAACCTTCTCTGCTGCTGAGTGAAAACAGCGTAAACGGCAATATGGGGAAAACAGGCCAAAACACAGCTGCTGCGCGGCTAGAAAAATATGCCCGATTACAAACCACTGCCGCAAATAGCTCCCAGGTCACTACACCCCAGACTACTCCCTCCAAAACCTCTAGTGCCCCTCAGATCCCTGAAGTAACCTTGCAACAGGTTTAGGATGCAGTAAACAAATGTGAAGTCCGTCTCTCTGAACAAATCAACCAAGTCCAGTCAGATATCATGTTGATAAAAAACGATGCTCAAAAAACCAGAGAGCGAGTAACAGAGATAGAGAACCGTGTGTCCATATTGGAGGACGCATCCGGGCCACTACAAAAACAAGTTAAAACGATCTCTGGACAGCTAAGTGAATTGCGATTCAAAATATCAGATATGGAAGGGCGAATGAGGCGTAATAACGTAAGGTTTGTGGGCCTGGAGGAGCGGGTAGAAGGAAGAGCTCCTGAAAAATTTCTGGAGGAATGGTTGAAAAGTGAGCTTGGGGATGGAGCATTCACGGCGCAATTCGCAGTAGAGAGGGCCCATCGGGTGCCGGCTCGTCAGCCCCCTCCGGGAGGTCCACCCAGGACATTTATTGCTAAAATCCTTCACTTTAAGGACAGAGACACAATCATAAGGATGGCCCGGGAAAAAGGGGACTTTGGATATAAGGGGGCTAAAATCTCGGCTTTCCCAGATTTTCCGCTGGATGTACAGCGAGAGAGAGCCAAGTTCCGGGAGGTTAAGTCAAGATTGAGAAACCTGGACCTGAAATATTCAATGATGTACCCCTCGAAACTGAGAGTAATCTCAGATGGGGAAACAAAGTTCTTCCTAACCCCGGGCGAAGCAGCGAAGTGGCTTGATAAAAACTACCCGGGCAGGAAGCAACTCGCTGAGGACTGAGAAGTTCCTGGTGTATATGGGGAAACACTCGGGTTGTGGGAGGCAGGAGACGAAGGAGATATTGTAATATGACAAGGGATGTCGGGCACCAGTATGTGATCTTTTATGAAAAGGCGGTGTGCGGGGGAGGGGAGGACGGGGGCAGACACATATATAAATATATTTCTTTCTTTTTCCTTTGCTTTTTCCAAAGAAAGGCTGGAGAGCCGGCCGGGCTTTTGGTGGCTATTAACTATTAGTCCCTTGGTGGGGGGGGGAAAATAAGTAAATAAATAAAGGTATTAGTTTAAGGGTTTTTTGGGGATCAGGTATGCCTAATGGGGTAGGTAATACAGGGAGGGGGTGGTGGGGGGGTGCATGTTAAATGTTTTGTGTATTGTTGTCAGATGTTTATGTAATATGCAACCAGAAAAAACAAAGAGTAATAACAAGCCGCTAGCCAATAACAAAATAGGCCCTCTGTATGAACCACTACAGGATAACATGGGGTGTGATATACGGATTAAACTAGACAGGATCAACAATGGTTAGGTTTATGACCTGGAACGTGAGGGGGCTGAACGACAAGGTCAAAATGTCTCTCGTTCTACAGCAGTGTAAAGCATTAGAGGCGGATATAATCTGCCTGCAGGAGACCCACCTATATGGGGAAAAATTGTTATCATTGAGGCGCCCCTGGATAGCATCCTTATTTCATGCGCCATTTACAACCGCATCTCGGGGGGTCTCAATAATGATTAAAAAAACAGTATCGTTTGAATGTATCACCTCAAGGATTGATCAGGGGGGGAGATATATTTTCATAGATTGTTATATAAACTCGGTCAGGTTCTGTATCATGTCAGTTTATGTGCCCCCACCCTTTACTTATGATATTCTGAAACTTGCAGTAGACTTTGCAGCCTCATACCCAGAAAACTATATTATTTGCCTGGGCGACCTAAATGCAGTTATGGACCCTGACCTAGATACATGGAGTAATAAAAGGGGGGTGGTAAAATTAAGGCGGGGCATAGGGGACTTTATTAGAGAGGGTAGGCTGGTCTGATGTATGGAGGGACAGGTACCCTGCAGTACGTCAGTATTCCTGCTATTCCCCGGCAAAAAATACTTTCTCTAGGATCGACATGATATTGGTATCAGAAAACATGTCCAATAGTATATCATCAATCGAATATTGCCCACGCGGCATCTCTGATCATTCTCCGATAGTTATGCAATTAGATGTAGAAAAGGAAATAGGATTTCGATATTGGAAACTTCAACCAATATGGCTTTCCCAGCTAGGTAACATAGAAGATATTGTGATGGAGAGTGAGGGATTCTTTAATATAAACATAGAATCAACTAAATCTACCTATGTATGGGACTCCTATAAAGCATTTCTTAGAGGCTGTATGATTAAGAAAATAACCTCTATAAAAAGGGCCTCTCAAGAAAAAGCATTAGAACTAGAGGCAAGGATGTTAGAACATGAACAGAGCTATATTACGAGCAAATAGAAAATGATAGAATAGAGTGGGTTAATGCCCAAAAAAATTGGATTGAACATCTGCAGAATATGGCTAAATGTAGATTGCTTAAAAATTCCCATCAAATCTATCTAAATATGGATAGAGCAGGCAAATACATGGCCCTGCTTTCGAAAGTAGATAGACCCACTAATATTGTAAGCAAGATAATGTCAGAAAATGGAGAAATAGTGACCAAGACATCCAAAATAACTGAAATATTTGTCAATTATTTTAGGGAAGTATATAAATCCAAATTAGAAGGGGTTGGAAGTGGAGATATTCAGGACTATGTGGGAAAAATTAATATCCCAAAATTAACTTCAGAATCTGTAAATAGCCTGGAGTCTCCATTTACAATCGAGGAAGTAGAGGTGGCGGTCAATACTTTATCAACCGGGAAGGCTCCAGGTATAGACGGGCTACCGGGGGAGTTTTACAGGAAACTGGGGCCGACACTGTGTCCACGACTACTGTACTTCTTTCAGAAAATGGAGGAAGAGGGGGGTCTGACAGACTCAATGACAGAAGCGGTGATAACAGTTATTCCGAAGATTGGTAAGGACCCCGCCTATGTTGATTCATACCGCCCAATATCTCTTATTACGGCAGACGCTAAGATATTTGCCAAGATTTTGGCGAATAGACTTAATAGGGTAATTATGGACATAGTACATCCAGACCAAACTGGGTTCATGAATGGGAAATCCACGTCAATAAATCTAAGACGGGTCTTTACCTATCTTCAAACACTGGAATACTCCGGGATCAAAGCTGTGTTGGCCTCATTTGATGCCAACAAGGCATTCGATTCAATCGAATGGCCATACTTACTTTCCGTATTAAAAGCGTTTGGCTTCGGCCCAAGGTTTATAGGCTGGATTTTCCTATTATATAAGAACCCGAGGGCCAGAGTTGTCATCAATGGGTATGTCTCAGAGTCTTTTACCTTGTCAAGAGGGACCCGACAGGGGTGTCCCCTATCGCCACTGCTCTTTGCAGTGGCGATTGAACCAATGGCATGTAAGCTCAGGGCGATGTTGGGAATAAGTACAACAATAAGGGCTAAGAATTACAACATAGTCTCTCTTTATGCAGACGATCTACTTATTGGGATGTCTGATCACGGCAGGGACCTACCGACAGTTATTGATACTCTAGGGGAGTTCGGGCGGTACTCTGGACTAACCGTCAATTGGAACAAATCTCACCTGCTGGTGACTGGGGAGGAGAATCAGGGAGATATTCCAACTGGCTCCCTACTCCCGATATCAGATAAATTTAAATATCTTGGAATTATTATATCTAGAGATCCAAAAAACTTCGTTAGAGAGAATGTTGCCCCTCTAATTGAAGAAATTAAGACCAAATGCAAATGTTGGATGAAGTTGCCATTGACGATACTGGGACGTATAAACCTAATAAAAATGGTAATTTTACCAAAATTCTTGTACATTTTCCAGCAATCCCCTATATTAATAGGGGATGACATTTTTAGAAAGATAAATAGTATAACTACTTCTTTTATTTGGAGGAATAAACGCCCCAGGATAAAAAATTCCACTATGACCAGAGAGCGGGAGGTAGGGGGACTGGCTATGCCTAATTTTAGGCTCTACTATATGGCAGCCCAGTTGGTACACATATGTACCTGGGTAAGGGAGAATGAGCCGTCCCCCGGAACATTAGAACTGATTCGAGAGGTTGCGCCTGGGCTTACTCCACTTCAAGTAATATTGAAGGTTGAGTGTGGCCGGGGGCTGCCACCACTTATTATGCAAGCAATTAAAATATGGAGACGAATCTGTAGAATGACAAACTATGAGGGTTTAGATCCAGATACCCATATATCCTCGTTAAAACATCTAAAAAAACTTTATACGGAACAAGGAAATAAAATATGGAATCAGTTCGGAATTAATTCAATGGGACAATTGTATAATAATAACATCTTAAAATCATTCACGCAATTGCAGACTGAGTATGAGTTGCCACAAAAAATGTTCTATAGATTTCTACAATTGAGAAGTGCTATCTTACAGCAAGAGAGACGGAAAAATTTTCAAATAACTGAAACCCCTGTTAAAAAGTTTATTAATAAACTTAGTAGTAGAAAGAGAATGTCAAAACTGTATAAATATCTGCTGGGGTTTAATCAAATGAATGACCTTCCAGAATTGAGAACGAAATGGAGGAGAGATATCCCAGACCTTAGTGAAGAGGACTGGAAGATAGCCTTAGCAGCTACAGAGGGGGCTACTAACTCCCTCAGAGTGCAGCAGGTCCAAATAAACATTCTACACAGGACCTACTTCACCCCTATAATACTGAGTAAATTTGAAACCAGTAAATTGGATAATTGTCCAAAATGTCGCGAAACGGGGTGTACTTTTTTCCACTTGCTGTGGCAGTGTAAACAAGTACAAGAGTTCTGGCTAAAAGTAAGCGAAATACTGACTGACCTTGGAATACCACCCCAATACTGCCAGCCAATGGGATGTATTATGGGTATTTGGCCCAAAGATAGTATTACCCCAGAAATGAGACAAATGGCTAAGAACTTGTGTTCAATAGCAAAAGTTTGTATAGCACGAACCTGGATGGCCAAAAAAGGGCCTGATATTAAGGATTGGATAATCATGGTAAATAGCACAATAGAGCACGAGAAATTTATTTATATGTCAAGAAAGTTAGTAATAAAATTTTATAATATTTGGGGAGGATGGTATAAAAAGGGGTATGGATAGGGGAGGGGAATTAGATACTGCTCACTATGTATAAACAACGGCCATATAGAAAAGGGTAAATAAATATATATCACAAATAGCACAGTATATATAATAGAAATATGTACGACTTTTCGAACACATCATATATTTCACGTAAAGGGGGGGAGGGGGGGTTGTACACCTTATTCTTTAATTCACACTAAAATATTGTAAAACTAAAAATATTTTAAAAATATTTATAAGTATATTAAGCACTAGTAAAATAGGTGTCCAAATATAGGAATAGGGAAAATGTGAAACTTTAATATTGTGCAAATCGGGGGGTGCTATCCTGGGAAGTCTCCCTTGAAATCTCAAAGTCCCAGGAAGAAGGGGTCAAATATCTGGGTAGTATGGGTTTATAACCCAAGGCAAAATGGGTGGTAATAAATCCAAGTAAAAACATCAAAAATAAATCATGGGGCTAAGGGGTTGAATTAATGTATATACAATTGAGATGATATCAGCCTTGACTAAATCAAAATAACAGTTATAGGTTGCAAACAATGTTATGTAATGTAATGTAATGTATGTCGGTGTATGTTGTATATGTGATTTATGTTTTAAAACTTTTGAATAAATACGATTAAAAAAAAAAAAAAAAAAAATGCCCTGCTCCTAATCAATTTCCAAAGAATATTTTCATATTTTTTTTTCATTACTTTTATTTCCATTGGTAAGAATTCAGAAGTACCTCTATATTAGTTCCAAACTAACATCACACAAAACAAAGTTCTCTCTTGTGTTATATTCCTAGTGAGAAAGTGCTTCCTTTTTTGGGCATTGTAGGCATTGGGAAACATCATCCAGCCTGCTTAAGTTACATTTAAGCTGTATCCTCATAATTTTAGATTTTATTTTCAATTGTGTTTTGAAATTGTTTAAGTAATAGCTACTGCTCAGTATTCTAAAACTGAGTGAATTGAGTGATTTTAGCCCTGATTAATATTTTGATTTGTATCATTAAATAAATGTACAACTTAATAGGCTCTATAAAATTCAGTATAAACAATAAGTATCTACAAAATTCAACTCTCCTGGCTTATCATGAATATGCTGAATGGGAGTTTAAACAAAAATCACACCCTTTGCTATGCAGAGGCTCTCACATACATATGTTAATTAAAAAGAACACCCATTTGTCCGAATGACTAATTGCATAACTCCTATTTTGGTCAAAACAAACAAAATGCCCTCTCAAATGTGATTGGCTGGGAACTGCACTGCTTTTGCTTATAAAAGACTACAAATGCCAGCACAGTTAGATGAACTTGAGACATAAACCAAGGACAAACATTCCAAGACAATAACATTTCTGAATGGGTAGGTAAGCATACAACTTCAGTTTTTCTACATATGGATCTTCTTGAAAATACAAGCATTCAATATCATACAGAGGCTCTTTGATGATTTAGACTAGATCAGACATAAGTTTCTGTTTTAATTATATTATAGCTATATTAAACATCTGAAACTCAATGATTTTCATTGTTTTATTATTATCATCATCATTGCTTAAACTTACTTCTATATTAATTCCAAGATGACATCACCTAAAACGAAGCTCTCTCTTGTGTTACATTTCTGTTGAGAAAGTGCTTCCTGTTTTGGGCATTGTAAGCATTGGGTAACATCCAGTAAGATTTACTATAGGATTTACTTTCTTTTCGCTTCTATAGTTTAATAGAACTTTAATGTCAAAATTAAACATGTTTTATTTTAGCAAGTGTATTTTTTTTACTATAAATGCCCTGCTCATAATCAATTTCCAAAGAATATTTTCATATTTTTTTTTCATTAGTTTTATTTCCATTGGTAAGAATTCAAAAGTACCTCTATATTAATTCCAAGCTGACATCACCTAAAACGAAGCCTTCTCTTGTGTTACATTTCTGTTGAGAAAGTGCTTCCTGTTTTAGGCATTGTAAGCATTGGGTAAAAAACAGTCAGATTTACTATATAACTTACAATACTTTCTTTTATTTACTAAAGTTTAATAGAACTTTAATGTCAGAATTGAACATGAGATTCATTTAGCAACTGATTTTTTAATATAAATTTCTTGCTCATAATCCATTTCAAAATGACATTTTCATGTTTTTTTTTCATTACATTTATTATTACCATTGGTAAGAATTCAGATGTACCTCTATATTAATTCCAAGCTGACATCACCTAAAACGAAGCTCTCTCTTGTGTTACATTTCTGTTGAGAAAGTGCTTCTTGTTTTGGGCATTGTAAGCATTGGGTAACATCCAGTAAGATTTACTATAGGATTTACTTTCTTTTCGCTTCTATAGTTTAATAGAACTTTAATGTCAAAATTAAACATGTTTTATTTTAGCAAGTGTATTTTTTTTACTATAAATGCCCTGCTCATAATCAATTTCCAAAGAATATTTTCATATTTTTTTTTTCATTACTTTTATTTCCATTGGTAAGAATTCAGAAGTACCTCTATATTAGTTCCAAACTAACATCACACAAAACAAAGTTCTCTCTTGTGTTATATTCCTAGTGAGAAAGTGCTTCCTTTTTTGGGCATTGTAGGCATTGGGAAACATCATCCAGACTGCTTAAGTTACATTTAAGCTGTCTCCTCATAATTTTAGATTTTATTTTCAATTGTGTTTTGAAATTGTTTAAGTAATAGCTACTGCTCAGTATTCTAAAACTAAGTGAATTGAGTGATTTTAGCCATGATTAATATTTTGATTTGTATCATTAAATAAATGTACAACTTAATAGGCTCTATAAAATTCAGTATAAACAATAAGTATCTACAAAATTCAACTCTCCTGGCTTGTCATGAATATGCTGAAAGGGAATTTAAACAAAATCACACCCTTTGCTATGCAGAGGCTTTCTCACATATATATGTTAATTAAAAAGCACACCCATTTGTCCGAATGACTAATTGCATAACTACTATTTTGGTCAAAACAAACAAAATGCCCTCTCAAATGTGATTGGCTGGGAACTGCACTGCTTTTGCTTATAAAAGACTACAAATGCCAGCACAGTTAGATGAACTTGAGACATAAACCAAGGACAAACATTCCAAGACAATAACATTTCTGAATGGGTAGGTAAGCATACAACTTCAGTTTTTCTACATATGGATCTTCTTGAAAATACAAGCATTCAATATCATACAGAGGCTCTTTGATGATTTAGAGTAGATCAGACATAAGTTTCTGTTTTAATTATATTATAGCTATATTAAACATCTGAAACTCAATGATTTTTATTATTTTATTATTATCATCATCATTGCTTAAACTTACTTCTATATTAATTCCAAGCTGACATCACCTAAAACGAAGCTCTCTCTTGTGTTACATTTCTGTTGAGAAAGTGCTTCCTGTTTTGGGCATTGTAAGCATTGGGTAACATCTACTAAGATTTACTATAGGATTTACTTTCTTTTCGCTTTTATAGTTTAATAGAACTTTAATGTCAAAATTAAACATGTTTTATTTTAGCAAGTGTATTTTTTACTATAAATGCCCTGCTCATAATCAATTTCCAAAGAATATTTTCATATTTTTTTTTATTAGTTTTATTTCCATTGGTAAGAATTCAGAAGTACCTCTATATTAATTCCAAGCTGACATCACCTAAAACGAAGCTCTCTCTTGTGTTACATTTCTGTTGAGAAAGTGCTTCCTGTTTTAGGCATTGTAAGCATTGGGTAAAAAACAGTCAGATTTACTATATAACTTACAATACTTTCTTTTATTTACTAAAGTTTTTATAGAACTTTAATGTCAGAATTGAACATGAGATTCATTTAGCAACTGATTTTTTAATATAAATTTCTTGCTCATAATCCATTTCAAAATGACATTTTCATGTTTTTTTTTTCATTACATTTATTATTACCATTGGTAAGAATTCAGATGTACCTCTATATTAATTCCAAGCTGACATCACCTAAAACGAAGCTCTCTCTTGTGTTACATTTCTGTTGAGAAAGTGCTTCCTGTTTTGGGCATTGTAAGCATTGGGTAACATCCAGTAAGATTTACTATAGGATTTACTTTCTTTTCGCTTCTATAGTTTAATAGTTTAATTGTCAAAATTAAACATGTTTTATTTTAGCAAGTGTATTTTTTTTTACTATAAATGCCCTGTTCATAATCAATTTCCAAAGAATATTTTCATTTTTTTTTTCATTACTTTTATTTCCATTGGTAAGAATTTAGAGGTACCTCTATATCAGTTCCAAACTAACATCACACAAAACAAAGTTCTCTCTTGTGTTATATTCCTGGTGAGAAAGTGCTTCCTTTTTTGGGCATTGTAGGCATTGGGAAACATCATCCAGACTGCTTAAGTTACATTTAAGCTGTCTCCTCATAATTTTAGATTTTATTTTCAATTGTGTTTTGAAATTGTTTAAGTAATAGCTACTGCTCAGTATTCTAAAACTGAGTGAATTGAGTGATTTTAGCCCTGATTAATATTTTGATTTGTATCATTAAATAAATGTACAACTTAATAGGCTCTATAAAATTCAGTATAAACAATAAGTATCTACAAAATTCAACTCTCCTGGCTTATCATGAATATGCTGAATGGGAGTTTAAACAAAAATCACACCCTTTGCTATGCAGAGGCTCTCACATACATATATTAATTAAAAAGCACACCCATTTGTCCGAATGACTAATTGCATAACTCCTATTTTGGTCAAAACAAACAAAATGCCCTCTCAAATGTGATTGGCTGGGAACTGCACTGCTTTTGCTTATAAAAGACTACAAATGCCAGCACAGTTAGATGAACTTGAGACATAAACCAAGGACAAACATTCCAAGACAATAACATTTCTGAATGGGTAGGTAAGCATACAACTTCAGTTTTTCTACATATGGATCTTCTTGAAAATACAAGCATTAAATATCATACAGAGGCTCTTTGATGATTTAGACTAGATCAGACATAAGTTTCTGTTTTAATTACATTATAGCTATATTAAACATCTGAAACTCAATGATTTTCATTGTTTTATTATTATCATCATCATCATTGCTTAAACTTACTTCTATATTAATTCCAAGCTGACATCCCCTAAAACGAAGCTCTCTCTTGTGTTACATTTCTGTTGAGAAAGTGCTTCCTGTTTTAGGCATTGTAAGCATTGGGTAAAAAACAGTCAGATTTACTATATAACTTACAATACTTTCTTTTATTTACTAAAGTTTAATAGAACTTTAATGTCAGAATTGAACATGAGATTAGCAACTGATTTTTTAATATAAATTTCTTGCTCATAATCCATTTCAAAATGACATTTTTGTGGTTTTTTTTCATTACATTTATTATTACCATTGGTAAGAATTCAGATGTACCTCTATATTAATTCCAAGCTGACATCACCTAAAACGAAGCTCTCTCTTGTGTTACATTTCTGTTGAGAAAGTGCTTCCTGTTTTGGGCATTGTAAGCATTGGGTAACATCCAGTAAGATTTACTATAGGATTTACTTTCTTTTCGCTTCTATAGTTTAATAGAACTTTAATGTCAAAATTAAACATGTTTTATTTTAGCAAGTGTATTTTTTTTACTATAAATGCCCTGCTCATAATCAATTTCCAAAGAATATTTTCATATTTTTTTTTCATTACTTTTATTTCCATTGGTAGGAATTCAGAAGTACCTCTATATTAATTCCAAGCTGACATCACCTAAAACGAAGCTCTCTCTTCTGTTACATTTCTGTTGAGAAAGTGCTTCCTGTTTTAGGCATTGTAAGCATTGGGTAAAAAACAGTTACTATATAACTTACAATACTTTCTTTTATTTACTAAAGTTTAATAGAACTTTAATGTCAGAATTGAACATGAGATTAGCAAGTGATTTTTTAATATAAATTTCTTGCTCATAATCCATTTCAAAATGACATTTTTGTGTTTTTTTTTCATTACATTTATTATTACCATTGGTAAGAATTCAGATGTACCTCTATATTAATTCCAAGCTGAGATCACCTAAAACGAAGCTCTCTCTTGTGTTACATTTCTGTTGAGAAAGTGCTTCCTGTTTTGGGCATTGTATGCACTGGGTAACATCCAGTAAGATTTACTATAGGATTTACTTTCTTTTCGCTTCTATAGTTTAATAGAACTTTAATGTCAAAATTAAACATGTTTTATTTTAGCAAGTGTATTTTTTTTTTACTATAAATGCCCTGCTCATAATCAATTTTCAAAGAATATTTTCATATTTTTTTTTCATTACTTTTATTTCCATTGGTAAGAATTCAGAAGTACCTCTATATTAATTCCAAGCTGACATCACCTAAAACGAAGCTCTCTATTGTGTTAAATTTTTGTTGAGAAAGTGCTTCCTGTTTTAGGCATTGTAAGCATTGGGTAAAAAACAGTCAGATTTACTATATAACTTACAATACTTTCTTTTATTTACTAAAGTTTAATAGAACTTTAATGTCAGAATTGAACATGAGATTCATTTAGCAACTGATTTTTTAATATACATTTCTTGCTCATAATCCATTTCAAAATGACATTTTCATGTGTTTTTTTTTTCATTACATTTATTATTACCATTGGTAAGAATTCAGATTTACCTCTATATTAATTCCAAGCTGACATCACCTAAAACGAAGCTCTCTCTTGTGTTACATTTCTGTTGAGAAAGTGCTTCCTGTTTTGGGCATTGTAAGCATTGGGTAACATCCAGTAAGATTTACTATAGGATTTACTTTCTTTTCGCTTCTATAGTTTAATAGAACTTTAATGTAAAAATTAAACATGTTTTATTTTAGCAAGTGTATTTTTTTTACTATAAATGCCCTGCTCATAATCAATTTCCAAAGAATATTTTCATTTTTTTTTTTCATTACTTTTATTTCCATTGGTAAAAATTCAGAAGTACCTCTATATTAATTCCAAGCTGACATCACCTAAAACGAAGCTCTCTCTTGTGTTACATTTCTGTTGAGAAAGTGCTTCCTGTTTTGGGCATTGTAAGCATTGGGTAACATCCAGTAAGATTTACTATAGGATTTACTTTCTTTTCGCTTCTATAGTTTAATAGAACTTTAATGTCAAAATTAAACATGTTTTATTTTAGCAAGTGTATTTTTTTTACTATAAATGCCCTGCTCATAATCAATTTCCAAAGAATATTTTCATATTTTTTTTTTCATTACTTTTATTTCCATTGGTAAGAATTCAGAAGTACCTCTATATTAATTCCAAGCTGACATCACCTAAAACGAAGCTCTCTCTTGTGTTACATTTCTGTTGAGAAAGTGCTTCCTGTTTTAGGCATTGTTAGCATTGGGTAAAAAACAGTCAGATTTACTATATAACTTACAATACTTTCTTTTATTTAATAAAGTTTAATAGAACTTTAATGTCAGAATTGAACATGAGATTCATTTAGCAAGTGATTTTTTAATATAAATTTCTTGCTCATAATCCATTTCAAAATGACATTTTCATGTTTTTTTTTCATTACATTTATTATTACCATTGGTAAGAATTCAGATGTACCTCTATATTAATTCCAAGCTGACATCACCTAAAACGAAGCTCTCTCTTGTGTTACATTTCTATTGAGAAAGTGCTTCCTGTTTTAGGCATTGTAAGCATTGGGTAAAAAACAGTCAGATTTACTATATAACTTACAATACTTTATTTTATTTACTAAAGTTTAATAGAACTTTAATGTCAGAATTGAACATGAGATTAGCAAGTGATTTTTTTATATAAATTTCTTGCTCATAATCCATTTCAAAATGAAATTTTCATGTTTTTTTTCATTACATTTATTATTACCATTGGTAAGAATTCAGATGTACCTCTATATTAATTCCAAGCTGACATCACCTAAAACGAAGCTCTCTCTTGTGTTACATTTCTGTTGAGAAAGTGCTTCCTGTTTTGGGCATTGTAAGCATTGGGTAACATCTACTAAGATTTACTATAGGATTTACTTTCTTTTCGCTTTTATAGTTTAATAGAACTTTAATGTCAAAATTAAACATGTTTTATTTTAGCAAGTGTATTTTTTACTATAAATGCCCTGCTCATAATCAATTTCCAAAGAATATTTTCATTTTTTTTTCATTAGTTTTATTTCCATTGGTAAGAATTCAGAAGTACCTCTATATTAATTCCAAGCTGACATCACCTAAAACGAAGCTCTCTCTTGTGTTACATTTCTGTTGAGAAAGTGCTTCCTGTTTTAGGCATTGTAAGCATTGGGTAACATCCTGTAAGATTTACTATAGGATTTACTTTCTTTTCGCTTCTATAGTTTAATAGAACTTTAATGTCAAAATTAAACATGTTTTATTTTAGCAAGTGTATTTTTTTTTACTATAAATGCCCTGTTCATAATCAATTTCCAAAGAATATTTTCATTTTTTTTTTTTCATTACTTTTATTTCCATTGGTAGGAATTCAGAAGTACCTCTATATTAATTCCAAGCTGACATCACCTGAAACGAAGCTCTCTCTTCTGTTACATTTCTGTTGAGAAAGTGCTTCCTGTTTTAGGCATTGTAAGCATTGGGTAAAAAACAGTCAGATTTACTATATAACTTACAATACTTTATTTTATTTACTAAAGTTTAATAAAACTTTAATGTCAGAATTGAACATGAGATTAGCAAGTGATTTTTTAATATAAATTTCTTGCTCATAATCCGTTTCAAAATGACATTTTTGTGTTTTTTTTCATTACATTTATTATTACCATTGGTACGAATTCAGATGTACCTCTATATTAATTCCAAGCTGACATCACCTAAAACGAAGCTCTCTCTTGTGTTACATTTCTGTTGAGAAAGTGCTTCCTGTTTTGGGCATTGTAAGCATTGGGTAACATCCAGTAAGATTTACTATAGGATTTACTTTCTTTTCGCTTCTATAGTTTAATAGAACTTTAATGTCAAAATTAAACATGTTTTATTTTAGCAAGTGTATTTTTGGTACTTATGTAATATCTGGGCTCCCGTTTTTCTTATGAGACCGCATCCCCTTGCGGGGCTCGCTGCGCTCGCCACGCTTCGGGCACGGTGGCTCGCTGCGCTCGCCACACTATATAAAATCAACTCCATGCGTAGTTGGATAGTAGGGGTATGAAAAAATGGGGTGCATTTAACATGGGAGCCCAGATAATACATAAGTACCGTATTTTTTTTACTATAAATGCCCTGCTCCAAGAGGAAAGTCCTCGTTTCTGGGGGGCGTGGCCACGGCAGGTCGGGTGTGAGTGAGGAGTGAGGCTCGGCTCTCCAGCCCCAGCAGCGTGCTGCCGCCCGTCCCTCCCGCTGCTCCGTACACATGAAGGGGAAGTGAAACCCCGAAAGCCCGATACCCCGCGATACCTGATTGGCATCCAGTCATCTGCCCGCTATTGATGTGTGCGGCGTTAGCCCGTGCAGAGGCGCACCGGTGGGAGGTGTGAGGCCACCGCAGCGTGAGCGGCATCCAGCGGCAGGACATCGGGTCTCCCCCCAGTGACAGCTTCCGGATCAGATGGGACTCTGACCTGCGGGCAGCGCAGCTCAGCGTGTGTAAGGAAGAGGAAGTTTTGGACTTCTGTGACCCAAAGCTGCAAGCTGCAATCTAACAGGGAGCGGAACACTCGCAGTGAGGAGGAAGGGAGAAACAGTGGAAAGTGGGCTGAGGTGAATGGAGGTGAGTGGGTGATGAACCCATATAACTGAATTGCAAAGACTGCCTGATGTAGTGACTACTGTATACTGATCGATACCAGTGATTTGTACCAGTGGGAGCGAGTGGAGGCTGGTTGGCTTATCAGGACTGGGGAGATTGAACAGATCGGCCAAGGCATTGATGAAAGTTTTTCTAAAATCCGGCCCCAGTCTCTGCAGGCCCTGGGGGTAGATGGCAGAGTAATGAGCCAGTAGCTGAACCAGTCATAAAATTCAGGATCTAATTAGCGGTCTCTGATAGTCGCCGCCCTGGGAAGAAAGCTGCCCTCATTTCCAGGTTGAAAAAAAAAAAAAAAAACCTTCTCTGCTGCTGAGTGAAAACAGCGTAAACGGCAATATGGGGAAAACAGGCCAAAACACAGCTGCTGCGCGGCTAGAAAAATATGCCCGATTACAAACCACTGCCGCAAATAGCTCCCAGGTCACTACACCCCAGACTACTCCCTCCAAAACCTCTAGTGCCCCTCAGATCCCTGAAGTAACCTTGCAACAGGTTTAGGATGCAGTAATCAAATGTGAAGTCCGTCTCTCTGAACAAATCAACCAAGTCCAGTCAGATATCATGTTGATAAAAAACGATGCTCAAAAAAACAGAGAGCGAGTAACAGAGATAGAGAACCGTGTGTCCATATTGGAGGACGCATCCGGGCCACTACAAAAACAAGTTAAAACGATCTCTGGACAGCTAAGTGAATTGCGATTCAAAATATCAGATATGGAAGGGCGAATGAGGCGTAATAACGTAAGGTTTGTGGGCCTGGAGGAGCGGGTAGAAGGAAGAGCTCCTGAAAAATTTCTGGAGGAATGGTTGAAAAGTGAGCTTGGGGATGGAGCATTCACGGCGCAATTCGCAGTAGAGAGGGCCCATCGGGTGCCGGCTCGTCAGCCCCCTCCGGGAGGTCCACCCAGGACATTTATTGCTAAAATCCTTCACTTTAAGGACAGAGACACAATCATAAGGATGGCCCGGGAAAAAGGGGACTTTGGATATAAGGGGGCTAAAATCTCGGCTTTCCCAGATTTTCCGCTGGATGTACAGCGAGAGAGAGCCAAGTTCCGGGAGGTTAAGTCAAGATTGAGAAACCTGGACCTGAAATATTCAATGATGTACCCCTCGAAACTGAGAGTAATCTCAGATGGGGAAACAAAGTTCTTCCTAACCCCGGGCGAAGCAGCGAAGTGGCTTGATAAAAACTACCCGGGCAGGAAGCAACTCGCTGAGGACTGAGAAGTTCCTGGTGTATATGGGGAAACACTCGGGTTGTGGGAGGCAGGAGACGAAGGAGATATTGTAATATGACAAGGGATGTCGGGCACCAGTATGTGATCTTTTATGAAAAGGCGGTGTGCGGGGGAGGGGAGGACGGGGGCAGACACATATATAAATATATTTCTTTCTTTTTCCTTTGGTTTTTCCAAAGAAAGGCTGGAGAGCCGGCCGGGCTTTTGGTGGCTATTAACTATTAGTCCCTTGGTGGGGGGGGGGAAATAAGTAAATAAATAAAGGTATTAGTTTAAGGGTTTTTTGGGGATCAGGTATGCCTAATGGGGTAGGTAATACAGGGAGGGGGTGGTGGGGGGGTGCATGTTAAATGTTTTGTGTATTGTTGTCAGATGTTTATGTAATATGCAACCAGAAAAAACAAAGAGTAATAACAAGCCGCTAGCCAATAACAAAATAGGCCCTCTGTATGAACCACTACAGGATAACATGGGGTGTGATATACGGATTAAACTAGACAGGATCAACAATGGTTAGGTTTATGACCTGGAACGTGAGGGGGCTGAACGACAAGGTCAAAATGTCTCTCGTTCTACAGCAGTGTAAAGCATTAGAGGCGGATATAATCTGCCTGCAGGAGACCCACCTATATGGGGAAAAATTGTTATCATTGAGGCGCCCCTGGATAGCATCCTTATTTCATGCGCCATTTACAACCGCATCTCGGGGGGTCTCAATAATGATTAAAAAAACAGTATCGTTTGAATGTATCACTTTAAGGATTGATCAGGGGGGGAGATATATTTTCATAGATTGTTATATAAACTCGGTCAGGTTCTGTATCATGTCAGTTTATGTGCCCCCACCCTTTACTTATGATATTCTGAAACTTGCAGTAGACTTTGCAGCCTCATACCCAGAAAACTATATTATTTGCCTGGGCGACCTAAATGCAGTTATGGACCCTGACCTAGATACATGGAGTAATAAAAGGGGGGTGGTAAAATTAAGGCGGGGCATAGGGGACTTTATTAGAGAGGGTAGGCTGGTCTGATGTATGGAGGGACAGGTACCCTGCAGTACGTCAGTATTCCTGCTATTCCCCGGCAAAAAATACTTTCTCTAGGATCGACATGATATTTGTATCAGAAAACATGTCCAATAGTATATCATCAATCGAATATTGCCCACGCGGCATCTCTGATCATTCTCCGATAGTTATGCAATTAGATGTAGAAAAGGAAATAGGATTTCGATATTGGAAACTTCAACCAATATGGCTTTCCCAGCTAGGTAACATAGAAGATATAGTGATGGAGAGTGAGGGATTCTTTAATATAAACATAGAATCAACTAAATCTACCTATGTATGGGACTCCTATAAAGCATTTCTTAGAGGCTGTATGATTAAGAAAATAACCTCTATAAAAAGGGCCTCTCAAGAAAAAGCATTAGAACTAGAGGCAAGGATGTTAGAACATGAACAGAGCTATATTACGAGCAAAATAGAAAATGATAGAATAGAGTGGGTTAATGCCCAAAAAAATTGGATTGAACATCTGCAGAATATGGCTAAATGTAGATTGCTTAAAAATTCCCATCAAATCTATCTAAATATGGATAGAGCAGGCAAATACATGGCCCTGCTTTCGAAAGTAGATAGACCCACTAATATTGTAAGCAAGATAATGTCAGAAAATGGAGAAATAGTGACCAAGACATCCAAAATAACTGAAATATTTGTCAATTATTTTAGGGAAGTATATAAATCCAAATTAGAAGGGGTTGGAAGTGGAGATATTCAGGACTATGTGGGAAAAATTAATATCCCAAAATTAACTTCAGAATCTGTAAATAGCCTGGAGTCTCCATTTACAATCGAGGAAGTAGAGGTGGCGGTCAATACTTTATCAACCGGGAAGGCTCCAGGTATAGACGGGCTACCGGGGGAGTTTTACAGGAAACTGGGGCCGACACTGTGTCCACGACTACTGTACTTCTTTCAGAAAATGGAGGAAGAGGGGGGTCTGACAGACTCAATGACAGAAGCGGTGATAACAGTTATTCCGAAGATTGGTAAGGACCCCGCCTATGTTGATTCATACCGCCCAATATCTCTTATTACGGCAGACGCTAAGATATTTGCCAAGATTTTGGCGAATAGACTTAATAGGGTAATTATGGACATAGTACATCCAGACCAAACTGGGTTCATGAATGGGAAATCCACGTCAATAAATCTAAGACGGGTCTTTACCTATCTTCAAACACTGGAATACTCCGGGATCAAAGCTGTGTTGGCCTCATTTGATGCCAACAAGGCATTCGATTCAATCGAATGGCCATACTTACTTTCCGTATTAAAAGCGTTTGGCTTCGGCCCAAGGTTTATAGGCTGGATTTTCCTATTATATAAGAACCCGAGGGCCAGAGTTGTCATCAATGGGTATGTCTCAGAGTCTTTTACCTTGTCAAGAGGGACCCGACAGGGGTGTCCCCTATCGCCACTGTTCTTTGCAGTGGCGATTGAACCAATGGCATGTAAGCTCAGGGCGATGTTGGGAATAAGTACAACAATAAGGGCTAAGAATTACAACATAGTCTCTCTTTATGCAGACGATCTACTTATTGGGATGTCTGATCACGGCAGGGACCTACCGACAGTTATTGATACTCTAGGGGAGTTCGGGCGGTACTCTGGACTAACCGTCAATTGGAACAAATCTCACCTGCTGGTGACTGGGGAGGAGAATCAGGGAGATATTCCAACTGGCTCCCTACTCCCGATATCAGATAAATTTAAATATCTTGGAATTATTATATCTAGAGATCCAAAAAACTTCGTTAGAGAGAATGTTGCCCCTCTAATTGAAGAAATTAAGACCAAATGCAAATGTTGGATGAAGTTGCCATTGACGATACTGGGACGTATAAACCTAATAAAAATGGTAATTTTACCAAAATTCTTGTACATTTTCCAGCAATCCCCTATATTAATAGGGGATGACATTTTTAGAAAGATAAATAGTATAACTACTTCTTTTATTTGGAGGAATAAACGCCCCAGGATAAAAAATTCCACTATGACCAGAGAGCGGGAGGTAGGGGGACTGGCTATGCCTAATTTTAGGCTCTACTATATGGCAGCCCAGTTGGTACACATATGTACCTGGGTAAGGGAGAATGAGCCGTCCCCCGGAACATTAGAACTGATTCGAGAGGTTGCGCCTGGGCTTACTCCACTTCAAGTAATATTGAAGGTTGAGTGTGGCCGGGGGCTGCCACCACTTATTATGCAAGCAATTAAAATATGGAGACGAATCTGTAGAATGACAAACTATGAGGGTTTAGATCCAGATACCCATATATCCTCGTTAAAACATCTAAAAAACTTTATACGGAACAAGGAAATAAAATATGGAATCAGTTCGGAATTAATTCAATGGGACAATTGTATAATAATAACATCTTAAAATCATTCACGCAATTGCAGACTGAGTATGAGTTGCCACAAAAAATGTTCTATAGATTTCTACAATTGAGAAGTGCTATCTTACAGCAAGAGAGACGGAAAAATTTTCAAATAACTGAAACCCCTGTTAAAAAGTTTATTAATAAACTTAGTAGTAGAAAGAGAATGTCAAAACTGTATAAATATCTGCTGGGGTTTAATCAAATGAATGACCTTCCAGAATTGAGAACGAAATGGAGGAGAGATATCCCAGACCTTAGTGAAGAGGACTGGAAGATAGCCTTAGCAGCTACAGAGGGGGCTACTAACTCCCTCAGAGTGCAGCAGGTCCAAATAAACATTATACACAGGACCTACTTCACCCCTATAATACTGAGTAAATTTGAAACCAGTAAATTGGATAATTGTCCAAAATGTCGCGAAACGGGGTGTACTTTTTTCCACTTGCTGTGGCAGTGTAAACAAGTACAAGAGTTCTGGCTAAAAGTAAGCGAAATACTGACTGACCTTGGAATACCACCCCAATACTGCCAGCCAATGGGATGTATTATGGGTATTTGGCCCAAAGATAGTATTACCCCAGAAATGAGACAAATGGCTAAGAACTTGTGTTCAATAGCAAAAGTTTGTATAGCACAAACCTGGATGGCCAAAAAAGGGCCTGATATTAAGGATTGGATAATCATGGTAAATAGCACAATAGAGCACGAGAAATTTATTTATATGTCAAGAAAGTTAGTAATAAAATTTTATAATATTTGGGGAGGATGGTATAAAAAGGGGTATGGATAGGGGAGGGGAATTAGATACTGCTCACTATGTATAAACAACGGCCATATAGAAAAGGGTAAATAAATATATATCACAAATAGCACAGTATATATAATAGAAATATGTACGACTTTTCGAACACATCATATATTTCACGTAAAGGGGGGGGAGGGGGGGTTGTACACCTTATTCTTTAATTCACACTAAAATATTGTAAAACTAAAAATATTTTAAAAATATTTATAAGTATATTAAGCACTAGTAAAATAGGTGTCCAAATATAGGAATAGGGAAAATGTGAAACTTTAATATTGTGCAAATCGGGGGGTGCTATCCTGGGAAGTCTCCCTTGAAATCTCAAAGTCCCAGGAAGAAGGGGTCAAATATCTGGGTAGTATGGGTTTATAACCCAAGGCAAAATGGGTGGTAATAAATCCAAGTAAAAACATCAAAAATAAATCATGGGGCTAAGGGGTTGAATTAATGTATATACAATTGAGATGATATCAGCCTTGACTAAATCAAAATAACAGTTATAGGTTGCAAACAATGTTATGTAATGTAATGTAATGTATGTCGGTGTATGTTGTATATGTGATTTATGTTTTAAAACTTTTGAATAAATACGATTAAAAAAAAAAAAAAAAAAAAATGCCCTGCTCCTAATCAATTTCCAAAGAATATTTTCATATTTTTTTTTCATTACTTTTATTTCCATTGGTAAGAATTCAGAAGTACCTCTATATTAGTTCCAAACTAACATCACACAAAACAAAGTTCTCTCTTGTGTTATATTCCTAGTGAGAAAGTGCTTCCTTTTTTGGGCATTGTAGGCATTGGGAAACATCATCCAGCCTGCTTAAGTTACATTTAAGCTGTATCCTCATAATTTTAGATTTTATTTTCAATTGTGTTTTGAAATTGTTTAAGTAATAGCTACTGCTCAGTATTCTAAAACTGAGTGAATTGAGTGATTTTAGCCCTGATTAATATTTTGATTTGTATCATTAAATAAATGTACAACTTAATAGGCTCTATAAAATTCAGTATAAACAATAAGTATCTACAAAATTCAACTCTCCTGGCTTATCATGAATATGCTGAATGGGAGTTTAAACAAAAATCACACCCTTTGCTATGCAGAGGCTCTCACATACATATGTTAATTAAAAAGAACACCCATTTGTCCGAATGACTAATTGCATAACTCCTATTTTGGTCAAAACAAACAAAATGCCCTCTCAAATGTGATTGGCTGGGAACTGCACTGCTTTTGCTTATAAAAGACTACAAATGCCAGCACAGTTAGATGAACTTGAGACATAAACCAAGGACAAACATTCCAAGACAATAACATTTCTGAATGGGTAGGTAAGCATACAACTTCAGTTTTTCTACATATGGATCTTCTTGAAAATACAAGCATTCAATATCATACAGAGGCTCTTTGATGATTTAGACTAGATCAGACATAAGTTTCTGTTTTAATTATATTATAGCTATATTAAACATCTGAAACTCAATGATTTTCATTGTTTTATTATTATCATCATCATTGCTTAAACTTACTTCTATATTAATTCCAAGATGACATCACCTAAAACGAAGCTCTCTCTTGTGTTACATTTCTGTTGAGAAAGTGCTTCCTGTTTTAGGCATTGTAAGCATTGGGTAAAAAACAGTCAGATTTACTATATAACTTACAATACTTTCTTTTATTTACTAAAGTTTAATAGAACTTTAATGTCAGAATTGAACATGAGATTCATTTAGCAACTGATTTTTTAATATACATTTCTTGCTCATAATCCATTTCAAAATGACATTTTCATGTTTTTTTTTCATTACATTTATTATTACCATTGGTAAGAATTCAGATGTACCTCTATATTAATTCCAAGCTGACATCACCTAAAACGAAGCTCTCTCTTGTGTTACATTTCTGTTGAGAAAGTGCTTCTTGTTTTGGGCATTGTAAGCATTGGGTAACATCCAGTAAGATTTACTATAGGATTTACTTTCTTTTCGCTTCTATAGTTTAATAGAACTTTAATATCAAAATTAAACATGTTTTATTTTAGCAAGTGTATTTTTTTTACTATAAATGCCCTGCTCATAATCAATTTCCAAAGAATATTTTCATATTTTTTTTTTCATTACTTTTATTTCCATTGGTAAGAATTCAGAAGTACCTCTATATTAGTTCCAAACTAACATCACACAAAACAAAGTTCTCTCTTGTGTTATATTCCTAGTGAGAAAGTGCTTCCTTTTTTGGGCATTGTAGGCATTGGGAAACATCATCCAGACTGCTTAAGTTACATTTAAGCTGTCTCCTCATAATTTTAGATTTTATTTTCAATTGTGTTTTGAAATTGTTTAAGTAATAGCTACTGCTCAGTATTCTAAAACTGAGTGAATTGAGTGATTTTAGCCATGATTAATATTTTGATTTGTATCATTAAATAAATGTACAACTTAATAGGCTCTATAAAATTCAGTATAAACAATAAGTATCTACAAAATTCAACTCTCCTGGCTTGTCATGAATATGCTGAAAGGGAATTTAAACAAAATCACACCCTTTGCTATGCAGAGGCTTTCTCACATACATATGTTAATTAAAAAGCACACCCATTTGTCCGAATGACTAATTGCATAACTACTATTTTGGTCAAAACAAACAAAATGCCCTCTCAAATGTGATTGGCTGGGAACTGCACTGCTTTTGCTTATAAAAGACTACAAATGCCAGCACAGTTAGATGAACTTGAGACATAAACCAAGGACAAACATTCCAAGACAATAACATTTCTGAATGGGTAGGTAAGCATACAACTTCAGTTTTTCTACATATGGATCTTCTTGAAAATACAAGCATTCAATATCATACAGAGGCTCTTTGATGATTTAGAGTAGATCAGACATAAGTTTCTGTTTTAATTATATTATAGCTATATTAAACATCTGAAACTCAATGATTTTTATTATTTTATTATCATCATCATCATTGCTTAAACTTACTTCTATATTAATTCCAAGCTGACATCACCTAAAACGAAGCTCTCTCTTGTGTTACATTTCTGTTGAGAAAGTGCTTCCTGTTTTGGGCATTGTAAGCATTGGGTAACATCTACTAAGATTTACTATAGGATTTACTTTCTTTTCGCTTTTATAGTTTAATAGAACTTTAATGTCAAAATTAAACATGTTTTATTTTAGCAAGTGTATTTTTTACTATAAATGCCCTGCTCATAATCAATTTCCAAAGAATATTTTCATATTTTTTTTTTATTAGTTTTATTTCCATTGGTAAGAATTCAGAAGTACCTCTATATTAATTCCAAGCTGACATCACCTAAAACGAAGCTCTCTCTTGTGTTACATTTCTGTTGAGAAAGTGCTTCCTGTTTTAGGCATTGTAAGCATTGGGTAAAAAACAGTCAGATTTACTATATAACTTACAATACTTTCTTTTATTTACTAAAGTTTTTATAGAACTTTAATGTCAGAATTGAACATGAGATTCATTTAGCAACTGATTTTTTAATATAAATTTCTTGCTCATAATCCATTTCAAAATGACATTTTCATGTTTTTTTTTTCATTACATTTATTATTACCATTGGTAAGAATTCAGATGTACCTCTATATTAATTCCAAGCTGACATCACCTAAAACGAAGCTCTCTCTTGTGTTACATTTCTGTTGAGAAAGTGCTTCCTGTTTTGGGCATTGTAAGCATTGGGTAACATCCAGTAAGATTTACTATAGGATTTACTTTCTTTTCGCTTCTATAGTTTAATAGAACTTTAATGTCAAAATTAAACATGTTTTATTTTAGCAAGTGTATTTTTTTTTACTATAAATGCCCTGTTCATAATCAATTTCCAAAGAATATTTTCATTTTTTTTTTCATTACTTTTATTTCCATTGGTAAGAATTTAGAGGTACCTCTATATCAGTTCCAAACTAACATCACACAAAACAAAGTTCTCTCTTGTGTTATATTCCTGGTGAGAAAGTGCTTCCTTTTTTGGGCATTGTAGGCATTGGGAAACATCATCCAGACTGCTTAAGTTACATTTAAGCTGTCTCCTCATAATTTTAGATTTTATTTTCAATTGTGTTTTGAAATTGTTTAAGTAATAGCTACTGCTCAGTATTCTAAAACTGAGTGAATTGAGTGATTTTAGCCCTGATTAATATTTTGATTTGTATCATTAAATAAATGTACAACTTAATAGGCTCTATAAAATTCAGTATAAACAATAAGTATCTACAAAATTCAACTCTCCTGGCTTATCATGAATATGCTGAATGGGAGTTTAAACAAAAATCACACCCTTTGCTATGCAGAGGCTCTCACATACATATATTAATTAAAAAGCACACCCATTTGTCCGAATGACTAATTGCATAACTCCTATTTTGGTCAAAACAAACAAAATGCCCTCTCAAATGTGATTGGCTGGGAACTGCACTGCTTTTGCTTATAAAAGACTACAAATGCCAGCACAGTTAGATGAACTTGAGACATAAACCAAGGACAAACATTCCAAGACAATAACATTTCTGAATGGGTAGGTAAGCATACAACTTCAGTTTTTCTACATATGGATCTTCTTGAAAATACAAGCATTAAATATCATACAGAGGCTCTTTGATGATTTAGACTAGATCAGACATAAGTTTCTGTTTTAATTATATTATAGCTATATTAAACATCTGAAACTCAATGATTTTCATTGTTTTATTATTATCATCATCATCATTGCTTAAACTTACTTCTATATTAATTCCAAGCTGACATCCCCTAAAACGAAGCTCTCTCTTGTGTTACATTTCTGTTGAGAAAGTGCTTCCTGTTTTAGGCATTGTAAGCATTGGGTAAAAAACAGTCAGATTTACTATATAACTTACAATACTTTCTTTTATTTACTAAAGTTTAATAGAACTTTAATGTCAGAATTGAACATGAGATTAGCAACTGATTTTTTAATATAAATTTCTTGCTCATAATCCATTTCAAAATGACATTTTTGTGGTTTTTTTTCATTACATTTATTATTACCATTGGTAAGAATTCAGATGTACCTCTATATTAATTACAAGCTGACATCACCTAAAACGAAGCTCTCTCTTGTGTTACATTTCTGTTGAGAAAGTGCTTCCTGTTTTGGGCATTGTAAGCATTGGGTAACATCTAGTAAGATTTACTATAGCATTTACTTTCTTTTCGCTTCTATAGTTTAATAGAACTTTAATGTCAAAATTAAACATGTTTTATTTTAGCAAGTGTATTTTTTTTACTATAAATGCCCTGTTCATAATCAATTTCCAAAGAATATTTTCATATTTTTTTTTCATTACTTTTATTTCCATTGGTAGGAATTCAGAAGTACCTCTATATTAATTCCAAGCTGACATCACCTAAAACGAAGCTCTCTCTTCTGTTACATTTCTGTTGAGAAAGTGCTTCCTGTTTTAGGCATTGTAAGCATTGGGTAAAAAACAGTTACTATATAACTTACAATACTTTCTTTTATTTACTAAAGTTTAATAGAACTTTAATGTCAGAATTGAACATGAGATTAGCAAGTGATTTTTTAATATAAATTTCTTGCTCATAATCCATTTCAAAATGACATTTTTGTGTTTTTTTTTCATTACATTTATTATTACCATTGGTAAGAATTCAGATGTACCTCTATATTAATTCCAAGCTGAGATCACCTAAAACGAAGCTCTCTCTTGTGTTACATTTCTGTTGAGAAAGTGCTTCCTGTTTTGGGCATTGTATGCATTGGGTAACATCCAGTAAGATTTACTATAGGATTTACTTTATTTTCGCTTCTATAGTTTAATAGAACTTTAATGTCAAAATTAAACATGTTTTATTTTAGCAAGTGTATTTTTTTTTTACTATAAATGCCCTGCTCATAATCAATTTTCAAAGAATATTTTCATATTTTTTTTTCATTACTTTTATTTCCATTGGTAAGAATTCAGAAGTACCTCTATATTAATTCCAAGCTGACATCACCTAAAACGAAGCTCTCTATTGTGTTAAATTTTTGTTGAGAAAGTGCTTCCTGTTTTAGGCATTGTAAGCATTGGGTAAAAAACAGTCAGATTTACTATATAACTTACAATACTTTCTTTTATTTACTAAAGTTTAATAGAACTTTAATGTCAGAATTGAACATGAGATTCATTTAGCAACTGATTTTTTAATATACATTTCTTGCTCATAATCCATTTCAAAATGACATTTTCATGTTTTTTTTTTTCATTACATTTATTATTACCATTGGTAAGAATTCAGATTTACCTCTATATTAATTCCAAGCTGACATCACCTAAAACGAAGCTCTCTCTTGTGTTACATTTCTGTTGAGAAAGTGCTTCCTGTTTTGGGCATTGTAAGCATTGGGTAACATCCAGTAAGATTTACTATAGGATTTACTTTCTTTTCGCTTCTATAGTTTAATAGAACTTTAATGTAAAAATTAAACATGTTTTATTTTAGCAAGTGTATTTTTTTTACTATAAATGCCCTGCTCATAATCAATTTCCAAAGAATATTTTCATTTTTTTTTTCATTACTTTTATTTCCATTGGTAAAAATTCAGAAGTACCTCTATATTAATTCCAAGCTGACATCACCTAAAACGAAGCTCTCTCTTGTGTTACATTTCTGTTGAGAAAGTGCTTCCTGTTTTGGGCATTGTAAGCATTGGGTAACATCCAGTAAGATTTACTATAGGATTTACTTTCTTTTCGCTTCTATAGTTTAATAGAACTTTAATGTCAAAATTAAACATGTTTTATTTTAGCAAGTGTATTTTTTTTACTATAAATGCCCTGCTCATAATCAATTTCCAAAGAATATTTTCATATTTTTTTTTTCATTACTTTTATTTCCATTGGTAAGAATTCAGAAGTACCTCTATATTAATTCCAAGCTGACATCACCTAAAACGAAGCTCTCTCTTGTGTTACATTTCTGTTGAGAAAGTGCTTCCTGTTTTAGGCATTGTTAGCATTGGGTAAAAAACAGTCAGATTTACTATATAACTTACAATACTTTCTTTTATTTAATAAAGTTTAATAGAACTTTAATGTCAGAATTGAACATGAGATTCATTTAGCAAGTGATTTTTTAATATAAATTTCTTGCTCATAATCCATTTCAAAATGACATTTTCATGTTTTTTTTTCATTACATTTATTATTACCATTGGTAAGAATTCAGATGTACCTCTATATTAATTCCAAGCTGACATCACCTAAAACGAAGCTCTCTCTTGTGTTACATTTCTGTTGAGAAAGTGCTTCCTGTTTTGGGCATTGTAAGCATTGGGTAACATCCAATAAGATTTACTATAGGATTTACTTTCTTTTCGCTTCTATAGTTTAATAGAACTTTAATGTCAAAATTAAACATGTTTTATTTTAGCAAGTGTATTTTTTTTACTATAAATGCCCTGCTCCTAATCAATTTCCAAAGAATATTTTCATATTTTTTTTTCATTACTTTTATTTCCATTGGTAAGAATTCAGAAGTACCTCTATATTAGTTCCAAACTAACATCACACAAAACAAAGTTCTCTCTTGTGTTATATTCCTGGTGAGAAAGTGCTTCCTTTTTTGGGCATTGTAGGCATTGGGAAACATCATCCAGACTGCTTAAGTTACATTTAAGCTGTCTCCTCATAATTTTAGATTTTATTTTCAATTGTGTTTTGAAATTATTTAAGTAATAGCTACTGCTCAGTATTCTAAAACTGAGTGAATTGAGTGATTTTAGCCCTGATTAATATTTTGATTTGTATCATTAAATAAATGTACAACTTAATAGGCTCTATAAAATTCAGTATAAACAATAAGTATCTACAAAATTACACTCTCCTGGCTTATCATGAATATGCTGAATGGGAGTTTAAACAAAAATCACACCCTTTGCTATGCAGAGGCTCTCACATACATATGTTAATTAAAAAGCACACCCATTTGTCTGAATGACTAATTGCATAACTCCTATTTTGGTCAAAACAAACAAAATGCCCTCTCAAATGTGATTGGCTGGGAACTGCACTGCTTTTGCTTATAAAAGACTACAAATGCCAGCACAGTTAGATGAACTTCAGACATAAACCAAGGACAAACATTCCAAGACAATAACATTTCTGAATGGGTAGGTAAGCATACAACTTCATTTTTTCTACATATGGATCTTCTTGAAAATACAAGCATTCAATATCATACAGAGGCTCTTTGATGATTTAGACTAGATCAGACATAAGTTTCTGTTTTAATTATATTATAGCTATATTAAACATCTGAAACTCAATGATTTTCATTGTTTTATTATTATTATCATCATCATCACTTAAACTTACTTCTATATTAATTCCAAGCTGACATCAGCTAAAACGAAGCTCTCTCGTGTTACATTTCTGTTGAGAAAGTGCTTCCTGTTTTGGGCATTGTAAGCATTGGGTAACATCTAGTAAGATTTACTATAGGATTTACTTTCTTTTCGCTTCTATAGTTTAATAGAACTTTAATGTCAAAATTAAACATGTTTTATTTTAGCAAGTGTATTTTTTTTACTATAAATGCCCTGCTCATAATCAATTTCCAAAGAATATTTTCAAATTTTTTTTTTTCACTACTTTTATTTCCATTGGTAAGAATTTAGAAGTACCTCTATATCAGTTTCAAACTAACATCACACAAAACAAAGTTCTCTCTTGTGTTATATTCCTGGTGAGAAAGTGCTTCCTTTTTTGGGCATTGTAGGCATTGGGAAACATCATCCAGACTGCTTAAGTTACATTTAAGCTGTCTCCTCATAATTTTAGATTTTATTTTCAATTGTGTTTTGAAATTATTTAAGTAATAGCTACTGCTCAGTATTCTAAAACTGAGTGAATTGAGTGATTTTAGCCCTGATTAATATTTTGATTTGTATCATTAAATAAATGTACAACTTAATAGGCTCTATAAAATTCAGTATCAACAATAAGTATCTACAAAATTCAACTCTCCTGGCTTATCATGAATATGCTGAATGGGAGTTTAAACAAAAATCACACCCTTTGCTATGCAGAGGCTCTCACATACATATGTTAATTAAAAAGCACACCCATTTGTCTGAATGACTAATTGCATAACTCCTATTTTGGTCAAAACAAACAAAATGCCCTCTCAAATGTGATTGGCTGGGAACTGCACTGCTTTTGCTTATAAAAGACTACAAATGCCAGCATAGTTAGATGAACTTGAGACATAAACCAAGGACAAACATTCCAAGACAATAACATTTCTGAATGGGTAGGTAAGCATACAACTTCAGTTTTTCTACATATGGATCTTCTTGAAAATACAAGCATTCAATATCATACAGAGGCTCTTTGATGATTTAGACTAGATCAGACATAAGTTTCTGTTTTAATTATATTATAGCTATATTAAACATCTGAAACTCAATGATTTTCATTGTTTTATTATTATCATCATCATCACTTAAACTTACTTCTATATTAATTCCAAGCTGACATCAGCTAAAACGAAGCTCTCTCGTGTTAAATTTCTGTTGAGAAAGTGCTTCCTGTTTTGGGCATTGTAAGCATTGGGTAACATCCAGTAAGATTTACTATAGGATTTACTTTCTTTTCGCTTCTATAGTTTAATAGAACTTTAATGTCAAAATTAAACATGTTTTATTTTAGCAAGTGTATTTTTTTTACTATAAATGCCCTGCTCATAATCAATTTCCAAAGAATATTTTCAAATTTTTTTTTTCATTACTTTTATTTCCATTGGTAAGAATTTAGAAGTACCTCTATATCAGTTCCAAACTAACATCACACAAAACAAAGTTCTCTCTTGTGTTATATTCCTGGTGAGAAAGTGCTTCCTTTTTTGGGCATTGTAGGCATTGGGAAACATCATCCAGACTGCTTAAGTTACATTTAAGCTGTCTCCTCATAATTTTAGATTTTATTTTCAATTGTGTTTTGAAATTGTTTAAGTAATAGCTACTGCTCAGTATTCTAAAACTGAGTGAATTGAGTGATTTAGCCATGATTAATATTTTGATTTGTATCATTAAATAAATGTACAACTTAATAGGCTCTATAAAATTCAGTATAAACAATAAGTATCTACAAAATTACACTCTCCTGGCTTATCATGAATATGCTGAATGGGAGTTTAAACAAAAATCACACCCTTTGCTATGCAGAGGCTCTCACATACATATGTTAATTAAAAAGCACACCCATTTGTCCGAATGACTAATTGCATAACTCCTATTTTGGTCAAAACAAACAAAATGCCCTCTCAAATGTGATTGGCTGGGAACTGCACTGCTTTTGCTTATAAAAGACTACAAATGCCAGCACAGTTAGATGAACTTGAGACATAAACCAAGGACAAACATTCCAAGACAATAACATTTCTGAATGGGTAGGTAAGCATACAACTTCATTTTTTCTACATATGGATCTTCTTGAAAATACAAGCATTCAATATCATACAGAGGCTCTTTGATGATTTAGACTAGATCAGACATAAGTTTCTGTTTTAATTATATTATAGCTATATTAAACATCTGAAACTCAATGATTTTCATTGTTTTATTATTATCATCATCATTGCTTAAACTTACTTCTATATTAATTCCAAGCTGACATCACCTAAAACGAAGCTCTCTCTTGTGTTACATTTCTGTTGAGAAAGTGCTTCCTGTTTTGGGCATTGTAAGCATTGGGTAACATCTACTAAGATTTACTATAGGATTTACTTTCTTTTCGCTTTTATAGTTTCATAGAACTTTAATGTCAAAATTAAACATGTTTTATTTTAGCAAGTGTATTTTTTACTATAAATGCCCTGCTCATAATCAATTTCCAAAGAATATTTTCATTTTTTTTTTCATTAGTTTTATTACCATTGGTAAGAATTCAGAAGTACCTCTATATTAATTCCAAGCTGACATCACCTAAAACGAAGCTCTCTCTTGTGTTACATTTCTGTTGAGAAAGTGCTTCCTGTTTTAGGCATTGTAAGCATTGGGTAAAAACAGTCAGATTTACTATATAACTTACAATACTTTCTTTTATTTACTAAAGTTTAATAGAACTTTAATGTCAGAATTGAACATGAGATTCATTTAGCAAGTGATTTTTTAATATAAATTTCTTGCTCATAATCCATTTCAAAATGACTTTTTTTTTTTTTCATTACATTTATTATTACCATTGGTACGAATTCAGATGTACCTCTATATTAATTCCAAGCTGACATCACCTAAAACGAAGCTCTCTCTTGTGTTACATTTCTGTTGAGAAAGTGCTTCCTGTTTTGGGCATTGTAAGCATTGGGTAACATCTAGTAAGATTTACTATAGGATTTACTTTCTTTTCGCTTCTATAGTTTAATAGAACTTTAATGTCAAAATTAAACATGTTTTATTTTAGCAAGTGTATTTTTTACTATAAATGCCCTGCTCATAATCAATTTCCAAAGAATATTTTCATTTTTTTTTTTCATTACTTTTATTTCCATTGGTAAGAATTTAGAAGTACCTCTATATCAGTTCCAAACTAACATCACACAAAACAAAGTTCTCTCTTGTGTTATATTCCTGGTGAGAAAGTGCTTCCTTTTTTGGGCATTGTAGGCATTGGGAAACATCATCCAGACTGCTTAAGTTACATTTAAGCTGTCTCCTCATAATTTTAGATTTTATTTTCAATTGTGTTTTGAAATTGTTTAAGTAATAGCTACTGCTCAGTATTCTAAAACTGAGTGAATTGAGTGATTTTAGCCATGATTAATATTTTGATTTGTATCATTAAATAAATGTACAACTTAATAGGCTCTATAAAATTCAGTATAAACAATAAGTATCTACAAAATTCAACTCTCCTGGCTTATCATGAATATGCTGAATGGAAGTTTAAACAAAAATCACACCTTTGCTATGCAGAGGCTCTCACATACATATGTTAATTAAAAAGCACACCCATTTGTCTGAATGACTAATTGCATAACTCCTATTTTGGTCAAAACAAACAAAATGCCCTCTCAAATGTGATTGGCTGGGAACTGCACTGCTTTTGCTTATAAAAGACTACAAATGCCAGCACAGTTAGATGAACTTGAGACATAAACCAAGGACAAACATTCCAAGACAATAACATTTCTGAATGGGTAGGTAAGCATACAACTTCATTTTTTCTACATATGGATCTTCTTGAAAATACAAGCATTCAATATCATACAGAGGCTCTTTGATGATTTAGACTAGATCAGACATAAGTTTCTGTTTTAATTATATTATAGCTATATTAAACATCTGAAACTCAATGATTTTCATTGTTTTATTATTATCATCATCATCATTGCTTAAACTTACTTCTATATTAATTCCAAGCTGACATCACCTAAAACGAAGCTCTCTCTTGTGTTACATTTCTGTTGAGAAAGTGCTTCCTGTTTTGGGCATTGTAAGCATTGGGTAACATCTACTAAGATTTACTATAGGATTTACTTTCTTTTCGCTTTTATAGTTTCATAGAACTTTAATGTCAAAATTAAACATGTTTTATTTTAGCAAGTGTATTTTTTACTATAAATGCCCTGCTCATAATCAATTTCCAAAGAATATTTTCATTTTTTTTTCATTAGTTTTATTACCATTGGTAAGAATTCAGAAGTACCTCTATATTAATTCCAAGCTGACATCACCTAAAACGAAGCTCTCTCTTGTGTTACATTTCTGTTGAGAAAGTGCTTCCTGTTTTAGGCATTGTAAGCATTGGGTAACATCCAGTAAGATTTACTATAGGATTTACTTTCTTTTCGCTTCTATAGTTTAATAGAACTTTAATGTCAAAATTAAACATGTTTTATTTTAGCAAGTGTATTTTTTTTACTATAAATGCCCTGCTCATAATCAATTTCCAAAGAATATTTTCATATTTTTTTTTTCATTACTTTTATTTCCATTGGTAAGAATTTAGAAGTACCTCTATATCAGTTCCAAACTAACATCACACAAAACAAAGTTCTCTCTTGTGTTATATTCCTGGTGAGAAAGTGCTTCCTTTTTTGGGCATTGTAGGCATTGGGAAACATCATCCAGACTGCTTAAGTTACATTTAAGCTGTCTCCTCATAATTTTAGATTTTATTTTCAATTGTGTTTTGAAATTGTTTAAGTAATAGCTACTGCTCAGTATTCTAAAACTGAGTGAATTGAGTGATTTTAGCCATGATTAATATTTTGATTTGTATCATTAAATAAATGTACAACTTAATAGGCTCTATAAAATTCAGTATAAACAATAAGTATCTACAAAATTCAACTCTCCTGGCTTATCATGAATATGCTGAATGGGAGTTTAAACAAAAATCACACCTTTGCTATGCAGAGGCTCTCACATACATATGTTAATTAAAAAGCACACCCATTTGTCTGAATGACTAATTGCATAACTCCTATTTTGGTCAAAACAAACAAAATGCCCTCTCAAATGTGATTGGCTGGGAACTGCACTGCTTTTGCTTATAAAAGACTACAAATGCCAGCACAGTTAGATGAACTTGAGACATAAACCAAGGACAAACATTCCAAGACAATAACATTTCTGAATGGGTAGGTAAGCATACAACTTCATTTTTTCTACATATGGATCTTCTTGAAAATACAAGCATTCAATATCATACAGAGGCTCTTTGATGATTTAGACTAGATCAGACATAAGTTTCTAGTTTAATTATATTATAGCTATATTAAACATCTGAAACTCAATGATTTTCATTGTTTTATTATTATCATCATCATTGCTTAAACTTACTTCTATATTAATTCCAAGCTGACATCACCTAAAACGAAGCTCTCTCGTGTTACATTTCTGTTGAGAAAGTGCTTCCTGTTTTGGGCATTGTAAGCATTGGGTAACATCCAGTAAGATTTACTATAGGATTTACTTTCTTTTCGCTTTTATAGTTTCATAGAACTTTAATGTCAAAATTAAACATGTTTTATTTTAGCAAGTGTATTTTTTACTATAAATGCCCTGCTCATAATCAATTTCCAAAGAATATTTTCATTTTTTTTTCATTAGTTTTATTACCATTGGTAAGAATTCAGAAGTACCTCTATATTAATTCCAAGCTGACATCACCTAAAACGAAGCTCTCTCTTGTGTTACATTTCTGTTGAGAAAGTGCTTCCTGTTTTAGGCATTGTAAGCATTGGGTAAAAAACAGTCAGATTTACTATATAACTTACAATACTTTCTTTTATTTACTAAAGTTTAATAGAACTTTAATGTCAGAATTGAACATGAGATTCATTTAGCAAGTGATTTTTTAATATAAATTTCTTGCTCATAATCCATTTCAAAATGACATTTTTTTTTTTCATTACATTTATTATTACCATTGGTACGAATTCAGATGTACCTCTATATTAATTCCAAGCTGACATCACCTAAAATGAAGCTCTCTCTTGTGTTACATTTCTGTTGAGAGAGTGCTTCCTGTTTTAGGCATTGTAAGCATTGGGTAACATCCAGTAAGATTTACTATAGGATTTACTTTCTTTTCGCTTCTATAATTTAAAAGAACTTTAATGTCAAAATTAAACATGTTTTATTTTAGCAAGTGTATTTTTTTTACTATAAATGCCCTGCTCCTAATCAATTTCCAAAGAATATTTTCATATTTTTTTTTTCATTACTTTTATTTCCATTGGTAAGAATTCAGAAGTACCTCTATATTAGTTCCAAACTAACATCACACAAAACAAAGTTCTCTCTTGTGTTATATTCCTGGTGAGAAAGTGCTTCCTTTTTTGGGCATTGTAGGCATTGGGAAACATCATCCAGACTGCTTAAGTTACATTTAAGCTGTCTCCTCAATTTTAGATTTTATTTTCAATTGTGTTTTGAAATTGTTTAAGTAATAGCTACTGCTCAGTATTCTAAAACTGAGTGCATTGAGTGATTTTAGCCCTGATTAATATTTTGATTTGTATCATTAAATAAATGTACAACTTAATATGCTCTATAAAATTCAGTATAAACAATAAGTATCTACAAAATTCAACTCTCCTGGCTTATCATGAATATGCTGAATGGGAGTTTAAACAAAAATCACACCCTTTGCTATGCAGAGGCTCTCACATACATATGTTAATTAAAAAGCACACCCATTTGTCTGAATGACTAATTGCATAACTCCTATTTTGGTCAAAACAAACAAAATGCCCTCTCAAATGTGATTGGCTGGGAACTGCACTGCTTTTGCTTATAAAAGACTACAAATGCCAGCATAGTTAGATGAACTTGAGACATAAACCAAGGACAAACATTCCAAGACAATAACATTTCTGAATGGGTAGGTAAGCATACAACTTCAGTTTTTCTACATATGGATCTTTTTGAAAATACAAGCATTCAATATCATACAGAGGCTCTTTGATGATTTAGACTAGATCAGACATAAGTTTCTGTTTTAATTATATTATAGCTATATTAAACATCTGAAACTCAATGATTTTCATTGTTTTATTATTATCATCATCATCACTTAAACTTACTTCTATATTAATTCCAAGCTGACATCAGCTAAAACGAAGCTCTCTCTTGTGTTACATTTCTGTTGAGAAAGTGCTTCCTGTTTTGGGCATTGTAAGCATTGGGTAACATCTACTAAGATTTACTATAGGATTTACTTTCTTTTCGCTTTTATAGTTTCATAGAACTTTAATGTCAAAATTAAACATGTTTTATTTTAGCAAGTGTATTTTTTACTATAAATGCCCTGCTCATAATCAATTTCCAAAGAATATTTTCATATTTTTTTTTTCATTACTTTTATTTCCATTGGTAAGAATTCAGAAGTACCTCTATATTAATTCCAAGCTGACATCACCTAAAACGAAGCTCTCTCTTGTGTTACATTTCTGTTGAGAAAGTGCTTCCTGTTTTAGGCATTGTTAGCATTGGGTAAAAAACAGTCAGATTTACTATATAACTTACAATACTTTCTTTTATTTAATAAAGTTTAATAGAACTTTAATGTCAGAATTGAACATGAGATTCATTTAGCAAGTGATTTTTTAATATAAATTTCTTGCTCATAATCCATTTCAAAATGACATTTTCATGTTTTTTTTTCATTACATTTATTATTACCATTGGTAAGAATTCAGATGTACCTCTATATTAATTCCAAGCTGACATCACCTAAAACGAAGCTCTCTCTTGTGTTACATTTCTGTTGAGAAAGTGCTTCCTGTTTTGGGCATTGTAAGCATTGGGTAACATCCAATAAGATTTACTATAGGATTTACTTTCTTTTCGCTTCTATAGTTTAATAGAACTTTAATGTCAAAATTAAACATGTTTTATTTTAGCAAGTGTATTTTTTTTACTATAAATGCCCTGCTCATAATCAATTTCCAAAGAATATTTTCATTTTTTTTTCATTAGTTTTATTACCATTGGTAAGAATTCAGAAGTACCTCTATATTAATTCCAAGCTGACATCACCTAAAACGAAGCTCTCTCTTGTGTTACATTTCTGTTGAGAAAGTGCTTCCTGTTTTAGGCATTGTAAGCATTGGGTAACATCCAGTAAGATTTACTATAGGATTTACTTTCTTTTCGCTTCTATAGTTTAATAGAACTTTAATGTCAAAATTAAACATGTTTTATTTTAGCAAGTGTATTTTTTTTACTATAAATGCCCTGCTCATAATCAATTTCCAAAGAATATTTTCATATTTTTTTTTTCATTACTTTTATTTCCATTGGTAAGAATTTAGAAGTACCTCTATATCAGTTCCAAACTAACATCACACAAAACAAAGTTCTCTCTTGTGTTATATTCCTGGTGAGAAAGTGCTTCCTTTTTTGGGCATTGTAGGCATTGGGAAACATCATCCAGACTGCTTAAGTTACATTTAAGCTGTCTCCTCATAATTTTAGATTTTATTTTCAATTGTGTTTTGAAATTGTTTAAGTAATAGCTACTGCTCAGTATTCTAAAACTGAGTGAATTGAGTGATTTTAGCCATGATTAATATTTTGATTTGTATCATTAAATAAATGTACAACTTAATAGGCTCTATAAAATTCAGTATAAACAATAAGTATCTACAAAATTCAACTCTCCTGGCTTATCATGAATATGCTGAATGGGAGTTTAAACAAAAATCACACCTTTGCTATGCAGAGGCTCTCACATACATATGTTAATTAAAAAGCACACCCATTTGTCTGAATGACTAATTGCATAACTCCTATTTTGGTCAAAACAAACAAAATGCCCTCTCAAATGTGATTGGCTGGGAACTGCACTGCTTTTGCTTATAAAAGACTACAAATGCCAGCACAGTTAGATGAACTTGAGACATAAACCAAGGACAAACATTCCAAGACAATAACATTTCTGAATGGGTAGGTAAGCATACAACTTCATTTTTTCTACATATGGATCTTCTTGAAAATACAAGCATTCAATATCATACAGAGGCTCTTTGATGATTTAGACTAGATCAGACATAAGTTTCTGTTTTAATTATATTATAGCTATATTAAACATCTGAAACTCAATGATTTTCATTGTTTTATTATTATCATCATCATCATTGCTTAAACTTACTTCTATATTAATTCCAAGCTGACATCACCTAAAACGAAGCTCTCTCTTGTGTTACATTTCTGTTGAGAAAGTGCTTCCTGTTTTGGGCATTGTAAGCATTGGGTAACATCTACTAAGATTTACTATAGGATTTACTTTCTTTTCGCTTTTATAGTTTCATAGAACTTTAATGTCAAAATTAAACATGTTTTATTTTAGCAAGTGTATTTTTTACTATAAATGCCCTGCTCATAATCAATTTCCAAAGAATATTTTCATTTTTTTTCATTAGTTTTATTACCATTGGTAAGAATTCAGAAGTACCTCTATATTAATTCCAAGCTGACATCACCTAAAACGAAGCTCTCTCTTGTGTTACATTTCTGTTGAGAAAGTGCTTCCTGTTTTAGGCATTGTAAGCATTGGGTAACATCCAGTAAGATTTACTATAGGATTTACTTTCTTTTCGCTTCTATAGTTTAATAGAACTTTAATGTCAAAATTAAACATGTTTTATTTTAGCAAGTGTATTTTTTTTACTATAAATGCCCTGCTCATAATCAATTTCCAAAGAATATTTTCATATTTTTTTTTTCATTACTTTTATTTCCATTGGTAAGAATTTAGAAGTACCTCTATATCAGTTCCAAACTAACATCACACAAAACAAAGTTCTCTCTTGTGTTATATTCCTGGTGAGAAAGTGCTTCCTTTTTTGGGCATTGTAGGCATTGGGAAACATCATCCAGACTGCTTAAGTTACATTTAAGCTGTCTCCTCATAATTTTAGATTTTATTTTCAATTGTGTTTTGAAATTGTTTAAGTAATAGCTACTGCTCAGTATTCTAAAACTGAGTGAATTGAGTGATTTTAGCCATGATTAATATTTTGATTTGTATCATTAAATAAATGTACAACTTAATAGGCTCTATAAAATTCAGTATAAACAATAAGTATCTACAAAATTCAACTCTCCTGGCTTATCATGAATATGCTGAATGGGAGTTTAAACAAAAATCACACCTTTGCTATGCAGAGGCTCTCACATACATATGTTAATTAAAAAGCACACCCATTTGTCTGAATGACTAATTGCATAACTCCTATTTTGGTCAAAACAAACAAAATGCCCTCTCAAATGTGATTGGCTGGGAACTGCACTGCTTTTGCTTATAAAAGACTACAAATGCCAGCACAGTTAGATGAACTTGAGACATAAACCAAGGACAAACATTCCAAGACAATAACATTTCTGAATGGGTAGGTAAGCATACAACTTCATTTTTTCTACATATGGATCTTCTTGAAAATACAAGCATTCAATATCATACAGAGGCTCTTTGATGATTTAGACTAGATCAGACATAAGTTTCTAGTTTAATTATATTATAGCTATATTAAACATCTGAAACTCAATGATTTTCATTGTTTTATTATTATCATCATCATTGCTTAAACTTACTTCTATATTAATTCCAAGCTGACATCACCTAAAACGAAGCTCTCTCGTGTTACATTTCTGTTGAGAAAGTGCTTCCTGTTTTGGGCATTGTAAGCATTGGGTAACATCCAGTAAGATTTACTATAGGATTTACTTTCTTTTCGCTTTTATAGTTTCATAGAACTTTAATGTCAAAATTAAACATGTTTTATTTTAGCAAGTGTATTTTTTACTATAAATGCCCTGCTCATAATCAATTTCCAAAGAATATTTTCATTTTTTTTTCATTAGTTTTATTACCATTGGTAAGAATTCAGAAGTACCTCTATATTAATTCCAAGCTGACATCACCTAAAACGAAGCTCTCTCTTGTGTTACATTTCTGTTGAGAAAGTGCTTCCTGTTTTAGGCATTGTAAGCATTGGGTAAAAAACAGTCAGATTTACTATATAACTTACAATACTTTCTTTTATTTACTAAAGTTTAATAGAACTTTAATGTCAGAATTGAACATGAGATTCATTTAGCAAGTGATTTTTTAATATAAATTTCTTGCTCATAATCCATTTCAAAATGACATTTTTTTTTTTTTCATTACATTTATTATTACCATTGGTACGAATTCAGATGTACCTCTATATTAATTCCAAGCTGACATCACCTAAAACGAAGCTCTCTCTTGTGTTACATTTCTGTTGAGAGAGTGCTTCCTGTTTTAGGCATTGTAAGCATTGGGTAACATCCAGTAAGATTTACTATAGGATTTACTTTCTTTTTGCTTCTATAATTTAAAAGAACTTTAATGTCAAAATTAAACATGTTTTATTTTAGCAAGTGTATTTTTTTTACTATAAATGCCCTGCTCCTAATCAATTTCCAAAGAATATTTTCATATTTTTTTTTTCATTACTTTTATTTCCATTGGTAAGAATTCAGAAGTACCTCTATATTAGTTCCAAACTAACATCACACAAAACAAAGTTCTCTCTTGTGTTATATTCCTGGTGAGAAAGTGCTTCCTTTTTTGGGCATTGTAGGCATTGGGAAACATCATCCAGACTGCTTAAGTTACATTTAAGCTGTCTCCTCAATTTTAGATTTTATTTTCAATTGTGTTTTGAAATTGTTTAAGTAATAGCTACTGCTCAGTATTCTAAAACTGAGTGAATTGAGTGATTTTAGCCCTGATTAATATTTTGATTTGTATCATTAAATAAATGTACAACTTAATAGGCTCTATAAAATTCAGTATAAACAATAAGTATCTACAAAATTCAACTCTCCTGGCTTATCATGAATATGCTGAATGGGAGTTTAAACAAAAATCACACCCTTTGCTATGCAGAGGCTCTCACATACATATGTTAATTAAAAAGCACACCCATTTGTCTGAATGACTAATTGCATAACTCCTATTTTGGTCAAAACAAACAAAATGCCCTCTCAAATGTGATTGGCTGGGAACTGCACTGCTTTTGCTTATAAAAGACTACAAATGCCAGCATAGTTAGATGAACTTGAGACATAAACCAAGGACAAACATTCCAAGACAATAACATTTCTGAATGGGTAGGTAAGCATACAACTTCAGTTTTTCTACATATGGATCTTCTTGAAAATACAAGCATTCAATATCATACAGAGGCTCTTTGATGATTTAGACTAGATCAGACATAAGTTTCTGTTTTAATTATATTATAGCTATATTAAACATCTGAAACTCAATGATTTTCATTGTTTTATTATTATCATCATCATCACTTAAACTTACTTCTATATTAATTCCAAGCTGACATCAGCTAAAACGAAGCTCTCTCTTGTGTTACATTTCTGTTGAGAAAGTGCTTCCTGTTTTGGGCATTGTAAGCATTGGGTAACATCTACTAAGATTTACTATAGGATTTACTTTCTTTTCGCTTTTATAGTTTCATAGAACTTTAATGTCAAAATTAAACATGTTTTATTTTAGCAAGTGTATTTTTTACTATAAATGCCCTGCTCATAATCAATTTCCAAAGAATATTTTCATATTTTTTTTTTCATTACTTTTATTTCCATTGGTAAGAATTCAGAAGTACCTCTATATTAATTCCAAGCTGACATCACCTAAAACGAAGCTCTCTCTTGTGTTACATTTCTGTTGAGAAAGTGCTTCCTGTTTTAGGCATTGTTAGCATTGGGTAAAAAACAGTCAGATTTACTATATAACTTACAATACTTTCTTTTATTTAATAAAGTTTAATAGAACTTTAATGTCAGAATTGAACATGAGATTCATTTAGCAAGTGATTTTTTAATATAAATTTCTTGCTCATAATCCATTTCAAAATGACATTTTCATGTTTTTTTTTCATTACATTTATTATTACCATTGGTAAGAATTCAGATGTACCTCTATATTAATTCCAAGCTGACATCACCTAAAACGAAGCTCTCTCTTGTGTTACATTTCTGTTGAGAAAGTGCTTCCTGTTTTGGGCATTGTAAGCATTGGGTAACATCCAATAAGATTTACTATAGGATTTACTTTCTTTTCGCTTCTATAGTTTAATAGAACTTTAATGTCAAAATTAAACATGTTTTATTTTAGCAAGTGTATTTTTTTTACTATAAATGCCCTGCTCCTAATCAATTTCCAAAGAATATTTTCATATTTTTTTTTCATTACTTTTATTTCCATTGGTAAGAATTCAGAAGTACCTCTATATTAGTTCCAAACTAACATCACACAAAACAAAGTTCTCTCTTGTGTTATATTCCTGGTGAGAAAGTGCTTCCTTTTTTGGGCATTGTAGGCATTGGGAAACATCATCCAGACTGCTTAAGTTACATTTAAGCTGTCTCCTCATAATTTTAGATTTTATTTTCAATTGTGTTTTAAAATTATTTAAGTAATAGCTACTGCTCAGTATTCTAAAACTGAGTGAATTGAGTGATTTTAGCCCTGATTAATATTTTGATTTGTATCATTAAATAAATGTACAACTTAATAGGCTCTATAAAATTCAGTATAAACAATAAGTATCTACAAAATTACACTCTCCTGGCTTATCATGAATATGCTGAATGGGAGTTTAAACAAAAATCACACCCTTTGCTATGCAGAGGCTCTCACATACATATGTTAATTAAAAAGCACACCCATTTGTCTGAATGACTAATTGCATAACTCCTATTTTGGTCAAAACAAACAAAATGCCCTCTCAAATGTGATTGGCTGGGAACTGCACTGCTTTTGCTTATAAAAGACTACAAATGCCAGCACAGTTAGATGAACTTGAGACATAAACCAAGGACAAACATTCCAAGACAATAACATTTCTGAATGGGTAGGTAAGCATACAACTTCATTTTTTCTACATATGGATCTTCTTGAAAATACAAGCATTCAATATCATACAGAGGCTCTTTGATGATTTAGACTAGATCAGACATAAGTTTCTGTTTTAATTATATTATAGCTATATTAAACATCTGAAACTCAATGATTTTCATTGTTTTATTATTATTATCATCATCATCACTTAAACTTACTTCTATATTAATTCCAAGCTGACATCAGCTAAAACGAAGCTCTCTCGTGTTACATTTCTGTTGAGAAAGTGCTTCCTGTTTTGGGCATTGTAAGCATTGGGTAACATCTAGTAAGATTTACTATAGGATTTACTTTCTTTTCGCTTCTATAGTTTAATAGAACTTTAATGTCAAAATTAAACATGTTTTATTTTAGCAAGTGTATTTTTTTACTATAAATGCCCTGCTCATAATCAATTTCCAAAGAATATTTTCAAATTTTTTTTTTCATTACTTTTATTTCCATTGGTAAGAATTTAGAAGTACCTCTATATCAGTTCCAAACTAACATCACACAAACCAAAGTTCTCTCTTGTGTTATATTCCTGGTGAGAAAGTGCTTCCTTTTTTGGGCATTGTAGGCATTGGGAAACATCATCCAGACTGCTTAAGTTACATTTAAGCTGTCTCCTCATAATTTTAGATTTTATTTTCAATTGTGTTTTGAAATTATTTAAGTAATAGCTACTGCTCAGTATTCTAAAACTGAGTGAATTGAGTGATTTTAGCCCTGATTAATATTTTGATTTGTATCATTAAATAAATGTACAACTTAATAGGCTCTATAAAATTCAGTATCAACAATAAGTATCTACAAAATTCAACTCTCCTGGCTTATCATGAATATGCTGAATGGGAGTTTAAACAAAAATCACACCCTTTGCTATGCAGAGGCTCTCACATACATATGTTAATTAAAAAGCACACCCATTTGTCTGAATGACTAATTGCATAACTCCTATTTTGGTCAAAACAAACAAAATGCCCTCTCAAATGTGATTGGCTGGGAACTGCACTGCTTTTGCTTATAAAAGACTACAAATGCCAGCATAGTTAGATGAACTTGAGACATAAACCAAGGACAAACATTCCAAGACAATAACATTTCTGAATGGGTAGGTAAGCATACAACTTCAGTTTTTCTACATATGGATCTTCTTGAAAATACAAGCATTCAATATCATACAGAGGCTCTTTGATGATTTAGACTAGATCAGACATAAGTTTCTGTTTTAATTATATTATAGCTATATTAAACATCTGAAACTCAATGATTTTCATTGTTTTATTATTATCATCATCATCACTTAAACTTACTTCTATATTAATTCCAAGCTGACATCAGCTAAAACGAAGCTCTCTCGTGTTACATTTCTGTTGAGAAAGTGCTTCCTGTTTTGGGCATTGTAAGCATTGGGTAACATCTACTAAGATTTACTATAGGATTTACTTTCTTTTCGCTTTTATAGTTTCATAGAACTTTAATGTCAAAATTAAACATGTTTTATTTTAGCAAGTGTATTTTTTACTATAAATGCCCTGCTCATAATCAATTTCCAAAGAATATTTTCATTTTTTTTTCATTAGTTTTATTACCATTGGTAAGAATTCAGAAGTACCTCTATATTAATTCCAAGCTGACATCACCTAAAACGAAGCTCTCTCTTGTGTTACATTTCTGTTGAGAAAGTGCTTCCTGTTTTAGGCATTGTAAGCATTGGGTAACATCCAGTAAGATTTACTATAGGATTTACTTTCTTTTCGCTTCTATAGTTTAATAGAACTTTAATGTCAAAATTAAACATGTTTTATTTTAGCAAGTGTATTTTTTTTACTATAAATGCCCTGCTCATAATCAATTTCCAAAGAATATTTTCATTTTTTTTTTCATTAGTTTTATTACCATTGGTAAGAATTCAGAAGTACCTCTATATTAATTCCAAGCTGACATCACCTAAAACGAAGCTCTCTCTTGTGTTACATTTCTGTTGAGAAAGTGCTTCCTGTTTTAGGCATTGTAAGCATTGGGTAAAAAACAGTCAGATTTACTATATAACTTACAATACTTTCTTTTATTTACTAAAGTTTAATAGAACTTTAATGTCAGAATTGAACATGAGATTCATTTAGCAAGTGATTTTTTAATATACATTTCTTGCTCATAATCCATTTCAAAATGACATTTTTTTTTTTTCATTACATTTATTATTACCATTGGTACGAATTCAGATGTACCTCTATATTAATTCCAAGCTGACATCACCTAAAACGAAGCTCTCTCTTGTGTTACATTTCTGTTGAGAGAGTGCTTCCTGTTTTAGGCATTGTAAGCATTGGGTAACATCCAGTAAGATTTACTATAGGATTTACTTTCTTTTCGCTTCTATAATTTAAAAGAACTTTAATGTCAAAATTAAACATGTTTTATTTTAGCAAGTGTATTTTTTTTACTATAAATGCCCTGCTCCTAATCAATTTCCAAAGAATATTTTCATATTTTTTTTTTTCATTACTTTTATTTCCATTGGTAAGAATTCAGAAGTACCTCTATATTAGTTCCAAACTAACATCACACAAAACAAAGTTCTCTCTTGTGTTATATTCCTGGTGAGAAAGTGCTTCCTTTTTTGGGCATTGTAGGCATTGGGAAACATCATCCAGACTGCTTAAGTTACATTTAAGCTGTCTCCTCAATTTTAGATTTTATTTTCAATTGTGTTTTGAAATTGTTTAAGTAATAGCTACTGCTCAGTATTCTAAAACTGAGTGAATTGAGTGATTTAATATTTTGATTTGTATCATTAAATAAATGTACAACTTAATAGGCTCTATAAAATTCAGTATAAACAATAAGTATCTACAAAATTCAACTCTCCTGGCTTATCATGAATATGCTGAATGGGAGTTTAAACAAAAATCACACCCTTTGCTATGCAGAGGCTCTCACATACATATGTTAATTAAAAAGCACACCCATTTGTCTGAATGACTAATTGCATAACTCCTATTTTGGTCAAAACAAACAAAATGCCCTCTCAAATGTGATTGGCTGGGAACTGCACTGCTTTTGCTTATAAAAGACTACAAATGCCAGCATAGTTAGATGAACTTAAGACATAAACCAAGGACAAACATTCCAAGACAATAACATTTCTGAATGGGTAGGTAAGCATACAACTTCAGTTTTTCTACATATGGATCTTCTTGAAAATACAAGCATTCAATATCATACAGAGGCTCTTTGATGATTTAGACTAGATCAGACATAAGTTTCTGTTTTAATTATATTATAGCTATATTAAACATCTGAAACTCAATGATTTTCATTGTTTTATTATTATCATCATCATCACTTAAACTTACTTCTATATTAATTCCAAGCTGACATCAGCTAAAACGAAGCTCTCTCGTGTTACATTTCTGTTGAGAAAGTGCTTCCTGTTTTGGGCATTGTAAGCATTGGGTAACATCCAGTAAGATTTACTATAGGATTTACTTTCTTTTCGCTTCTATAGTTTAATAGAACTTTAATGTCAAAATTAAACATGTTTTATTTTAGCAAGTGTATTTTTTTTACTATAAATGCCCTGCTCATAATCAATTTCCAAAGAATATTTTCAAATTTTTTTTTTCATTACTTTTATTTCCATTGGTAAGAATTTAGAAGTACCTCTATATCAGTTCCAAACTAACATCACACAAAACAAAGTTCTCTCTTGTGTTATATTCCTGGTGAGAAAGTGCTTCCTTTTTTGGGCATTGTAGGCATTGGGAAACATCATCCAGACTGCTTAAGTTACATTTAAGCTGTCTCCTCATAATTTTAGATTTTATTTTCAATTGTGTTTTGAAATTATTTAAGTAATAGCTACTGCTCAGTATTCTAAAACTGAGTGAATTGAGTGATTTTAGCCCTGATTAATATTTTGATTTGTATCATTAAATAAATGTACAACTTAATAGGCTCTATAAAATTCAGTATAAACAATAAGTATCTACAAAATTACACTCTCCTGGCTTATCATGAATATGCTGAATGGGAGTTTAAACAAAAATCACACCCTTTGCTATGCAGAGGCTCTCACATACATATGTTAATTAAAAAGCACACCCATTTGTCTGAATGACTAATTGCATAACTCCTATTTTGGTCAAAACAAACAAAATGCCCTCTCAAATGTGATTGGCTGGGAACTGCACTGCTTTTGCTTATAAAAGACTACAAATGCCAGCACAGTTAGATGAACTTGAGACATAAACCAAGGACAAACATTCCAAGACAATAACATTTCTGAATGGGTAGGTAAGCATACAACTTCATTTTTTCTACATATGGATCTTCTTGAAAATACAAGCATTCAATATCATACAGAGGCTCTTTGATGATTTAGACTAGATCAGACATAAGTTTCTGTTTTAATTATATTATAGCTATATTAAACATCTGAAACTCAATGATTTTCATTGTTTTATTATTATTATCATCATCATCACTTAAACTTACTTCTATATTAATTCCAAGCTGACATCAGCTAAAACGAAGCTCTCTCGTGTTACATTTCTGTTGAGAAAGTGCTTCCTGTTTTGGGCATTGTAAGCATTGGGTAACATCTAGTAAGATTTACTATAGGATTTACTTTCTTTTCGCTTCTATAGTTTAATAGAACTTTAATGTCAAAATTAAACATGTTTTATTTTAGCAAGTGTATTTTTTTACTATAAATGCCCTGCTCATAATCAATTTCCAAAGAATATTTTCAAATTTTTTTTTTTCATTACTTTTATTTCCATTGGTAAGAATTTAGAAGTACCTCTATATCAGTTCCAAACTAACATCACACAAACCAAAGTTCTCTCTTGTGTTATATTCCTGGTGAGAAAGTGCTTCCTTTTTTGGGCATTGTAGGCATTGGGAAACATCATCCAGACTGCTTAAGTTACATTTAAGCTGTCTCCTCATAATTTTAGATTTTATTTTCAATTGTGTTTTGAAATTATTTAAGTAATAGCTACTGCTCAGTATTCTAAAACTGAGTGAATTGAGTGATTTTAGCCCTGATTAATATTTTGATTTGTATCATTAAATAAATGTACAACTTAATAGGCTCTATAAAATTCAGTATCAACAATAAGTATCTACAAAATTCAACTCTCCTGGCTTATCATGAATATGCTGAATGGGAGTTTAAACAAAAATCACACCCTTTGCTATGCAGAGGCTCTCACATACATATGTTAATTAAAAAGCACACCCATTTGTCTGAATGACTAATTGCATAACTCCTATTTTGGTCAAAACAAACAAAATGCCCTCTCAAATGTGATTGGCTGGGAACTGCACTGCTTTTGCTTATAAAAGACTACAAATGCCAGCATAGTTAGATGAACTTGAGACATAAACCAAGGACAAACATTCCAAGACAATAACATTTCTGAATGGGTAGGTAAGCATACAACTTCAGTTTTTCTACATATGGATCTTCTTGAAAATACAAGCATTCAATATCATACAGAGGCTCTTTGATGATTTAGACTAGATCAGACATAAGTTTCTGTTTTAATTATATTATAGCTATATTAAACATCTGAAACTCAATGATTTTCATTGTTTTATTATTATCATCATCATCACTTAAACTTACTTCTATATTAATTCCAAGCTGACATCAGCTAAAACAAAGCTCTCTCGTGTTACATTTCTGTTGAGAAAGTGCTTCCTGTTTTGGGCATTGTAAGCATTGGGTAACATCTACTAAGATTTACTATAGGATTTACTTTCTTTTCGCTTTTATAGTTTCATAGAACTTTAATGTCAAAATTAAACATGTTTTATTTTAGCAAGTGTATTTTTTACTATAAATGCCCTGCTCATTATCAATTTCCAAAGAATATTTTCATTTTTTTTTCATTAGTTTTATTACCATTGGTAAGAATTCAGAAGTACCTCTATATTAATTCCAAGCTGACATCACCTAAAACGAAGCTCTCTCTTGTGTTACATTTCTGTTGAGAAAGTGCTTCCTGTTTTAGGCATTGTAAGCATTGGGTAACATCCAGTAAGATTTACTATAGGATTTACTTTCTTTTCGCTTCTATAGTTTAATAGAACTTTAATGTCAAAATTAAACATGTTTTATTTTAGCAAGTGTATTTTTTTTACTATAAATGCCCTGCTCATAATCAATTTCCAAAGAATATTTTCATATTTTTTTTTTCATTACTTTTATTTCCATTGGTAAGAATTTAGAAGTACCTCTATATCAGTTCCAAACTAACATCACACAAAACAAAGTTCTCTCTTGTGTTATATTCCTGGTGAGAAAGTGCTTCCTTTTTTGGGCATTGTAGGCATTGGGAAACATCATCCAGACTGCTTAAGTTACATTTAAGCTGTCTCCTCATAATTTTAGATTTTATTTTCAATTGTGTTTTGAAATTGTTTAAGTAATAGCTACTGCTCAGTATTCTAAAACTGAGTGAATTGAGTGATTTTAGCCATGATTAATATTTTGATTTGTATCATTAAATAAATGTACAACTTAATAGGCTCTATAAAATTCAGTATAAACAATAAGTATCTACAAAATTCAACTCTCCTGGCTTATCATGAATATGCTGAATGGGAGTTTAAACAAAAATCACACCTTTGCTATGCAGAGGCTCTCACATACATATGTTAATTAAAAAGCACACCCATTTGTCTGAATGACTAATTGCATAACTCCTATTTTGGTCAAAACAAACAAAATGCCCTCTCAAATGTGATTGGCTGGGAACTGCACTGCTTTTGCTTATAAAAGACTACAAATGCCAGCACAGTTAGATGAACTTGAGACATAAACCAAGGACAAACATTCCAAGACAATAACATTTCTGAATGGGTAGGTAAGCATACAACTTCATTTTTTCTACATATGGATCTTCTTGAAAATACAAGCATTCAATATCATACAGAGGCTCTTTGATGATTTAGACTAGATCAGACATAAGTTTCTGTTTTAATTATATTATAGCTATATTAAACATCTGAAACTCAATGATTTTCATTGTTTTATTATTATCATCATCATCATTGCTTAAACTTACTTCTATATTAATTCCAAGCTGACATCACCTAAAACGAAGCTCTCTCTTGTGTTACATTTCTGTTGAGAAAGTGCTTCCTGTTTTGGGCATTGTAAGCATTGGGTAACATCTACTAAGATTTACTATAGGATTTACTTTCTTTTCGCTTTTATAGTTTCATAGAACTTTAATGTCAAAATTAAACATGTTTTATTTTAGCAAGTGTATTTTTTACTATAAATGCCCTGCTCATAATCAATTTCCAAAGAATATTTTCATTTTTTTTCATTAGTTTTATTACCATTGGTAAGAATTCAGAAGTACCTCTATATTAATTCCAAGCTGACATCACCTAAAACGAAGCTCTCTCTTGTGTTACATTTCTGTTGAGAAAGTGCTTCCTGTTTTAGGCATTGTAAGCATTGGGTAACATCCAGTAAGATTTACTATAGGATTTACTTTCTTTTCGCTTCTATAGTTTAATAGAACTTTAATGTCAAAATTAAACATGTTTTATTTTAGCAAGTGTATTTTTTTTACTATAAATGCCCTGCTCATAATCAATTTCCAAAGAATATTTTCATATTTTTTTTTTCATTACTTTTATTTCCATTGGTAAGAATTTAGAAGTACCTCTATATCAGTTCCAAACTAACATCACACAAAACAAAGTTCTCTCTTGTGTTATATTCCTGGTGAGAAAGTGCTTCCTTTTTTGGGCATTGTAGGCATTGGGAAACATCATCCAGACTGCTTAAGTTACATTTAAGCTGTCTCCTCATAATTTTAGATTTTATTTTCAATTGTGTTTTGAAATTGTTTAAGTAATAGCTACTGCTCAGTATTCTAAAACTGAGTGAATTGAGTGATTTTAGCCATGATTAATATTTTGATTTGTATCATTAAATAAATGTACAACTTAATAGGCTCTATAAAATTCAGTATAAACAATAAGTATCTACAAAATTCAACTCTCCTGGCTTATCATGAATATGCTGAATGGGAGTTTAAACAAAAATCACACCTTTGCTATGCAGAGGCTCTCACATACATATGTTAATTAAAAAGCACACCCATTTGTCTGAATGACTAATTGCATAACTCCTATTTTGGTCAAAACAAACAAAATGCCCTCTCAAATGTGATTGGCTGGGAACTGCACTGCTTTTGCTTATAAAAGACTACAAATGCCAGCACAGTTAGATGAACTTGAGACATAAACCAAGGACAAACATTCCAAGACAATAACATTTCTGAATGGGTAGGTAAGCATACAACTTCATTTTTTCTACATATGGATCTTCTTGAAAATACAAGCATTCAATATCATACAGAGGCTCTTTGATGATTTAGACTAGATCAGACATAAGTTTCTAGTTTAATTATATTATAGCTATATTAAACATCTGAAACTCAATGATTTTCATTGTTTTATTATTATCATCATCATTGCTTAAACTTACTTCTATATTAATTCCAAGCTGACATCACCTAAAACGAAGCTCTCTCGTGTTACATTTCTGTTGAGAAAGTGCTTCCTGTTTTGGGCATTGTAAGCATTGGGTAACATCCAGTAAGATTTACTATAGGATTTACTTTCTTTTCGCTTTTATAGTTTCATAGAACTTTAATGTCAAAATTAAACATGTTTTATTTTAGCAAGTGTATTTTTTACTATAAATGCCCTGCTCATAATCAATTTCCAAAGAATATTTTCATTTTTTTTTCATTAGTTTTATTACCATTGGTAAGAATTCAGAAGTACCTCTATATTAATTCCAAGCTGACATCACCTAAAACGAAGCTCTCTCTTGTGTTACATTTCTGTTGAGAAAGTGCTTCCTGTTTTAGGCATTGTAAGCATTGGGTAAAAAACAGTCAGATTTACTATATAACTTACAATACTTTCTTTTATTTACTAAAGTTTAATAGAACTTTAATGTCAGAATTGAACATGAGATTCATTTAGCAAGTGATTTTTTAATATAAATTTCTTGCTCATAATCCATTTCAAAATGACATTTTTTTTTTTTTCATTACATTTATTATTACCATTGGTACGAATTCAGATGTACCTCTATATTAATTCCAAGCTGACATCACCTAAAACGAAGCTCTCTCTTGTGTTACATTTCTGTTGAGAGAGTGCTTCCTGTTTTAGGCATTGTAAGCATTGGGTAACATCCAGTAAGATTTACTATAGGATTTACTTTCTTTTTGCTTCTATAATTTAAAAGAACTTTAATGTCAAAATTAAACATGTTTTATTTTAGCAAGTGTATTTTTTTTACTATAAATGCCCTGCTCCTAATCAATTTCCAAAGAATATTTTCATATTTTTTTTTCATTACTTTTATTTCCATTGGTAAGAATTCAGAAGTACCTCTATATTAGTTCCAAACTAACATCACACAAAACAAAGTTCTCTCTTGTGTTATATTCCTGGTGAGAAAGTGCTTCCTTTTTTGGGCATTGTAGGCATTGGGAAACATCATCCAGACTGCTTAAGTTACATTTAAGCTGTCTCCTCAATTTTAGATTTTATTTTCAATTGTGTTTTGAAATTGTTTAAGTAATAGCTACTGCTCAGTATTCTAAAACTGAGTGAATTGAGTGATTTTAGCCCTGATTAATATTTTGATTTGTATCATTAAATAAATGTACAACTTAATAGGCTCTATAAAATTCAGTATAAACAATAAGTATCTACAAAATTCAACTCTCCTGGCTTATCATGAATATGCTGAATGGGAGTTTAAACAAAAATCACACCCTTTGCTATGCAGAGGCTCTCACATACATATGTTAATTAAAAAGCACACCCATTTGTCTGAATGACTAATTGCATAACTCCTATTTTGGTCAAAACAAACAAAATGCCCTCTCAAATGTGATTGGCTGGGAACTGCACTGCTTTTGCTTATAAAAGACTACAAATGCCAGCATAGTTAGATGAACTTGAGACATAAACCAAGGACAAACATTCCAAGACAATAACATTTCTGAATGGGTAGGTAAGCATACAACTTCAGTTTTTCTACATATGGATCTTCTTGAAAATACAAGCATTCAATATCATACAGAGGCTCTTTGATGATTTAGACTAGATCAGACATAAGTTTCTGTTTTAATTATATTATAGCTATATTAAACATCTGAAACTCAATGATTTTCATTGTTTTATTATTATCATCATCATCACTTAAACTTACTTCTATATTAATTCCAAGCTGACATCAGCTAAAACGAAGCTCTCTCTTGTGTTACATTTCTGTTGAGAAAGTGCTTCCTGTTTTGGGCATTGTAAGCATTGGGTAACATCTACTAAGATTTACTATAGGATTTACTTTCTTTTCGCTTTTATAGTTTCATAGAACTTTAATGTCAAAATTAAACATGTTTTATTTTAGCAAGTGTATTTTTTACTATAAATGCCCTGCTCATAATCAATTTCCAAAGAATATTTTCATATTTTTTTTTTCATTACTTTTATTTCCATTGGTAAGAATTCAGAAGTACCTCTATATTAATTCCAAGCTGACATCACCTAAAACGAAGCTCTCTCTTGTGTTACATTTCTGTTGAGAAAGTGCTTCCTGTTTTAGGCATTGTTAGCATTGGGTAAAAAACAGTCAGATTTACTATATAACTTACAATACTTTCTTTTATTTAATAAAGTTTAATAGAACTTTAATGTCAGAATTGAACATGAGATTCATTTAGCAAGTGATTTTTTAATATAAATTTCTTGCTCATAATCCATTTCAAAATGACATTTTCATGTTTTTTTTTCATTACATTTATTATTACCATTGGTAAGAATTCAGATGTACCTCTATATTAATTCCAAGCTGACATCACCTAAAACGAAGCTCTCTCTTGTGTTACATTTCTTTTGAGAAAGTGCTTCCTGTTTTGGGCATTGTAAGCATTGGGTAACATCCAATAAGATTTACTATAGGATTTACTTTCTTTTCGCTTCTATAGTTTAATAGAACTTTAATGTCAAAATTAAACATGTTTTATTTTAGCAAGTGTATTTTTTTTACTATAAATGCCCTGCTCCTAATCAATTTCCAAAGAATATTTTCATATTTTTTTTTCATTACTTTTATTTCCATTGGTAAGAATTCAGAAGTACCTCTATATTAGTTCCAAACTAACATCACACAAAACAAAGTTCTCTCTTGTGTTATATTCCTGGTGAGAAAGTGCTTCTTTTTTGGGCATTGTAGGCATTGGGAAACATCATCCAGACTGCTTAAGTTACATTTAAGCTGTCTCCTCATAATTTTAGATTTTATTTTCAATTGTGTTTTGAAATTATTTAAGTAATAGCTACTGCTCAGTATTCTAAAACTGAGTGAATTGAGTGATTTTAGCCCTGATTAATATTTTGATTTGTATCATTAAATAAATGTACAACTTAATAGGCTCTATAAAATTCAGTATAAACAATAAGTATCTACAAAATTACACTCTCCTGGCTTATCATGAATATGCTGAATGGGAGTTTAAACAAAAATCACACCCTTTGCTATGCAGAGGCTCTCACATACATATGTTAATTAAAAAGCACACCCATTTGTCTGAATGACTAATTGCATAACTCCTATTTTGGTCAAAACAAACAAAATGCCCTCTCAAATGTGATTGGCTGGGAACTGCACTGCTTTTGCTTATAAAAGACTACAAATGCCAGCACAGTTAGATGAACTTGAGACATAAACCAAGGACAAACATTCCAAGACAATAACATTTCTGAATGGGTAGGTAAGCATACAACTTCATTTTTCTACATATGGATCTTCTTGAAAATACAAGCATTCAATATCATACAGAGGCTCTTTGATGATTTAGACTAGATCAGACATAAGTTTCTGTTTTAATTATATTATAGCTATATTAAACATCTGAAACTCAATGATTTTCATTGTTTTATTATTATTATCATCATCATCACTTAAACTTACTTCTATATTAATTCCAAGCTGACATCAGCTAAAACGAAGCTCTCTCGTGTTACATTTCTGTTGAGAAAGTGCTTCCTGTTTTGGGCATTGTAAGCATTGGGTAACATCTACTAAGATTTACTATAGGATTTACTTTCTTTTCGCTTTTATAGTTTCATAGAACTTTAATGTCAAAATTAAACATGTTTTATTTTAGCAAGTGTATTTTTTACTATAAATGCCCTGCTCATAATCAATTTCCAAAGAATATTTTCATTTTTTTTTCATTAGTTTTATTACCATTGGTAAGAATTCAGAAGTACCTCTATATTAATTCCAAGCTGACATCACCTAAAACGAAGCTCTCTCTTGTGTTACATTTCTGTTGAGAAAGTGCTTCCTGTTTTAGGCATTGTAAGCATTGGGTAACATCCAGTAAGATTTACTATAGGATTTACTTTCTTTTCGCTTCTATAGTTTAATAGAACTTTAATGTCAAAATTAAACATGTTTTATTTTAGCAAGTGTATTTTTTTTACTATAAATGCCCTGCTCATAATCAATTTCCAAAGAATATTTTCATATTTTTTTTTTCATTACTTTTATTTCCATTGGTAAGAATTTAGAAGTACCTCTATATCAGTTCCAAACTAACATCACACAAAACAAAGTTCTCTCTTGTGTTATATTCCTGGTGAGAAAGTGCTTCCTTTTTTGGGCATTGTAGGCATTGGGAAACATCATCCAGACTGCTTAAGTTACATTTAAGCTGTCTCCTCATAATTTTAGATTTTATTTTCAATTGTGTTTTGAAATTGTTTAAGTAATAGCTACTGCTCAGTATTCTAAAACTGAGTGAATTGAGTGATTTTAGCCATGATTAATATTTTGATTTGTATCATTAAATAAATGTACAACTTAATAGGCTCTATAAAATTCAGTATAAACAATAAGTATCTACAAAATTCAACTCTCCTGGCTTATCATGAATATGCTGAATGGGAGTTTAAACAAAAATCACACCTTTGCTATGCAGAGGCTCTCACATACATATGTTAATTAAAAAGCACACCCATTTGTCTGAATGACTAATTGCATAACTCCTATTTTGGTCAAAACAAACAAAATGCCCTCTCAAATGTGATTGGCTGGGAACTGCACTGCTTTTGCTTATAAAAGACTACAAATGCCAGCACAGTTAGATGAACTTGAGACATAAACCAAGGACAAACATTCCAAGACAATAACATTTCTGAATGGGTAGGTAAGCATACAACTTCAGTTTTTCTACATATGGATCTTCTTGAAAATACAAGCATTCAATATCATACAGAGGCTCTTTGATGATTTAGACTAGATCAGACATAAGTTTCTAGTTTAATTATATTATAGCTATATTAAACATCTGAAACTCAATGATTTTCATTGTTTTATTATTATCATCATCATTGCTTAAACTTACTTCTATATTAATTCCAAGCTGACATCACCTAAAACGAAGCTCTCTCGTGTTACATTTCTGTTGAGAAAGTGCTTCCTGTTTTGGGCATTGTAAGCATTGGGTAACATCCAGTAAGATTTACTATAGGATTTACTTTCTTTTCGCTTTTATAGTTTCATAGAACTTTAATGTCAAAATTAAACATGTTTTATTTTAGCAAGTGTATTTTTTACTATAAATGCCCTGCTCATAATCAATTTCCAAAGAATATTTTCATTTTTTTTTCATTAGTTTTATTACCATTGGTAAGAATTCAGAAGTACCTCTATATTAATTCCAAGCTGACATCACCTAAAACGAAGCTCTCTCTTGTGTTACATTTCTGTTGAGAAAGTGCTTCCTGTTTTAGGCATTGTAAGCATTGGGTAAAAAACAGTCAGATTTACTATATAACTTACAATACTTTCTTTTATTTACTAAAGTTTAATAGAACTTTAATGTCAGAATTGAACATGAGATTCATTTAGCAAGTGATTTTTTAATATAAATTTCTTGCTCATAATCCATTTCAAAATGACATTTTTTTTTTTCCATTACATTTATTATTACCATTGGTACGAATTCAGATGTACCTCTATATTAATTCCAAGCTGACATCACCTAAAACGAAGCTCTCTCTTGTGTTACATTTCTGTTGAGAGAGTGCTTCCTGTTTTAGGCATTGTAAGCATTGGGTAACATCCAGTAAGATTTACTATAGGATTTACTTTCTTTTCGCTTCTATAATTTAAAAGAACTTTAATGTCAAAATTAAACATGTTTTATTTTAGCAAGTGTATTTTTTTTACTATAAATGCCCTGCTCCTAATCAATTTCCAAAGAATATTTTCATATTTTTTTTTCATTACTTTTATTTCCATTGGTAAGAATTCAGAAGTACCTCTATATTAGTTCCAAACTAACATCACACAAAACAAAGTTCTCTCTTGTGTTATATTCCTGGTGAGAAAGTGCTTCCTTTTTTGGGCATTGTAGGCATTGGGAAACATCATCCAGACTGCTTAAGTTACATTTAAGCTGTCTCCTCAATTTTAGATTTTATTTTCAATTGTGTTTTGAAATTGTTTAAGTAATAGCTACTGCTCAGTATTCTAAAACTGAGTGAATTGAGTGATTTTAGCCCTGATTAATATTTTGATTTGTATCATTAAATAAATGTACAACTTAATAGGCTCTATAAAATTCAGTATAAACAATAAGTATCTACAAAATTCAACTCTCCTGGCTTATCATGAATATGCTGAATGGGAGTTTAAACAAAAATCACACCCTTTGCTATGCAGAGGCTCTCACATACATATGTTAATTAAAAAGCACACCCATTTGTCTGAATGACTAATTGCATAACTCCTATTTTGGTCAAAACAAACAAAATGCCCTCTCAAATGTGATTGGCTGGGAACTGCACTGCTTTTGCTTATAAAAGACTACAAATGCCAGCATAGTTAGATGAACTTGAGACATAAACCAAGGACAAACATTCCAAGACAATAACATTTCTGAATGGGTAGGTAAGCATACAACTTCAGTTTTTCTACATATGGATCTTCTTGAAAATACAAGCATTCAATATCATACAGAGGCTCTTTGATGATTTAGACTAGATCAGACATAAGTTTCTGTTTTAATTATATTATAGCTATATTAAACATCTGAAACTCAATGATTTTCATTGTTTTATTATTATCATCATCATCACTTAAACTTACTTCTATATTAATTCCAAGCTGACATCAGCTAAAACGAAGCTCTCTCTTGTGTTACATTTCTGTTGAGAAAGTGCTTCCTGTTTTGGGCATTGTAAGCATTGGGTAACATCTACTAAGATTTACTATAGGATTTACTTTCTTTTCGCTTTTATAGTTTCATAGAACTTTAATGTCAAATATAAACATGTTTTATTTTAGCAAGTGTATTTTTTACTATAAATGCCCTGCTCATAATCAATTTCCAAAGAATATTTTCATATTTTTTTTTTCATTACTTTTATTTCCATTGGTAAGAATTCAGAAGTACCTCTATATTAATTCCAAGCTGACATCACCTAAAACGAAGCTCTCTCTTGTGTTACATTTCTGTTGAGAAAGTGCTTCCTGTTTTAGGCATTGTTAGCATTGGGTAAAAAACAGTCAGATTTACTATATAACTTACAATACTTTCTTTTATTTAATAAAGTTTAATAGAACTTTAATGTCAGAATTGAACATGAGATTCATTTAGCAAGTGATTTTTTAATATAAATTTCTTGCTCATAATCCATTTCAAAATGACATTTTCATGTTTTTTTTTCATTACATTTATTATTACCATTGGTAAGAATTCAGATGTACCTCTATATTAATTCCAAGCTGACATCACCTAAAACGAAGCTCTCTCTTGTGTTACATTTCTGTTGAGAAAGTGCTTCCTGTTTTGGGCATTGTAAGCATTGGGTAACATCCAATAAGATTTACTATAGGATTTACTTTCTTTTCGCTTCTATAGTTTAATAGAACTTTAATGTCAAAATTAAACATGTTTTATTTTAGCAAGTGTATTTTTTTTACTATAAATGCCCTGCTCCTAATCAATTTCCAAAGAATATTTTCATATTTTTTTTTCATTACTTTTATTTCCATTGGTAAGAATTCAGAAGTACCTCTATATTAGTTCCAAACTAACATCACACAAAACAAAGTTCTCTCTTGTGTTATATTCCTGGTGAGAAAGTGCTTCCTTTTTTGGGCATTGTAGGCATTGGGAAACATCATCCAGACTGCTTATGTTACATTTAAGCTGTCTCCTCATAATTTTAGATTTTATTTTCAATTGTGTTTTGAAATTATTTAAGTAATAGCTACTGCTCAGTATTCTAAAACTGAGTGAATTGAGTGATTTTAGCCCTGATTAATATTTTGATTTGTATCATTAAATAAATGTACAACTTAATAGGCTCTATAAAATTCAGTATAAACAATAAATATCTACAAAATTACACTCTCCTGGCTTATCATGAATATGCTGAATGGGAGTTTAAACAAAAATCACACCCTTTGCTATGCAGAGGCTCTCACATACATATGTTAATTAAAAAGCACACCCATTTGTCTGAATGACTAATTGCATAACTCCTATTTTGGTCAAAACAAACAAAATGCCCTCTCAAATGTGATTGGCTGGGAACTGCACTGCTTTTGCTTATAAAAGACTACAAATGCCAGCACAGTTAGATGAACTTGAGACATAAACCAAGGACAAACATTCCAAGACAATAACATTTCTGAATGGGTAGGTAAGCATACAACTTCATTTTTTCTACATATGGATCTTCTTGAAAATACAAGCATTCAATATCATACAGAGGCTCTTTGATGATTTAGACTAGATCAGACATAAGTTTCTGTTTTAATTATATTATAGCTATATTAAACATCTGAAACTCAATGATTTTCATTGTTTTATTATTATTATCATCATCATCACTTAAACTTACTTCTATATTAATTCCAAGCTGACATCAGCTAAAACGAAGCTCTCTCGTGTTACATTTCTGTTGAGAAAGTGCTTCCTGTTTTGGGCATTGTAAGCATTGGGTAACATCTAGTAAGATTTACTATAGGATTTACTTTCTTTTCGCTTCTATAGTTTAATAGAACTTTAATGTCAAAATTAAACATGTTTTATTTTAGCAAGTGTATTTTTTTTACTATAAATGCCCTGCTCATAATCAATTTCCAAAGAATATTTTCAAATTTTTTTTTTCATTACTTTTATTTCCATTGGTAAGAATTTAGAAGTACCTCTATATCAGTTCCAAACTAACATCACACAAAACAAAGTTCTCTCTTGTGTTATATTCCTGGTGAGAAAGTGCTTCCTTTTTTGGGCATTGTAGGCATTGGGAAACATCATCCAGACTGCTTAAATTACATTTAAGCTGTCTCCTCATAATTTTAGATTTTATTTTCAATTGTGTTTTGAAATTATTTAAGTAATAGCTACTGCTCTGTATTCTAAAACTGAGTGAATTGAGTGATTTTAGCCCTGATTAATATTTTGATTTGTATCATTAAATAAATGTACAACTTAATAGGCTCTATAAAATTCAGTATCAACAATAAGTATCTACAAAATTCAACTCTCCTGGCTTATCATGAATATGCTGAATGGGAGTTTAAACAAAAATCACACCCTTTGCTATGCAGAGGCTCTCACATACATATGTTAATTAAAAAGCACACCCATTTGTCTGAATGACTAATTGCATAACTCCTATTTTGGTCAAAACAAACAAAATGCCCTCTCAAATGTGATTGGCTGGGAACTGCACTGCTTTTGCTTATAAAAGACTACAAATGCCAGCATAGTTAGATGAACTTGAGACATAAACCAAGGACAAACATTCCAAGACAATAACATTTCTGAATGGGTAGGTAAGCATACAACTTCAGTTTTTCTACATATGGATCTTCTTGAAAATACAAGCATTCAATATCATACAGAGGCTCTTTGATGATTTAGACTAGATCAGACATAAGTTTCTGTTTTAATTATATTATAGCTATATTAAACATCTGAAACTCAATGATTTTCATTGTTTTATTATTATCATCATCATCACTTAAACTTACTTCTATATTAATTCCAAGCTGACATCAGCTAAAACGAAGCTCTCTCGTGTTACATTTCTGTTGAGAAAGTGCTTCCTGTTTTGGGCATTGTAAGCATTGGGTAACATCTACTAAGATTTACTATAGGATTTACTTTCTTTTCGCTTTTATAGTTTCATAGAACTTTAATGTCAAAATTAAACATGTTTTATTTTAGCAAGTGTATTTTTTACTATAAATGCCCTGCTCATAATCAATTTCCAAAGAATATTTTCATTTTTTTTCATTAGTTTTATTACCATTGGTAAGAATTCAGAAGTACCTCTATATTAATTCCAAGCTGACATCACCTAAAACGAAGCTCTCTCTTGTGTTACATTTCTGTTGAGAAAGTGCTTCCTGTTTTAGGCATTGTAAGCATTGGGTAACATCCAGTAAGATTTACTATAGGATTTACTTTCTTTTCGCTTCTATAGTTTAATAGAACTTTAATGTCAAAATTAAACATGTTTTATTTTAGCAAGTGTATTTTTTTTACTATAAATGCCCTGCTCATAATCAATTTCCAAAGAATATTTTCATATTTTTTTTTTCATTACTTTTATTTCCATTGGTAAGAATTTAGAAGTACCTCTATATCAGTTCCAAACTAACATCACACAAAACAAAGTTCTCTCTTGTGTTATATTCCTGGTGAGAAAGTGCTTCCTTTTTTGGGCATTGTAGGCATTGGGAAACATCATCCAGACTGCTTAAGTTACATTTAAGCTGTCTCCTCATAATTTTAGATTTTATTTTCAATTGTGTTTTGAAATTGTTTAAGTAATAGCTACTGCTCAGTATTCTAAAACTGAGTGAATTGAGTGATTTTAGCCATGATTAATATTTTGATTTGTATCATTAAATAAATGTACAACTTAATAGGCTCTATAAAATTCAGTATAAACAATAAGTATCTACAAAATTCAACTCTCCTGGCTTATCATGAATATGCTGAATGGGAGTTTAAACAAAAATCACACCTTTGCTATGCAGAGGCTCTCACATACATATGTTAATTAAAAAGCACACCCATTTGTCTGAATGACTAATTGCATAACTCCTATTTTGGTCAAAACAAACAAAATGCCCTCTCAAATGTGATTGGCTGGGAACTGCACTGCTTTTGCTTATAAAAGACTACAAATGCCAGCACAGTTAGATGAACTTGAGACATAAACCAAGGACAAACATTCCAAGACAATAACATTTCTGAATGGGTAGGTAAGCATACAACTTCATTTTTTCTACATATGGATCTTCTTGAAAATACAAGCATTCAATATCATACAGAGGCTCTTTGATGATTTAGACTAGATCAGACATAAGTTTCTAGTTTAATTATATTATAGCTATATTAAACATCTGAAACTCAATGATTTTCATTGTTTTATTATTATCATCATCATTGCTTAAACTTACTTCTATATTAATTCCAAGCTGACATCACCTAAAACGAAGCTCTCTCGTGTTACATTTCTGTTGAGAAAGTGCTTCCTGTTTTGGGCATTGTAAGCATTGGGTAACATCCAGTAAGATTTACTATAGGATTTACTTTCTTTTCGCTTTTATAGTTTCATAGAACTTTAATGTCAAAATTAAACATGTTTTATTTTAGCAAGTGTATTTTTTACTATAAATGCCCTGCTCATAATCAATTTCCAAAGAATATTTTCATTTTTTTTTCATTAGTTTTATTACCATTGGTAAGAATTCAGAAGTACCTCTATATTAATTCCAAGCTGACATCACCTAAAACGAAGCTCTCTCTTGTGTTACATTTCTGTTGAGAAAGTGCTTCCTGTTTTAGGCATTGTAAGCATTGGGTAAAAAACAGTCAGATTTACTATATAACTTACAATACTTTCTTTTATTTACTAAAGTTTAATAGAACTTTAATGTCAGAATTGAACATGAGATTCATTTAGCAAGTGATTTTTTAATATAAATTTCTTGCTCATAATCCATTTCAAAATGACATTTTTTTTTTTTCATTACATTTATTATTACCATTGGTACGAATTCAGATGTACCTCTATATTAATTCCAAGCTGACATCACCTAAAACGAAGCTCTCTCTTGTGTTACATTTCTGTTGAGAGAGTGCTTCCTGTTTTAGGCATTGTAAGCATTGGGTAACATCCAGTAAGATTTACTATAGGATTTACTTTCTTTTTGCTTCTATAATTTAAAAGAACTTTAATGTCAAAATTAAACATGTTTTATTTTAGCAAGTGTATTTTTTTTACTATAAATGCCCTGCTCCTAATCAATTTCCAAAGAATATTTTCATATTTTTTTTTTCATTACTTTTATTTCCATTGGTAAGAATTCAGAAGTACCTCTATATTAGTTCCAAACTAACATCACACAAAACAAAGTTCTCTCTTGTGTTATATTCCTGGTGAGAAAGTGCTTCCTTTTTTGGGCATTGTAGGCATTGGGAAACATCATCCAGACTGCTTAAGTTACATTTAAGCTGTCTCCTCAATTTTAGATTTTATTTTCAATTGTGTTTTGAAATTGTTTAAGTAATAGCTACTGCTCAGTATTCTAAAACTGAGTGAATTGAGTGATTTTAGCCCTGATTAATATTTTGATTTGTATCATTAAATAAATGTACAACTTAATAGGCTCTATAAAATTCAGTATAAACAATAAGTATCTACAAAATTCAACTCTCCTGGCTTATCATGAATATGCTGAATGGGAGTTTAAACAAAAATCACACCCTTTGCTATGCAGAGGCTCTCACATACATATGTTAATTAAAAAGCACACCCATTTGTCTGAATGACTAATTGCATAACTCCTATTTTGGTCAAAACAAACAAAATGCCCTCTCAAATGTGATTGGCTGGGAACTGCACTGCTTTTGCTTATAAAAGACTACAAATGCCAGCATAGTTAGATGAACTTGAGACATAAACCAAGGACAAACATTCCAAGACAATAACATTTCTGAATGGGTAGGTAAGCATACAACTTCAGTTTTTCTACATATGGATCTTCTTGAAAATACAAGCATTCAATATCATACAGAGGCTCTTTGATGATTTAGACTAGATCAGACATAAGTTTCTGTTTTAATTATATTATAGCTATATTAAACATCTGAAACTCAATGATTTTCATTGTTTTATTATTATCATCATCATCACTTAAACTTACTTCTATATTAATTCCAAGCTGACATCAGCTAAAACGAAGCTCTCTCTTGTGTTACATTTCTGTTGAGAAAGTGCTTCCTGTTTTGGGCATTGTAAGCATTGGGTAACATCTACTAAGATTTACTATAGGATTTACTTTCTTTTCGCTTTTATAGTTTCATAGAACTTTAATGTCAAAATTAAACATGTTTTATTTTAGCAAGTGTATTTTTTACTATAAATGCCCTGCTCATAATCAATTTCCAAAGAATATTTTCATATTTTTTTTTTCATTACTTTTATTTCCATTGGTAAGAATTCAGAAGTACCTCTATATTAATTCCAAGCTGACATCACCTAAAACGAAGCTCTCTCTTGTGTTACATTTCTGTTGAGAAAGTGCTTCCTGTTTTAGGCATTGTTAGCATTGGGTAAAAAACAGTCAGATTTACTATATAACTTACAATACTTTCTTTTATTTAATAAAGTTTAATAGAACTTTAATGTCAGAATTGAACATGAGATTCATTTAGCAAGTGATTTTTTAATATAAATTTCTTGCTCATAATCCATTTCAAAATGACATTTTCATGTTTTTTTTTCATTACATTTATTATTACCATTGGTAAGAATTCAGATGTACCTCTATATTAATTCCAAGCTGACATCACCTAAAACGAAGCTCTCTCTTGTGTTACATTTCTGTTGAGAAAGTGCTTCCTGTTTTGGGCATTGTAAGCATTGGGTAACATCCAATAAGATTTACTATAGGATTTACTTTCTTTTCGCTTCTATAGTTTAATAGAACTTTAATGTCAAAATTAAACATGTTTTATTTTAGCAAGTGTATTTTTTTTACTATAAATGCCCTGCTCCTAATCAATTTCCAAAGAATATTTTCATATTTTTTTTTCATTACTTTTATTTCCATTGGTAAGAATTCAGAAGTACCTCTATATTAGTTCCAAACTAACATCACACAAAACAAAGTTCTCTCTTGTGTTATATTCCTGGTGAGAAAGTGCTTCCTTTTTTGGGCATTGTAGGCATTGGGAAACATCATCCAGACTGCTTAAGTTACATTTAAGCTGTCTCCTCATAATTTTAGATTTTATTTTCAATTGTGTTTTAAAATTATTTAAGTAATAGCTACTGCTCAGTATTCTAAAACTGAGTGAATTGAGTGATTTTAGCCCTGATTAATATTTTGATTTGTATCATTAAATAAATGTACAACTTAATAGGCTCTATAAAATTCAGTATAAACAATAAGTATCTACAAAATTACACTCTCCTGGCTTATCATGAATATGCTGAATGGGAGTTTAAACAAAAATCACACCCTTTGCTATGCAGAGGCTCTCACATACATATGTTAATTAAAAAGCACACCCATTTGTCTGAATGACTAATTGCATAACTCCTATTTTGGTCAAAACAAACAAAATGCCCTCTCAAATGTGATTGGCTGGGAACTGCACTGCTTTTGCTTATAAAAGACTACAAATGCCAGCACAGTTAGATGAACTTGAGACATAAACCAAGGACAAACATTCCAAGACAATAACATTTCTGAATGGGTAGGTAAGCATACAACTTCATTTTTTCTACATATGGATCTTCTTGAAAATACAAGCATTCAATATCATACAGAGGCTCTTTGATGATTTAGACTAGATCAGACATAAGTTTCTGTTTTAATTATATTATAGCTATATTAAACATCTGAAACTCAATGATTTTCATTGTTTTATTATTATTATCATCATCATCACTTAAACTTACTTCTATATTAATTCCAAGCTGACATCAGCTAAAACGAAGCTCTCTCGTGTTACATTTCTGTTGAGAAAGTGCTTCCTGTTTTGGGCATTGTAAGCATTGGGTAACATCTAGTAAGATTTACTATAGGATTTACTTTCTTTTCGCTTCTATAGTTTAATAGAACTTTAATGTCAAAATTAAACATGTTTTATTTTAGCAAGTGTATTTTTTTTACTATAAATGCCCTGCTCATAATCAATTTCCAAAGAATATTTTCAAATTTTTTTTTTCATTACTTTTATTTCCATTGGTAAGAATTTAGAAGTACCTCTATATCAGTTCCAAACTAACATCACACAAAACAAAGTTCTCTCTTGTGTTATATTCCTGGTGAGAAAGTGCTTCCTTTTTTGGGCATTGTAGGCATTGGGAAACATCATCCAGACTGCTTAAATTACATTTAAGCTGTCTCCTCATAATTTTAGATTTTATTTTCAATTGTGTTTTGAAATTATTTAAGTAATAGCTACTGCTCTGTATTCTAAAACTGAGTGAATTGAGTGATTTTAGCCCTGATTAATATTTTGATTTGTATCATTAAATAAATGTACAACTTAATAGGCTCTATAAAATTCAGTATAAACAATAAGTATCTACAAAATTCAACTCTCCTGGCTTATCATGAATATGCTGAATGGGAGTTTAAACAAAAATCACACCCTTTGCTATGCAGAGGCTCTCACATACATATGTTAATTAAAAAGCACACCCATTTGTCTGAATGACTAATTGCATAACTCCTATTTTGGTCAAAACAAACAAAATGCCCTCTCAAATGTGATTGGCTGGGAACTGCACTGCTTTTGCTTATAAAAGACTACAAATGCCAGCACAGTTAGATGAACTTGAGACATAAACCAAGGACAAACATTCCAAGACAATAACATTTCTGAATGGGTAGGTAAGCATACAACTTCATTTTTTCTACATATGGATCTTCTTGAAAATACAAGCATTCAATATCATACAGAGGCTCTTTGATGATTTAGACTAGATCAGACATAAGTTTCTGTTTTAATTATATTATAGCTATATTAAACATCTGAAACTCAATGATTTTCATTGTTTTATTATTATTATCATCATCATCACTTAAACTTACTTCTATATTAATTCCAAGCTGACATCAGCTAAAACGAAGCTCTCTCGTGTTACATTTCTGTTGAGAAAGTGCTTCCTGTTTTGGGCATTGTAAGCATTGGGTAACATCTAGTAAGATTTACTATAGGATTTACTTTCTTTTCGCTTCTATAGTTTAATAGAACTTTAATGTCAAAATTAAACATGTTTTATTTTAGCAAGTGTATTTTTTTTACTATAAATGCCCTGCTCATAATCAATTTCCAAAGAATATTTTCAAATTTTTTTTTTCATTACTTTTATTTCCATTGGTAAGAATTTAGAAGTACCTCTATATCAGTTCCAAACTAACATCACACAAAACAAAGTTCTCTCTTGTGTTATATTCCTGGTGAGAAAGTGCTTCCTTTTTTGGGCATTGTAGGCATTGGGAAACATCATCCAGACTGCTTAAATTACATTTAAGCTGTCTCCTCATAATTTTAGATTTTATTTTCAATTGTGTTTTGAAATTATTTAAGTAATAGCTACTGCTCTGTATTCTAAAACTGAGTGAATTGAGTGATTTTAGCCCTGATTAATATTTTGATTTGTATCATTAAATAAATGTACAACTTAATAGGCTCTATAAAATTCAGTATCAACAATAAGTATCTACAAAATTCAACTCTCCTGGCTTATCATGAATATGCTGAATGGGAGTTTAAACAAAAATCACACCCTTTGCTATGCAGAGGCTCTCACATACATATGTTAATTAAAAAGCACACCCATTTGTCTGAATGACTAATTGCATAACTCCTATTTTGGTCAAAACAAACAAAATGCCCTCTCAAATGTGATTGGCTGGGAACTGCACTGCTTTTGCTTATAAAAGACTACAAATGCCAGCATAGTTAGATGAACTTGAGACATAAACCAAGGACAAACATTCCAAGACAATAACATTTCTGAATGGGTAGGTAAGCATACAACTTCAGTTTTTCTACATATGGATCTTCTTGAAAATACAAGCATTCAATATCATACAGAGGCTCTTTGATGATTTAGACTAGATCAGACATAAGTTTCTGTTTTAATTATATTATAGCTATATTAAACATCTGAAACTCAATGATTTTCATTGTTTTATTATTATCATCATCATCACTTAAACTTACTTCTATATTAATTCCAAGCTGACATCAGCTAAAACGAAGCTCTCTCGTGTTACATTTCTGTTGAGAAAGTGCTTCCTGTTTTGGGCATTGTAAGCATTGGGTAACATCCAGTAAGATTTACTATAGGATTTACTTTCTTTTCGCTTCTATAGTTTAATAGAACTTTAATGTCAAAATTAAACATGTTTTATTTTAGCAAGTGTATTTTTTTTACTATAAATGCCCTGCTCATAATCAATTTCCAAAGAATATTTTCAAATTTTTTTTTTCATTACTTTTATTTCCATTGGTAAGAATTTAGAAGTACCTCTATATCAGTTCCAAACTAACATCACACAAAACAAAGTTCTCTCTTGTGTTATATTCCTGGTGAGAAAGTGCTTCCTTTTTTGGGCATTGTAGGCATTGGGAAACATCATCCAGACTGCTTAAGTTACATTTAAGCTGTCTCCTCATAATTTTAGATTTTATTTTCAATTGTGTTTTGAAATTATTTAAGTAATAGCTACTGCTCAGTATTCTAAAACTGAGTGAATTGAGTGATTTTAGCCCTGATTAATATTTTGATTTGTATCATTAAATAAATGTACAACTTAATAGGCTCTATAAAATTCAGTATAAACAATAAGTATCTACAAAATTCAACTCTCCTGGCTTATCATGAATATGCTGAATGGGAGTTTAAACAAAAATCACACCTTTGCTATGCAGAGGCTCTCACATACATATGTTAATTAAAAAGCACACCCATTTGTCTGAATGACTAATTGCATAACTCCTATTTTGGTCAAAACAAACAAAATGCCCTCTCAAATGTGATTGGCTGGGAACTGCACTGCTTTTGCTTATAAAAGACTACAAATGCCAGCACAGTTAGATGAACTTGAGACATAAACCAAGGACAAACATTCCAAGACAATAACATTTCTGAATGGGTAGGTAAGCATACAACTTCATTTTTTCTACATATGGATCTTCTTGAAAATACAAGCATTCAATATCATACAGAGGCTCTTTGATGATTTAGACTAGATCAGACATAAGTTTCTGTTTTAATTATATTATAGCTATATTAAACATCTGAAACTCAATGATTTTCATTGTTTTATTATTATCATCATCATCATTGCTTAAACTTACTTCTATATTAATTCCAAGCTGACATCACCTAAAACGAAGCTCTCTCTTGTGTTACATTTCTGTTGAGAAAGTGCTTCCTGTTTTGGGCATTGTAAGCATTGGGTAACATCTACTAAGATTTACTATAGGATTTACTTTCTTTTCGCTTTTATAGTTTCATAGAACTTTAATGTCAAAATTAAACATGTTTTATTTTAGCAAGTGTATTTTTTACTATAAATGCCCTGCTCATAATCAATTTCCAAAGAATATTTTCATTTTTTTTCATTAGTTTTATTACCATTGGTAAGAATTCAGAAGTACCTCTATATTAATTCCAAGCTGACATCACCTAAAACGAAGCTCTCTCTTGTGTTACATTTCTGTTGAGAAAGTGCTTCCTGTTTTAGGCATTGTAAGCATTGGGTAACATCCAGTAAGATTTACTATAGGATTTACTTTCTTTTCGCTTCTATAGTTTAATAGAACTTTAATGTCAAAATTAAACATGTTTTATTTTAGCAAGTGTATTTTTTTTACTATAAATGCCCTGCTCATAATCAATTTCCAAAGAATATTTTCATATTTTTTTTTTCATTACTTTTATTTCCATTGGTAAGAATTTAGAAGTACCTCTATATCAGTTCCAAACTAACATCACACAAAACAAAGTTCTCTCTTGTGTTATATTCCTGGTGAGAAAGTGCTTCCTTTTTTGGGCATTGTAGGCATTGGGAAACATCATCCAGACTGCTTAAGTTACATTTAAGCTGTCTCCTCATAATTTTAGATTTTATTTTCAATTGTGTTTTGAAATTGTTTAAGTAATAGCTACTGCTCAGTATTCTAAAACTGAGTGAATTGAGTGATTTTAGCCATGATTAATATTTTGATTTGTATCATTAAATAAATGTACAACTTAATAGGCTCTATAAAATTCAGTATAAACAATAAGTATCTACAAAATTCAACTCTCCTGGCTTATCATGAATATGCTGAATGGGAGTTTAAACAAAAATCACACCTTTGCTATGCAGAGGCTCTCACATACATATGTTAATTAAAAAGCACACCCATTTGTCTGAATGACTAATTGCATAACTCCTATTTTGGTCAAAACAAACAAAATGCCCTCTCAAATGTGATTGGCTGGGAACTGCACTGCTTTTGCTTATAAAAGACTACAAATGCCAGCACAGTTAGATGAACTTGAGACATAAACCAAGGACAAACATTCCAAGACAATAACATTTCTGAATGGGTAGGTAAGCATACAACTTCATTTTTTCTACATATGGATCTTCTTGAAAATACAAGCATTCAATATCATACAGAGGCTCTTTGATGATTTAGACTAGATCAGACATAAGTTTCTAGTTTAATTATATTATAGCTATATTAAACATCTGAAACTCAATGATTTTCATTGTTTTATTATTATCATCATCATTGCTTAAACTTACTTCTATATTAATTCCAAGCTGACATCACCTAAAACGAAGCTCTCTCGTGTTACATTTCTGTTGAGAAAGTGCTTCCTGTTTTGGGCATTGTAAGCATTGGGTAACATCCAGTAAGATTTACTATAGGATTTACTTTCTTTTCGCTTTTATAGTTTCATAGAACTTTAATGTCAAAATTAAACATGTTTTATTTTAGCAAGTGTATTTTTTACTATAAATGCCCTGCTCATAATCAATTTCCAAAGAATATTTTCATTTTTTTTTCATTAGTTTTATTACCATTGGTAAGAATTCAGAAGTACCTCTATATTAATTCCAAGCTGACATCACCTAAAACGAAGCTCTCTCTTGTGTTACATTTCTGTTGAGAAAGTGCTTCCTGTTTTAGGCATTGTAAGCATTGGGTAAAAAACAGTCAGATTTACTATATAACTTACAATACTTTCTTTTATTTACTAAAGTTTAATAGAACTTTAATGTCAGAATTGAACATGAGATTCATTTAGCAAGTGATTTTTTAATATAAATTTCTTGCTCATAATCCATTTCAAAATGACATTTTTTTTTTTTCATTACATTTATTATTACCATTGGTACGAATTCAGATGTACCTCTATATTAATTCCAAGCTGACATCACCTAAAACGAAGCTCTCTCTTGTGTTACATTTCTGTTGAGAGAGTGCTTCCTGTTTTAGGCATTGTAAGCATTGGGTAACATCCAGTAAGATTTACTATAGGATTTACTTTCTTTTTGCTTCTATAATTTAAAAGAACTTTAATGTCAAAATTAAACATGTTTTATTTTAGCAAGTGTATTTTTTTTACTATAAATGCCCTGCTCCTAATCAATTTCCAAAGAATATTTTCATATTTTTTTTTTCATTACTTTTATTTCCATTGGTAAGAATTCAGAAGTACCTCTATATTAGTTCCAAACTAACATCACACAAAACAAAGTTCTCTCTTGTGTTATATTCCTGGTGAGAAAGTGCTTCCTTTTTTGGGCATTGTAGGCATTGGGAAACATCATCCAGACTGCTTAAGTTACATTTAAGCTGTCTCCTCAATTTTAGATTTTATTTTCAATTGTGTTTTGAAATTGTTTAAGTAATAGCTACTGCTCAGTATTCTAAAACTGAGTGAATTGAGTGATTTTAGCCCTGATTAATATTTTGATTTGTATCATTAAATAAATGTACAACTTAATAGGCTCTATAAAATTCAGTATAAACAATAAGTATCTACAAAATTCAACTCTCCTGGCTTATCATGAATATGCTGAATGGGAGTTTAAACAAAAATCACACCCTTTGCTATGCAGAGGCTCTCACATACATATGTTAATTAAAAAGCACACCCATTTGTCTGAATGACTAATTGCATAACTCCTATTTTGGTCAAAACAAACAAAATGCCCTCTCAAATGTGATTGGCTGGGAACTGCACTGCTTTTGCTTATAAAAGACTACAAATGCCAGCATAGTTAGATGAACTTGAGACATAAACCAAGGACAAACATTCCAAGACAATAACATTTCTGAATGGGTAGGTAAGCATACAACTTCAGTTTTTCTACATATGGATCTTCTTGAAAATACAAGCATTCAATATCATACAGAGGCTCTTTGATGATTTAGACTAGATCAGACATAAGTTTCTGTTTTAATTATATTATAGCTATATTAAACATCTGAAACTCAATGATTTTCATTGTTTTATTATTATCATCATCATCACTTAAACTTACTTCTATATTAATTCCAAGCTGACATCAGCTAAAACGAAGCTCTCTCTTGTGTTACATTTCTGTTGAGAAAGTGCTTCCTGTTTTGGGCATTGTAAGCATTGGGTAACATCTACTAAGATTTACTATAGGATTTACTTTCTTTTCGCTTTTATAGTTTCATAGAACTTTAATGTCAAAATTAAACATGTTTTATTTTAGCAAGTGTATTTTTTACTATAAATGCCCTGCTCATAATCAATTTCCAAAGAATATTTTCATATTTTTTTTTTCATTACTTTTATTTCCATTGGTAAGAATTCAGAAGTACCTCTATATTAATTCCAAGCTGACATCACCTAAAACGAAGCTCTCTCTTGTGTTACATTTCTGTTGAGAAAGTGCTTCCTGTTTTAGGCATTGTTAGCATTGGGTAAAAAACAGTCAGATTTACTATATAACTTACAATACTTTCTTTTATTTAATAAAGTTTAATAGAACTTTAATGTCAGAATTGAACATGAGATTCATTTAGCAAGTGATTTTTTAATATAAATTTCTTGCTCATAATCCATTTCAAAATGACATTTTCATGTTTTTTTTTCATTACATTTATTATTACCATTGGTAAGAATTCAGATGTACCTCTATATTAATTCCAAGCTGACATCACCTAAAACGAAGCTCTCTCTTGTGTTACATTTCTGTTGAGAAAGTGCTTCCTGTTTTGGGCATTGTAAGCATTGGGTAACATCCAATAAGATTTACTATAGGATTTACTTTCTTTTCGCTTCTATAGTTTAATAGAACTTTAATGTCAAAATTAAACATGTTTTATTTTAGCAAGTGTATTTTTTTTACTATAAATGCCCTGCTCCTAATCAATTTCCAAAGAATATTTTCATATTTTTTTTTCATTACTTTTATTTCCATTGGTAAGAATTCAGAAGTACCTCTATATTAGTTCCAAACTAACATCACACAAAACAAAGTTCTCTCTTGTGTTATATTCCTGGTGAGAAAGTGCTTCCTTTTTTGGGCATTGTAGGCATTGGGAAACATCATCCAGACTGCTTAAGTTACATTTAAGCTGTCTCCTCATAATTTTAGATTTTATTTTCAATTGTGTTTTAAAATTATTTAAGTAATAGCTACTGCTCAGTATTCTAAAACTGAGTGAATTGAGTGATTTTAGCCCTGATTAATATTTTGATTTGTATCATTAAATAAATGTACAACTTAATAGGCTCTATAAAATTCAGTATAAACAATAAGTATCTACAAAATTACACTCTCCTGGCTTATCATGAATATGCTGAATGGGAGTTTAAACAAAAATCACACCCTTTGCTATGCAGAGGCTCTCACATACATATGTTAATTAAAAAGCACACCCATTTGTCTGAATGACTAATTGCATAACTCCTATTTTGGTCAAAACAAACAAAATGCCCTCTCAAATGTGATTGGCTGGGAACTGCACTGCTTTTGCTTATAAAAGACTACAAATGCCAGCACAGTTAGATGAACTTGAGACATAAACCAAGGACAAACATTCCAAGACAATAACATTTCTGAATGGGTAGGTAAGCATACAACTTCATTTTTTCTACATATGGATCTTCTTGAAAATACAAGCATTCAATATCATACAGAGGCTCTTTGATGATTTAGACTAGATCAGACATAAGTTTCTGTTTTAATTATATTATAGCTATATTAAACATCTGAAACTCAATGATTTTCATTGTTTTATTATTATTATCATCATCATCACTTAAACTTACTTCTATATTAATTCCAAGCTGACATCAGCTAAAACGAAGCTCTCTCGTGTTACATTTCTGTTGAGAAAGTGCTTCCTGTTTTGGGCATTGTAAGCATTGGGTAACATCTAGTAAGATTTACTATAGGATTTACTTTCTTTTCGCTTCTATAGTTTAATAGAACTTTAATGTCAAAATTAAACATGTTTTATTTTAGCAAGTGTATTTTTTTTACTATAAATGCCCTGCTCATAATCAATTTCCAAAGAATATTTTCAAATTTTTTTTTTCATTACTTTTATTTCCATTGGTAAGAATTTAGAAGTACCTCTATATCAGTTCCAAACTAACATCACACAAAACAAAGTTCTCTCTTGTGTTATATTCCTGGTGAGAAAGTGCTTCCTTTTTTGGGCATTGTAGGCATTGGGAAACATCATCCAGACTGCTTAAATTACATTTAAGCTGTCTCCTCATAATTTTAGATTTTATTTTCAATTGTGTTTTGAAATTATTTAAGTAATAGCTACTGCTCTGTATTCTAAAACTGAGTGAATTGAGTGATTTTAGCCCTGATTAATATTTTGATTTGTATCATTAAATAAATGTACAACTTAATAGGCTCTATAAAATTCAGTATCAACAATAAGTATCTACAAAATTCAACTCTCCTGGCTTATCATGAATATGCTGAATGGGAGTTTAAACAAAAATCACACCCTTTGCTATGCAGAGGCTCTCACATACATATGTTAATTAAAAAGCACACCCATTTGTCTGAATGACTAATTGCATAACTCCTATTTTGGTCAAAACAAACAAAATGCCCTCTCAAATGTGATTGGCTGGGAACTGCACTGCTTTTGCTTATAAAAGACTACAAATGCCAGCATAGTTAGATGAACTTGAGACATAAACCAAGGACAAACATTCCAAGACAATAACATTTCTGAATGGGTAGGTAAGCATACAACTTCAGTTTTTCTACATATGGATCTTCTTGAAAATACAAGCATTCAATATCATACAGAGGCTCTTTGATGATTTAGACTAGATCAGACATAAGTTTCTGTTTTAATTATATTATAGCTATATTAAACATCTGAAACTCAATGATTTTCATTGTTTTATTATTATCATCATCATCACTTAAACTTACTTCTATATTAATTCCAAGCTGACATCAGCTAAAACGAAGCTCTCTCGTGTTACATTTCTGTTGAGAAAGTGCTTCCTGTTTTGGGCATTGTAAGCATTGGGTAACATCCAGTAAGATTTACTATAGGATTTACTTTCTTTTCGCTTCTATAGTTTAATAGAACTTTAATGTCAAAATTAAACATGTTTTATTTTAGCAAGTGTATTTTTTTTACTATAAATGCCCTGCTCATAATCAATTTCCAAAGAATATTTTCAAATTTTTTTTTTCATTACTTTTATTTCCATTGGTAAGAATTTAGAAGTACCTCTATATCAGTTCCAAACTAACATCACACAAAACAAAGTTCTCTCTTGTGTTATATTCCTGGTGAGAAAGTGCTTCCTTTTTTGGGCATTGTAGGCATTGGGAAACATCATCCAGACTGCTTAAGTTACATTTAAGCTGTCTCCTCATAATTTTAGATTTTATTTTCAATTGTGTTTTGAAATTATTTAAGTAATAGCTACTGCTCAGTATTCTAAAACTGAGTGAATTGAGTGATTTTAGCCCTGATTAATATTTTGATTTGTATCATTAAATAAATGTACAACTTAATAGGCTCTATAAAATTCAGTATAAACAATAAGTATCTACAAAATTCAACTCTCCTGGCTTATCATGAATATGCTGAATGGGAGTTTAAACAAAAATCACACCTTTGCTATGCAGAGGCTCTCACATACATATGTTAATTAAAAAGCACACCCATTTGTCTGAATGACTAATTGCATAACTCCTATTTTGGTCAAAACAAACAAAATGCCCTCTCAAATGTGATTGGCTGGGAACTGCACTGCTTTTGCTTATAAAAGACTACAAATGCCAGCACAGTTAGATGAACTTGAGACATAAACCAAGGACAAACATTCCAAGACAATAACATTTCTGAATGGGTAGGTAAGCATACAACTTCATTTTTTCTACATATGGATCTTCTTGAAAATACAAGCATTCAATATCATACAGAGGCTCTTTGATGATTTAGACTAGATCAGACATAAGTTTCTGTTTTAATTATATTATAGCTATATTAAACATCTGAAACTCAATGATTTTCATTGTTTTATTATTATCATCATCATCATTGCTTAAACTTACTTCTATATTAATTCCAAGCTGACATCACCTAAAACGAAGCTCTCTCTTGTGTTACATTTCTGTTGAGAAAGTGCTTCCTGTTTTGGGCATTGTAAGCATTGGGTAACATCTACTAAGATTTACTATAGGATTTACTTTCTTTTCGCTTTTATAGTTTCATAGAACTTTAATGTCAAAATTAAACATGTTTTATTTTAGCAAGTGTATTTTTTACTATAAATGCCCTGCTCATAATCAATTTCCAAAGAATATTTTCATTTTTTTTCATTAGTTTTATTACCATTGGTAAGAATTCAGAAGTACCTCTATATTAATTCCAAGCTGACATCACCTAAAACGAAGCTCTCTCTTGTGTTACATTTCTGTTGAGAAAGTGCTTCCTGTTTTAGGCATTGTAAGCATTGGGTAACATCCAGTAAGATTTACTATAGGATTTACTTTCTTTTCGCTTCTATAGTTTAATAGAACTTTAATGTCAAAATTAAACATGTTTTATTTTAGCAAGTGTATTTTTTTTACTATAAATGCCCTGCTCATAATCAATTTCCAAAGAATATTTTCATATTTTTTTTTTCATTACTTTTATTTCCATTGGTAAGAATTTAGAAGTACCTCTATATCAGTTCCAAACTAACATCACACAAAACAAAGTTCTCTCTTGTGTTATATTCCTGGTGAGAAAGTGCTTCCTTTTTTGGGCATTGTAGGCATTGGGAAACATCATCCAGACTGCTTAAGTTACATTTAAGCTGTCTCCTCATAATTTTAGATTTTATTTTCAATTGTGTTTTGAAATTGTTTAAGTAATAGCTACTGCTCAGTATTCTAAAACTGAGTGAATTGAGTGATTTTAGCCATGATTAATATTTTGATTTGTATCATTAAATAAATGTACAACTTAATAGGCTCTATAAAATTCAGTATAAACAATAAGTATCTACAAAATTCAACTCTCCTGGCTTATCATGAATATGCTGAATGGGAGTTTAAACAAAAATCACACCTTTGCTATGCAGAGGCTCTCACATACATATGTTAATTAAAAAGCACACCCATTTGTCTGAATGACTAATTGCATAACTCCTATTTTGGTCAAAACAAACAAAATGCCCTCTCAAATGTGATTGGCTGGGAACTGCACTGCTTTTGCTTATAAAAGACTACAAATGCCAGCACAGTTAGATGAACTTGAGACATAAACCAAGGACAAACATTCCAAGACAATAACATTTCTGAATGGGTAGGTAAGCATACAACTTCATTTTTTCTACATATGGATCTTCTTGAAAATACAAGCATTCAATATCATACAGAGGCTCTTTGATGATTTAGACTAGATCAGACATAAGTTTCTAGTTTAATTATATTATAGCTATATTAAACATCTGAAACTCAATGATTTTCATTGTTTTATTATTATCATCATCATTGCTTAAACTTACTTCTATATTAATTCCAAGCTGACATCACCTAAAACGAAGCTCTCTCGTGTTACATTTCTGTTGAGAAAGTGCTTCCTGTTTTGGGCATTGTAAGCATTGGGTAACATCCAGTAAGATTTACTATAGGATTTACTTTCTTTTCGCTTTTATAGTTTCATAGAACTTTAATGTCAAAATTAAACATGTTTTATTTTAGCAAGTGTATTTTTTACTATAAATGCCCTGCTCATAATCAATTTCCAAAGAATATTTTCATTTTTTTTTCATTAGTTTTATTACCATTGGTAAGAATTCAGAAGTACCTCTATATTAATTCCAAGCTGACATCACCTAAAACGAAGCTCTCTCTTGTGTTACATTTCTGTTGAGAAAGTGCTTCCTGTTTTAGGCATTGTAAGCATTGGGTAAAAAACAGTCAGATTTACTATATAACTTACAATACTTTCTTTTATTTACTAAAGTTTAATAGAACTTTAATGTCAGAATTGAACATGAGATTCATTTAGCAAGTGATTTTTTAATATAAATTTCTTGCTCATAATCCATTTCAAAATGACATTTTTTTTTTTTCATTACATTTATTATTACCATTGGTACGAATTCAGATGTACCTCTATATTAATTCCAAGCTGACATCACCTAAAACGAAGCTCTCTCTTGTGTTACATTTCTGTTGAGAGAGTGCTTCCTGTTTTAGGCATTGTAAGCATTGGGTAACATCCAGTAAGATTTACTATAGGATTTACTTTCTTTTTGCTTCTATAATTTAAAAGAACTTTAATGTCAAAATTAAACATGTTTTATTTTAGCAAGTGTATTTTTTTTACTATAAATGCCCTGCTCCTAATCAATTTCCAAAGAATATTTTCATATTTTTTTTTTCATTACTTTTATTTCCATTGGTAAGAATTCAGAAGTACCTCTATATTAGTTCCAAACTAACATCACACAAAACAAAGTTCTCTCTTGTGTTATATTCCTGGTGAGAAAGTGCTTCCTTTTTTGGGCATTGTAGGCATTGGGAAACATCATCCAGACTGCTTAAGTTACATTTAAGCTGTCTCCTCAATTTTAGATTTTATTTTCAATTGTGTTTTGAAATTGTTTAAGTAATAGCTACTGCTCAGTATTCTAAAACTGAGTGAATTGAGTGATTTTAGCCCTGATTAATATTTTGATTTGTATCATTAAATAAATGTACAACTTAATAGGCTCTATAAAATTCAGTATAAACAATAAGTATCTACAAAATTCAACTCTCCTGGCTTATCATGAATATGCTGAATGGGAGTTTAAACAAAAATCACACCCTTTGCTATGCAGAGGCTCTCACATACATATGTTAATTAAAAAGCACACCCATTTGTCTGAATGACTAATTGCATAACTCCTATTTTGGTCAAAACAAACAAAATGCCCTCTCAAATGTGATTGGCTGGGAACTGCACTGCTTTTGCTTATAAAAGACTACAAATGCCAGCATAGTTAGATGAACTTGAGACATAAACCAAGGACAAACATTCCAAGACAATAACATTTCTGAATGGGTAGGTAAGCATACAACTTCAGTTTTTCTACATATGGATCTTCTTGAAAATACAAGCATTCAATATCATACAGAGGCTCTTTGATGATTTAGACTAGATCAGACATAAGTTTCTGTTTTAATTATATTATAGCTATATTAAACATCTGAAACTCAATGATTTTCATTGTTTTATTATTATCATCATCATCACTTAAACTTACTTCTATATTAATTCCAAGCTGACATCAGCTAAAACGAAGCTCTCTCTTGTGTTACATTTCTGTTGAGAAAGTGCTTCCTGTTTTGGGCATTGTAAGCATTGGGTAACATCTACTAAGATTTACTATAGGATTTACTTTCTTTTCGCTTTTATAGTTTCATAGAACTTTAATGTCAAAATTAAACATGTTTTATTTTAGCAAGTGTATTTTTTACTATAAATGCCCTGCTCATAATCAATTTCCAAAGAATATTTTCATATTTTTTTTTTCATTACTTTTATTTCCATTGGTAAGAATTCAGAAGTACCTCTATATTAATTCCAAGCTGACATCACCTAAAACGAAGCTCTCTCTTGTGTTACATTTCTGTTGAGAAAGTGCTTCCTGTTTTAGGCATTGTTAGCATTGGGTAAAAAACAGTCAGATTTACTATATAACTTACAATACTTTCTTTTATTTAATAAAGTTTAATAGAACTTTAATGTCAGAATTGAACATGAGATTCATTTAGCAAGTGATTTTTTAATATAAATTTCTTGCTCATAATCCATTTCAAAATGACATTTTCATGTTTTTTTTTCATTACATTTATTATTACCATTGGTAAGAATTCAGATGTACCTCTATATTAATTCCAAGCTGACATCACCTAAAACGAAGCTCTCTCTTGTGTTACATTTCTGTTGAGAAAGTGCTTCCTGTTTTGGGCATTGTAAGCATTGGGTAACATCCAATAAGATTTACTATAGGATTTACTTTCTTTTCGCTTCTATAGTTTAATAGAACTTTAATGTCAAAATTAAACATGTTTTATTTTAGCAAGTGTATTTTTTTTACTATAAATGCCCTGCTCCTAATCAATTTCCAAAGAATATTTTCATATTTTTTTTTCATTACTTTTATTTCCATTGGTAAGAATTCAGAAGTACCTCTATATTAGTTCCAAACTAACATCACACAAAACAAAGTTCTCTCTTGTGTTATATTCCTGGTGAGAAAGTGCTTCCTTTTTTGGGCATTGTAGGCATTGGGAAACATCATCCAGACTGCTTAAGTTACATTTAAGCTGTCTCCTCATAATTTTAGATTTTATTTTCAATTGTGTTTTAAAATTATTTAAGTAATAGCTACTGCTCAGTATTCTAAAACTGAGTGAATTGAGTGATTTTAGCCCTGATTAATATTTTGATTTGTATCATTAAATAAATGTACAACTTAATAGGCTCTATAAAATTCAGTATAAACAATAAGTATCTACAAAATTACACTCTCCTGGCTTATCATGAATATGCTGAATGGGAGTTTAAACAAAAATCACACCCTTTGCTATGCAGAGGCTCTCACATACATATGTTAATTAAAAAGCACACCCATTTGTCTGAATGACTAATTGCATAACTCCTATTTTGGTCAAAACAAACAAAATGCCCTCTCAAATGTGATTGGCTGGGAACTGCACTGCTTTTGCTTATAAAAGACTACAAATGCCAGCACAGTTAGATGAACTTGAGACATAAACCAAGGACAAACATTCCAAGACAATAACATTTCTGAATGGGTAGGTAAGCATACAACTTCATTTTTTCTACATATGGATCTTCTTGAAAATACAAGCATTCAATATCATACAGAGGCTCTTTGATGATTTAGACTAGATCAGACATAAGTTTCTGTTTTAATTATATTATAGCTATATTAAACATCTGAAACTCAATGATTTTCATTGTTTTATTATTATTATCATCATCATCACTTAAACTTACTTCTATATTAATTCCAAGCTGACATCAGCTAAAACGAAGCTCTCTCGTGTTACATTTCTGTTGAGAAAGTGCTTCCTGTTTTGGGCATTGTAAGCATTGGGTAACATCTAGTAAGATTTACTATAGGATTTACTTTCTTTTCGCTTCTATAGTTTAATAGAACTTTAATGTCAAAATTAAACATGTTTTATTTTAGCAAGTGTATTTTTTTACTATAAATGCCCTGCTCATAATCAATTTCCAAAGAATATTTTCAAATTTTTTTTTTTCATTACTTTTATTTCCATTGGTAAGAATTTAGAAGTACCTCTATATCAGTTCCAAACTAACATCACACAAACCAAAGTTCTCTCTTGTGTTATATTCCTGGTGAGAAAGTGCTTCCTTTTTTGGGCATTGTAGGCATTGGGAAACATCATCCAGACTGCTTAAGTTACATTTAAGCTGTCTCCTCATAATTTTAGATTTTATTTTCAATTGTGTTTTGAAATTATTTAAGTAATAGCTACTGCTCAGTATTCTAAAACTGAGTGAATTGAGTGATTTTAGCCCTGATTAATATTTTGATTTGTATCATTAAATAAATGTACAACTTAATAGGCTCTATAAAATTCAGTATCAACAATAAGTATCTACAAAATTCAACTCTCCTGGCTTATCATGAATATGCTGAATGGGAGTTTAAACAAAAATCACACCCTTTGCTATGCAGAGGCTCTCACATACATATGTTAATTAAAAAGCACACCCATTTGTCTGAATGACTAATTGCATAACTCCTATTTTGGTCAAAACAAACAAAATGCCCTCTCAAATGTGATTGGCTGGGAACTGCACTGCTTTTGCTTATAAAAGACTACAAATGCCAGCATAGTTAGATGAACTTGAGACATAAACCAAGGACAAACATTCCAAGACAATAACATTTCTGAATGGGTAGGTAAGCATACAACTTCAGTTTTTCTACATATGGATCTTCTTGAAAATACAAGCATTCAATATCATACAGAGGCTCTTTGATGATTTAGACTAGATCAGACATAAGTTTCTGTTTTAATTATATTATAGCTATATTAAACATCTGAAACTCAATGATTTTCATTGTTTTATTATTATCATCATCATCACTTAAACTTACTTCTATATTAATTCCAAGCTGACATCAGCTAAAACGAAGCTCTCTCGTGTTACATTTCTGTTGAGAAAGTGCTTCCTGTTTTGGGCATTGTAAGCATTGGGTAACATCTACTAAGATTTACTATAGGATTTACTTTCTTTTCGCTTTTATAGTTTCATAGAACTTTAATGTCAAAATTAAACATGTTTTATTTTAGCAAGTGTATTTTTTACTATAAATGCCCTGCTCATAATCAATTTCCAAAGAATATTTTCATTTTTTTTTCATTAGTTTTATTACCATTGGTAAGAATTCAGAAGTACCTCTATATTAATTCCAAGCTGACATCACCTAAAACGAAGCTCTCTCTTGTGTTACATTTCTGTTGAGAAAGTGCTTCCTGTTTTAGGCATTGTAAGCATTGGGTAACATCCAGTAAGATTTACTATAGGATTTACTTTCTTTTCGCTTCTATAGTTTAATAGAACTTTAATGTCAAAATTAAACATGTTTTATTTTAGCAAGTGTATTTTTTTTACTATAAATGCCCTGCTCATAATCAATTTCCAAAGAATATTTTCATTTTTTTTTCATTAGTTTTATTACCATTGGTAAGAATTCAGAAGTACCTCTATATTAATTCCAAGCTGACATCACCTAAAACGAAGCTCTCTCTTGTGTTACATTTCTGTTGAGAAAGTGCTTCCTGTTTTAGGCATTGTAAGCATTGGGTAAAAAACAGTCAGATTTACTATATAACTTACAATACTTTCTTTTATTTACTAAAGTTTAATAGAACTTTAATGTCAGAATTGAACATGAGATTCATTTAGCAAGTGATTTTTTAATATACATTTCTTGCTCATAATCCATTTCAAAATGACATTTTTTTTTTTTCATTACATTTATTATTACCATTGGTACGAATTCAGATGTACCTCTATATTAATTCCAAGCTGACATCACCTAAAACGAAGCTCTCTCTTGTGTTACATTTCTGTTGAGAGAGTGCTTCCTGTTTTAGGCATTGTAAGCATTGGGTAACATCCAGTAAGATTTACTATAGGATTTACTTTCTTTTCGCTTCTATAATTTAAAAGAACTTTAATGTCAAAATTAAACATGTTTTATTTTAGCAAGTGTATTTTTTTTACTATAAATGCCCTGCTCCTAATCAATTTCCAAAGAATATTTTCATATTTTTTTTTTTCATTACTTTTATTTCCATTGGTAAGAATTCAGAAGTACCTCTATATTAGTTCCAAACTAACATCACACAAAACAAAGTTCTCTCTTGTGTTATATTCCTGGTGAGAAAGTGCTTCCTTTTTTGGGCATTGTAGGCATTGGGAAACATCATCCAGACTGCTTAAGTTACATTTAAGCTGTCTCCTCAATTTTAGATTTTATTTTCAATTGTGTTTTGAAATTGTTTAAGTAATAGCTACTGCTCAGTATTCTAAAACTGAGTGAATTGAGTGATTTAATATTTTGATTTGTATCATTAAATAAATGTACAACTTAATAGGCTCTATAAAATTCAGTATAAACAATAAGTATCTACAAAATTCAACTCTCCTGGCTTATCATGAATATGCTGAATGGGAGTTTAAACAAAAATCACACCCTTTGCTATGCAGAGGCTCTCACATACATATGTTAATTAAAAAGCACACCCATTTGTCTGAATGACTAATTGCATAACTCCTATTTTGGTCAAAACAAACAAAATGCCCTCTCAAATGTGATTGGCTGGGAACTGCACTGCTTTTGCTTATAAAAGACTACAAATGCCAGCATAGTTAGATGAACTTAAGACATAAACCAAGGACAAACATTCCAAGACAATAACATTTCTGAATGGGTAGGTAAGCATACAACTTCAGTTTTTCTACATATGGATCTTCTTGAAAATACAAGCATTCAATATCATACAGAGGCTCTTTGATGATTTAGACTAGATCAGACATAAGTTTCTGTTTTAATTATATTATAGCTATATTAAACATCTGAAACTCAATGATTTTCATTGTTTTATTATTATCATCATCATCACTTAAACTTACTTCTATATTAATTCCAAGCTGACATCAGCTAAAACGAAGCTCTCTCGTGTTACATTTCTGTTGAGAAAGTGCTTCCTGTTTTGGGCATTGTAAGCATTGGGTAACATCCAGTAAGATTTACTATAGGATTTACTTTCTTTTCGCTTCTATAGTTTAATAGAACTTTAATGTCAAAATTAAACATGTTTTATTTTAGCAAGTGTATTTTTTTTACTATAAATGCCCTGCTCATAATCAATTTCCAAAGAATATTTTCAAATTTTTTTTTTCATTACTTTTATTTCCATTGGTAAGAATTTAGAAGTACCTCTATATCAGTTCCAAACTAACATCACACAAACCAAAGTTCTCTCTTGTGTTATATTCCTGGTGAGAAAGTGCTTCCTTTTTTGGGCATTGTAGGCATTGGGAAACATCATCCAGACTGCTTAAGTTACATTTAAGCTGTCTCCTCATAATTTTAGATTTTATTTTCAATTGTGTTTTGAAATTATTTAAGTAATAGCTACTGCTCAGTATTCTAAAACTGAGTGAATTGAGTGATTTTAGCCCTGATTAATATTTTGATTTGTATCATTAAATAAATGTACAACTTAATAGGCTCTATAAAATTCAGTATAAACAATAAGTATCTACAAAATTACACTCTCCTGGCTTATCATGAATATGCTGAATGGGAGTTTAAACAAAAATCACACCCTTTGCTATGCAGAGGCTCTCACATACATATGTTAATTAAAAAGCACACCCATTTGTCTGAATGACTAATTGCATAACTCCTATTTTGGTCAAAACAAACAAAATGCCCTCTCAAATGTGATTGGCTGGGAACTGCACTGCTTTTGCTTATAAAAGACTACAAATGCCAGCACAGTTAGATGAACTTGAGACATAAACCAAGGACAAACATTCCAAGACAATAACATTTCTGAATGGGTAGGTAAGCATACAACTTCATTTTTTCTACATATGGATCTTCTTGAAAATACAAGCATTCAATATCATACAGAGGCTCTTTGATGATTTAGACTAGATCAGACATAAGTTTCTGTTTTAATTATATTATAGCTATATTAAACATCTGAAACTCAATGATTTTCATTGTTTTATTATTATTATCATCATCATCACTTAAACTTACTTCTATATTAATTCCAAGCTGACATCAGCTAAAACAAAGCTCTCTCGTGTTACATTTCTGTTGAGAAAGTGCTTCCTGTTTTGGGCATTGTAAGCATTGGGTAACATCTACTAAGATTTACTATAGGATTTACTTTCTTTTCGCTTTTATAGTTTCATAGAACTTTAATGTCAAAATTAAACATGTTTTATTTTAGCAAGTGTATTTTTTACTATAAATGCCCTGCTCATAATCAATTTCCAAAGAATATTTTCATTTTTTTTTCATTAGTTTTATTACCATTGGTAAGAATTCAGAAGTACCTCTATATTAATTCCAAGCTGACATCACCTAAAACGAAGCTCTCTCTTGTGTTACATTTCTGTTGAGAAAGTGCTTCCTGTTTTAGGCATTGTAAGCATTGGGTAACATCCAGTAAGATTTACTATAGGATTTACTTTCTTTTCGCTTCTATAGTTTAATAGAACTTTAATGTCAAAATTAAACATGTTTTATTTTAGCAAGTGTATTTTTTTTACTATAAATGCCCTGCTCATAATCAATTTCCAAAGAATATTTTCATATTTTTTTTTTCATTACTTTTATTTCCATTGGTAAGAATTTAGAAGTACCTCTATATCAGTTCCAAACTAACATCACACAAAACAAAGTTCTCTCTTGTGTTATATTCCTGGTGAGAAAGTGCTTCCTTTTTTGGGCATTGTAGGCATTGGGAAACATCATCCAGACTGCTTAAGTTACATTTAAGCTGTCTCCTCATAATTTTAGATTTTATTTTCAATTGTGTTTTGAAATTGTTTAAGTAATAGCTACTGCTCAGTATTCTAAAACTGAGTGAATTGAGTGATTTTAGCCATGATTAATATTTTGATTTGTATCATTAAATAAATGTACAACTTAATAGGCTCTATAAAATTCAGTATAAACAATAAGTATCTACAAAATTCAACTCTCCTGGCTTATCATGAATATGCTGAATGGGAGTTTAAACAAAAATCACACCTTTGCTATGCAGAGGCTCTCACATACATATGTTAATTAAAAAGCACACCCATTTGTCTGAATGACTAATTGCATAACTCCTATTTTGGTCAAAACAAACAAAATGCCCTCTCAAATGTGATTGGCTGGGAACTGCACTGCTTTTGCTTATAAAAGACTACAAATGCCAGCACAGTTAGATGAACTTGAGACATAAACCAAGGACAAACATTCCAAGACAATAACATTTCTGAATGGGTAGGTAAGCATACAACTTCATTTTTTCTACATATGGATCTTCTTGAAAATACAAGCATTCAATATCATACAGAGGCTCTTTGATGATTTAGACTAGATCAGACATAAGTTTCTGTTTTAATTATATTATAGCTATATTAAACATCTGAAACTCAATGATTTTCATTGTTTTATTATTATCATCATCATCATTGCTTAAACTTACTTCTATATTAATTCCAAGCTGACATCACCTAAAACGAAGCTCTCTCTTGTGTTACATTTCTGTTGAGAAAGTGCTTCCTGTTTTGGGCATTGTAAGCATTGGGTAACATCTACTAAGATTTACTATAGGATTTACTTTCTTTTCGCTTTTATAGTTTCATAGAACTTTAATGTCAAAATTAAACATGTTTTATTTTAGCAAGTGTATTTTTTACTATAAATGCCCTGCTCATAATCAATTTCCAAAGAATATTTTCATTTTTTTTCATTAGTTTTATTACCATTGGTAAGAATTCAGAAGTACCTCTATATTAATTCCAAGCTGACATCACCTAAAACGAAGCTCTCTCTTGTGTTACATTTCTGTTGAGAAAGTGCTTCCTGTTTTAGGCATTGTAAGCATTGGGTAACATCCAGTAAGATTTACTATAGGATTTACTTTCTTTTCGCTTCTATAGTTTAATAGAACTTTAATGTCAAAATTAAACATGTTTTATTTTAGCAAGTGTATTTTTTTTACTATAAATGCCCTGCTCATAATCAATTTCCAAAGAATATTTTCATATTTTTTTTTTCATTACTTTTATTTCCATTGGTAAGAATTTAGAAGTACCTCTATATCAGTTCCAAACTAACATCACACAAAACAAAGTTCTCTCTTGTGTTATATTCCTGGTGAGAAAGTGCTTCCTTTTTTGGGCATTGTAGGCATTGGGAAACATCATCCAGACTGCTTAAGTTACATTTAAGCTGTCTCCTCATAATTTTAGATTTTATTTTCAATTGTGTTTTGAAATTGTTTAAGTAATAGCTACTGCTCAGTATTCTAAAACTGAGTGAATTGAGTGATTTTAGCCATGATTAATATTTTGATTTGTATCATTAAATAAATGTACAACTTAATAGGCTCTATAAAATTCAGTATAAACAATAAGTATCTACAAAATTCAACTCTCCTGGCTTATCATGAATATGCTGAATGGGAGTTTAAACAAAAATCACACCTTTGCTATGCAGAGGCTCTCACATACATATGTTAATTAAAAAGCACACCCATTTGTCTGAATGACTAATTGCATAACTCCTATTTTGGTCAAAACAAACAAAATGCCCTCTCAAATGTGATTGGCTGGGAACTGCACTGCTTTTGCTTATAAAAGACTACAAATGCCAGCACAGTTAGATGAACTTGAGACATAAACCAAGGACAAACATTCCAAGACAATAACATTTCTGAATGGGTAGGTAAGCATACAACTTCATTTTTTCTACATATGGATCTTCTTGAAAATACAAGCATTCAATATCATACAGAGGCTCTTTGATGATTTAGACTAGATCAGACATAAGTTTCTAGTTTAATTATATTATAGCTATATTAAACATCTGAAACTCAATGATTTTCATTGTTTTATTATTATCATCATCATTGCTTAAACTTACTTCTATATTAATTCCAAGCTGACATCACCTAAAACGAAGCTCTCTCGTGTTACATTTCTGTTGAGAAAGTGCTTCCTGTTTTGGGCATTGTAAGCATTGGGTAACATCCAGTAAGATTTACTATAGGATTTACTTTCTTTTCGCTTTTATAGTTTCATAGAACTTTAATGTCAAAATTAAACATGTTTTATTTTAGCAAGTGTATTTTTTACTATAAATGCCCTGCTCATAATCAATTTCCAAAGAATATTTTCATTTTTTTTTCATTAGTTTTATTACCATTGGTAAGAATTCAGAAGTACCTCTATATTAATTCCAAGCTGACATCACCTAAAACGAAGCTCTCTCTTGTGTTACATTTCTGTTGAGAAAGTGCTTCCTGTTTTAGGCATTGTAAGCATTGGGTAAAAAACAGTCAGATTTACTATATAACTTACAATACTTTCTTTTATTTACTAAAGTTTAATAGAACTTTAATGTCAGAATTGAACATGAGATTCATTTAGCAAGTGATTTTTTAATATAAATTTCTTGCTCATAATCCATTTCAAAATGACATTTTTTTTTTTTTCATTACATTTATTATTACCATTGGTACGAATTCAGATGTACCTCTATATTAATTCCAAGCTGACATCACCTAAAACGAAGCTCTCTCTTGTGTTACATTTCTGTTGAGAGAGTGCTTCCTGTTTTAGGCATTGTAAGCATTGGGTAACATCCAGTAAGATTTACTATAGGATTTACTTTCTTTTTGCTTCTATAATTTAAAAGAACTTTAATGTCAAAATTAAACATGTTTTATTTTAGCAAGTGTATTTTTTTTACTATAAATGCCCTGCTCCTAATCAATTTCCAAAGAATATTTTCATATTTTTTTTTTCATTACTTTTATTTCCATTGGTAAGAATTCAGAAGTACCTCTATATTAGTTCCAAACTAACATCACACAAAACAAAGTTCTCTCTTGTGTTATATTCCTGGTGAGAAAGTGCTTCCTTTTTTGGGCATTGTAGGCATTGGGAAACATCATCCAGACTGCTTAAGTTACATTTAAGCTGTCTCCTCAATTTTAGATTTTATTTTCAATTGTGTTTTGAAATTGTTTAAGTAATAGCTACTGCTCAGTATTCTAAAACTGAGTGAATTGAGTGATTTTAGCCCTGATTAATATTTTGATTTGTATCATTAAATAAATGTACAACTTAATAGGCTCTATAAAATTCAGTATAAACAATAAGTATCTACAAAATTCAACTCTCCTGGCTTATCATGAATATGCTGAATGGGAGTTTAAACAAAAATCACACCCTTTGCTATGCAGAGGCTCTCACATACATATGTTAATTAAAAAGCACACCCATTTGTCTGAATGACTAATTGCATAACTCCTATTTTGGTCAAAACAAACAAAATGCCCTCTCAAATGTGATTGGCTGGGAACTGCACTGCTTTTGCTTATAAAAGACTACAAATGCCAGCATAGTTAGATGAACTTGAGACATAAACCAAGGACAAACATTCCAAGACAATAACATTTCTGAATGGGTAGGTAAGCATACAACTTCAGTTTTTCTACATATGGATCTTCTTGAAAATACAAGCATTCAATATCATACAGAGGCTCTTTGATGATTTAGACTAGATCAGACATAAGTTTCTGTTTTAATTATATTATAGCTATATTAAACATCTGAAACTCAATGATTTTCATTGTTTTATTATTATCATCATCATCACTTAAACTTACTTCTATATTAATTCCAAGCTGACATCAGCTAAAACGAAGCTCTCTCTTGTGTTACATTTCTGTTGAGAAAGTGCTTCCTGTTTTGGGCATTGTAAGCATTGGGTAACATCTACTAAGATTTACTATAGGATTTACTTTCTTTTCGCTTTTATAGTTTCATAGAACTTTAATGTCAAAATTAAACATGTTTTATTTTAGCAAGTGTATTTTTTACTATAAATGCCCTGCTCATAATCAATTTCCAAAGAATATTTTCATATTTTTTTTTTCATTACTTTTATTTCCATTGGTAAGAATTCAGAAGTACCTCTATATTAATTCCAAGCTGACATCACCTAAAACGAAGCTCTCTCTTGTGTTACATTTCTGTTGAGAAAGTGCTTCCTGTTTTAGGCATTGTTAGCATTGGGTAAAAAACAGTCAGATTTACTATATAACTTACAATACTTTCTTTTATTTAATAAAGTTTAATAGAACTTTAATGTCAGAATTGAACATGAGATTCATTTAGCAAGTGATTTTTTAATATAAATTTCTTGCTCATAATCCATTTCAAAATGACATTTTCATGTTTTTTTTTCATTACATTTATTATTACCATTGGTAAGAATTCAGATGTACCTCTATATTAATTCCAAGCTGACATCACCTAAAACGAAGCTCTCTCTTGTGTTACATTTCTGTTGAGAAAGTGCTTCCTGTTTTGGGCATTGTAAGCATTGGGTAACATCCAATAAGATTTACTATAGGATTTACTTTCTTTTCGCTTCTATAGTTTAATAGAACTTTAATGTCAAAATTAAACATGTTTTATTTTAGCAAGTGTATTTTTTTTACTATAAATGCCCTGCTCCTAATCAATTTCCAAAGAATATTTTCATATTTTTTTTTCATTACTTTTATTTCCATTGGTAAGAATTCAGAAGTACCTCTATATTAGTTCCAAACTAACATCACACAAAACAAAGTTCTCTCTTGTGTTATATTCCTGGTGAGAAAGTGCTTCTTTTTTGGGCATTGTAGGCATTGGGAAACATCATCCAGACTGCTTAAGTTACATTTAAGCTGTCTCCTCATAATTTTAGATTTTATTTTCAATTGTGTTTTGAAATTATTTAAGTAATAGCTACTGCTCAGTATTCTAAAACTGAGTGAATTGAGTGATTTTAGCCCTGATTAATATTTTGATTTGTATCATTAAATAAATGTACAACTTAATAGGCTCTATAAAATTCAGTATCAACAATAAGTATCTACAAAATTCAACTCTCCTGGCTTATCATGAATATGCTGAATGGGAGTTTAAACAAAAATCACACCCTTTGCTATGCAGAGGCTCTCACATACATATGTTAATTAAAAAGCACACCCATTTGTCTGAATGACTAATTGCATAACTCCTATTTTGGTCAAAACAAACAAAATGCCCTCTCAAATGTGATTGGCTGGGAACTGCACTGCTTTTGCTTATAAAAGACTACAAATGCCAGCATAGTTAGATGAACTTGAGACATAAACCAAGGACAAACATTCCAAGACAATAACATTTCTGAATGGGTAGGTAAGCATACAACTTCAGTTTTTCTACATATGGATCTTCTTGAAAATACAAGCATTCAATATCATACAGAGGCTCTTTGATGATTTAGACTAGATCAGACATAAGTTTCTGTTTTAATTATATTATAGCTATATTAAACATCTGAAACTCAATGATTTTCATTGTTTTATTATTATCATCATCATCACTTAAACTTACTTCTATATTAATTCCAAGCTGACATCAGCTAAAACGAAGCTCTCTCGTGTTACATTTCTGTTGAGAAAGTGCTTCCTGTTTTGGGCATTGTAAGCATTGGGTAACATCTACTAAGATTTACTATAGGATTTACTTTCTTTTCGCTTTTATAGTTTCATAGAACTTTAATGTCAAAATTAAACATGTTTTATTTTAGCAAGTGTATTTTTTACTATAAATGCCCTGCTCATAATCAATTTCCAAAGAATATTTTCATTTTTTTTTCATTAGTTTTATTACCATTGGTAAGAATTCAGAAGTACCTCTATATTAATTCCAAGCTGACATCACCTAAAACGAAGCTCTCTCTTGTGTTACATTTCTGTTGAGAAAGTGCTTCCTGTTTTAGGCATTGTAAGCATTGGGTAACATCCAGTAAGATTTACTATAGGATTTACTTTCTTTTCGCTTCTATAGTTTAATAGAACTTTAATGTCAAAATTAAACATGTTTTATTTTAGCAAGTGTATTTTTTTTACTATAAATGCCCTGCTCATAATCAATTTCCAAAGAATATTTTCATATTTTTTTTTTCATTACTTTTATTTCCATTGGTAAGAATTTAGAAGTACCTCTATATCAGTTCCAAACTAACATCACACAAAACAAAGTTCTCTCTTGTGTTATATTCCTGGTGAGAAAGTGCTTCCTTTTTTGGGCATTGTAGGCATTGGGAAACATCATCCAGACTGCTTAAGTTACATTTAAGCTGTCTCCTCATAATTTTAGATTTTATTTTCAATTGTGTTTTGAAATTGTTTAAGTAATAGCTACTGCTCAGTATTCTAAAACTGAGTGAATTGAGTGATTTTAGCCATGATTAATATTTTGATTTGTATCATTAAATAAATGTACAACTTAATAGGCTCTATAAAATTCAGTATAAACAATAAGTATCTACAAAATTCAACTCTCCTGGCTTATCATGAATATGCTGAATGGGAGTTTAAACAAAAATCACACCTTTGCTATGCAGAGGCTCTCACATACATATGTTAATTAAAAAGCACACCCATTTGTCTGAATGACTAATTGCATAACTCCTATTTTGGTCAAAACAAACAAAATGCCCTCTCAAATGTGATTGGCTGGGAACTGCACTGCTTTTGCTTATAAAAGACTACAAATGCCAGCACAGTTAGATGAACTTGAGACATAAACCAAGGACAAACATTCCAAGACAATAACATTTCTGAATGGGTAGGTAAGCATACAACTTCAGTTTTTCTACATATGGATCTTCTTGAAAATACAAGCATTCAATATCATACAGAGGCTCTTTGATGATTTAGACTAGATCAGACATAAGTTTCTAGTTTAATTATATTATAGCTATATTAAACATCTGAAACTCAATGATTTTCATTGTTTTATTATTATCATCATCATTGCTTAAACTTACTTCTATATTAATTCCAAGCTGACATCACCTAAAACGAAGCTCTCTCGTGTTACATTTCTGTTGAGAAAGTGCTTCCTGTTTTGGGCATTGTAAGCATTGGGTAACATCCAGTAAGATTTACTATAGGATTTACTTTCTTTTCGCTTTTATAGTTTCATAGAACTTTAATGTCAAAATTAAACATGTTTTATTTTAGCAAGTGTATTTTTTACTATAAATGCCCTGCTCATAATCAATTTCCAAAGAATATTTTCATTTTTTTTTCATTAGTTTTATTACCATTGGTAAGAATTCAGAAGTACCTCTATATTAATTCCAAGCTGACATCACCTAAAACGAAGCTCTCTCTTGTGTTACATTTCTGTTGAGAAAGTGCTTCCTGTTTTAGGCATTGTAAGCATTGGGTAAAAAACAGTCAGATTTACTATATAACTTACAATACTTTCTTTTATTTACTAAAGTTTAATAGAACTTTAATGTCAGAATTGAACATGAGATTCATTTAGCAAGTGATTTTTTAATATACATTTCTTGCTCATAATCCATTTCAAAATGACATTTTTTTTTTTTCATTACATTTATTATTACCATTGGTACGAATTCAGATGTACCTCTATATTAATTCCAAGCTGACATCACCTAAAACGAAGCTCTCTCTTGTGTTACATTTCTGTTGAGAGAGTGCTTCCTGTTTTAGGCATTGTAAGCATTGGGTAACATCCAGTAAGATTTACTATAGGATTTACTTTCTTTTCGCTTCTATAATTTAAAAGAACTTTAATGTCAAAATTAAACATGTTTTATTTTAGCAAGTGTATTTTTTTTACTATAAATGCCCTGCTCCTAATCAATTTCCAAAGAATATTTTCATATTTTTTTTTTCATTACTTTTATTTCCATTGGTAAGAATTCAGAAGTACCTCTATATTAGTTCCAAACTAACATCACACAAAACAAAGTTCTCTCTTGTGTTATATTCCTGGTGAGAAAGTGCTTCCTTTTTTGGGCATTGTAGGCATTGGGAAACATCATCCAGACTGCTTAAGTTACATTTAAGCTGTCTCCTCAATTTTAGATTTTATTTTCAATTGTGTTTTGAAATTGTTTAAGTAATAGCTACTGCTCAGTATTCTAAAACTGAGTGAATTGAGTGATTTTAGCCCTGATTAATATTTTGATTTGTATCATTAAATAAATGTACAACTTAATAGGCTCTATAAAATTCAGTATAAACAATAAGTATCTACAAAATTCAACTCTCCTGGCTTATCATGAATATGCTGAATGGGAGTTTAAACAAAAATCACACCCTTTGCTATGCAGAGGCTCTCACATACATATGTTAATTAAAAAGCACACCCATTTGTCTGAATGACTAATTGCATAACTCCTATTTTGGTCAAAACAAACAAAATGCCCTCTCAAATGTGATTGGCTGGGAACTGCACTGCTTTTGCTTATAAAAGACTACAAATGCCAGCATAGTTAGATGAACTTGAGACATAAACCAAGGACAAACATTCCAAGACAATAACATTTCTGAATGGGTAGGTAAGCATACAACTTCAGTTTTTCTACATATGGATCTTCTTGAAAATACAAGCATTCAATATCATACAGAGGCTCTTTGATGATTTAGACTAGATCAGACATAAGTTTCTGTTTTAATTATATTATAGCTATATTAAACATCTGAAACTCAATGATTTTCATTGTTTTATTATTATCATCATCATCACTTAAACTTACTTCTATATTAATTCCAAGCTGACATCAGCTAAAACGAAGCTCTCTCGTGTTACATTTCTGTTGAGAAAGTGCTTCCTGTTTTGGGCATTGTAAGCATTGGGTAACATCCAGTAAGATTTACTATAGGATTTACTTTCTTTTCGCTTCTATAGTTTAATAGAACTTTAATGTCAAAATTAAACATGTTTTATTTTAGCAAGTGTATTTTTTTTACTATAAATGCCCTGCTCATAATCAATTTCCAAAGAATATTTTCAAATTTTTTTTTTCATTACTTTTATTTCCATTGGTAAGAATTTAGAAGTACCTCTATATCAGTTCCAAACTAACATCACACAAAACAAAGTTCTCTCTTGTGTTATATTCCTGGTGAGAAAGTGCTTCCTTTTTTGGGCATTGTAGGCATTGGGAAACATCATCCAGACTGCTTAAGTTACATTTAAGCTGTCTCCTCATAATTTTAGATTTTATTTTCAATTGTGTTTTGAAATTATTTAAGTAATAGCTACTGCTCAGTATTCTAAAACTGAGTGAATTGAGTGATTTTAGCCCTGATTAATATTTTGATTTGTATCATTAAATAAATGTACAACTTAATAGGCTCTATAAAATTCAGTATAAACAATAAGTATCTACAAAATTACACTCTCCTGGCTTATCATGAATATGCTGAATGGGAGTTTAAACAAAAATCACACCCTTTGCTATGCAGAGGCTCTCACATACATATGTTAATTAAAAAGCACACCCATTTGTCTGAATGACTAATTGCATAACTCCTATTTTGGTCAAAACAAACAAAATGCCCTCTCAAATGTGATTGGCTGGGAACTGCACTGCTTTTGCTTATAAAAGACTACAAATGCCAGCACAGTTAGATGAACTTGAGACATTGTCAGACAATAACATTTCTGAATGGGTAGGTAAGCATACAACTTCATTTTTCTACATATGGATCTTCTTGAAAATACAAGCATTCAATATCATACAGAGGCTCTTTGATGATTTAGACTAGATCAGACATAAGTTTCTGTTTTAATTATATTATAGCTATATTAAACATCTGAAACTCAATGATTTTCATTGTTTTATTATTATCATCATCATCACTTAAACTTACTTCTATATTAATTCCAAGCTGACATCAGCTAAAACGAAGCTCTCTCGTGTTACATTTCTGTTGAGAAAGTGCTTCCTGTTTTGGGCATTGTAAGCATTGGGTAACATCTACTAAGATTTACTATAGGATTTACTTTCTTTTCGCTTTTATAGTTTCATAGAACTTTAATGTCAAAATTAAACATGTTTTATTTTAGCAAGTGTATTTTTTACTATAAATGCCCTGCTCATAATCAATTTCCAAAGAATATTTTCATTTTTTTTTCATTAGTTTTATTACCATTGGTAAGAATTCAGAAGTACCTCTATATTAATTCCAAGCTGACATCACCTAAAACGAAGCTCTCTCTTGTGTTACATTTCTGTTGAGAAAGTGCTTCCTGTTTTAGGCATTGTAAGCATTGGGTAACATCCAGTAAGATTTACTATAGGATTTACTTTCTTTTCGCTTCTATAGTTTAATAGAACTTTAATGTCAAAATTAAACATGTTTTATTTTAGCAAGTGTATTTTTTTTACTATAAATGCCCTGCTCATAATCAATTTCCAAAGAATATTTTCATATTTTTTTTTTCATTACTTTTATTTCCATTGGTAAGAATTTAGAAGTACCTCTATATCAGTTCCAAACTAACATCACACAAAACAAAGTTCTCTCTTGTGTTATATTCCTGGTGAGAAAGTGCTTCCTTTTTTGGGCATTGTAGGCATTGGGAAACATCATCCAGACTGCTTAAGTTACATTTAAGCTGTCTCCTCATAATTTTAGATTTTATTTTCAATTGTGTTTTGAAATTGTTTAAGTAATAGCTACTGCTCAGTATTCTAAAACTGAGTGAATTGAGTGATTTTAGCCATGATTAATATTTTGATTTGTATCATTAAATAAATGTACAACTTAATAGGCTCTATAAAATTCAGTATAAACAATAAGTATCTACAAAATTCAACTCTCCTGGCTTATCATGAATATGCTGAATGGGAGTTTAAACAAAAATCACACCTTTGCTATGCAGAGGCTCTCACATACATATGTTAATTAAAAAGCACACCCATTTGTCTGAATGACTAATTGCATAACTCCTATTTTGGTCAAAACAAACAAAATGCCCTCTCAAATGTGATTGGCTGGGAACTGCACTGCTTTTGCTTATAAAAGACTACAAATGCCAGCACAGTTAGATGAACTTGAGACATAAACCAAGGACAAACATTCCAAGACAATAACATTTCTGAATGGGTAGGTAAGCATACAACTTCAGTTTTTCTACATATGGATCTTCTTGAAAATACAAGCATTCAATATCATACAGAGGCTCTTTGATGATTTAGACTAGATCAGACATAAGTTTCTAGTTTAATTATATTATAGCTATATTAAACATCTGAAACTCAATGATTTTCATTGTTTTATTATTATCATCATCATTGCTTAAACTTACTTCTATATTAATTCCAAGCTGACATCACCTAAAACGAAGCTCTCTCGTGTTACATTTCTGTTGAGAAAGTGCTTCCTGTTTTGGGCATTGTAAGCATTGGGTAACATCCAGTAAGATTTACTATAGGATTTACTTTCTTTTCGCTTTTATAGTTTCATAGAACTTTAATGTCAAAATTAAACATGTTTTATTTTAGCAAGTGTATTTTTTACTATAAATGCCCTGCTCATAATCAATTTCCAAAGAATATTTTCATTTTTTTTTCATTAGTTTTATTACCATTGGTAAGAATTCAGAAGTACCTCTATATTAATTCCAAGCTGACATCACCTAAAACGAAGCTCTCTCTTGTGTTACATTTCTGTTGAGAAAGTGCTTCCTGTTTTAGGCATTGTAAGCATTGGGTAAAAAACAGTCAGATTTACTATATAACTTACAATACTTTCTTTTATTTACTAAAGTTTAATAGAACTTTAATGTCAGAATTGAACATGAGATTCATTTAGCAAGTGATTTTTTAATATAAATTTCTTGCTCATAATCCATTTCAAAATGACATTTTTTTTTTTCCATTACATTTATTATTACCATTGGTACGAATTCAGATGTACCTCTATATTAATTCCAAGCTGACATCACCTAAAACGAAGCTCTCTCTTGTGTTACATTTCTGTTGAGAGAGTGCTTCCTGTTTTAGGCATTGTAAGCATTGGGTAACATCCAGTAAGATTTACTATAGGATTTACTTTCTTTTCGCTTCTATAATTTAAAAGAACTTTAATGTCAAAATTAAACATGTTTTATTTTAGCAAGTGTATTTTTTTTACTATAAATGCCCTGCTCCTAATCAATTTCCAAAGAATATTTTCATATTTTTTTTTTCATTACTTTTATTTCCATTGGTAAGAATTCAGAAGTACCTCTATATTAGTTCCAAACTAACATCACACAAAACAAAGTTCTCTCTTGTGTTATATTCCTGGTGAGAAAGTGCTTCCTTTTTTGGGCATTGTAGGCATTGGGAAACATCATCCAGACTGCTTAAGTTACATTTAAGCTGTCTCCTCAATTTTAGATTTTATTTTCAATTGTGTTTTGAAATTGTTTAAGTAATAGCTACTGCTCAGTATTCTAAAACTGAGTGAATTGAGTGATTTTAGCCCTGATTAATATTTTGATTTGTATCATTAAATAAATGTACAACTTAATAGGCTCTATAAAATTCAGTATAAACAATAAGTATCTACAAAATTCAACTCTCCTGGCTTATCATGAATATGCTGAATGGGAGTTTAAACAAAAATCACACCCTTTGCTATGCAGAGGCTCTCACATACATATGTTAATTAAAAAGCACACCCATTTGTCTGAATGACTAATTGCATAACTCCTATTTTGGTCAAAACAAACAAAATGCCCTCTCAAATGTGATTGGCTGGGAACTGCACTGCTTTTGCTTATAAAAGACTACAAATGCCAGCATAGTTAGATGAACTTGAGACATAAACCAAGGACAAACATTCCAAGACAATAACATTTCTGAATGGGTAGGTAAGCATACAACTTCAGTTTTTCTACATATGGATCTTCTTGAAAATACAAGCATTCAATATCATACAGAGGCTCTTTGATGATTTAGACTAGATCAGACATAAGTTTCTGTTTTAATTATATTATAGCTATATTAAACATCTGAAACTCAATGATTTTCATTGTTTTATTATTATCATCATCATCACTTAAACTTACTTCTATATTAATTCCAAGCTGACATCAGCTAAAACGAAGCTCTCTCTTGTGTTACATTTCTGTTGAGAAAGTGCTTCCTGTTTTGGGCATTGTAAGCATTGGGTAACATCTACTAAGATTTACTATAGGATTTACTTTCTTTTCGCTTTTATAGTTTCATAGAACTTTAATGTCAAATATAAACATGTTTTATTTTAGCAAGTGTATTTTTTACTATAAATGCCCTGCTCATAATCAATTTCCAAAGAATATTTTCATATTTTTTTTTTCATTACTTTTATTTCCATTGGTAAGAATTCAGAAGTACCTCTATATTAATTCCAAGCTGACATCACCTAAAACGAAGCTCTCTCTTGTGTTACATTTCTGTTGAGAAAGTGCTTCCTGTTTTAGGCATTGTTAGCATTGGGTAAAAAACAGTCAGATTTACTATATAACTTACAATACTTTCTTTTATTTAATAAAGTTTAATAGAACTTTAATGTCAGAATTGAACATGAGATTCATTTAGCAAGTGATTTTTTAATATAAATTTCTTGCTCATAATCCATTTAAAAATGACATTTTCATGTTTTTTTTTCATTACATTTATTATTACCATTGGTAAGAATTCAGATGTACCTCTATATTAATTCCAAGCTGACATCACCTAAAACGAAGCTCTCTCTTGTGTTACATTTCTGTTGAGAAAGTGCTTCCTGTTTTGGGCATTGTAAGCATTGGGTAACATCCAATAAGATTTACTATAGGATTTACTTTCTTTTCGCTTCTATAGTTTAATAGAACTTTAATGTCAAAATTAAACATGTTTTATTTTAGCAAGTGTATTTTTTTTACTATAAATGCCCTGCTCCTAATCAATTTCCAAAGAATATTTTCATATTTTTTTTTCATTACTTTTATTTCCATTGGTAAGAATTCAGAAGTACCTCTATATTAGTTCCAAACTAACATCACACAAAACAAAGTTCTCTCTTGTGTTATATTCCTGGTGAGAAAGTGCTTCCTTTTTTGGGCATTGTAGGCATTGGGAAACATCATCCAGACTGCTTATGTTACATTTAAGCTGTCTCCTCATAATTTTAGATTTTATTTTCAATTGTGTTTTGAAATTATTTAAGTAATAGCTACTGCTCAGTATTCTAAAACTGAGTGAATTGAGTGATTTTAGCCCTGATTAATATTTTGATTTGTATCATTAAATAAATGTACAACTTAATAGGCTCTATAAAATTCAGTATAAACAATAAGTATCTACAAAATTACACTCTCCTGGCTTATCATGAATATGCTGAATGGGAGTTTAAACAAAAATCACACCCTTTGCTATGCAGAGGCTCTCACATACATATGTTAATTAAAAAGCACACCCATTTGTCTGAATGACTAATTGCATAACTCCTATTTTGGTCAAAACAAACAAAATGCCCTCTCAAATGTGATTGGCTGGGAACTGCACTGCTTTTGCTTATAAAAGACTACAAATGCCAGCACAGTTAGATGAACTTGAGACATAAACCAAGGACAAACATTCCAAGACAATAACATTTCTGAATGGGTAGGTAAGCATACAACTTCATTTTTTCTACATATTGATCTTCTTGAAAATACAAGCATTCAATATCATACAGAGGCTCTTTGATGATTTAGACTAGATCAGACATAAGTTTCTGTTTTAATTATATTATAGCTATATTAAACATCTGAAACTCAATGATTTTCATTGTTTTATTATTATTATCATCATCATCACTTAAACTTACTTCTATATTAATTCCAAGCTGACATCAGCTAAAACGAAGCTCTCTCGTGTTACATTTCTGTTGAGAAAGTGCTTCCTGTTTTGGGCATTGTAAGCATTGGGTAACATCTAGTAAGATTTACTATAGGATTTACTTTCTTTTCGCTTCTATAGTTTAATAGAACTTTAATGTCAAAATTAAACATGTTTTATTTTAGCAAGTGTATTTTTTTTACTATAAATGCCCTGCTCATAATCAATTTCCAAAGAATATTTTCAAATTTTTTTTTTTCATTACTTTTATTTCCATTGGTAAGAATTTAGAAGTACCTCTATATCAGTTCCAAACTAACATCACACAAAACAAAGTTCTCTCTTGTGTTATATTCCTGGTGAGAAAGTGCTTCCTTTTTTGGGCATTGTAGGCATTGGGAAACATCATCCAGACTGCTTAAATTACATTTAAGCTGTCTCCTCATAATTTTAGATTTTATTTTCAATTGTGTTTTGAAATTATTTAAGTAATAGCTACTGCTCAGTATTCTAAAACTGAGTGAATTGAGTGATTTTAGCCCTGATTAATATTTTGATTTGTATCATTAAATAAATGTACAACTTAATAGGCTCTATAAAATTCAGTATCAACAATAAGTATCTACAAAATTCAACTCTCCTGGCTTATCATGAATATGCTGAATGGGAGTTTAAACAAAAATCACACCCTTTGCTATGCAGAGGCTCTCACATACATATGTTAATTAAAAAGCACACCCATTTGTCTGAATGACTAATTGCATAACTCCTATTTTGGTCAAAACAAACAAAATGCCCTCTCAAATGTGATTGGCTGGGAACTGCACTGCTTTTGCTTATAAAAGACTACAAATGCCAGCACAGTTAGATGAACTTGAGACATAAACCAAGGACAAACATTCCAAGACAATAACATTTCTGAATGGGTAGGTAAGCATACAACTTCATTTTTTCTACATATGGATCTTCTTGAAAATACAAGCATTCAATATCATACAGAGGCTCTTTGATGATTTAGACTAGATCAGACATAAGTTTCTGTTTTAATTATATTATAGCTATATTAAACATCTGAAACTCAATGATTTTCATTGTTTTATTATTATTATCATCATCATCACTTAAACTTACTTCTATATTAATTCCAAGCTGACATCAGCTAAAACGAAGCTCTCTCGTGTTACATTTCTGTTGAGAAAGTGCTTCCTGTTTTGGGCATTGTAAGCATTGGGTAACATCTACTAAGATTTACTATAGGATTTACTTTCTTTTCGCTTTTATAGTTTCATAGAACTTTAATGTCAAAATTAAACATGTTTTATTTTAGCAAGTGTATTTTTTACTATAAATGCCCTGCTCATAATCAATTTCCAAAGAATATTTTCATTTTTTTTTCATTAGTTTTATTACCATTGGTAAGAATTCAGAAGTACCTCTATATTAATTCCAAGCTGACATCACCTAAAACGAAGCTCTCTCTTGTGTTACATTTCTGTTGAGAAAGTGCTTCCTGTTTTAGGCATTGTAAGCATTGGGTAACATCCAGTAAGATTTACTATAGGATTTACTTTCTTTTCGCTTCTATAGTTTAATAGAACTTTAATGTCAAAATTAAACATGTTTTATTTTAGCAAGTGTATTTTTTTTACTATAAATGCCCTGCTCATAATCAATTTCCAAAGAATATTTTCATATTTTTTTTTTCATTACTTTTATTTCCATTGGTAAGAATTTAGAAGTACCTCTATATCAGTTCCAAACTAACATCACACAAAACAAAGTTCTCTCTTGTGTTATATTCCTGGTGAGAAAGTGCTTCCTTTTTTGGGCATTGTAGGCATTGGGAAACATCATCCAGACTGCTTAAGTTACATTTAAGCTGTCTCCTCATAATTTTAGATTTTATTTTCAATTGTGTTTTGAAATTGTTTAAGTAATAGCTACTGCTCAGTATTCTAAAACTGAGTGAATTGAGTGATTTTAGCCATGATTAATATTTTGATTTGTATCATTAAATAAATGTACAACTTAATAGGCTCTATAAAATTCAGTATAAACAATAAGTATCTACAAAATTCAACTCTCCTGGCTTATCATGAATATGCTGAATGGGAGTTTAAACAAAAATCACACCTTTGCTATGCAGAGGCTCTCACATACATATGTTAATTAAAAAGCACACCCATTTGTCTGAATGACTAATTGCATAACTCCTATTTTGGTCAAAACAAACAAAATGCCCTCTCAAATGTGATTGGCTGGGAACTGCACTGCTTTTGCTTATAAAAGACTACAAATGCCAGCACAGTTAGATGAACTTGAGACATAAACCAAGGACAAACATTCCAAGACAATAACATTTCTGAATGGGTAGGTAAGCATACAACTTCATTTTTTCTACATATGGATCTTCTTGAAAATACAAGCATTCAATATCATACAGAGGCTCTTTGATGATTTAGACTAGATCAGACATAAGTTTCTGTTTTAATTATATTATAGCTATATTAAACATCTGAAACTCAATGATTTTCATTGTTTTATTATTATTATCATCATCATCACTTAAACTTACTTCTATATTAATTCCAAGCTGACATCAGCTAAAACGAAGCTCTCTCGTGTTACATTTCTGTTGAGAAAGTGCTTCCTGTTTTGGGCATTGTAAGCATTGGGTAACATCTAGTAAGATTTACTATAGGATTTACTTTCTTTTCGCTTCTATAGTTTAATAGAACTTTAATGTCAAAATTAAACATGTTTTATTTTAGCAAGTGTATTTTTTTACTATAAATGCCCTGCTCATAATCAATTTCCAAAGAATATTTTCAAATTTTTTTTTTTCATTACTTTTATTTCCATTGGTAAGAATTTAGAAGTACCTCTATATCAGTTCCAAACTAACATCACACAAAACAAAGTTCTCTCTTGTGTTATATTCCTGGTGAGAAAGTGCTTCCTTTTTTGGGCATTGTAGGCATTGGGAAACATCATCCAGACTGCTTAAGTTACATTTAAGCTGTCTCCTCATAATTTTAGATTTTATTTTCAATTGTGTTTTGAAATTATTTAAGTAATAGCTACTGCTCAGTATTCTAAAACTGAGTGAATTGAGTGATTTTAGCCCTGATTAATATTTTGATTTGTATCATTAAATAAATGTACAACTTAATAGGCTCTATAAAATTCAGTATAAACAATAAGTATCTACAAAATTACACTCTCCTGGCTTATCATGAATATGCTGAATGGGAGTTTAAACAAAAATCACACCCTTTGCTATGCAGAGGCTCTCACATACATATGTTAATTAAAAAGCACACCCATTTGTCTGAATGACTAATTGCATAACTCCTATTTTGGTCAAAACAAACAAAATGCCCTCTCAAATGTGATTGGCTGGGAACTGCACTGCTTTTGCTTATAAAAGACTACAAATGCCAGCACAGTTAGATGAACTTGAGACATAAACCAAGGACAAACATTCCAAGACAATAACATTTCTGAATGGGTAGGTAAGCATACAACTTCATTTTTTCTACATATGGATCTTCTTGAAAATACAAGCATTCAATATCATACAGAGGCTCTTTGATGATTTAGACTAGATCAGACATAAGTTTCTGTTTTAATTATATTATAGCTATATTAAACATCTGAAACTCAATGATTTTCATTGTTTTATTATTATTATCATCATCATCACTTAAACTTACTTCTATATTAATTCCAAGCTGACATCAGCTAAAACGAAGCTCTCTCGTGTTACATTTCTGTTGAGAAAGTGCTTCCTGTTTTGGGCATTGTAAGCATTGGGTAACATCTACTAAGATTTACTATAGGATTTACTTTCTTTTCGCTTTTATAGTTTCATAGAACTTTAATGTCAAAATTAAACATGTTTTATTTTAGCAAGTGTATTTTTTACTATAAATGCCCTGCTCATAATCAATTTCCAAAGAATATTTTCATTTTTTTTTCATTAGTTTTATTACCATTGGTAAGAATTCAGAAGTACCTCTATATTAATTCCAAGCTGACATCACCTAAAACGAAGCTCTCTCTTGTGTTACATTTCTGTTGAGAAAGTGCTTCCTGTTTTAGGCATTGTAAGCATTGGGTAACATCCAGTAAGATTTACTATAGGATTTACTTTCTTTTCGCTTCTATAGTTTAATAGAACTTTAATGTCAAAATTAAACATGTTTTATTTTAGCAAGTGTATTTTTTTTACTATAAATGCCCTGCTCATAATCAATTTCCAAAGAATATTTTCATATTTTTTTTTTCATTACTTTTATTTCCATTGGTAAGAATTTAGAAGTACCTCTATATCAGTTCCAAACTAACATCACACAAAACAAAGTTCTCTCTTGTGTTATATTCCTGGTGAGAAAGTGCTTCCTTTTTTGGGCATTGTAGGCATTGGGAAACATCATCCAGACTGCTTAAGTTACATTTAAGCTGTCTCCTCATAATTTTAGATTTTATTTTCAATTGTGTTTTGAAATTGTTTAAGTAATAGCTACTGCTCAGTATTCTAAAACTGAGTGAATTGAGTGATTTTAGCCATGATTAATATTTTGATTTGTATCATTAAATAAATGTACAACTTAATAGGCTCTATAAAATTCAGTATAAACAATAAGTATCTACAAAATTCAACTCTCCTGGCTTATCATGAATATGCTGAATGGGAGTTTAAACAAAAATCACACCTTTGCTATGCAGAGGCTCTCACATACATATGTTAATTAAAAAGCACACCCATTTGTCTGAATGACTAATTGCATAACTCCTATTTTGGTCAAAACAAACAAAATGCCCTCTCAAATGTGATTGGCTGGGAACTGCACTGCTTTTGCTTATAAAAGACTACAAATGCCAGCACAGTTAGATGAACTTGAGACATAAACCAAGGACAAACATTCCAAGACAATAACATTTCTGAATGGGTAGGTAAGCATACAACTTCAGTTTTTCTACATATGGATCTTCTTGAAAATACAAGCATTCAATATCATACAGAGGCTCTTTGATGATTTAGACTAGATCAGACATAAGTTTCTAGTTTAATTATATTATAGCTATATTAAACATCTGAAACTCAATGATTTTCATTGTTTTATTATTATCATCATCATTGCTTAAACTTACTTCTATATTAATTCCAAGCTGACATCACCTAAAACGAAGCTCTCTCGTGTTACATTTCTGTTGAGAAAGTGCTTCCTGTTTTGGGCATTGTAAGCATTGGGTAACATCCAGTAAGATTTACTATAGGATTTACTTTCTTTTCGCTTTTATAGTTTCATAGAACTTTAATGTCAAAATTAAACATGTTTTATTTTAGCAAGTGTATTTTTTACTATAAATGCCCTGCTCATAATCAATTTCCAAAGAATATTTTCATTTTTTTTTCATTAGTTTTATTACCATTGGTAAGAATTCAGAAGTACCTCTATATTAATTCCAAGCTGACATCACCTAAAACGAAGCTCTCTCTTGTGTTACATTTCTGTTGAGAAAGTGCTTCCTGTTTTAGGCATTGTAAGCATTGGGTAAAAAACAGTCAGATTTACTATATAACTTACAATACTTTCTTTTATTTACTAAAGTTTAATAGAACTTTAATGTCAGAATTGAACATGAGATTCATTTAGCAAGTGATTTTTTAATATAAATTTCTTGCTCATAATCCATTTCAAAATGACATTTTTTTTTTTTTCATTACATTTATTATTACCATTGGTACGAATTCAGATGTACCTCTATATTAATTCCAAGCTGACATCACCTAAAACGAAGCTCTCTCTTGTGTTACATTTCTGTTGAGAGAGTGCTTCCTGTTTTAGGCATTGTAAGCATTGGGTAACATCCAGTAAGATTTACTATAGGATTTACTTTCTTTTCGCTTCTATAATTTAAAAGAACTTTAATGTCAAAATTAAACATGTTTTATTTTAGCAAGTGTATTTTTTTTACTATAAATGCCCTGCTCCTAATCAATTTCCAAAGAATATTTTCATATTTTTTTTTTCATTACTTTTATTTCCATTGGTAAGAATTCAGAAGTACCTCTATATTAGTTCCAAACTAACATCACACAAAACAAAGTTCTCTCTTGTGTTATATTCCTGGTGAGAAAGTGCTTCCTTTTTTGGGCATTGTAGGCATTGGGAAACATCATCCAGACTGCTTAAGTTACATTTAAGCTGTCTCCTCAATTTTAGATTTTATTTTCAATTGTGTTTTGAAATTGTTTAAGTAATAGCTACTGCTCAGTATTCTAAAACTGAGTGAATTGAGTGATTTTAGCCCTGATTAATATTTTGATTTGTATCATTAAATAAATGTACAACTTAATAGGCTCTATAAAATTCAGTATAAACAATAAGTATCTACAAAATTCAACTCTCCTGGCTTATCATGAATATGCTGAATGGGAGTTTAAACAAAAATCACACCCTTTGCTATGCAGAGGCTCTCACATACATATGTTAATTAAAAAGAACACCCATTTGTCTGAATGACTAATTGCATAACTCCTATTTTGGTCAAAACAAACAAAATGCCCTCTCAAATGTGATTGGCTGGGAACTGCACTGCTTTTGCTTATAAAAGACTACAAATGCCAGCATAGTTAGATGAACTTGAGACATAAACCAAGGACAAACATTCCAAGACAATAACATTTCTGAATGGGTAGGTAAGCATACAACTTCAGTTTTTCTACATATGGATCTTCTTGAAAATACAAGCATTCAATATCATACAGAGGCTCTTTGATGATTTAGACTAGATCAGACATAAGTTTCTGTTTTAATTATATTATAGCTATATTAAACATCTGAAACTCAATGATTTTCATTGTTTTATTATTATCATCATCATCACTTAAACTTACTTCTATATTAATTCCAAGCTGACATCAGCTAAAACGAAGCTCTCTCGTGTTACATTTCTGTTGAGAAAGTGCTTCCTGTTTTGGGCATTGTAAGCATTGGGTAACATCTACTAAGATTTACTATAGGATTTACTTTCTTTTCGCTTTTATAGTTTCATAGAACTTTAATGTCAAATATAAACATGTTTTATTTTAGCAAGTGTATTTTTTACTATAAATGCCCTGCTCATAATCAATTTCCAAAGAATATTTTCATATTTTTTTTTTCATTACTTTTATTTCCATTGGTAAGAATTCAGAAGTACCTCTATATTAATTCCAAGCTGACATCACCTAAAACGAAGCTCTCTCTTGTGTTACATTTCTGTTGAGAAAGTGCTTCCTGTTTTAGGCATTGTTAGCATTGGGTAAAAAACAGTCAGATTTACTATATAACTTACAATACTTTCTTTTATTTAATAAAGTTTAATAGAACTTTAATGTCAGAATTGAACATGAGATTCATTTAGCAAGTGATTTTTTAATATAAATTTCTTGCTCATAATCCATTTCAAAATGACATTTTCATGTTTTTTTTTCATTACATTTATTATTACCATTGGTAAGAATTCAGATGTACCTCTATATTAATTCCAAGCTGACATCACCTAAAACGAAGCTCTCTCTTGTGTTACATTTCTGTTGAGAAAGTGCTTCCTGTTTTGGGCATTGTAAGCATTGGGTAACATCCAATAAGATTTACTATAGGATTTACTTTCTTTTCGCTTCTATAGTTTAATAGAACTTTAATGTCAAAATTAAACATGTTTTATTTTAGCAAGTGTATTTTTTTTACTATAAATGCCCTGCTCCTAATCAATTTCCAAAGAATATTTTCATATTTTTTTTTCATTACTTTTATTTCCATTGGTAAGAATTCAGAAGTACCTCTATATTAGTTCCAAACTAACATCACACAAAACAAAGTTCTCTCTTGTGTTATATTCCTGGTGAGAAAGTGCTTCCTTTTTTGGGCATTGTAGGCATTGGGAAACATCATCCAGACTGCTTATGTTACATTTAAGCTGTCTCCTCATAATTTTAGATTTTATTTTCAATTGTGTTTTGAAATTATTTAAGTAATAGCTACTGCTCAGTATTCTAAAACTGAGTGAATTGAGTGATTTTAGCCCTGATTAATATTTTGATTTGTATCATTAAATAAATGTACAACTTAATAGGCTCTATAAAATTCAGTATAAACAATAAGTATCTACAAAATTACACTCTCCTGGCTTATCATGAATATGCTGAATGGGAGTTTAAACAAAAATCACACCCTTTGCTATGCAGAGGCTCTCACATACATATGTTAATTAAAAAGCACACCCATTTGTCTGAATGACTAATTGCATAACTCCTATTTTGGTCAAAACAAACAAAATGCCCTCTCAAATGTGATTGGCTGGGAACTGCACTGCTTTTGCTTATAAAAGACTACAAATGCCAGCACAGTTAGATGAACTTGAGACATAAACCAAGGACAAACATTCCAAGACAATAACATTTCTGAATGGGTAGGTAAGCATACAACTTCATTTTTTCTACATATGGATCTTCTTGAAAATACAAGCATTCAATATCATACAGAGGCTCTTTGATGATTTAGACTAGATCAGACATAAGTTTCTGTTTTAATTATATTATAGCTATATTAAACATCTGAAACTCAATGATTTTCATTGTTTTATTATTATTATCATCATCATCACTTAAACTTACTTCTATATTAATTCCAAGCTGACATCAGCTAAAACGAAGCTCTCTCGTGTTACATTTCTGTTGAGAAAGTGCTTCCTGTTTTGGGCATTGTAAGCATTGGGTAACATCTAGTAAGATTTACTATAGGATTTACTTTCTTTTCGCTTCTATAGTTTAATAGAACTTTAATGTCAAAATTAAACATGTTTTATTTTAGCAAGTGTATTTTTTTTACTATAAATGCCCTGCTCATAATCAATTTCCAAAGAATATTTTCAAATTTTTTTTTTTCATTACTTTTATTTCCATTGGTAAGAATTTAGAAGTACCTCTATATCAGTTCCAAACTAACATCACACAAAACAAAGTTCTCTCTTGTGTTATATTCCTGGTGAGAAAGTGCTTCCTTTTTTGGGCATTGTAGGCATTGGGAAACATCATCCAGACTGCTTAAGTTACATTTAAGCTGTCTCCTCATAATTTTAGATTTTATTTTCAATTGTGTTTTGAAATTATTTAAGTAATAGCTACTGCTCAGTATTCTAAAACTGAGTGAATTGAGTGATTTTAGCCCTGATTAATATTTTGATTTCTATCATTAAATAAATGTACAACTTAATAGGCTCTATAAAATTCAGTATCAACAATAAGTATCTACAAAATTCAACTCTCCTGGCTTATCATGAATATGCTGAATGGGAGTTTAAACAAAAATCACACCCTTTGCTATGCAGAGGCTCTCACATACATATGTTAATTAAAAAGCACACCCATTTGTCTGAATGACTAATTGCATAACTCCTATTTTGGTCAAAACAAACAAAATGCCCTCTCAAATGTGATTGGCTGGGAACTGCACTGCTTTTGCTTATAAAAGACTACAAATGCCAGCATAGTTAGATGAACTTGAGACATAAACCAAGGACAAACATTCCAAGACAATAACATTTCTGAATGGGTAGGTAAGCATACAACTTCAGTTTTTCTACATATGGATCTTCTTGAAAATACAAGCATTCAATATCATACAGAGGCTCTTTGATGATTTAGACTAGATCAGACATAAGTTTCTGTTTTAATTATATTATAGCTATATTAAACATCTGAAACTCAATGATTTTCATTGTTTTATTATTATCATCATCATCACTTAAACTTACTTCTATATTAATTCCAAGCTGACATCAGCTAAAACGAAGCTCTCTCGTGTTACATTTCTGTTGAGAAAGTGCTTCCTGTTTTGGGCATTGTAAGCATTGGGTAACATCCAGTAAGATTTACTATAGGATTTACTTTCTTTTCGCTTCTATAGTTTAATAGAACTTTAATGTCAAAATTAAACATGTTTTATTTTAGCAAGTGTATTTTTTTTACTATAAATGCCCTGCTCATAATCAATTTCCAAAGAATATTTTCAAATTTTTTTTTTCATTACTTTTATTTCCATTGGTAAGAATTTAGAAGTACCTCTATATCAGTTCCAAACTAACATCACACAAAACAAAGTTCTCTCTTGTGTTATATTCCTGGTGAGAAAGTGCTTCCTTTTTTGGGCATTGTAGGCATTGGGAAACATCATCCAGACTGCTTAAGTTACATTTAAGCTGTCTCCTCATAATTTTAGATTTTATTTTCAATTGTGTTTTGAAATTATTTAAGTAATAGCTACTGCTCAGTATTCTAAAACTGAGTGAATTGAGTGATTTTAGCCCTGATTAATATTTTGATTTGTATCATTAAATAAATGTACAACTTAATAGGCTCTATAAAATTCAGTATAAACAATAAGTATCTACAAAATTACACTCTCCTGGCTTATCATGAATATGCTGAATGGGAGTTTAAACAAAAATCACACCCTTTGCTATGCAGAGGCTCTCACATACATATGTTAATTAAAAAGCACACCCATTTGTCTGAATGACTAATTGCATAACTCCTATTTTGGTCAAAACAAACAAAATGCCCTCTCAAATGTGATTGGCTGGGAACTGCACTGCTTTTGCTTATAAAAGACTACAAATGCCAGCACAGTTAGATGAACTTGAGACATAAACCAAGGACAAACATTCCAAGACAATAACATTTCTGAATGGGTAGGTAAGCATACAACTTCATTTTTTCTACATATGGATCTTCTTGAAAATACAAGCATTCAATATCATACAGAGGCTCTTTGATGATTTAGACTAGATCAGACATAAGTTTCTGTTTTAATTATATTATAGCTATATTAAACATCTGAAACTCAATGATTTTCATTGTTTTATTATTATTATCATCATCATCACTTAAACTTACTTCTATATTAATTCCAAGCTGACATCAGCTAAAACGAAGCTCTCTCGTGTTACATTTCTGTTGAGAAAGTGCTTCCTGTTTTGGGCATTGTAAGCATTGGGTAACATCTACTAAGATTTACTATAGGATTTACTTTCTTTTCGCTTTTATAGTTTCATAGAACTTTAATGTCAAAATTAAACATGTTTTATTTTAGCAAGTGTATTTTTTACTATAAATGCCCTGCTCATAATCAATTTCCAAAGAATATTTTCATTTTTTTTTCATTAGTTTTATTACCATTGGTAAGAATTCAGAAGTACCTCTATATTAATTCCAAGCTGACATCACCTAAAACGAAGCTCTCTCTTGTGTTACATTTCTGTTGAGAAAGTGCTTCCTGTTTTAGGCATTGTAAGCATTGGGTAACATCCAGTAAGATTTACTATAGGATTTACTTTCTTTTCGCTTCTATAGTTTAATAGAACTTTAATGTCAAAATTAAACATGTTTTATTTTAGCAAGTGTATTTTTTTTACTATAAATGCCCTGCTCATAATCAATTTCCAAAGAATATTTTCATATTTTTTTTTTCATTACTTTTATTTCCATTGGTAAGAATTTAGAAGTACCTCTATATCAGTTCCAAACTAACATCACACAAAACAAAGTTCTCTCTTGTGTTATATTCCTGGTGAGAAAGTGCTTCCTTTTTTGGGCATTGTAGGCATTGGGAAACATCATCCAGACTGCTTAAGTTACATTTAAGCTGTCTCCTCATAATTTTAGATTTTATTTTCAATTGTGTTTTGAAATTGTTTAAGTAATAGCTACTGCTCAGTATTCTAAAACTGAGTGAATTGAGTGATTTTAGCCATGATTAATATTTTGATTTGTATCATTAAATAAATGTACAACTTAATAGGCTCTATAAAATTCAGTATAAACAATAAGTATCTACAAAATTCAACTCTCCTGGCTTATCATGAATATGCTGAATGGGAGTTTAAACAAAAATCACACCTTTGCTATGCAGAGGCTCTCACATACATATGTTAATTAAAAAGCACACCCATTTGTCTGAATGACTAATTGCATAACTCCTATTTTGGTCAAAACAAACAAAATGCCCTCTCAAATGTGATTGGCTGGGAACTGCACTGCTTTTGCTTATAAAAGACTACAAATGCCAGCACAGTTAGATGAACTTGAGACATAAACCAAGGACAAACATTCCAAGACAATAACATTTCTGAATGGGTAGGTAAGCATACAACTTCATTTTTTCTACATATGGATCTTCTTGAAAATACAAGCATTCAATATCATACAGAGGCTCTTTGATGATTTAGACTAGATCAGACATAAGTTTCTAGTTTAATTATATTATAGCTATATTAAACATCTGAAACTCAATGATTTTCATTGTTTTATTATTATCATCATCATTGCTTAAACTTACTTCTATATTAATTCCAAGCTGACATCACCTAAAACGAAGCTCTCTCGTGTTACATTTCTGTTGAGAAAGTGCTTCCTGTTTTGGGCATTGTAAGCATTGGGTAACATCCAGTAAGATTTACTATAGGATTTACTTTCTTTTCGCTTTTATAGTTTCATAGAACTTTAATGTCAAAATTAAACATGTTTTATTTTAGCAAGTGTATTTTTTACTATAAATGCCCTGCTCATAATCAATTTCCAAAGAATATTTTCATTTTTTTTTCATTAGTTTTATTACCATTGGTAAGAATTCAGAAGTACCTCTATATTAATTCCAAGCTGACATCACCTAAAACGAAGCTCTCTCTTGTGTTACATTTCTGTTGAGAAAGTGCTTCCTGTTTTAGGCATTGTAAGCATTGGGTAAAAAACAGTCAGATTTACTATATAACTTACAATACTTTCTTTTATTTACTAAAGTTTAATAGAACTTTAATGTCAGAATTGAACATGAGATTCATTTAGCAAGTGATTTTTTAATATAAATTTCTTGCTCATAATCCATTTCAAAATGACATTTTTTTTTTTTTCATGACATTTATTATTACCATTGGTACGAATTCAGATGTACCTCTATATTAATTCCAAGCTGACATCACCTAAAACGAAGCTCTCTCTTGTGTTACATTTCTGTTGAGAGAGTGCTTCCTGTTTTAGGCATTGTAAGCATTGGGTAACATCCAGTAAGATTTACTATAGGATTTACTTTCTTTTCGCTTCTATAATTTAAAAGAACTTTAATGTCAAAATTAAACATGTTTTATTTTAGCAAGTGTATTTTTTTTACTATAAATGCCCTGCTCCTAATCAATTTCCAAAGAATATTTTCATATTTTTTTTTTCATTACTTTTATTTCCATTGGTAAGAATTCAGAAGTACCTCTATATTAGTTCCAAACTAACATCACACAAAACAAAGTTCTCTCTTGTGTTATATTCCTGGTGAGAAAGTGCTTCCTTTTTTGGGCATTGTAGGCATTGGGAAACATCATCCAGACTGCTTAAGTTACATTTAAGCTGTCTCCTCAATTTTAGATTTTATTTTCAATTGTGTTTTGAAATTGTTTAAGTAATAGCTACTGCTCAGTATTCTAAAACTGAGTGAATTGAGTGATTTTAGCCCTGATTAATATTTTGATTTGTATCATTAAATAAATGTACAACTTAATAGGCTCTATAAAATTCAGTATAAACAATAAGTATCTACAAAATTCAACTCTCCTGGCTTATCATGAATATGCTGAATGGGAGTTTAAACAAAAATCACACCCTTTGCTATGCAGAGGCTCTCACATACATATGTTAATTAAAAAGCACACCCATTTGTCTGAATGACTAATTGCATAACTCCTATTTTGGTCAAAACAAACAAAATGCCCTCTCAAATGTGATTGGCTGGGAACTGCACTGCTTTTGCTTATAAAAGACTACAAATGCCAGCATAGTTAGATGAACTTGAGACATAAACCAAGGACAAACATTCCAAGACAATAACATTTCTGAATGGGTAGGTAAGCATACAACTTCAGTTTTTCTACATATGGATCTTCTTGAAAATACAAGCATTCAATATCATACAGAGGCTCTTTGATGATTTAGACTAGATCAGACATAAGTTTCTGTTTTAATTATATTATAGCTATATTAAACATCTGAAACTCAATGATTTTCATTGTTTTATTATTATCATCATCATCACTTAAACTTACTTCTATATTAATTCCAAGCTGACATCAGCTAAAACGAAGCTCTCTCTTGTGTTACATTTCTGTTGAGAAAGTGCTTCCTGTTTTGGGCATTGTAAGCATTGGGTAACATCTACTAAGATTTACTATAGGATTTACTTTCTTTTCGCTTTTATAGTTTCATAGAACTTTAATGTCAAAATTAAACATGTTTTATTTTAGCAAGTGTATTTTTTACTATAAATGCCCTGCTCATAATCAATTTCCAAAGAATATTTTCATATTTTTTTTTTCATTACTTTTATTTCCATTGGTAAGAATTCAGAAGTACCTCTATATTAATTCCAAGCTGACATCACCTAAAACGAAGCTCTCTCTTGTGTTACATTTCTGTTGAGAAAGTGCTTCCTGTTTTAGGCATTGTAAGCATTGGGTAAAAAACAGTCAGATTTACTATATAACTTACAATACTTTCTTTTATTTAATAAAGTTTAATAGAACTTTAATGTCAGAATTGAACATGAGATTCATTTAGCAAGTGATTTTTTAATATAAATTTCTTGCTCATAATCCATTTCAAAATGACATTTTCATGTTTTTTTTTCATTACATTTATTATTACCATTGGTAAGAATTCAGATGTACCTCTATATTAATTCCAAGCTGACATCACCTAAAACGAAGCTCTCTCTTGTGTTACATTTCTGTTGAGAAAGTGCTTCCTGTTTTGGGCATTGTAAGCATTGGGTAACATCCAGTAAGATTTACTATAGGATTTACTTTCTTTTCGCTTCTATAGTTTAATAGAACTTTAATGTCAAAATTAAACATGTTTTATTTTAGCAAGTGTATTTTTTTTACTATAAATGCCCTGCTCATAATCAATTTCCAAAGAATATTTTCATATTTTTTTTTCATTACTTTTATTTCCATTGGTAAGAATTCAGAAGTACCTCTATATTAATTCCAAGCTGACATCACCTAAAACGAAGCTCTCTCTTGTGTTATATTCCTGGTGAGAAAGTGCTTCCTTTTTTGGGCATTGTAGGCATTGGGAAACATCATCCAGACTGCTTAAGTTACATTTAAGCTGTCTCCTCATAATTTTAGATTTTATTTTCAATTGTGTTTTGAAATTGTTTAAGTAATAGCTACTGCTCAGTATTCTAAAACTGAGTGAATTGAGTGATTTTAGCCCTGATTAATATTTTGATTTGTATCATTAAATAAATGTACAACTTAATAGGCTCTATACAATTCAGTATAAACAATAAGTATCTACAAAATTCAACTCTCCTGGCTTATCATGAATATGCTGAATGGGAGTTTAAACAAAAATCACACCCTTTGCTATGCAGAGACTCTCACATACATATGTTAATTAAAAAGCACACCCATTTGTCTGAATGACTAATTGCATAACTCCTATTTTGGTCAAAACAAACAAAATGCCCTCTCAAATGTGATTGGCTGGGAACTGCACTGCTTTTGCTTATAAAAGACTACAAATGCCAGCACAGTTAGATGAACTTGAGACATAAACCAAGGACAAACATTCCAAGACAATAACATTTCTGAATGGGTAGGTAAGCATACAACTTCATTTTTTCTACATATGGATCTTCTTGAAAATACAAGCATTCAATATCATACAGAGGCTCTTTGATGATTTAGACTAGATCAGACATAAGTTTCTAGTTTAATTATATTATAGCTATATTAAACATCTGAAACTCAATGATTTTCATTGTTTTATTATTATCATCATCATTGCTTAAACTTACTTCTATATTAATTCCAAGCTGACATCACCTAAAACGAAGCTCTCTCTTGTGTTACATTTCTGTTGAGAAAGTGCTTCCTGTTTTGGGCATTGTAAGCATTGGGTAACATCTACTAAGATTTACTATAGGATTTACTTTCTTTTCGCTTTTATAGTTTCATAGAACTTTAATGTCAAAATTAAACATGTTTTATTTTAGCAAGTGTATTTTTTACTATAAATGCCCTGCTCATAATCAATTTCCAAAGAATATTTTCATTTTTTTTTCATTAGTTTTATTACCATTGGTAAGAATTCAGAAGTACCTCTATATTAATTCCAAGCTGACATCACCTAAAACGAAGCTCTCTCTTGTGTTACATTTCTGTTGAGAAAGTGCTTCCTGTTTTAGGCATTGTACGCATTGGGTAAAAAACAGTCAGATTTACTATATAACTTACAATACTTTCTTTTATTTACTAAAGTTTAATAGAACTTTAATGTCAGAATTGAACATGAGATTCATTTAGCAAGTGATTTTTTAATATAAATTTCTTGCTCATAATCCATTTCAAAATGACATTTTTTTTTTTTCATTACATTTATTATTACCATTGGTACGAATTCAGATGTACCTCTATATTAATTCCAAGCTGACATCACCTAAAACAAAGCTCTCTCTTGTGTTACATTTCTGTTGAGAAAGTGCTTCCTGTTTTGGGCATTGTAAGCATTGGGTAACATCTAGTAAGATTTACTATAGGATTTACTTTCTTTTCGCTTCTATAGTTTAATAGAACTTTAATGTCAAAATTAAACATGTTTTATTTTAGCAAGTGTATTTTTTACTATAAATGCCCTGCTCATAATCAATTTCCAAAGAATATTTTCATTTTTTTTTTCATTAGTTTTATTTCCATTGGTAAGAATTCAGAAGTACCTCTATATTAATTCCAAGCTGACATCACCTAAAACGAAGCTCTCTCTTGTGTTACATTTCTGTTGAGAAAGTGCTTCCTGTTTTAGGCATTGTAAGCATTGGGTAACATCCAGTAAGATTTACTATAGGATTTACTTTCTTTTCGCTTCTATAGTTTAATAGAACTTTAATGTCAAAATTAAACATGTTTTATTTTAGCAAGTGTATTTTTTTTACTATAAATGCCCTGTTCATAATCAATTTCCAAATAATATTTTCATATTTTTTTTCATTACTTTTATTTCCATTGGTAAGAATTTAGAAGTACCTCTATATCAGTTCCAAACTAACATCACACAAAACAAAGTTCTCTCTTGTGTTATATTCCTGGTGAGAAAGTGCTTCCTTTTTTGGGCATTGTAGGCATTGGGAAACATCATCCAGACTGCTTAAATTACATTTAAGCTGTCTCCTCATAATTTTAGATTTTATTTTCAATTGTGTTTTGAAATTGTTTAAGTAATAGCTACTGCTCAGTATTCTAAAACTGAGTGAATTGAGTGATTTTAGCCCTGATTAATATTTTGATTTGTATCATTAAATAAATGTACAACTTAATAGGCTCTATAAAATTCAGTATAAACAATAAGTATCTACAAAATTACACTCTCCTGGCTTATCATGAATATGCTGAATGGGAGTTTAAACAAAAATCACACCCTTTGCTATGCAGAGGCTCTCACATACATATGTTAATTAAAAAGCACACCCATTTGTCTGAATGACTAATTGCATAACTCCTATTTTGGTCAAAACAAACAAAATGCCCTCTCAAATGTGATTGGCTGGGAACTGCACTGCTTTTGCTTATAAAAGACTACAAATGCCAGCACAGTTAGATGAACTTGAGACATAAACCAAGGACAAACATTCCAAGACAATAACATTTCTGAATGGGTAGGTAAGCATACAACTTCATTTTTTCTACATATGGATCTTCTTGAAAATACAAGCATTCAATATCATACAGAGGCTCTTTGATGATTTAGACTAGATCAGACATAAGTTTCTGTTTTAATTATATTATAGCTATATTAAACATCTGAAACTCAATGATTTTCATTGTTTTATTATTATTATCATCATCATCACTTAAACTTACTTCTATATTAATTCCAAGCTGACATCAGCTAAAACGAAGCTCTCTCGTGTTACATTTCTGTTGAGAAAGTGCTTCCTGTTTTGGGCATTGTAAGCATTGGGTAACATCTACTAAGATTTACTATAGGATTTACTTTCTTTTCGCTTTTATAGTTTCATAGAACTTTAATGTCAAAATTAAACATGTTTTATTTTAGCAAGTGTATTTTTTACTATAAATGCCCTGCTCATAATCAATTTCCAAAGAATATTTTCATTTTTTTTTCATTAGTTTTATTACCATTGGTAAGAATTCAGAAGTACCTCTATATTAATTCCAAGCTGACATCACCTAAAACGAAGCTCTCTCTTGTGTTACATTTCTGTTGAGAAAGTGCTTCCTGTTTTAGGCATTGTAAGCATTGGGTAACATCCAGTAAGATTTACTATAGGATTTACTTTCTTTTCGCTTCTATAGTTTAATAGAACTTTAATGTCAAAATTAAACATGTTTTATTTTAGCAAGTGTATTTTTTTTACTATAAATGCCCTGCTCATAATCAATTTCCAAAGAATATTTTCATATTTTTTTTTTCATTACTTTTATTTCCATTGGTAAGAATTTAGAAGTACCTCTATATCAGTTCCAAACTAACATCACACAAAACAAAGTTCTCTCTTGTGTTATATTCCTGGTGAGAAAGTGCTTCCTTTTTTGGGCATTGTAGGCATTGGGAAACATCATCCAGACTGCTTAAGTTACATTTAAGCTGTCTCCTCATAATTTTAGATTTTATTTTCAATTGTGTTTTGAAATTGTTTAAGTAATAGCTACTGCTCAGTATTCTAAAACTGAGTGAATTGAGTGATTTTAGCCATGATTAATATTTTGATTTGTATCATTAAATAAATGTACAACTTAATAGGCTCTATAAAATTCAGTATAAACAATAAGTATCTACAAAATTCAACTCTCCTGGCTTATCATGAATATGCTGAATGGGAGTTTAAACAAAAATCACACCTTTGCTATGCAGAGGCTCTCACATACATATGTTAATTAAAAAGCACACCCATTTGTCTGAATGACTAATTGCATAACTCCTATTTTGGTCAAAACAAACAAAATGCCCTCTCAAATGTGATTGGCTGGGAACTGCACTGCTTTTGCTTATAAAAGACTACAAATGCCAGCACAGTTAGATGAACTTGAGACATAAACCAAGGACAAACATTCCAAGACAATAACATTTCTGAATGGGTAGGTAAGCATACAACTTCATTTTTTCTACATATGGATCTTCTTGAAAATACAAGCATTCAATATCATACAGAGGCTCTTTGATGATTTAGACTAGATCAGACATAAGTTTCTAGTTTAATTATATTATAGCTATATTAAACATCTGAAACTCAATGATTTTCATTGTTTTATTATTATCATCATCATTGCTTAAACTTACTTCTATATTAATTCCAAGCTGACATCACCTAAAACGAAGCTCTCTCGTGTTACATTTCTGTTGAGAAAGTGCTTCCTGTTTTGGGCATTGTAAGCATTGGGTAACATCCAGTAAGATTTACTATAGGATTTACTTTCTTTTCGCTTTTATAGTTTCATAGAACTTTAATGTCAAAATTAAACATGTTTTATTTTAGCAAGTGTATTTTTTACTATAAATGCCCTGCTCATAATCAATTTCCAAAGAATATTTTCATTTTTTTTTCATTAGTTTTATTACCATTGGTAAGAATTCAGAAGTACCTCTATATTAATTCCAAGCTGACATCACCTAAAACGAAGCTCTCTCTTGTGTTACATTTCTGTTGAGAAAGTGCTTCCTGTTTTAGGCATTGTAAGCATTGGGTAAAAAACAGTCAGATTTACTATATAACTTACAATACTTTCTTTTATTTACTAAAGTTTAATAGAACTTTAATGTCAGAATTGAACATGAGATTCATTTAGCAAGTGATTTTTTAATATAAATTTCTTGCTCATAATCCATTTCAAAATGACATTTTTTTTTTTTTCATGACATTTATTATTACCATTGGTACGAATTCAGATGTACCTCTATATTAATTCCAAGCTGACATCACCTAAAACGAAGCTCTCTCTTGTGTTACATTTCTGTTGAGAGAGTGCTTCCTGTTTTAGGCATTGTAAGCATTGGGTAACATCCAGTAAGATTTACTATAGGATTTACTTTCTTTTCGCTTCTATAATTTAAAAGAACTTTAATGTCAAAATTAAACATGTTTTATTTTAGCAAGTGTATTTTTTTTACTATAAATGCCCTGCTCCTAATCAATTTCCAAAGAATATTTTCATATTTTTTTTTTCATTACTTTTATTTCCATTGGTAAGAATTCAGAAGTACCTCTATATTAGTTCCAAACTAACATCACACAAAACAAAGTTCTCTCTTGTGTTATATTCCTGGTGAGAAAGTGCTTCCTTTTTTGGGCATTGTAGGCATTGGGAAACATCATCCAGACTGCTTAAGTTACATTTAAGCTGTCTCCTCAATTTTAGATTTTATTTTCAATTGTGTTTTGAAATTGTTTAAGTAATAGCTACTGCTCAGTATTCTAAAACTGAGTGAATTGAGTGATTTTAGCCCTGATTAATATTTTGATTTGTATCATTAAATAAATGTACAACTTAATAGGCTCTATAAAATTCAGTATAAACAATAAGTATCTACAAAATTCAACTCTCCTGGCTTATCATGAATATGCTGAATGGGAGTTTAAACAAAAATCACACCCTTTGCTATGCAGAGGCTCTCACATACATATGTTAATTAAAAAGCACACCCATTTGTCTGAATGACTAATTGCATAACTCCTATTTTGGTCAAAACAAACAAAATGCCCTCTCAAATGTGATTGGCTGGGAACTGCACTGCTTTTGCTTATAAAAGACTACAAATGCCAGCATAGTTAGATGAACTTGAGACATAAACCAAGGACAAACATTCCAAGACAATAACATTTCTGAATGGGTAGGTAAGCATACAACTTCAGTTTTTCTACATATGGATCTTCTTGAAAATACAAGCATTCAATATCATACAGAGGCTCTTTGATGATTTAGACTAGATCAGACATAAGTTTCTGTTTTAATTATATTATAGCTATATTAAACATCTGAAACTCAATGATTTTCATTGTTTTATTATTATCATCATCATCACTTAAACTTACTTCTATATTAATTCCAAGCTGACATCAGCTAAAACGAAGCTCTCTCTTGTGTTACATTTCTGTTGAGAAAGTGCTTCCTGTTTTGGGCATTGTAAGCATTGGGTAACATCTACTAAGATTTACTATAGGATTTACTTTCTTTTCGCTTTTATAGTTTCATAGAACTTTAATGTCAAAATTAAACATGTTTTATTTTAGCAAGTGTATTTTTTACTATAAATGCCCTGCTCATAATCAATTTCCAAAGAATATTTTCATATTTTTTTTTTCATTACTTTTATTTCCATTGGTAAGAATTCAGAAGTACCTCTATATTAATTCCAAGCTGACATCACCTAAAACGAAGCTCTCTCTTGTGTTACATTTCTGTTGAGAAAGTGCTTCCTGTTTTAGGCATTGTAAGCATTGGGTAAAAAACAGTCAGATTTACTATATAACTTACAATACTTTCTTTTATTTAATAAAGTTTAATAGAACTTTAATGTCAGAATTGAACATGAGATTCATTTAGCAAGTGATTTTTTAATATAAATTTCTTGCTCATAATCCATTTCAAAATGACATTTTCATGTTTTTTTTTCATTACATTTATTATTACCATTGGTAAGAATTCAGATGTACCTCTATATTAATTCCAAGCTGACATCACCTAAAACGAAGCTCTCTCTTGTGTTACATTTCTGTTGAGAAAGTGCTTCCTGTTTTGGGCATTGTAAGCATTGGGTAACATCCAGTAAGATTTACTATAGGATTTACTTTCTTTTCGCTTCTATAGTTTAATAGAACTTTAATGTCAAAATTAAACATGTTTTATTTTAGCAAGTGTATTTTTTTTACTATAAATGCCCTGCTCATAATCAATTTCCAAAGAATATTTTCATATTTTTTTTTCATTACTTTTATTTCCATTGGTAAGAATTCAGAAGTACCTCTATATTAATTCCAAGCTGACATCACCTAAAACGAAGCTCTCTCTTGTGTTATATTCCTGGTGAGAAAGTGCTTCCTTTTTTGGGCATTGTAGGCATTGGGAAACATCATCCAGACTGCTTAAGTTACATTTAAGCTGTCTCCTCATAATTTTAGATTTTATTTTCAATTGTGTTTTGAAATTGTTTAAGTAATAGCTACTGCTCAGTATTCTAAAACTGAGTGAATTGAGTGATTTTAGCCCTGATTAATATTTTGATTTGTATCATTAAATAAATGTACAACTTAATAGGCTCTATACAATTCAGTATAAACAATAAGTATCTACAAAATTCAACTCTCCTGGCTTATCATGAATATGCTGAATGGGAGTTTAAACAAAAATCACACCCTTTGCTATGCAGAGACTCTCACATACATATGTTAATTAAAAAGCACACCCATTTGTCTGAATGACTAATTGCATAACTCCTATTTTGGTCAAAACAAACAAAATGCCCTCTCAAATGTGATTGGCTGGGAACTGCACTGCTTTTGCTTATAAAAGACTACAAATGCCAGCACAGTTAGATGAACTTGAGACATAAACCAAGGACAAACATTCCAAGACAATAACATTTCTGAATGGGTAGGTAAGCATACAACTTCATTTTTTCTACATATGGATCTTCTTGAAAATACAAGCATTCAATATCATACAGAGGCTCTTTGATGATTTAGACTAGATCAGACATAAGTTTCTAGTTTAATTATATTATAGCTATATTAAACATCTGAAACTCAATGATTTTCATTGTTTTATTATTATCATCATCATTGCTTAAACTTACTTCTATATTAATTCCAAGCTGACATCACCTAAAACGAAGCTCTCTCTTGTGTTACATTTCTGTTGAGAAAGTGCTTCCTGTTTTGGGCATTGTAAGCATTGGGTAACATCTACTAAGATTTACTATAGGATTTACTTTCTTTTCGCTTTTATAGTTTCATAGAACTTTAATGTCAAAATTAAACATGTTTTATTTTAGCAAGTGTATTTTTTACTATAAATGCCCTGCTCATAATCAATTTCCAAAGAATATTTTCATTTTTTTTTCATTAGTTTTATTACCATTGGTAAGAATTCAGAAGTACCTCTATATTAATTCCAAGCTGACATCACCTAAAACGAAGCTCTCTCTTGTGTTACATTTCTGTTGAGAAAGTGCTTCCTGTTTTAGGCATTGTACGCATTGGGTAAAAAACAGTCAGATTTACTATATAACTTACAATACTTTCTTTTATTTACTAAAGTTTAATAGAACTTTAATGTCAGAATTGAACATGAGATTCATTTAGCAAGTGATTTTTTAATATAAATTTCTTGCTCATAATCCATTTCAAAATGACATTTTTTTTTTTTCATTACATTTATTATTACCATTGGTACGAATTCAGATGTACCTCTATATTAATTCCAAGCTGACATCACCTAAAACAAAGCTCTCTCTTGTGTTACATTTCTGTTGAGAAAGTGCTTCCTGTTTTGGGCATTGTAAGCATTGGGTAACATCTAGTAAGATTTACTATAGGATTTACTTTCTTTTCGCTTCTATAGTTTAATAGAACTTTAATGTCAAAATTAAACATGTTTTATTTTAGCAAGTGTATTTTTTACTATAAATGCCCTGCTCATAATCAATTTCCAAAGAATATTTTCATTTTTTTTTTCATTAGTTTTATTTCCATTGGTAAGAATTCAGAAGTACCTCTATATTAATTCCAAGCTGACATCACCTAAAACGAAGCTCTCTCTTGTGTTACATTTCTGTTGAGAAAGTGCTTCCTGTTTTAGGCATTGTAAGCATTGGGTAACATCCAGTAAGATTTACTATAGGATTTACTTTCTTTTCGCTTCTATAGTTTAATAGAACTTTAATGTCAAAATTAAACATGTTTTATTTTAGCAAGTGTATTTTTTTTACTATAAATGCCCTGTTCATAATCAATTTCCAAATAATATTTTCATATTTTTTTTCATTACTTTTATTTCCATTGGTAAGAATTTAGAAGTACCTCTATATCAGTTCCAAACTAACATCACACAAAACAAAGTTCTCTCTTGTGTTATATTCCTGGTGAGAAAGTGCTTCCTTTTTTGGGCATTGTAGGCATTGGGAAACATCATCCAGACTGCTTAAATTACATTTAAGCTGTCTCCTCATAATTTTAGATTTTATTTTCAATTGTGTTTTGAAATTGTTTAAGTAATAGCTACTGCTCAGTATTCTAAAACTGAGTGAATTGAGTGATTTTAGCCCTGATTAATATTTTGATTTGTATCATTAAATAAATGTACAACTTAATAGGCTCTATAAAATTCAGTATAAACAATAAGTATCTACAAAATTCAACTCTCCTGGCTTATCATGAATATGCTGAATGGGAGTTTAAACAAAAATCACACCCTTTGCTATGCAGAGGCTCTCACATACATATGTTAATTAAAAAGCACACCCATTTGTCTGAATGACTAATTGCATAACTCCTATTTTGGTCAAAACAAACAAAATGCCCTCTCAAATGTGATTGGCTGGGAACTGCACTGCTTTTGCTTATAAAAGACTACAAATGCCAGCACAGTTAGATGAACTTGAGACATAAACCAAGGACAAACATTCCAAGACAATAACATTTCTGAATGGGTAGGTAAGCATACAACTTCAGTTTTTCTACATATGGATCTTCTTGAAAATACAATCATTCAATATCATACAGAGGCTCTTTGATGATTTAGACTAGATCAGACATAAGTTTCTGTTTTAATTATATTATAGCTATATTAAACATCTGAAACTCAATGATTTTCATTGTTTTATTATTATCATCATCATCACTTAAACTTACTTCTATATTAATTCCAAGCTGACATCACCTAAAACGAAGCTCTCTCTTGTGTTACATTTCTGTTGAGAAAGTGCTTCCTGCTTTGGGCATTGTAAGCATTGGGTAACATCTACTAAGATTTACTATAGGATTTACTTTCTTTTCGCTTTTATAGTTTCATAGAACTTTAATGTCAAAATTAAACATGTTTTATTTTAGCAAGTGTATTTTTTACTATAAATGCCCTGCTCATAATCAATTTCCAAAGAATATTTTCATTTTTTTTTTTCATTAGTTTTATTACCATTGGTAAGAATTCAGAAGTACCTCTATATTAATTCCAAGCTGACATCACCTAAAACGAAGCTCTCTCTTGTGTTACATTTCTGTTGAGAGAGTGCTTCCTGTTTTAGGCATTGTAAGCATTGGGTAACATCCAGTAAGATTTACTATAGGATTTACTTTCTTTTCGCTTTTATAGTTTAATAGAACTTTAATGTCAAAATTAAACATGTTTTATTTTAGCAAGTGTATTTTTTTTACTATAAATGCCCTGTTCATAATCAATTTCCAAATAATATTTTCATATTTTTTTTTCATTACTTTTATTTCCATTGGTAAGAATTTAGAAGTACCTCTATATCAGTTCCAAACTAACATCACACAAAACAAAGTTTTCTCTTGTGTTATATTCCTGGTGAGAAAGTGCTTCCTTTTTTGGGCATTGTAGGCATTGGGAAACATCATCCAGACTGCTTAAATTACATTTAAGCTGTCTCCTCATAATTTTAGATTTTATTTTCAATTGTGTTTTGAAATTGTTTAAGTAATAGCTACTGCTCAGTATTCTAAAACTGAGTGAATTGAGTGATTTTAGCCATGATTAATATTTTGATTTGTATCATTAAATAAATGTACAACTTAATAGGCTCTATAAAATTCAGTATAAACAATAAGTATCTACAAAATTCAACTCTCCTGGCTTATCATGAATATGCTGAATGGGAGTTTAAACAAAAATCACACCCTTTGCTATGCAGAGGCTCTCACATACATATGTTAATTAAAAAGCACACCCATTTGTCTGAATGACTAATTGCATAACTCCTATTTTGGTCAAAACAAACAAAATGCCCTCTCAAATGTGATTGGCTGGGAACTGCACTACTTTTGCTTATAAAAGACTACAAATGCCAGCACAGTTAGATGAACTTGAGACATAAACCAAGGACAAACATTCCAAGACAATAACATTTCTGAATGGGTAGGTAAGCATACAACTTCATTTTTTATACATATGGATCTTCTTGAAAATACAAGCATTCAATATCATACAGAGGCTCTTTGATGATTTAGACTAGATCAGACATAAGTTTCTAGTTTAATTATATAATAGCTATATTAAACATCTGAAACTCAATGATTTTCATTGTTTTATTATTATTATCATCATCATTGCTTAAACTTACTTCTATATTAATTCCAAGCTGACATCACCTAAAACGAAGCTCTCTCTTGTGTTACATTTCTGTTGAGAAAGTGCTTCCTGTTTTGGGCATTGTAAGCATTGGGTAACATCTACTAAGATTTACTATAGGATTTACTTTCTTTTCGCTTTTATAGTTTCATAGAACTTTAATGTCAAAATTAAACATGTTTTATTTTAGCAAGTGTATTTTTTACTATAAATGCCCTGCTCATAATCAATTTCCAAAGAATATTTTCATTTTTTTTTCATTAGTTTTATTACCATTGGTAAGAATTCAGAAGTACCTCTATATTAATTCCAAGCTGACATCACCTAAAACGAAGCTCTCTCTTGTGTTATATTCCTGGTGAGAAAGTGCTTGAGACATAAACCAAGGACAAACATTCCAAGACAATAACATTTCTGAATGGGTAGGTAAGCATACAACTTCATTTTTTCTACATATGGATCTTCTTGAAAATACAAGCATTCAATATCATACAGAGGCTCTTTGATGATTTAGACTAGATCAGACATAAGTTTCTGTTTTAATTATATTATAGCTATATTAAACATCTGAAACTCAATGATTTCCATTGTTTTATTATTATTATCATCATCATCACTTAAACTTACTTCTATATTAATTCCAAGCTGACATCAGCTAAAACGAAGCTCTCTCGTGTTACATTTCTGTTGAGAAAGTGCTTCCTGTTTTGGGCATTGTAAGCATTGGGTAACATCTAGTAAGATTTACTATAGGATTTACTTTCTTTTCGCTTCTATAGTTTAATAGAACTTTAATGTCAAAATTAAACATGTTTTATTTTAGCAAGTGTATTTTTTTTACTATAAATGCCCTGCTCATAATCAATTTCCAAAGAATATTTTCAAATTTTTTTTTTTCATTACTTTTATTTCCATTGGTAAGAATTTAGAAGTACCTCTATATCAGTTCCAAACTAACATCACACAAAACAAAGTTCTCTCTTGTGTTATATTCCTGGTGAGAAAGTGCTTCCTTTTTTGGGCATTGTAGGCATTGGGAAACATCATCCAGACTGCTTAAGTTACATTTAAGCTGTCTCCTCATAATTTTAGATTTTATTTTCAATTGTGTTTTGAAATTGTTTAAGTAATAGCTACTGCTCAGTATTCTAAAACTGAGTGAATTGAGTGATTTTAGCCCTGATTAATATTTTGATTTGTATCATTAAATAAATGTACAACTTAATAGGCTCTATAAAATTCAGTATCAACAATAAGTATCTACAAAATTCAACTCTCCTGGCTTATCATGAATATGCTGAATGGGAGTTTAAACAAAAATCACACCCTTTGCTATGCAGAGGCTCTCACATACATATGTTAATTAAAAAGCACACCCATTTGTCTGAATGACTAATTGCATAACTCCTATTTTGGTCAAAACAAACAAAATGCCCTCTCAAATGTGATTGGCTGGGAACTGCACTGCTTTTGCTTATAAAAGACTACAAATGCCAGCATAGTTAGATGAACTTGAGACATAAACCAAGGACAAACATTCCAAGACAATAACATTTCTGAATGGGTAGGTAAGCATACAACTTCAGTTTTTCTACATATGGATCTTCTTGAAAATACAAGCATTCAATATCATACAGAGGCTCTTTGATGATTTAGACTAGATCAGACATAAGTTTCTGTTTTAATTATATTATAGCTATATTAAACATCTGAAACTCAATGATTTTCATTGTTTTATTATTATCATCATCATCACTTAAACTTACTTCTATATTAATTCCAAGCTGACATCAGCTAAAACGAAGCTCTCTCGTGTTACATTTCTGTTGAGAAAGTGCTTCCTGTTTTGGGCATTGTAAGCATTGGGTAACATCCAGTAAGATTTACTATAGGATTTACTTTCTTTTCGCTTCTATAGTTTAATAGAACTTTAATGTCAAAATTAAACATGTTTTATTTTAGCAAGTGTATTTTTTTTACTATAAATGCCCTGCTCATAATCAATTTCCAAAGAATATTTTCAAATTTTTTTTTTCATTACTTTTATTTCCATTGGTAAGAATTTAGAAGTACCTCTATATCAGTTCCAAACTAACATCACACAAAACAAAGTTCTCTCTTGTGTTATATTCCTGGTGAGAAAGTGCTTCCTTTTTTGGGCATTGTAGGCATTGGGAAACATCATCCAGACTGCTTAAGTTACATTTAAGCTGTCTCCTCATAATTTTAGATTTTATTTTCAATTGTGTTTTGAAATTATTTAAGTAATAGCTACTGCTCAGTATTCTAAAACTGAGTGAATTGAGTGATTTTAGCCCTGATTAATATTTTGATTTGTATCATTAAATAAATGTACAACTTAATAGGCTCTATAAAATTCAGTATAAACAATAAGTATCTACAAAATTACACTCTCCTGGCTTATCATGAATATGCTGAATGGGAGTTTAAACAAAAATCACACCCTTTGCTATGCAGAGGCTCTCACATACATATGTTAATTAAAAAGCACACCCATTTGTCTGAATGACTAATTGCATAACTCCTATTTTGGTCAAAACAAACAAAATGCCCTCTCAAATGTGATTGGCTGGGAACTGCACTGCTTTTGCTTATAAAAGACTACAAATGCCAGCACAGTTAGATGAACTTGAGACATAAACCAAGGACAAACATTCCAAGACAATAACATTTCTGAATGGGTAGGTAAGCATACAACTTCATTTTTTCTACATATGGATCTTCTTGAAAATACAAGCATTCAATATCATACAGAGGCTCTTTGATGATTTAGACTAGATCAGACATAAGTTTCTGTTTTAATTATATTATAGCTATATTAAACATCTGAAACTCAATGATTTTCATTGTTTTATTATTATTATCATCATCATCACTTAAACTTACTTCTATATTAATTCCAAGCTGACATCAGCTAAAACGAAGCTCTCTCGTGTTACATTTCTGTTGAGAAAGTGCTTCCTGTTTTGGGCATTGTAAGCATTGGGTAACATCTACTAAGATTTACTATAGGATTTACTTTCTTTTCGCTTTTATAGTTTCATAGAACTTTAATGTCAAAATTAAACATGTTTTATTTTAGCAAGTGTATTTTTTTTACTATAAATGCCCTGCTCATAATCAATTTCCAAAGAATATTTTCATATTTTTTTTTTCATTACTTTTATTTCCATTGGTAAGAATTTAGAAGTACCTCTATATCAGTTCCAAACTAACATCACACAAAACAAAGTTCTCTCTTGTGTTATATTCCTGGTGAGAAAGTGCTTCCTTTTTTGGGCATTGTAGGCATTGGGAAACATCATCCAGACTGCTTAAGTTACATTTAAGCTGTCTCCTCATAATTTTAGATTTTATTTTCAATTGTGTTTTGAAATTGTTTAAGTAATAGCTACTGCTCAGTATTCTAAAACTGAGTGAATTGAGTGATTTTAGCCATGATTAATATTTTGATTTGTATCATTAAATAAATGTACAACTTAATAGGCTCTATAAAATTCAGTATAAACAATAAGTATCTACAAAATTCAACTCTCCTGGCTTATCATGAATATGCTGAATGGGAGTTTAAACAAAAATCACACCTTTGCTATGCAGAGGCTCTCACATACATATGTTAATTAAAAAGCACACCCATTTGTCTGAATGACTAATTGCATAACTCCTATTTTGGTCAAAACAAACAAAATGCCCTCTCAAATGTGATTGGCTGGGAACTGCACTGCTTTTGCTTATAAAAGACTACAAATGCCAGCACAGTTAGATGAACTTGAGACATAAACCAAGGACAAACATTCCAAGACAATAACATTTCTGAATGGGTAGGTAAGCATACAACTTCATTTTTTCTACATATGGATCTTCTTGAAAATACAAGCATTCAATATCATACAGAGGCTCTTTGATGATTTAGACTAGATCAGACATAAGTTTCTAGTTTAATTATATTATAGCTATATTAAACATCTGAAACTCAATGATTTTCATTGTTTTATTATTATCATCATCATTGCTTAAACTTACTTCTATATTAATTCCAAGCTGACATCACCTAAAACGAAGCTCTCTCGTGTTACATTTCTGTTGAGAAAGTGCTTCCTGTTTTGGGCATTGTAAGCATTGGGTAACATCCAGTAAGATTTACTATAGGATTTACTTTCTTTTCGCTTTTATAGTTTCATAGAACTTTAATGTCAAAATTAAACATGTTTTATTTTAGCAAGTGTATTTTTTACTATAAATGCCCTGCTCATAATCAATTTCCAAAGAATATTTTCATTTTTTTTTCATTAGTTTTATTACCATTGGTAAGAATTCAGAAGTACCTCTATATTAATTCCAAGCTGACATCACCTAAAACGAAGCTCTCTCTTGTGTTACATTTCTGTTGAGAAAGTGCTTCCTGTTTTAGGCATTGTAAGCATTGGGTAAAAAACAGTCAGATTTACTATATAACTTACAATACTTTCTTTTATTTACTAAAGTTTAATAGAACTTTAATGTCAGAATTGAACATGAGATTCATTTAGCAAGTGATTTTTTAATATAAATTTCTTGCTCATAATCCATTTCAAAATGACATTTTTTTTTTTTCATGACATTTATTATTACCATTGGTACGAATTCAGATGTACCTCTATATTAATTCCAAGCTGACATCACCTAAAACGAAGCTCTCTCTTGTGTTACATTTCTGTTGAGAGAGTGCTTCCTGTTTTAGGCATTGTAAGCATTGGGTAACATCCAGTAAGATTTACTATAGGATTTACTTTCTTTTCGCTTCTATAATTTAAAAGAACTTTAATGTCAAAATTAAACATGTTTTATTTTAGCAAGTGTATTTTTTTTACTATAAATGCCCTGCTCCTAATCAATTTCCAAAGAATATTTTCATATTTTTTTTTTCATTACTTTTATTTCCATTGGTAAGAATTCAGAAGTACCTCTATATAAGTTCCAAACTAACATCACACAAAACAAAGTTCTCTCTTGTGTTATATTCCTGGTGAGAAAGTGCTTCCTTTTTTGGGCATTGTAGGCATTGGGAAACATCATCCAGACTGCTTAAGTTACATTTAAGCTGTCTCCTCAATTTTAGATTTTATTTTCAATTGTGTTTTGAAATTGTTTAAGTAATAGCTACTGCTCAGTATTCTAAAACTGAGTGAATTGAGTGATTTTAGCCCTGATTAATATTTTGATTTGTATCATTAAATAAATGTACAACTTAATAGGCTCTATAAAATTCAGTATAAACAATAAGTATCTACAAAATTCAACTCTCCTGGCTTATCATGAATATGCTGAATGGGAGTTTAAACAAAAATCACACCCTTTGCTATGCAGAGGCTCTCACATACATATGTTAATTAAAAAGCACACCCATTTGTCTGAATGACTAATTGCATAACTCCTATTTTGGTCAAAACAAACAAAATGCCCTCTCAAATGTGATTGGCTGGGAACTGCACTGCTTTTGCTTATAAAAGACTACAAATGCCAGCATAGTTAGATGAACTTGAGACATAAACCAAGGACAAACATTCCAAGACAATAACATTTCTGAATGGGTAGGTAAGCATACAACTTCAGTTTTTCTACATATGGATCTTCTTGAAAATACAAGCATTCAATATCATACAGAGGCTCTTTGATGATTTAGACTAGATCAGACATAAGTTTCTGTTTTAATTATATTATAGCTATATTAAACATCTGAAACTCAATGATTTTCATTGTTTTATTATTATCATCATCATCACTTAAACTTACTTCTATATTAATTCCAAGCTGACATCAGCTAAAACGAAGCTCTCTCTTGTGTTACATTTCTGTTGAGAAAGTGCTTCCTGTTTTGGGCATTGTAAGCATTGGGTAACATCTACTAAGATTTACTATAGGATTTACTTTCTTTTCGCTTTTATAGTTTCATAGAACTTTAATGTCAAAATTAAACATGTTTTATTTTAGCAAGTGTATTTTTTACTATAAATGCCCTGCTCATAATCAATTTCCAAAGAATATTTTCATATTTTTTTTTTCATTACTTTTATTTCCATTGGTAAGAATTCAGAAGTACCTCTATATTAATTCCAAGCTGACATCACCTAAAACGAAGCTCTCTCTTGTGTTACATTTCTGTTGAGAAAGTGCTTCCTGTTTTAGGCATTGTAAGCATTGGGTAAAAAACAGTCAGATTTACTATATAACTTACAATACTTTCTTTTATTTAATAAAGTTTAATAGAACTTTAATGTCAGAATTGAACATGAGATTCATTTAGCAAGTGATTTTTTAATATAAATTTCTTGCTCATAATCCATTTCAAAATGACATTTTCATGTTTTTTTTTCATTACATTTATTATTACCATTGGTAAGAATTCAGATGTACCTCTATATTAATTCCAAGCTGACATCACCTAAAACGAAGCTCTCTCTTGTGTTACATTTCTGTTGAGAAAGTGCTTCCTGTTTTGGGCATTGTAAGCATTGGGTAACATCCAGTAAGATTTACTATAGGATTTACTTTCTTTTCGCTTCTATAGTTTAATAGAACTTTAATGTCAAAATTAAACATGTTTTATTTTAGCAAGTGTATTTTTTTTTACTATAAATGCCCTGCTCATAATCAATTTCCAAAGAATATTTTCATATTTTTTTTTCATTACTTTTATTTCCATTGGTAAGAATTCAGAAGTACCTCTATATTAATTCCAAGCTGACATCACCTAAAACGAAGCTCTCTCTTGTGTTATATTCCTGGTGAGAAAGTGCTTCCTTTTTTGGGCATTGTAGGCATTGGGAAACATCATCCAGACTGCTTAAGTTACATTTAAGCTGTCTCCTCATAATTTTAGATTTTATTTTCAATTGTGTTTTGAAATTGTTTAAGTAATAGCTACTGCTCAGTATTCTAAAACTGAGTGAATTGAGTGATTTTAGCCCTGATTAATATTTTGATTTGTATCATTAAATAAATGTACAACTTAATAGGCTCTATACAATTCAGTATAAACAATAAGTATCTACAAAATTCAACTCTCCTGGCTTATCATGAATATGCTGAATGGGAGTTTAAACAAAAATCACACCCTTTGCTATGCAGAGACTCTCACATACATATGTTAATTAAAAAGCACACCCATTTGTCTGAATGACTAATTGCATAACTCCTATTTTGGTCAAAACAAACAAAATGCCCTCTCAAATGTGATTGGCTGGGAACTGCACTGCTTTTGCTTATAAAAGACTACAAATGCCAGCACAGTTAGATGAACTTGAGACATAAACCAAGGACAAACATTCCAAGACAATAACATTTCTGAATGGGTAGGTAAGCATACAACTTCATTTTTTCTACATATGGATCTTCTTGAAAATACAAGCATTCAATATCATACAGAGGCTCTTTGATGATTTAGACTAGATCAGACATAAGTTTCTAGTTTAATTATATTATAGCTATATTAAACATCTGAAACTCAATGATTTTCATTGTTTTATTATTATCATCATCATTGCTTAAACTTACTTCTATATTAATTCCAAGCTGACATCACCTAAAACGAAGCTCTCTCTTGTGTTACATTTCTGTTGAGAAAGTGCTTCCTGTTTTGGGCATTGTAAGCATTGGGTAACATCTACTAAGATTTACTATAGGATTTACTTTCTTTTCGCTTTTATAGTTTCATAGAACTTTAATGTCAAAATTAAACATGTTTTATTTTAGCAAGTGTATTTTTTACTATAAATGCCCTGCTCATAATCAATTTCCAAAGAATATTTTCATTTTTTTTTCATTAGTTTTATTACCATTGGTAAGAATTCAGAAGTACCTCTATATTAATTCCAAGCTGACATCACCTAAAACGAAGCTCTCTCTTGTGTTACATTTCTGTTGAGAAAGTGCTTCCTGTTTTAGGCATTGTACGCATTGGGTAAAAAACAGTCAGATTTACTATATAACTTACAATACTTTCTTTTATTTACTAAAGTTTAATAGAACTTTAATGTCAGAATTGAACATGAGATTCATTTAGCAAGTGATTTTTTAATATAAATTTCTTGCTCATAATCCATTTCAAAATGACATTTTTTTTTTTTCATTACATTTATTATTACCATTGGTACGAATTCAGATGTACCTCTATATTAATTCCAAGCTGACATCACCTAAAACAAAGCTCTCTCTTGTGTTACATTTCTGTTGAGAAAGTGCTTCCTGTTTTGGGCATTGTAAGCATTGGGTAACATCTAGTAAGATTTACTATAGGATTTACTTTCTTTTCGCTTCTATAGTTTAATAGAACTTTAATGTCAAAATTAAACATGTTTTATTTTAGCAAGTGTATTTTTTACTATAAATGCCCTGCTCATAATCAATTTCCAAAGAATATTTTCATTTTTTTTTTCATTAGTTTTATTTCCATTGGTAAGAATTCAGAAGTACCTCTATATTAATTCCAAGCTGACATCACCTAAAACGAAGCTCTCTCTTGTGTTACATTTCTGTTGAGAAAGTGCTTCCTGTTTTAGGCATTGTAAGCATTGGGTAACATCCAGTAAGATTTACTATAGGATTTACTTTCTTTTCGCTTCTATAGTTTAATAGAACTTTAATGTCAAAATTAAACATGTTTTATTTTAGCAAGTGTATTTTTTTTACTATAAATGCCCTGTTCATAATCAATTTCCAAATAATATTTTCATATTTTTTTTCATTACTTTTATTTCCATTGGTAAGAATTTAGAAGTACCTCTATATCAGTTCCAAACTAACATCACACAAAACAAAGTTCTCTCTTGTGTTATATTCCTGGTGAGAAAGTGCTTCCTTTTTTGGGCATTGTAGGCATTGGGAAACATCATCCAGACTGCTTAAATTACATTTAAGCTGTCTCCTCATAATTTTAGATTTTATTTTCAATTGTGTTTTGAAATTGTTTAAGTAATAGCTACTGCTCAGTATTCTAAAACTGAGTGAATTGAGTGATTTTAGCCCTGATTAATATTTTGATTTGTATCATTAAATAAATGTACAACTTAATAGGCTCTATAAAATTCAGTATAAACAATAAGTATCTACAAAATTCAACTCTCCTGGCTTATCATGAATATGCTGAATGGGAGTTTAAACAAAAATCACACCCTTTGCTATGCAGAGGCTCTCACATACATATGTTAATTAAAAAGCACACCCATTTGTCTGAATGACTAATTGCATAACTCCTATTTTGGTCAAAACAAACAAAATGCCCTCTCAAATGTGATTGGCTGGGAACTGCACTGCTTTTGCTTATAAAAGACTACAAATGCCAGCACAGTTAGATGAACTTGAGACATAAACCAAGGACAAACATTCCAAGACAATAACATTTCTGAATGGGTAGGTAAGCATACAACTTCAGTTTTTCTACATATGGATCTTCTTGAAAATACAATCATTCAATATCATACAGAGGCTCTTTGATGATTTAGACTAGATCAGACATAAGTTTCTGTTTTAATTATATTATAGCTATATTAAACATCTGAAACTCAATGATTTTCATTGTTTTATTATTATCATCATCATCACTTAAACTTACTTCTATATTAATTCCAAGCTGACATCACCTAAAACGAAGCTCTCTCTTGTGTTACATTTCTGTTGAGAAAGTGCTTCCTGCTTTGGGCATTGTAAGCATTGGGTAACATCTACTAAGATTTACTATAGGATTTACTTTCTTTTCGCTTTTATAGTTTCATAGAACTTTAATGTCAAAATTAAACATGTTTTATTTTAGCAAGTGTATTTTTTACTATAAATGCCCTGCTCATAATCAATTTCCAAAGAATATTTTCATTTTTTTTTTTCATTAGTTTTATTACCATTGGTAAGAATTCAGAAGTACCTCTATATTAATTCCAAGCTGACATCACCTAAAACGAAGCTCTCTCTTGTGTTACATTTCTGTTGAGAGAGTGCTTCCTGTTTTAGGCATTGTAAGCATTGGGTAACATCCAGTAAGATTTACTATAGGATTTACTTTCTTTTCGCTTTTATAGTTTAATAGAACTTTAATGTCAAAATTAAACATGTTTTATTTTAGCAAGTGTATTTTTTTTACTATAAATGCCCTGTTCATAATCAATTTCCAAATAATATTTTCATATTTTTTTTTCATTACTTTTATTTCCATTGGTAAGAATTTAGAAGTACCTCTATATCAGTTCCAAACTAACATCACACAAAACAAAGTTTTCTCTTGTGTTATATTCCTGGTGAGAAAGTGCTTCCTTTTTTGGGCATTGTAGGCATTGGGAAACATCATCCAGACTGCTTAAATTACATTTAAGCTGTCTCCTCATAATTTTAGATTTTATTTTCAATTGTGTTTTGAAATTGTTTAAGTAATAGCTACTGCTCAGTATTCTAAAACTGAGTGAATTGAGTGATTTTAGCCATGATTAATATTTTGATTTGTATCATTAAATAAATGTACAACTTAATAGGCTCTATAAAATTCAGTATAAACAATAAGTATCTACAAAATTCAACTCTCCTGGCTTATCATGAATATGCTGAATGGGAGTTTAAACAAAAATCACACCCTTTGCTATGCAGAGGCTCTCACATACATATGTTAATTAAAAAGCACACCCATTTGTCTGAATGACTAATTGCATAACTCCTATTTTGGTCAAAACAAACAAAATGCCCTCTCAAATGTGATTGGCTGGGAACTGCACTACTTTTGCTTATAAAAGACTACAAATGCCAGCACAGTTAGATGAACTTGAGACATAAACCAAGGACAAACATTCCAAGACAATAACATTTCTGAATGGGTAGGTAAGCATACAACTTCATTTTTTATACATATGGATCTTCTTGAAAATACAAGCATTCAATATCATACAGAGGCTCTTTGATGATTTAGACTAGATCAGACATAAGTTTCTAGTTTAATTATATAATAGCTATATTAAACATCTGAAACTCAATGATTTTCATTGTTTTATTATTATTATCATCATCATTGCTTAAACTTACTTCTATATTAATTCCAAGCTGACATCACCTAAAACGAAGCTCTCTCTTGTGTTACATTTCTGTTGAGAAAGTGCTTCCTGTTTTGGGCATTGTAAGCATTGGGTAACATCTACTAAGATTTACTATAGGATTTACTTTCTTTTCGCTTTTATAGTTTCATAGAACTTTAATGTCAAAATTAAACATGTTTTATTTTAGCAAGTGTATTTTTTACTATAAATGCCCTGCTCATAATCAATTTCCAAAGAATATTTTCATTTTTTTTTCATTAGTTTTATTACCATTGGTAAGAATTCAGAAGTACCTCTATATTAATTCCAAGCTGACATCACCTAAAACGAAGCTCTCTCTTGTGTTACATTTCTGTTGAGAAAGTGCTTCCTGTTTTAGGCATTGTAAGCATTGGGTAACATCCAGTAAGATTTACTATAGGATTTACTTTCTTTTCGCTTCTATAGTTTAATAGAACTTTAATGTCAAAATTAAACATGTTTTATTTTAGCAAGTGTATTTTTTTTACTATAAATGCCCTGCTCATAATCAATTTCCAAAGAATATTTTCATATTTTTTTTTTCATTACTTTTATTTCCATTGGTAAGAATTTAGAAGTACCTCTATATCAGTTCCAAACTAACATCACACAAAACAAAGTTCTCTCTTGTGTTATATTCCTGGTGAGAAAGTGCTTCCTTTTTTGGGCATTGTAGGCATTGGGAAACATCATCCAGACTGCTTAAGTTACATTTAAGCTGTCTCCTCATAATTTTAGATTTTATTTTCAATTGTGTTTTGAAATTGTTTAAGTAATAGCTACTGCTCAGTATTCTAAAACTGAGTGAATTGAGTGATTTTAGCCCTGATTAATATTTTGATTTGTATCATTAAATAAATGTACAACTTAATAGGCTCTATACAATTCAGTATAAACAATAAGTATCTACAAAATTCAACTCTCCTGGCTTATCATGAATATGCTGAATGGGAGTTTAAACAAAAATCACACCCTTTGCTATGCAGAGACTCTCACATACATATGTTAATTAAAAAGCACACCCATTTGTCTGAATGACTAATTGCATAACTCCTATTTTGGTCAAAACAAACAAAATGCCCTCTCAAATGTGATTGGCTGGGAACTGCACTGCTTTTGCTTATAAAAGACTACAAATGCCAGCACAGTTAGATGAACTTGAGACATAAACCAAGGACAAACATTCCAAGACAATAACATTTCTGAATGGGTAGGTAAGCATACAACTTCATTTTTTCTACATATGGATCTTCTTGAAAATACAAGCATTCAATATCATACAGAGGCTCTTTGATGATTTAGACTAGATCAGACATAAGTTTCTAGTTTAATTATATTATAGCTATATTAAACATCTGAAACTCAATGATTTTCATTGTTTTATTATTATCATCATCATTGCTTAAACTTACTTCTATATTAATTCCAAGCTGACATCACCTAAAACGAAGCTCTCTCTTGTGTTACATTTCTGTTGAGAAAGTGCTTCCTGTTTTGGGCATTGTAAGCATTGGGTAACATCTACTAAGATTTACTATAGGATTTACTTTCTTTTCGCTTTTATAGTTTCATAGAACTTTAATGTCAAAATTAAACATGTTTTATTTTAGCAAGTGTATTTTTTACTATAAATGCCCTGCTCATAATCAATTTCCAAAGAATATTTTCATTTTTTTTTCATTAGTTTTATTACCATTGGTAAGAATTCAGAAGTACCTCTATATTAATTCCAAGCTGACATCACCTAAAACGAAGCTCTCTCTTGTGTTACATTTCTGTTGAGAAAGTGCTTCCTGTTTTAGGCATTGTACGCATTGGGTAAAAAACAGTCAGATTTACTATATAACTTACAATACTTTCTTTTATTTACTAAAGTTTAATAGAACTTTAATGTCAGAATTGAACATGAGATTCATTTAGCAAGTGATTTTTTAATATAAATTTCTTGCTCATAATCCATTTCAAAATGACATTTTTTTTTTTTCATTACATTTATTATTACCATTGGTACGAATTCAGATGTACCTCTATATTAATTCCAAGCTGACATCACCTAAAACAAAGCTCTCTCTTGTGTTACATTTCTGTTGAGAAAGTGCTTCCTGTTTTGGGCATTGTAAGCATTGGGTAACATCTAGTAAGATTTACTATAGGATTTACTTTCTTTTCGCTTCTATAGTTTAATAGAACTTTAATGTCAAAATTAAACATGTTTTATTTTAGCAAGTGTATTTTTTACTATAAATGCCCTGCTCATAATCAATTTCCAAAGAATATTTTCATTTTTTTTTTCATTAGTTTTATTTCCATTGGTAAGAATTCAGAAGTACCTCTATATTAATTCCAAGCTGACATCACCTAAAACGAAGCTCTCTCTTGTGTTACATTTCTGTTGAGAAAGTGCTTCCTGTTTTAGGCATTGTAAGCATTGGGTAACATCCAGTAAGATTTACTATAGGATTTACTTTCTTTTCGCTTCTATAGTTTAATAGAACTTTAATGTCAAAATTAAACATGTTTTATTTTAGCAAGTGTATTTTTTTTACTATAAATGCCCTGTTCATAATCAATTTCCAAATAATATTTTCATATTTTTTTTCATTACTTTTATTTCCATTGGTAAGAATTTAGAAGTACCTCTATATCAGTTCCAAACTAACATCACACAAAACAAAGTTCTCTCTTGTGTTATATTCCTGGTGAGAAAGTGCTTCCTTTTTTGGGCATTGTAGGCATTGGGAAACATCATCCAGACTGCTTAAATTACATTTAAGCTGTCTCCTCATAATTTTAGATTTTATTTTCAATTGTGTTTTGAAATTGTTTAAGTAATAGCTACTGCTCAGTATTCTAAAACTGAGTGAATTGAGTGATTTTAGCCCTGATTAATATTTTGATTTGTATCATTAAATAAATGTACAACTTAATAGGCTCTATAAAATTCAGTATAAACAATAAGTATCTACAAAATTCAACTCTCCTGGCTTATCATGAATATGCTGAATGGGAGTTTAAACAAAAATCACACCCTTTGCTATGCAGAGGCTCTCACATACATATGTTAATTAAAAAGCACACCCATTTGTCTGAATGACTAATTGCATAACTCCTATTTTGGTCAAAACAAACAAAATGCCCTCTCAAATGTGATTGGCTGGGAACTGCACTGCTTTTGCTTATAAAAGACTACAAATGCCAGCACAGTTAGATGAACTTGAGACATAAACCAAGGACAAACATTCCAAGACAATAACATTTCTGAATGGGTAGGTAAGCATACAACTTCAGTTTTTCTACATATGGATCTTCTTGAAAATACAATCATTCAATATCATACAGAGGCTCTTTGATGATTTAGACTAGATCAGACATAAGTTTCTGTTTTAATTATATTATAGCTATATTAAACATCTGAAACTCAATGATTTTCATTGTTTTATTATTATCATCATCATCACTTAAACTTACTTCTATATTAATTCCAAGCTGACATCACCTAAAACGAAGCTCTCTCTTGTGTTACATTTCTGTTGAGAAAGTGCTTCCTGCTTTGGGCATTGTAAGCATTGGGTAACATCTACTAAGATTTACTATAGGATTTACTTTCTTTTCGCTTTTATAGTTTCATAGAACTTTAATGTCAAAATTAAACATGTTTTATTTTAGCAAGTGTATTTTTTACTATAAATGCCCTGCTCATAATCAATTTCCAAAGAATATTTTCATTTTTTTTTTTCATTAGTTTTATTACCATTGGTAAGAATTCAGAAGTACCTCTATATTAATTCCAAGCTGACATCACCTAAAACGAAGCTCTCTCTTGTGTTACATTTCTGTTGAGAGAGTGCTTCCTGTTTTAGGCATTGTAAGCATTGGGTAACATCCAGTAAGATTTACTATAGGATTTACTTTCTTTTCGCTTTTATAGTTTAATAGAACTTTAATGTCAAAATTAAACATGTTTTATTTTAGCAAGTGTATTTTTTTTACTATAAATGCCCTGTTCATAATCAATTTCCAAATAATATTTTCATATTTTTTTTTCATTACTTTTATTTCCATTGGTAAGAATTTAGAAGTACCTCTATATCAGTTCCAAACTAACATCACACAAAACAAAGTTTTCTCTTGTGTTATATTCCTGGTGAGAAAGTGCTTCCTTTTTTGGGCATTGTAGGCATTGGGAAACATCATCCAGACTGCTTAAATTACATTTAAGCTGTCTCCTCATAATTTTAGATTTTATTTTCAATTGTGTTTTGAAATTGTTTAAGTAATAGCTACTGCTCAGTATTCTAAAACTGAGTGAATTGAGTGATTTTAGCCATGATTAATATTTTGATTTGTATCATTAAATAAATGTACAACTTAATAGGCTCTATAAAATTCAGTATAAACAATAAGTATCTACAAAATTCAACTCTCCTGGCTTATCATGAATATGCTGAATGGGAGTTTAAACAAAAATCACACCCTTTGCTATGCAGAGGCTCTCACATACATATGTTAATTAAAAAGCACACCCATTTGTCTGAATGACTAATTGCATAACTCCTATTTTGGTCAAAACAAACAAAATGCCCTCTCAAATGTGATTGGCTGGGAACTGCACTACTTTTGCTTATAAAAGACTACAAATGCCAGCACAGTTAGATGAACTTGAGACATAAACCAAGGACAAACATTCCAAGACAATAACATTTCTGAATGGGTAGGTAAGCATACAACTTCATTTTTTATACATATGGATCTTCTTGAAAATACAAGCATTCAATATCATACAGAGGCTCTTTGATGATTTAGACTAGATCAGACATAAGTTTCTAGTTTAATTATATAATAGCTATATTAAACATCTGAAACTCAATGATTTTCATTGTTTTATTATTATTATCATCATCATTGCTTAAACTTACTTCTATATTAATTCCAAGCTGACATCACCTAAAACGAAGCTCTCTCTTGTGTTACATTTCTGTTGAGAAAGTGCTTCCTGTTTTGGGCATTGTAAGCATTGGGTAACATCTACTAAGATTTACTATAGGATTTACTTTCTTTTCGCTTTTATAGTTTCATAGAACTTTAATGTCAAAATTAAACATGTTTTATTTTAGCAAGTGTATTTTTTACTATAAATGCCCTGCTCATAATCAATTTCCAAAGAATATTTTCATTTTTTTTTCATTAGTTTTATTACCATTGGTAAGAATTCAGAAGTACCTCTATATTAATTCCAAGCTGACATCACCTAAAACGAAGCTCTCTCTTGTGTTACATTTCTGTTGAGAAAGTGCTTCCTGTTTTAGGCATTGTAAGCATTGGGTAACATCCAGTAAGATTTACTATAGGATTTACTTTCTTTTCGCTTCTATAGTTTAATAGAACTTTAATGTCAAAATTAAACATGTTTTATTTTAGCAAGTGTATTTTTTTTACTATAAATGCCCTGCTCATAATCAATTTCCAAAGAATATTTTCATATTTTTTTTTTCATTACTTTTATTTCCATTGGTAAGAATTTAGAAGTACCTCTATATCAGTTCCAAACTAACATCACACAAAACAAAGTTCTCTCTTGTGTTATATTCCTGGTGAGAAAGTGCTTCCTTTTTTGGGCATTGTAGGCATTGGGAAACATCATCCAGACTGCTTAAGTTACATTTAAGCTGTCTCCTCATAATTTTAGATTTTATTTTCAATTGTGTTTTGAAATTGTTTAAGTAATAGCTACTGCTCAGTATTCTAAAACTGAGTGAATTGAGTGATTTTAGCCATGATTAATATTTTGATTTGTATCATTAAATAAATGTACAACTTAATAGGCTCTATAAAATTCAGTATAAACAATAAGTATCTACAAAATTCAACTCTCCTGGCTTATCATGAATATGCTGAATGGGAGTTTAAACAAAAATCACACCTTTGCTATGCAGAGGCTCTCACATACATATGTTAATTAAAAAGCACACCCATTTGTCTGAATGACTAATTGCATAACTCCTATTTTGGTCAAAACAAACAAAATGCCCTCTCAAATGTGATTGGCTGGGAACTGCACTGCTTTTGCTTATAAAAGACTACAAATGCCAGCACAGTTAGATGAACTTGAGACATAAACCAAGGACAAACATTCCAAGACAATAACATTTCTGAATGGGTAGGTAAGCATACAACTTCATTTTTTCTACATATGGATCTTCTTGAAAATACAAGCATTCAATATCATACAGAGGCTCTTTGATGATTTAGACTAGATCAGACATAAGTTTCTAGTTTAATTATATTATAGCTATATTAAACATCTGAAACTCAATGATTTTCATTGTTTTATTATTATCATCATCATTGCTTAAACTTACTTCTATATTAATTCCAAGCTGACATCACCTAAAACGAAGCTCTCTCGTGTTACATTTCTGTTGAGAAAGTGCTTCCTGTTTTGGGCATTGTAAGCATTGGGTAACATCCAGTAAGATTTACTATAGGATTTACTTTCTTTTCGCTTTTATAGTTTCATAGAACTTTAATGTCAAAATTAAACATGTTTTATTTTAGCAAGTGTATTTTTTACTATAAATGCCCTGCTCATAATCAATTTCCAAAGAATATTTTCATTTTTTTTTCATTAGTTTTATTACCATTGGTAAGAATTCAGAAGTACCTCTATATTAATTCCAAGCTGACATCACCTAAAACGAAGCTCTCTCTTGTGTTACATTTCTGTTGAGAAAGTGCTTCCTGTTTTAGGCATTGTAAGCATTGGGTAAAAAACAGTCAGATTTACTATATAACTTACAATACTTTCTTTTATTTACTAAAGTTTAATAGAACTTTAATGTCAGAATTGAACATGAGATTCATTTAGCAAGTGATTTTTTAATATAAATTTCTTGCTCATAATCCATTTCAAAATGACATTTTTTTTTTTTTCATTACATTTATTATTACCATTGGTACGAATTCAGATGTACCTCTATATTAATTCCAAGCTGACATCACCTAAAACGAAGCTCTCTCTTGTGTTACATTTCTGTTGAGAGAGTGCTTCCTGTTTTAGGCATTGTAAGCATTGGGTAACATCCAGTAAGATTTACTATAGGATTTACTTTCTTTTCGCTTCTATAATTTAAAAGAACTTTAATGTCAAAATTAAACATGTTTTATTTTAGCAAGTGTATTTTTTTTACTATAAATGCCCTGCTCCTAATCAATTTCCAAAGAATATTTTCATATTTTTTTTTTCATTACTTTTATTTCCATTGGTAAGAATTCAGAAGTACCTCTATATTAGTTCCAAACTAACATCACACAAAACAAAGTTCTCTCTTGTGTTATATTCCTGGTGAGAAAGTGCTTCCTTTTTTGGGCATTGTAGGCATTGGGAAACATCATCCAGACTGCTTAAGTTACATTTAAGCTGTCTCCTCAATTTTAGATTTTATTTTCAATTGTGTTTTGAAATTGTTTAAGTAATAGCTACTGCTCAGTATTCTAAAACTGAGTGAATTGAGTGATTTTAGCCCTGATTAATATTTTGATTTGTATCATTAAATAAATGTACAACTTAATAGGCTCTATAAAATTCAGTATAAACAATAAGTATCTACAAAATTCAACTCTCCTGGCTTATCATGAATATGCTGAATGGGAGTTTAAACAAAAATCACACCCTTTGCTATGCAGAGGCTCTCACATACATATGTTAATTAAAAAGCACACCCATTTGTCTGAATGACTAATTGCATAACTCCTATTTTGGTCAAAACAAACAAAATGCCCTCTCAAATGTGATTGGCTGGGAACTGCACTGCTTTTGCTTATAAAAGACTACAAATGCCAGCACAGTTAGATGAACTTGAGACATAAACCAAGGACAAACATTCCAAGACAATAACATTTCTGAATGGGTAGGTAAGCATACAACTTCAGTTTTTCTACATATGGATCTTCTTGAAAATACAATCATTCAATATCATACAGAGGCTCTTTGATGATTTAGACTAGATCAGACATAAGTTTCTGTTTTAATTATATTATAGCTATATTAAACATCTGAAACTCAATGATTTTCATTGTTTTATTATTATCATCATCATCACTTAAACTTACTTCTATATTAATTCCAAGCTGACATCACCTAAAACGAAGCTCTCTCTTGTGTTACATTTCTGTTGAGAAAGTGCTTCCTGCTTTGGGCATTGTAAGCATTGGGTAACATCTACTAAGATTTACTATAGGATTTACTTTCTTTTCGCTTTTATAGTTTCATAGAACTTTAATGTCAAAATTAAACATGTTTTATTTTAGCAAGTGTATTTTTTACTATAAATGCCCTGCTCATAATCAATTTCCAAAGAATATTTTCATTTTTTTTTTTCATTAGTTTTATTACCATTGGTAAGAATTCAGAAGTACCTCTATATTAATTCCAAGCTGACATCACCTAAAACGAAGCTCTCTCTTGTGTTACATTTCTGTTGAGAGAGTGCTTCCTGTTTTAGGCATTGTAAGCATTGGGTAACATCCAGTAAGATTTACTATAGGATTTACTTTCTTTTCGCTTTTATAGTTTAATAGAACTTTAATGTCAAAATTAAACATGTTTTATTTTAGCAAGTGTATTTTTTTTACTATAAATGCCCTGTTCATAATCAATTTCCAAATAATATTTTCATATTTTTTTTTCATTACTTTTATTTCCATTGGTAAGAATTTAGAAGTACCTCTATATCAGTTCCAAACTAACATCACACAAAACAAAGTTTTCTCTTGTGTTATATTCCTGGTGAGAAAGTGCTTCCTTTTTTGGGCATTGTAGGCATTGGGAAACATCATCCAGACTGCTTAAATTACATTTAAGCTGTCTCCTCATAATTTTAGATTTTATTTTCAATTGTGTTTTGAAATTGTTTAAGTAATAGCTACTGCTCAGTATTCTAAAACTGAGTGAATTGAGTGATTTTAGCCATGATTAATATTTTGATTTGTATCATTAAATAAATGTACAACTTAATAGGCTCTATAAAATTCAGTATAAACAATAAGTATCTACAAAATTCAACTCTCCTGGCTTATCATGAATATGCTGAATGGGAGTTTAAACAAAAATCACACCCTTTGCTATGCAGAGGCTCTCACATACATATGTTAATTAAAAAGCACACCCATTTGTCTGAATGACTAATTGCATAACTCCTATTTTGGTCAAAACAAACAAAATGCCCTCTCAAATGTGATTGGCTGGGAACTGCACTACTTTTGCTTATAAAAGACTACAAATGCCAGCACAGTTAGATGAACTTGAGACATAAACCAAGGACAAACATTCCAAGACAATAACATTTCTGAATGGGTAGGTAAGCATACAACTTCATTTTTTATACATATGGATCTTCTTGAAAATACAAGCATTCAATATCATACAGAGGCTCTTTGATGATTTAGACTAGATCAGACATAAGTTTCTAGTTTAATTATATAATAGCTATATTAAACATCTGAAACTCAATGATTTTCATTGTTTTATTATTATTATCATCATCATTGCTTAAACTTACTTCTATATTAATTCCAAGCTGACATCACCTAAAACGAAGCTCTCTCTTGTGTTACATTTCTGTTGAGAAAGTGCTTCCTGTTTTGGGCATTGTAAGCATTGGGTAACATCTACTAAGATTTACTATAGGATTTACTTTCTTTTCGCTTTTATAGTTTCATAGAACTTTAATGTCAAAATTAAACATGTTTTATTTTAGCAAGTGTATTTTTTACTATAAATGCCCTGCTCATAATCAATTTCCAAAGAATATTTTCATTTTTTTTTCATTAGTTTTATTACCATTGGTAAGAATTCAGAAGTACCTCTATATTAATTCCAAGCTGACATCACCTAAAACGAAGCTCTCTCTTGTGTTACATTTCTGTTGAGAAAGTGCTTCCTGTTTTAGGCATTGTAAGCATTGGGTAACATCCAGTAAGATTTACTATAGGATTTACTTTCTTTTCGCTTCTATAGTTTAATAGAACTTTAATGTCAAAATTAAACATGTTTTATTTTAGCAAGTGTATTTTTTTTACTATAAATGCCCTGCTCATAATCAATTTCCAAAGAATATTTTCATATTTTTTTTTTCATTACTTTTATTTCCATTGGTAAGAATTTAGAAGTACCTCTATATCAGTTCCAAACTAACATCACACAAAACAAAGTTCTCTCTTGTGTTATATTCCTGGTGAGAAAGTGCTTCCTTTTTTGGGCATTGTAGGCATTGGGAAACATCATCCAGACTGCTTAAGTTACATTTAAGCTGTCTCCTCATAATTTTAGATTTTATTTTCAATTGTGTTTTGAAATTGTTTAAGTAATAGCTACTGCTCAGTATTCTAAAACTGAGTGAATTGAGTGATTTTAGCCATGATTAATATTTTGATTTGTATCATTAAATAAATGTACAACTTAATAGGCTCTATAAAATTCAGTATAAACAATAAGTATCTACAAAATTCAACTCTCCTGGCTTATCATGAATATGCTGAATGGGAGTTTAAACAAAAATCACACCTTTGCTATGCAGAGGCTCTCACATACATATGTTAATTAAAAAGCACACCCATTTGTCTGAATGACTAATTGCATAACTCCTATTTTGGTCAAAACAAACAAAATGCCCTCTCAAATGTGATTGGCTGGGAACTGCACTGCTTTTGCTTATAAAAGACTACAAATGCCAGCACAGTTAGATGAACTTGAGACATAAACCAAGGACAAACATTCCAAGACAATAACATTTCTGAATGGGTAGGTAAGCATACAACTTCATTTTTTCTACATATGGATCTTCTTGAAAATACAAGCATTCAATATCATACAGAGGCTCTTTGATGATTTAGACTAGATCAGACATAAGTTTCTAGTTTAATTATATTATAGCTATATTAAACATCTGAAACTCAATGATTTTCATTGTTTTATTATTATCATCATCATTGCTTAAACTTACTTCTATATTAATTCCAAGCTGACATCACCTAAAACGAAGCTCTCTCGTGTTACATTTCTGTTGAGAAAGTGCTTCCTGTTTTGGGCATTGTAAGCATTGGGTAACATCCAGTAAGATTTACTATAGGATTTACTTTCTTTTCGCTTTTATAGTTTCATAGAACTTTAATGTCAAAATTAAACATGTTTTATTTTAGCAAGTGTATTTTTTACTATAAATGCCCTGCTCATAATCAATTTCCAAAGAATATTTTCATTTTTTTTTCATTAGTTTTATTACCATTGGTAAGAATTCAGAAGTACCTCTATATTAATTCCAAGCTGACATCACCTAAAACGAAGCTCTCTCTTGTGTTACATTTCTGTTGAGAAAGTGCTTCCTGTTTTAGGCATTGTAAGCATTGGGTAAAAAACAGTCAGATTTACTATATAACTTACAATACTTTCTTTTATTTACTAAAGTTTAATAGAACTTTAATGTCAGAATTGAACATGAGATTCATTTAGCAAGTGATTTTTTAATATAAATTTCTTGCTCATAATCCATTTCAAAATGACATTTTTTTTTTTTTCATTACATTTATTATTACCATTGGTACGAATTCAGATGTACCTCTATATTAATTCCAAGCTGACATCACCTAAAACGAAGCTCTCTCTTGTGTTACATTTCTGTTGAGAGAGTGCTTCCTGTTTTAGGCATTGTAAGCATTGGGTAACATCCAGTAAGATTTACTATAGGATTTACTTTCTTTTCGCTTCTATAATTTAAAAGAACTTTAATGTCAAAATTAAACATGTTTTATTTTAGCAAGTGTATTTTTTTTACTATAAATGCCCTGCTCCTAATCAATTTCCAAAGAATATTTTCATATTTTTTTTTTCATTACTTTTATTTCCATTGGTAAGAATTCAGAAGTACCTCTATATTAGTTCCAAACTAACATCACACAAAACAAAGTTCTCTCTTGTGTTATATTCCTGGTGAGAAAGTGCTTCCTTTTTTGGGCATTGTAGGCATTGGGAAACATCATCCAGACTGCTTAAGTTACATTTAAGCTGTCTCCTCAATTTTAGATTTTATTTTCAATTGTGTTTTGAAATTGTTTAAGTAATAGCTACTGCTCAGTATTCTAAAACTGAGTGAATTGAGTGATTTTAGCCCTGATTAATATTTTGATTTGTATCATTAAATAAATGTACAACTTAATAGGCTCTATAAAATTCAGTATAAACAATAAGTATCTACAAAATTCAACTCTCCTGGCTTATCATGAATATGCTGAATGGGAGTTTAAACAAAAATCACACCCTTTGCTATGCAGAGGCTCTCACATACATATGTTAATTAAAAAGCACACCCATTTGTCTGAATGACTAATTGCATAACTCCTATTTTGGTCAAAACAAACAAAATGCCCTCTCAAATGTGATTGGCTGGGAACTGCACTGCTTTTGCTTATAAAAGACTACAAATGCCAGCATAGTTAGATGAACTTGAGACATAAACCAAGGACAAACATTCCAAGACAATAACATTTCTGAATGGGTAGGTAAGCATACAACTTCAGTTTTTCTACATATGGATCTTCTTGAAAATACAAGCATTCAATATCATACAGAGGCTCTTTGATGATTTAGACTAGATCAGACATAAGTTTCTGTTTTAATTATATTATAGCTATATTAAACATCTGAAACTCAATGATTTTCATTGTTTTATTATTATCATCATCATCACTTAAACTTACTTCTATATTAATTCCAAGCTGACATCAGCTAAAACGAAGCTCTCTCTTGTGTTACATTTCTGTTGAGAAAGTGCTTCCTGTTTTGGGCATTGTAAGCATTGGGTAACATCTACTAAGATTTACTATAGGATTTACTTTCTTTTCGCTTTTATAGTTTCATAGAACTTTAATGTCAAAATTAAACATGTTTTATTTTAGCAAGTGTATTTTTTACTATAAATGCCCTGCTCATAATCAATTTCCAAAGAATATTTTCATATTTTTTTTTTCATTACTTTTATTTCCATTGGTAAGAATTCAGAAGTACCTCTATATTAATTCCAAGCTGACATCACCTAAAACGAAGCTCTCTCTTGTGTTACATTTCTGTTGAGAAAGTGCTTCCTGTTTTAGGCATTGTAAGCATTGGGTAAAAAACAGTCAGATTTACTATATAACTTACAATACTTTCTTTTATTTAATAAAGTTTAATAGAACTTTAATGTCAGAATTGAACATGAGATTCATTTAGCAAGTGATTTTTTAATATAAATTTCTTGCTCATAATCCATTTCAAAATGACATTTTCATGTTTTTTTTTCATTACATTTATTATTACCATTGGTAAGAATTCAGATGTACCTCTATATTAATTCCAAGCTGACATCACCTAAAACGAAGCTCTCTCTTGTGTTACATTTCTGTTGAGAAAGTGCTTCCTGTTTTGGGCATTGTAAGCATTGGGTAACATCCAGTAAGATTTACTATAGGATTTACTTTCTTTTCGCTTCTATAGTTTAATAGAACTTTAATGTCAAAATTAAACATGTTTTATTTTAGCAAGTGTATTTTTTTTACTATAAATGCCCTGCTCATAATCAATTTCCAAAGAATATTTTCATATTTTTTTTTCATTACTTTTATTTCCATTGGTAAGAATTCAGAAGTACCTCTATATTAATTCCAAGCTGACATCACCTAAAACGAAGCTCTCTCTTGTGTTATATTCCTGGTGAGAAAGTGCTTCCTTTTTTGGGCATTGTAGGCATTGGGAAACATCATCCAGACTGCTTAAGTTACATTTAAGCTGTCTCCTCATAATTTTAGATTTTATTTTCAATTGTGTTTTGAAATTGTTTAAGTAATAGCTACTGCTCAGTATTCTAAAACTGAGTGAATTGAGTGATTTTAGCCCTGATTAATATTTTGATTTGTATCATTAAATAAATGTACAACTTAATAGGCTCTATACAATTCAGTATAAACAATAAGTATCTACAAAATTCAACTCTCCTGGCTTATCATGAATATGCTGAATGGGAGTTTAAACAAAAATCACACCCTTTGCTATGCAGAGACTCTCACATACATATGTTAATTAAAAAGCACACCCATTTGTCTGAATGACTAATTGCATAACTCCTATTTTGGTCAAAACAAACAAAATGCCCTCTCAAATGTGATTGGCTGGGAACTGCACTGCTTTTGCTTATAAAAGACTACAAATGCCAGCACAGTTAGATGAACTTGAGACATAAACCAAGGACAAACATTCCAAGACAATAACATTTCTGAATGGGTAGGTAAGCATACAACTTCATTTTTTCTACATATGGATCTTCTTGAAAATACAAGCATTCAATATCATACAGAGGCTCTTTGATGATTTAGACTAGATCAGACATAAGTTTCTAGTTTAATTATATTATAGCTATATTAAACATCTGAAACTCAATGATTTTCATTGTTTTATTATTATCATCATCATTGCTTAAACTTACTTCTATATTAATTCCAAGCTGACATCACCTAAAACGAAGCTCTCTCTTGTGTTACATTTCTGTTGAGAAAGTGCTTCCTGTTTTGGGCATTGTAAGCATTGGGTAACATCTACTAAGATTTACTATAGGATTTACTTTCTTTTCGCTTTTATAGTTTCATAGAACTTTAATGTCAAAATTAAACATGTTTTATTTTAGCAAGTGTATTTTTTACTATAAATGCCCTGCTCATAATCAATTTCCAAAGAATATTTTCATTTTTTTTTTCATTAGTTTTATTACCATTGGTAAGAATTCAGAAGTACCTCTATATTAATTCCAAGCTGACATCACCTAAAACGAAGCTCTCTCTTGTGTTACATTTCTGTTGAGAAAGTGCTTCCTGTTTTAGGCATTGTACGCATTGGGTAAAAAACAGTCAGATTTACTATATAACTTACAATACTTTCTTTTATTTACTAAAGTTTAATAGAACTTTAATGTCAGAATTGAACATGAGATTCATTTAGCAAGTGATTTTTTAATATCAATTTCTTGCTCATAATCCATTTCAAAATGACATTTTTTTTTTTTCATTACATTTATTATTACCATTGGTACGAATTCAGATGTACCTCTATATTAATTCCAAGCTGACATCACCTAAAACAAAGCTCTCTCTTGTGTTACATTTCTGTTGAGAAAGTGCTTCCTGTTTTGGGCATTGTAAGCATTGGGTAACATCTAGTAAGATTTACTATAGGATTTACTTTCTTTTCGCTTCTATAGTTTAATAGAACTTTAATGTCAAAATTAAACATGTTTTATTTTAGCAAGTGTATTTTTTACTATAAATGCCCTGCTCATAATCAATTTCCAAAGAATATTTTCATTTTTTTTTTCATTAGTTTTATTTCCATTGGTAAGAATTCAGAAGTACCTCTATATTAATTCCAAGCTGACATCACCTAAAACGAAGCTCTCTCTTGTGTTACATTTCTGTTGAGAAAGTGCTTCCTGTTTTAGGCATTGTAAGCATTGGGTAACATCCAGTAAGATTTACTATAGGATTTACTTTCTTTTCGCTTCTATAGTTTAATAGAACTTTAATGTCAAAATTAAACATGTTTTATTTTAGCAAGTGTATTTTTTTTACTATAAATGCCCTGTTCATAATCAATTTCCAAATAATATTTTCATATTTTTTTTCATTACTTTTATTTCCATTGGTAAGAATTTAGAAGTACCTCTATATCAGTTCCAAACTAACATCACACAAAACAAAGTTCTCTCTTGTGTTATATTCCTGGTGAGAAAGTGCTTCCTTTTTTGGGCATTGTAGGCATTGGGAAACATCATCCAGACTGCTTAAATTACATTTAAGCTGTCTCCTCATAATTTTAGATTTTATTTTCAATTGTGTTTTGAAATTGTTTAAGTAATAGCTACTGCTCAGTATTCTAAAACTGAGTGAATTGAGTGATTTTAGCCCTGATTAATATTTTGATTTGTATCATTAAATAAATGTACAACTTAATAGGCTCTATAAAATTCAGTATAAACAATAAGTATCTACAAAATTCAACTCTCCTGGCTTATCATGAATATGCTGAATGGGAGTTTAAACAAAAATCACACCCTTTGCTATGCAGAGGCTCTCACATACATATGTTAATTAAAAAGCACACCCATTTGTCTGAATGACTAATTGCATAACTCCTATTTTGGTCAAAACAAACAAAATGCCCTCTCAAATGTGATTGGCTGGGAACTGCACTGCTTTTGCTTATAAAATACTACAAATGCCAGCACAGTTAGATGAACTTGAGACATAAACCAAGGACAAACATTCCAAGACAATAACATTTCTGAATGGGTAGGTAAGCATACAACTTCAGTTTTTCTACATATGGATCTTCTTGAAAATACAATCATTCAATATCATACAGAGGCTCTTTGATGATTTAGACTAGATCAGACATAAGTTTCTGTTTTAATTATATTATAGCTATATTAAACATCTGAAACTCAATGATTTTCATTGTTTTATTATTATCATCATCATCACTTAAACTTACTTCTATATTAATTCCAAGCTGACATCACCTAAAACGAAGCTCTCTCTTGTGTTACATTTCTGTTGAGAAAGTGCTTCCTGCTTTGGGCATTGTAAGCATTGGGTAACATCTACTAAGATTTACTATAGGATTTACTTTCTTTTCGCTTTTATAGTTTCATAGAACTTTAATGTCAAAATTAAACATGTTTTATTTTAGCAAGTGTATTTTTTACTATAAATGCCCTGCTCATAATCAATTTCCAAAGAATATTTTCATTTTTTTTTTTCATTAGTTTTATTACCATTGGTAAGAATTCAGAAGTACCTCTATATTAATTCCAAGCTGACATCACCTAAAACGAAGCTCTCTCTTGTGTTACATTTCTGTTGAGAGAGTGCTTCCTGTTTTAGGCATTGTAAGCATTGGGTAACATCCAGTAAGATTTACTATAGGATTTACTTTCTTTTCGCTTTTATAGTTTAATAGAACTTTAATGTCAAAATTAAACAGGTTTTATTTTAGCAAGTGTATTTTTTTTACTATAAATGCCCTGTTCATAATCAATTTCCAAATAATATTTTCATATTTTTTTTTCATTACTTTTATTTCCATTGGTAAGAATTTAGAAGTACCTCTATATCAGTTCCAAACTAACATCACACAAAACAAAGTTTTCTCTTGTGTTATATTCCTGGTGAGAAAGTGCTTCCTTTTTTGGGCATTGTAGGCATTGGGAAACATCATCCAGACTGCTTAAATTACATTTAAGCTGTCTCCTCATAATTTTAGATTTTATTTTCAATTGTGTTTTGAAATTGTTTAAGTAATAGCTACTGCTCAGTATTCTAAAACTGAGTGAATTGAGTGATTTTAGCCATGATTAATATTTTGATTTGTATCATTAAATAAATGTACAACTTAATAGGCTCTATAAAATTCAGTATAAACAATAAGTATCTACAAAATTCAACTCTCCTGGCTTATCATGAATATGCTGAATGGGAGTTTAAACAAAAATCACACCCTTTGCTATGCAGAGGCTCTCACATACATATGTTAATTAAAAAGCACACCCATTTGTCTGAATGACTAATTGCATAACTCCTATTTTGGTCAAAACAAACAAAATGCCCTCTCAAATGTGATTGGCTGGGAACTGCACTACTTTTGCTTATAAAAGACTACAAATGCCAGCACAGTTAGATGAACTTGAGACATAAACCAAGGACAAACATTCCAAGACAATAACATTTCTGAATGGGTAGGTAAGCATACAACTTCATTTTTTATACATATGGATCTTCTTGAAAATACAAGCATTCAATATCATACAGAGGCTCTTTGATGATTTAGACTAGATCAGACATAAGTTTCTAGTTTAATTATATAATAGCTATATTAAACATCTGAAACTCAATGATTTTCATTGTTTTATTATTATTATCATCATCATTGCTTAAACTTACTTCTATATTAATTCCAAGCTGACATCACCTAAAACGAAGCTCTCTCTTGTGTTACATTTCTGTTGAGAAAGTGCTTCCTGTTTTGGGCATTGTAAGCATTGGGTAACATCTACTAAGATTTACTATAGGATTTACTTTCTTTTCGCTTTTATAGTTTCATAGAACTTTAATGTCAAAATTAAACATGTTTTATTTTAGCAAGTGTATTTTTTACTATAAATGCCCTGCTCATAATCAATTTCCAAAGAATATTTTCATTTTTTTTTCATTAGTTTTATTACCATTGGTAAGAATTCAGAAGTACCTCTATATTAATTCCAAGCTGACATCACCTAAAACGAAGCTCTCTCTTGTGTTACATTTCTGTTGAGAAAGTGCTTCCTGTTTTAGGCATTGTAAGCATTGGGTAAAAAACAGTCAGATTTACTATATAACTTACAATACTTTCTTTTATTTACTAAAGTTTAATAGAACTTTAATGTCAGAATTGAACATGAGATTCATTTAGCAAGTGATTTTTTAATATAAATTTCTTGCTCATAATCCATTTCAAAATGACATTTTTTTTTTCATTACATTTATTATTACCATTGGTACGAATTCAGATGTACCTCTATATTAATTCCAAGCTGACATCACCTAAAACGAAGCTCTCTCTTGTGTTACATTTCTGTTGAGAAAGTGCTTCCTGTTTTGGGCATTGTAAGCATTGGGTAACATCTAGTAAGATTTACTATAGGATTTACTTTCTTTTCGCTTCTATAGTTTAATAGAACTTTAATGTCAAAATTAAACATGTTTTATTTTAGCAAGTGTATTTTTTACTATAAATGCCCTGCTCATAATCAATTTCCAAAGAATATTTTCATTTTTTTTTTCATTAGTTTTATTTCCATTGGTAAGAATTCAGAAGTACCTCTATATTAATTCCAAGCTGACATCACCTAAAACGAAGCTCTCTCTTGTGTTACATTTCTGTTGAGAAAGTGCTTCCTGTTTTAGGCATTGTAAGCATTGGGTAACATCCAGTAAGATTTACTATAGGATTTACTTTCTTTTCGCTTCTATAGTTTAATAGAACTTTAATGTCAAAATTAAACATGTTTTATTTTAGCAAGTGTATTTTTTTTACTATAAATGCCCTGTTCATAATCAATTTCCAAATAATATTTTCATATTTTTTTTTTCATTACTTTTATTTCCATTGGTAAGAATTTAGAAGTACCTCTATATCAGTTCCAAACTAACATCACACAAAACAAAGTTCTCTCAAAGTTCCTGGTGAGAAAGTGCTTCCTTTTTTGGGCATTGTAGGCATTGGGAAACATCATCCAGACTGCTTATATTACATTTAAGCTGTCTCCTCATAATTTTAGATTTTATTTTCAATTGTGTTTTGCCCTTCTGCTCCACGGGAGGTTTCTGTCCTCCATGAGCATACAACTTCAGTTTTTCTACATATGGATCTTCTTGAAAATACAAGCATTCAATATCATACAGAGGCTCTTTGATGATTTAGACTAGATCAGACATAAGTTTCTGTTTTAATTATATTATAGCTATATTAAACATCTGAAACTCAATGATTTTCATTGTTTTATTATTATCATCATCATCACTTAAACTTACTTCTATATTAATTCCAAGCTGACATCAGCTAAAACGAAGCTCTCTCTTGTGTTACATTTCTGTTGAGAAAGTGCTTCCTGTTTTGGGCATTGTAAGCATTGGGTAACATCTACTAAGATTTACTATAGGATTTACTTTCTTTTCGCTTTTATAGTTTCATAGAACTTTAATGTCAAAATTAAACATGTTTTATTTTAGCAAGTGTATTTTTTACTATAAATGCCCTGCTCATAATCAATTTCCAAAGAATATTTTCATATTTTTTTTTTCATTACTTTTATTTCCATTGGTAAGAATTCAGAAGTACCTCTATATTAATTCCAAGCTGACATCACCTAAAACGAAGCTCTCTCTTGTGTTACATTTCTGTTGAGAAAGTGCTTCCTGTTTTAGGCATTGTAAGCATTGGGTAAAAAACAGTCAGATTTACTATATAACTTACAATACTTTCTTTTATTTAATAAAGTTTAATAGAACTTTAATGTCAGAATTGAACATGAGATTCATTTAGCAAGTGATTTTTTAATATAAATTTCTTGCTCATAATCCATTTCAAAATGACATTTTCATGTTTTTTTTTCATTACATTTATTATTACCATTGGTAAGAATTCAGATGTACCTCTATATTAATTCCAAGCTGACATCACCTAAAACGAAGCTCTCTCTTGTGTTACATTTCTGTTGAGAAAGTGCTTCCTGTTTTGGGCATTGTAAGCATTGGGTAACATCCAGTAAGATTTACTATAGGATTTACTTTCTTTTCGCTTCTATAGTTTAATAGAACTTTAATGTCAAAATTAAACATGTTTTATTTTAGCAAGTGTATTTTTTTTACTATAAATGCCCTGCTCATAATCAATTTCCAAAGAATATTTTCATATTTTTTTTTCATTACTTTTATTTCCATTGGTAAGAATTCAGAAGTACCTCTATATTAATTCCAAGCTGACATCACCTAAAACGAAGCTCTCTCTTGTGTTATATTCCTGGTGAGAAAGTGCTTCCTTTTTTGGGCATTGTAGGCATTGGGAAACATCATCCAGACTGCTTAAGTTACATTTAAGCTGTCTCCTCATAATTTTAGATTTTATTTTCAATTGTGTTTTGAAATTGTTTAAGTAATAGCTACTGCTCAGTATTCTAAAACTGAGTGAATTGAGTGATTTTAGCCCTGATTAATATTTTGATTTGTATCATTAAATAAATGTACAACTTAATAGGCTCTATACAATTCAGTATAAACAATAAGTATCTACAAAATTCAACTCTCCTGGCTTATCATGAATATGCTGAATGGGAGTTTAAACAAAAATCACACCCTTTGCTATGCAGAGACTCTCACATACATATGTTAATTAAAAAGCACACCCATTTGTCTGAATGACTAATTGCATAACTCCTATTTTGGTCAAAACAAACAAAATGCCCTCTCAAATGTGATTGGCTGGGAACTGCACTGCTTTTGCTTATAAAAGACTACAAATGCCAGCACAGTTAGATGAACTTGAGACATAAACCAAGGACAAACATTCCAAGACAATAACATTTCTGAATGGGTAGGTAAGCATACAACTTCATTTTTTCTACATATGGATCTTCTTGAAAATACAAGCATTCAATATCATACAGAGGCTCTTTGATGATTTAGACTAGATCAGACATAAGTTTCTAGTTTAATTATATTATAGCTATATTAAACATCTGAAACTCAATGATTTTCATTGTTTTATTATTATCATCATCATTGCTTAAACTTACTTCTATATTAATTCCAAGCTGACATCACCTAAAACGAAGCTCTCTCTTGTGTTACATTTCTGTTGAGAAAGTGCTTCCTGTTTTGGGCATTGTAAGCATTGGGTAACATCTACTAAGATTTACTATAGGATTTACTTTCTTTTCGCTTTTATAGTTTCATAGAACTTTAATGTCAAAATTAAACATGTTTTATTTTAGCAAGTGTATTTTTTACTATAAATGCCCTGCTCATAATCAATTTCCAAAGAATATTTTCATTTTTTTTTTCATTAGTTTTATTACCATTGGTAAGAATTCAGAAGTACCTCTATATTAATTCCAAGCTGACATCACCTAAAACGAAGCTCTCTCTTGTGTTACATTTCTGTTGAGAAAGTGCTTCCTGTTTTAGGCATTGTACGCATTGGGTAAAAAACAGTCAGATTTACTATATAACTTACAATACTTTCTTTTATTTACTAAAGTTTAATAGAACTTTAATGTCAGAATTGAACATGAGATTCATTTAGCAAGTGATTTTTTAATATCAATTTCTTGCTCATAATCCATTTCAAAATGACATTTTTTTTTTTTCATTACATTTATTATTACCATTGGTACGAATTCAGATGTACCTCTATATTAATTCCAAGCTGACATCACCTAAAACAAAGCTCTCTCTTGTGTTACATTTCTGTTGAGAAAGTGCTTCCTGTTTTGGGCATTGTAAGCATTGGGTAACATCTAGTAAGATTTACTATAGGATTTACTTTCTTTTCGCTTCTATAGTTTAATAGAACTTTAATGTCAAAATTAAACATGTTTTATTTTAGCAAGTGTATTTTTTACTATAAATGCCCTGCTCATAATCAATTTCCAAAGAATATTTTCATTTTTTTTTTTCATTAGTTTTATTACCATTGGTAAGAATTCAGAAGTACCTCTATATTAATTCCAAGCTGACATCACCTAAAACGAAGCTCTCTCTTGTGTTACATTTCTGTTGAGAGAGTGCTTCCTGTTTTAGGCATTGTAAGCATTGGGTAACATCCAGTAAGATTTACTATAGGATTTACTTTCTTTTCGCTTTTATAGTTTAATAGAACTTTAATGTCAAAATTAAACAGGTTTTATTTTAGCAAGTGTATTTTTTTTACTATAAATGCCCTGTTCATAATCAATTTCCAAATAATATTTTCATATTTTTTTTTCATTACTTTTATTTCCATTGGTAAGAATTTAGAAGTACCTCTATATCAGTTCCAAACTAACATCACACAAAACAAAGTTTTCTCTTGTGTTATATTCCTGGTGAGAAAGTGCTTCCTTTTTTGGGCATTGTAGGCATTGGGAAACATCATCCAGACTGCTTAAATTACATTTAAGCTGTCTCCTCATAATTTTAGATTTTATTTTCAATTGTGTTTTGAAATTGTTTAAGTAATAGCTACTGCTCAGTATTCTAAAACTGAGTGAATTGAGTGATTTTAGCCATGATTAATATTTTGATTTGTATCATTAAATAAATGTACAACTTAATAGGCTCTATAAAATTCAGTATAAACAATAAGTATCTACAAAATTCAACTCTCCTGGCTTATCATGAATATGCTGAATGGGAGTTTAAACAAAAATCACACCCTTTGCTATGCAGAGGCTCTCACATACATATGTTAATTAAAAAGCACACCCATTTGTCTGAATGACTAATTGCATAACTCCTATTTTGGTCAAAACAAACAAAATGCCCTCTCAAATGTGATTGGCTGGGAACTGCACTACTTTTGCTTATAAAAGACTACAAATGCCAGCACAGTTAGATGAACTTGAGACATAAACCAAGGACAAACATTCCAAGACAATAACATTTCTGAATGGGTAGGTAAGCATACAACTTCATTTTTTATACATATGGATCTTCTTGAAAATACAAGCATTCAATATCATACAGAGGCTCTTTGATGATTTAGACTAGATCAGACATAAGTTTCTAGTTTAATTATATAATAGCTATATTAAACATCTGAAACTCAATGATTTTCATTGTTTTATTATTATTATCATCATCATTGCTTAAACTTACTTCTATATTAATTCCAAGCTGACATCACCTAAAACGAAGCTCTCTCTTGTGTTACATTTCTGTTGAGAAAGTGCTTCCTGTTTTGGGCATTGTAAGCATTGGGTAACATCTACTAAGATTTACTATAGGATTTACTTTCTTTTCGCTTTTATAGTTTCATAGAACTTTAATGTCAAAATTAAACATGTTTTATTTTAGCAAGTGTATTTTTTACTATAAATGCCCTGCTCATAATCAATTTCCAAAGAATATTTTCATTTTTTTTTCATTAGTTTTATTACCATTGGTAAGAATTCAGAAGTACCTCTATATTAATTCCAAGCTGACATCACCTAAAACGAAGCTCTCTCTTGTGTTACATTTCTGTTGAGAAAGTGCTTCCTGTTTTAGGCATTGTAAGCATTGGGTAAAAAACAGTCAGATTTACTATATAACTTACAATACTTTCTTTTATTTACTAAAGTTTAATAGAACTTTAATGTCAGAATTGAACATGAGATTCATTTAGCAAGTGATTTTTTAATATAAATTTCTTGCTCATAATCCATTTCAAAATGACATTTTTTTTTTCATTACATTTATTATTACCATTGGTACGAATTCAGATGTACCTCTATATTAATTCCAAGCTGACATCACCTAAAACGAAGCTCTCTCTTGTGTTACATTTCTGTTGAGAAAGTGCTTCCTGTTTTGGGCATTGTAAGCATTGGGTAACATCTAGTAAGATTTACTATAGGATTTACTTTCTTTTCGCTTCTATAGTTTAATAGAACTTTAATGTCAAAATTAAACATGTTTTATTTTAGCAAGTGTATTTTTTACTATAAATGCCCTGCTCATAATCAATTTCCAAAGAATATTTTCATTTTTTTTTTCATTAGTTTTATTTCCATTGGTAAGAATTCAGAAGTACCTCTATATTAATTCCAAGCTGACATCACCTAAAACGAAGCTCTCTCTTGTGTTACATTTCTGTTGAGAAAGTGCTTCCTGTTTTAGGCATTGTAAGCATTGGGTAACATCCAGTAAGATTTACTATAGGATTTACTTTCTTTTCGCTTCTATAGTTTAATAGAACTTTAATGTCAAAATTAAACATGTTTTATTTTAGCAAGTGTATTTTTTTTACTATAAATGCCCTGTTCATAATCAATTTCCAAATAATATTTTCATATTTTTTTTTTCATTACTTTTATTTCCATTGGTAAGAATTTAGAAGTACCTCTATATCAGTTCCAAACTAACATCACACAAAACAAAGTTCTCTCAAAGTTCCTGGTGAGAAAGTGCTTCCTTTTTTGGGCATTGTAGGCATTGGGAAACATCATCCAGACTGCTTATATTACATTTAAGCTGTCTCCTCATAATTTTAGATTTTATTTTCAATTGTGTTTTGAAATTGTTTAAGTAATAGCTACTGCTCAGTATTCTAAAACTGAGTGAATTGAGTGATTTTAGCCCTGATTAATATTTTGATTTGTATCATTAAATAAATGTACAACTTAATAGGCTCTATAAAATTCAGTATAAACAATAAGTATCTACAAAATTCAACTCTCCTGGCTTATCATGAATATGCTGAATGGGAGTTTAAACAAAAATCACACCTTTGCTATGCAGAGGCTCTCACATACATATGTTAATTAAAAAGCACACCCATTTGTCCGAATGACTAATTGCATAACTCCTATTTTGGTCAAAACAAACAAAATGCCCTCTCAAATGTGATTGGCTGGGAACTGCACTGCTTTTGCTTATAAAAGACTACAAATGCCAGCACAGTTAGATGAACTTGAGACATAAACCAAGGACAAACATTCCAAGACAATAACATTTCTGAATGGGTAGGTAAGCATACAACTTCATTTTTTCTACATATGGATCTTCTTGAAAATACAAGCATTCAATATCATACAGAGGCTCTTTGATGATTTAGACTAGATCAGACATAAGTTTCTGTTTTAATTATATTATAGCTATATTAAACATCTGAAACTCAATGGTTTTCATTGTTTTATTATTATCATCATCATCATTGCTTAAACTTACTTCTATATTAATTCCAAGCTGACATCACCTAAAACGAAGCTCCCTCTTGTGTTACATTTCTGTTGAGAAAGTGCTTCCTGTTTTGGGCATTGTAAGCATTGGGTAAAAAACAGTCAGATTTACTATATAACTTACAATACTTTCTTTTATTTACTAAAGTTTAATAGAACTTTTATGTCAGAATTGAACATGAGATTCATTTAGCAACTGATTTTTTAATATAAATTTCTTGCTCATAATCCATTTCAAAATGACATTTTTGTGTTTTTTTTTCATTACATTTATTATTACCATTGGTACGAATTCAGATGTACCTCTATATTAATTCCAAGCTGACATCACCTAAAACGAAGCTCTCTCTTGTGTTACATTTCTGTTGAGAAAGTGCTTCCTGTTTTGGGCATTGTAAGCATTGGGTAACATCCTGTAAGATTTACTATAGGATTTACTTTCTTTTTGCTTCTATAATTTAAAAGAACTTTAATGTCAAAATTAAACATGTTTTATTTTAGCAAGTGTATTTTTTTTACTATAAATGCCCTGCTCCTAATCAATTTCCAAAGAATATTTTCATATTTTTTTTTCATTACTTTTATTTCCATTGGTAAGAATTCAGAAGTACCTCTATATTAGTTCCAAACTAACATCACACAAAACAAAGTTCTCTCTTGTGTTATATTCCTGGTGAGAAAGTGCTTCCTTTTTTGGGCATTGTAGGCATTGGGAAACATCATCCAGCCTGCTTAAGTTACATTTAAGCTGTCTCCTCATAATTTTAGATTTTATTTTCAATTGTGTTTTGAAATTGTTTAAGTAATAGCTACTGCTCAGTATTCTAAAACTGAGTGAATTGAGTGATTTTAGCCCTGATTAATATTTTGATTTGTATCATTAAATAAATGTACAACTTAATAGGCTCTATAAAATTCAGTATAAACAATAAGTATCTACAAAATTCAACTCTCCTGGCTTATCATGAATATGCTGAATGGGAGTTTAAACAAAAATCACACCCTTTGCTATGCAGAGGCTCTCACATACATATGTTAATTAAAAAGCACACCCATTTGTCTGAATGACTAATTGCATAACTCCTATTTTGGTCAAAACAAACAAAATGCCCTCTCAAATGTGATTGGCTGGGAACTGCACTGCTTTTGCTTATAAAAGACTACAAATGCCAGCATAGTTAGATGAACTTGAGACATAAACCAAGGACAAACATTCCAAGACAATAACATTTCTGAATGGGTAGGTAAGCATACAACTTCAGTTTTTCTACATATGGATCTTCTTGAAAATACAAGCATTCAATATCATACAGAGGCTCTTTGATGATTTAGATTAGATCAGACATAAGTTTCTGTTTTAATTATATTATAGCTATATTAAACATCTGAAACTCAATGATTTTCATTGTTTTATTATTATCATCATCATCACTTAAACTTACTTCTATATTAATTCCAAGCTGACATCAGCTAAAACGAAGCTCTCTCTTGTGTTACATTTCTGTTGAGAAAGTGCTTCCTGTTTTGGGCATTGTAAGCATTGGGTAACATCCAGTAAGATTTACTATAGGATTTACTTTCTTTTCGCTTCTATAGTTTAATAGAACTTTAATGTCAAAATTAAACATGTTTTATTTTAGCAAGTGTATTTTTTTTACTATAAATGCCCTGCTCATAATCAATTTCCAAAGAATATTTTCAAATTTTTTTTTTCATTACTTTTATTACCATTGGTAAGAATTTAGAAGTACCTCTATATCAGTTCCAAACTAACATCACACAAAACAAAGTTCTCTCTTGTGTTATATTCCTGGTGAGAAAGTGCTTCCTTTTTTGGGCATTGTAGGCATTGGGAAACATCATCCAGACTGCTTAAGTTACATTTAAGCTGTCTCCTCATAATTTTAGATTTTATTTTCAATTGTGTTTTGAAATTGTTTAAGTAATAGCTACTGCTCAGTATTCTAAAACTGAGTGAATTGAGTGATTTAGCCATGATTAATATTTTGATTTGTATCATTAAATAAATGTACAACTTAATAGGCTCTATAAAATTCAGTATAAACAATAAGTATCTACAAAATTACACTCTCCTGGCTTATCATGAATATGCTGAATGGGAGTTTAAACAAAAATCACACCCTTTGCTATGCAGAAGCTCTCACATACATATGTTAATTAAAAAGCACACCCATTTGTCCGAATGACTAATTGCATAACTCCTATTTTGGTCAAAACAAACAAAATGCCCTCTCAAATGTGATTGGCTGGGAACTGCACTGCTTTTGCTTATAAAATACTACAAATGCCAGCACAGTTAGATGAACTTGAGACATAAACCAAGGACAAACATTCCAAGACAATAACATTTCTGAATGGGTAGGTAAGCATACAACTTCATTTTTTCTACATATGGATCTTCTTGAAAATACAAGCATTCAATATCATACAGAGGCTCTTTGATGATTTAGACTAGATCAGACATAAGTTTCTGTTTTAATTATATTATAGCTATATTAAACATCTGAAACTCAATGATTTTCATTGTTTTATTATTATCATCATCATTGCTTAAACTTACTTCTATATTAATTCCAAGCTGACATCACCTAAAACGAAGCTCTCTCTTGTGTTACATTTCTGTTGAGAAAGTGCTTCCTGTTTTAGGCATTGTAAGCATTGGGTAAAAAACAGTCAGATTTACTATATAACTTACAATACTTTCTTTTATTTACTAAAGTTTAATAGAACTTTTATGTCAGAATTGAACATGAGATTCATTTAGCAACTGATTTTTTAATATAAATTTCTTGCTCATAATCCATTTCAAAATGACATTTTTGTGTTTTTTTTTCATTACATTTATTATTACCATTGGTACGAATTCAGATGTACCTCTATATTAATTCCAAGCTGACATCACCTAAAACGAAGCTCTCTCTTGTGTTACATTTCTGTTGAGAAAGTGCTTCCTGTTTTGGGCATTGTAAGCATTGGGTAACATCCAGTAAGATTTACTATAGGATTTACTTTCTTTTCGCTTCTATAATTTAAAAGAACTTTAATGTCAAAATTAAACATGTTTTATTTTAGCAAGTGTATTTTTTTTACTATAAATGCCCTGCTCCTAATCAATTTCCAAAGAATATTTTCATATTTTTTTTTCATTACTTTTATGTCCATTGGTAAGAATTCAGAAGTACCTCTATATTAGTTCCAAACTAACATCACACAAAACAAAGTTCTCTCTTGTGTTATATTCCTGGTGAGAAAGTGCTTCCTTTTTTGGGCATTGTAGGCATTGGGAAACATCATCCAGACTGCTTAACTTACATTTAAGCTGTCTCCTCATAATTTTAGATTTTATTTTCAATTGTGTTTTGAAATTGTTTAAGTAATAGCTACTGCTCAGTATTCTAAAACTGAGTGAATTGAGTGATTTTAGCCCTGATTAATATTTTGATTTGTATCATTAAATAAATGTACAACTTAATAGGCTCTATAAAATTCAGTATAAACAATAAGTATCTACAAAATTCAACTCTCCTGGCTTATCATGAATATGCTGAATGGGAGTTTAAACAAAAATCACACCCTTTGCTATGCAGAGGCTCTCACATACATATGTTAATTAAAAAGCACACCCATTTGTCTGAATGACTAATTGCATAACTCCTATTTTGGTCAAAACAAACAAAATGCCCTCTCAAATGTGATTGGCTGGGAACTGCACTGCTTTTGCTTATAAAAGACTACAAATGCCAGCATAGTTAGATGAACTTGAGACATAAACCAAGGACAAACATTCCAAGACAATAACATTTCTGAATGGGTAGGTAAGCATACAACTTCAGTTTTTCTACATATGGATCTTCTTGAAAATACAAGCATTCAATATCATACAGAGGCTCTTTGATGATTTAGATTAGATCAGACATAAGTTTCTGTTTTAATTATATTATAGCTATATTAAACATCTGAAACTCAATTATTTTCATTGTTTTATTATTATCATCATCATCACTTAAACTTACTTCTATATTAATTCCAAGCTGACATCAGCTAAAACGAAGCTCTCTCTTGTGTTACATTTCTGTTGAGAAAGTGCTTCCTGTTTTGGGCATTGTAAGCATTGGGTAACATCCAGTAAGATTTACTATAGGATTTACTTTCTTTTCGCTTCTATAGTTTAATAGAACTTTAATGTCAAAATTAAACATGTTTTATTTTAGCAAGTGTATTTTTTTTACTATAAATGCCCTGCTCATAATCAATTTCCAAAGAATATTTTCAAATTTTTTTTTTCATTACTTTTATTACCATTGGTAAGAATTTAGAAGTACCTCTATATCAGTTCCAAACTAACATCACACAAAACAAAGTTCTCTCTTGTGTTATATTCCTGGTGAGAAAGTGCTTCCTTTTTTGGGCATTGTAGGCATTGGGAAACATCATCCAGACTGCTTAAGTTACATTTAAGCTGTCTCCTCATAATTTTAGATTTTATTTTCAATTGTGTTTTGAAATTGTTTAAGTAATAGCTACTGCTCAGTATTCTAAAACTGAGTGAATTGAGTGATTTAGCCATGATTAATATTTTGATTTGTATCATTAAATAAATGTACAACTTAATAGGCTCTATAAAATTCAGTATAAACAATAAGTATCTACAAAATTACACTCTCCTGGCTTATCATGAATATGCTGAATGGGAGTTTAAACAAAAATCACACCCTTTGCTATGCAGAAGCTCTCACATACATATGTTAATTAAAAAGCACACCCATTTGTCCGAATGACTAATTGCATAACTCCTATTTTGGTCAAAACAAACAAAATGCCCTCTCAAATGTGATTGGCTGGGAACTGCACTGCTTTTGCTTATAAAATACTACAAATGCCAGCACAGTTAGATGAACTTGAGACATAAACCAAGGACAAACATTCCAAGACAATAACATTTCTGAATGGGTAGGTAAGCATACAACTTCATTTTTTCTACATATGGATCTTCTTGAAAATACAAGCATTCAATATCATACAGAGGCTCTTTGATGATTTAGACTAGATCAGACATAAGTTTCTGTTTTAATTATATTATAGCTATATTAAACATCTGAAACTCAATGATTTTCATTGTTTTATTATTATCATCATCATTGCTTAAACTTACTTCTATATTAATTCCAAGCTGACATCACCTAAAACGAAGCTCTCTCTTGTGTTACATTTCTGTTGAGAAAGTGCTTCCTGTTTTAGGCATTGTAAGCATTGGGTAAAAAACAGTCAGATTTACTATATAACTTACAATACTTTCTTTTATTTACTAAAGTTTAATAGAACTTTTATGTCAGAATTGAACATGAGATTCATTTAGCAACTGATTTTTTAATATAAATTTCTTGCTCATAATCCATTTCAAAATGACATTTTTGTGTTTTTTTTTCATTACATTTATTATTACCATTGGTACGAATTCAGATGTACCTCTATATTAATTCCAAGCTGACATCACCTAAAACGAAGCTCTCTCTTGTGTTACATTTCTGTTGAGAAAGTGCTTCCTGTTTTGGGCATTGTAAGCATTGGGTAACATCCAGTAAGATTTACTATAGGATTTACTTTCTTTTCGCTTCTATAATTTAAAAGAACTTTAATGTCAAAATTAAACATGTTTTATTTTAGCAAGTGTATTTTTTTTACTATAAATGCCCTGCTCCTAATCAATTTCCAAAGAATATTTTCATATTTTTTTTTCATTACTTTTATGTCCATTGGTAAGAATTCAGAAGTACCTCTATATTAGTTCCAAACTAACATCACACAAAACAAAGTTCTCTCTTGTGTTATATTCCTGGTGAGAAAGTGCTTCCTTTTTTGGGCATTGTAGGCATTGGGAAACATCATCCAGACTGCTTAACTTACATTTAAGCTGTCTCCTCATAATTTTAGATTTTATTTTCAATTGTGTTTTGAAATTGTTTAAGTAATAGCTACTGCTCAGTATTCTAAAACTGAGTGAATTGAGTGATTTTAGCCCTGATTAATATTTTGATTTGTATCATTAAATAAATGTACAACTTAATAGGCTCTATAAAATTCAGTATAAACAATAAGTATCTACAAAATTCAACTCTCCTGGCTTATCATGAATATGCTGAATGGGAGTTTAAACAAAAATCACACCCTTTGCTATGCAGAGGCTCTCACATACATATGTTAATTAAAAAGCACACCCATTTGTCTGAATGACTAATTGCATAACTCCTATTTTGGTCAAAACAAACAAAATGCCCTCTCAAATGTGATTGGCTGGGAACTGCACTGCTTTTGCTTATAAAAGACTACAAATGCCAGCATAGTTAGATGAACTTGAGACATAAACCAAGGACAAACATTCCAAGACAATAACATTTCTGAATGGGTAGGTAAGCATACAACTTCAGTTTTTCTACATATGGATCTTCTTGAAAATACAAGCATTCAATATCATACAGAGGCTCTTTGATGATTTAGATTAGATCAGACATAAGTTTCTGTTTTAATTATATTATAGCTATATTAAACATCTGAAACTCAATTATTTTCATTGTTTTATTATTATCATCATCATCACTTAAACTTACTTCTATATTAATTCCAAGCTGACATCAGCTAAAACGAAGCTCTCTCTTGTGTTACATTTCTGTTGAGAAAGTGCTTCCTGTTTTGGGCATTGTAAGCATTGGGTAACATCCAGTAAGATTTACTATAGGATTTACTTTCTTTTCGCTTCTATAGTTTAATAGAACTTTAATGTCAAAATTAAACATGTTTTATTTTAGCAAGTGTATTTTTTTTACTATAAATGCCCTGCTCATAATCAATTTCCAAAGAATATTTTCAAATTTTTTTTTTCATTACTTTTATTACCATTGGTAAGAATTTAGAAGTACCTCTATATCAGTTCCAAACTAACATCACACAAAACAAAGTTCTCTCTTGTGTTATATTCCTGGTGAGAAAGTGCTTCCTTTTTTGGGCATTGTAGGCATTGGGAAACATCATCCAGACTGCTTAAGTTACATTTAAGCTGTCTCCTCATAATTTTAGATTTTATTTTCAATTGTGTTTTGAAATTGTTTAAGTAATAGCTACTGCTCAGTATTCTAAAACTGAGTGAATTGAGTGATTTAGCCATGATTAATATTTTGATTTGTATCATTAAATAAATGTACAACTTAATAGGCTCTATAAAATTCAGTATAAACAATAAGTATCTACAAAATTACACTCTCCTGGCTTATCATGAATATGCTGAATGGGAGTTTAAACAAAAATCACACCCTTTGCTATGCAGAAGCTCTCACATACATATGTTAATTAAAAAGCACACCCATTTGTCCGAATGACTAATTGCATAACTCCTATTTTGGTCAAAACAAACAAAATGCCCTCTCAAATGTGATTGGCTGGGAACTGCACTGCTTTTGCTTATAAAAGACTACAAATGCCAGCACAGTTAGATGAACTTGAGACATAAACCAAGGACAAACATTCCAAGACAATAACATTTCTGAATGGGTAGGTAAGCATACAACTTCAGTTTTTCTACATATGGATCTTCTTGAAAATACAAGCATTCAATATCATACAGAGGCTCTTTGATGATTTAGACTAGATCAGACATAAGTTTCTGTTTTAATTATATTATAGCTATATTAAACATCTGAAACTCAATGATTTTCATTGTTTTATTATTATCATCATCATCACTTAAACTTACTTCTATATTAATTCCAAGCTGACATCAGCTAAAACGAAGCTCTCTCGTGTTACATTTCTGTTGAGAAAGTGCTTCCTGTTTTGGGCATTGTAAGCATTGGGTAACATCCAGTAAGATTTACTATAGGATTTACTTTCTTTTCGCTTCTATAGTTTAATAGAACTTTAATGTCAAAATTAAACATGTTTTATTTTAGCAAGTGTATTTTTTTTACTATAAATGCCCTGCTCATAATCAATTTCCAAAGAATATTTTCAAATTTTTTTTTTCATTACTTTTATTTCCATTGGTAAGAATTTAGAAGTACCTCTATATCAGTTCCAAACTAACATCACACAAAACAAAGTTCTCTCTTGTGTTATATTCCTGGTGAGAAAGTGCTTCCTTTTTTGGGCATTGTAGGCATTGGGAAACATCATCCAGACTGCTTAAGTTACATTTAAGCTGTCTCCTCATAATTTTAGATTTTATTTTCAATTGTGTTTTGAAATTATTTAAGTAATAGCTACTGCTCAGTATTCTAAAACTGAGTGAATTGAGTGATTTTAGCCCTGATTAATATTTTGATTTGTATCATTAAATAAATGTACAACTTAATAGGCTCTATAAAATTCAGTATAAACAATAAGTATCTACAAAATTACACTCTCCTGGCTTATCATGAATATGCTGAATGGGAGTTTAAACAAAAATCACACCCTTTGCTATGCAGAGGCTCTCACATACATATGTTAATTAAAAAGCACACCCATTTGTCTGAATGACTAATTGCATAACTCCTATTTTGGTCAAAACAAACAAAATGCCCTCTCAAATGTGATTGGCTGGGAACTGCACTGCTTTTGCTTATAAAAGACTACAAATGCCAGCACAGTTAGATGAACTTGAGACATAAACCAAGGACAAACATTCCAAGACAATAACATTTCTGAATGGGTAGGTAAGCATACAACTTCATTTTTTCTACATATGGATCTTCTTGAAAATACAAGCATTCAATATCATACAGAGGCTCTTTGATGATTTAGACTAGATCAGACATAAGTTTCTGTTTTAATTATATTATAGCTATATTAAACACCTGAAACTCAATGATTTTCATTGTTTTATTATTATTATCATCATCATCACTTAAACTTACTTCTATATTAATTCCAAGCTGACATCAGCTAAAACGAAGCTCTCTCGTGTTACATTTCTGTTGAGAAAGTGCTTCCTGTTTTGGGCATTGTAAGCATTGGGTAACATCTACTAAGATTTACTATAGGATTTACTTTCTTTTCGCTTTTATAGTTTCATAGAACTTTAATGTCAAAATTAAACATGTTTTATTTTAGCAAGTGTATTTTTTACTATAAATGCCCTGCTCATAATCAATTTCCAAAGAATATTTTCATTTTTTTTTCATTAGTTTTATTACCATTGGTAAGAATTCAGAAGTACCTCTATATTAATTCCAAGCTGACATCACCTAAAACGAAGCTCTCTCTTGTGTTACATTTCTGTTGAGAAAGTGCTTCCTGTTTTAGGCATTGTAAGCATTGGGTAACATCCAGTAAGATTTACTATAGGATTTACTTTCTTTTCGCTTCTATAGTTTAATAGAACTTTAATGTCAAAATTAAACATGTTTTATTTTAGCAAGTGTATTTTTTTTACTATAAATGCCCTGCTCATAATCAATTTCCAAAGAATATTTTCATATTTTTTTTTTCATTACTTTTATTTCCATTGGTAAGAATTTAGAAGTACCTCTATATCAGTTCCAAACTAACATCACACAAAACAAAGTTCTCTCTTGTGTTATATTCCTGGTGAGAAAGTGCTTCCTTTTTTGGGCATTGTAGGCATTGGGAAACATCATCCAGACTGCTTAAGTTACATTTAAGCTGTCTCCTCATAATTTTAGATTTTATTTTCAATTGTGTTTTGAAATTGTTTAAGTAATAGCTACTGCTCAGTATTCTAAAACTGAGTGAATTGAGTGATTTTAGCCATGATTAATATTTTGATTTGTATCATTAAATAAATGTACAACTTAATAGGCTCTATAAAATTCAGTATAAACAATAAGTATCTACAAAATTCAACTCTCCTGGCTTATCATGAATATGCTGAATGGGAGTTTAAACAAAAATCACACCTTTGCTATGCAGAGGCTCTCACATACATATGTTAATTAAAAAGCACACCCATTTGTCTGAATGACTAATTGCATAACTCCTATTTTGGTCAAAACAAACAAAATGCCCTCTCAAATGTGATTGGCTGGGAACTGCACTGCTTTTGCTTATAAAAGACTACAAATGCCAGCACAGTTAGATGAACTTGAGACATAAACCAAGGACAAACATTCCAAGACAATAACATTTCTGAATGGGTAGGTAAGCATACAACTTCATTTTTTCTACATATGGATCTTCTTGAAAATACAAGCATTCAATATCATACAGAGGCTCTTTGATGATTTAGACTAGATCAGACATAAGTTTCTAGTTTAATTATATTATAGCTATATTAAACATCTGAAACTCAATGATTTTCATTGTTTTATTATTATCATCATCATTGCTTAAACTTACTTCTATATTAATTCCAAGCTGACATCACCTAAAACGAAGCTCTCTCGTGTTACATTTCTGTTGAGAAAGTGCTTCCTGTTTTGGGCATTGTAAGCATTGGGTAACATCCAGTAAGATTTACTATAGGATTTACTTTCTTTTCGCTTTTATAGTTTCATAGAACTTTAATGTCAAAATTAAACATGTTTTATTTTAGCAAGTGTATTTTTTACTATAAATGCCCTGCTCATAATCAATTTCCAAAGAATATTTTCATTTTTTTTTCATTAGTTTTATTACCATTGGTAAGAATTCAGAAGTACCTCTATATTAATTCCAAGCTGACATCACCTAAAACGAAGCTCTCTCTTGTGTTACATTTCTGTTGAGAAAGTGCTTCCTGTTTTAGGCATTGTAAGCATTGGGTAAAAAACAGTCAGATTTACTATATAACTTACAATACTTTCTTTTATTTACTAAAGTTTAATAGAACTTTAATGTCAGAATTGAACATGAGATTCATTTAGCAAGTGATTTTTTAATATAAATTTCTTGCTCATAATCCATTTCAAAATGACATTTTTTTTTTTTTCATTACATTTATTATTACCATTGGTACGAATTCAGATGTACCTCTATATTAATTCCAAGCTGACATCACCTAAAACGAAGCTCTCTCTTGTGTTACATTTCTGTTGAGAGAGTGCTTCCTGTTTTAGGCATTGTAAGCATTGGGTAACATCCAGTAAGATTTACTATAGGATTTACTTTCTTTTCGCTTCTATAATTTAAAAGAACTTTAATGTCAAAATTAAACATGTTTTATTTTAGCAAGTGTATTTTTTTTACTATAAATGCCCTGCTCCTAATCAATTTCCAAAGAATATTTTCATATTTTTTTTTTCATTACTTTTATTTCCATTGGTAAGAATTCAGAAGTACCTCTATATTAGTTCCAAACTAACATCACACAAAACAAAGTTCTCTCTTGTGTTATATTCCTGGTGAGAAAGTGCTTCCTTTTTTGGGCATTGTAGGCATTGGGAAACATCATCCAGACTGCTTAAGTTACATTTAAGCTGTCTCCTCAATTTTAGATTTTATTTTCAATTGTGTTTTGAAATTGTTTAAGTAATAGCTACTGCTCAGTATTCTAAAACTGAGTGAATTGAGTGATTTTAGCCCTGATTAATATTTTGATTTGTATCATTAAATAAATGTACAACTTAATAGGCTCTATAAAATTCAGTATAAACAATAAGTATCTACAAAATTCAACTCTCCTGGCTTATCATGAATATGCTGAATGGGAGTTTAAACAAAAATCACACCCTTTGCTATGCAGAGGCTCTCACATACATATGTTAATTAAAAAGCACACCCATTTGTCTGAATGACTAATTGCATAACTCCTATTTTGGTCAAAACAAACAAAATGCCCTCTCAAATGTGATTGGCTGGGAACTGCACTACTTTTGCTTATAAAAGACTACAAATGCCAGCATAGTTAGATGAACTTGAGACATAAACCAAGGACAAACATTCCAAGACAATAACATTTCTGAATGGGTAGGTAAGCATACAACTTCAGTTTTTCTACATATGGATCTTCTTGAAAATACAAGCATTCAATATCATACAGAGGCTCTTTGATGATTTAGACTAGATCAGACATAAGTTTCTGTTTTAATTATATTATAGCTATATTAAACATCTGAAACTCAATGATTTTCATTGTTTTATTATTATCATCATCATCACTTAAACTTACTTCTATATTAATTCCAAGCTGACATCAGCTAAAACGAAGCTCTCTCGTGTTACATTTCTGTTGAGAAAGTGCTTCCTGTTTTGGGCATTGTAAGCATTGGGTAACATCTACTAAGATTTACTATAGGATTTACTTTCTTTTCGCTTTTATAGTTTCATAGAACTTTAATGTCAAAATTAAACATGTTTTATTTTAGCAAGTGTATTTTTTACTATAAATGCCCTGCTCATAATCAATTTCCAAAGAATATTTTCATATTTTTTTTTTCATTACTTTTATTTCCATTGGTAAGAATTCAGAAGTACCTCTATATTAATTCCAAGCTGACATCACCTAAAACGAAGCTCTCTCTTGTGTTACATTTCTGTTGAGAAAGTGCTTCCTGTTTTAGGCATTGTAAGCATTGGGTAAAAAACAGTCAGATTTACTATATAACTTACAATACTTTCTTTTATTTAATAAAGTTTAATAGAACTTTAATGTCAGAATTGAACATGAGATTCATTTAGCAAGTGATTTTTTAATATAAATTTCTTGCTCATAATCCATTTCAAAATGACATTTTCATGTTTTTTTTTCATTACATTTATTATTACCATTGGTAAGAATTCAGATGTACCTCTATATTAATTCCAAGCTGACATCACCTAAAACGAAGCTCTCTCTTGTGTTACATTTCTGTTGAGAAAGTGCTTCCTGTTTTGGGCATTGTAAGCATTGGGTAACATCCAGTAAGATTTACTATAGGATTTACTTTCTTTTCGCTTCTATAGTTTAATAGAACTTTAATGTCAAAATTAAACATGTTTTATTTTAGCAAGTGTATTTTTTTTACTATAAATGCCCTGCTCATAATCAATTTCCAAAGAATATTTTCATATTTTTTTTTCATTACTTTTATTTCCATTGGTAAGAATTCAGAAGTACCTCTATATTAATTCCAAGCTGACATCACCTAAAACGAAGCTCTCTCTTGTGTTATATTCCTGGTGAGAAAGTGCTTCCTTTTTTGGGCATTGTAGGCATTGGGAAACATCATCCAGACTGCTTAAGTTACATTTAAGCTGTCTCCTCATAATTTTAGATTTTATTTTCAATTGTGTTTTGAAATTGTTTAAGTAATAGCTACTGCTCAGTATTCTAAAACTGAGTGAATTGAGTGATTTTAGCCCTGATTAATATTTTGATTTGTATCATTAAATAAATGTACAACTTAATAGGCTCTATACAATTCAGTATAAACAATAAGTATCTACAAAATTCAACTCTCCTGGCTTATCATGAATATGCTGAATGGGAGTTTAAACAAAAATCACACCCTTTGCTATGCAGAGACTCTCACATACATATGTTAATTAAAAAGCACACCCATTTGTCTGAATGACTAATTGCATAACTCCTATTTTGGTCAAAACAAACAAAATGCCCTCTCAAATGTGATTGGCTGGGAACTGCACTGCTTTTGCTTATAAAAGACTACAAATGCCAGCACAGTTAGATGAACTTGAGACATAAACCAAGGACAAACATTCCAAGACAATAACATTTCTGAATGGGTAGGTAAGCATACAACTTCATTTTTTCTACATATGGATCTTCTTGAAAATACAAGCATTCAATATCATACAGAGGCTCTTTGATGATTTAGACTAGATCAGACATAAGTTTCTAGTTTAATTATATTATAGCTATATTAAACATCTGAAACTCAATGATTTTCATTGTTTTATTATTATCATCATCATTGCTTAAACTTACTTCTATATTAATTCCAAGCTGACATCACCTAAAACGAAGCTCTCTCTTGTGTTACATTTCTGTTGAGAAAGTGCTTCCTGTTTTGGGCATTGTAAGCATTGGGTAACATCTACTAAGATTTACTATAGGATTTACTTTCTTTTCGCTTTTATAGTTTCATAGAACTTTAATGTCAAAATTAAACATGTTTTATTTTAGCAAGTGTATTTTTTATTATAAATGCCCTGCTCATAATCAATTTCCAAAGAATATTTTCATTTTTTTTTTCATTAGTTTTATTACCATTGGTAAGAATTCAGAAGTACCTCTATATTAATTCCAAGCTGACATCACCTAAAACGAAGCTCTCTCTTGTGTTACATTTCTGTTGAGAAAGTGCTTCCTGTTTTAGGCATTGTACGCATTGGGTAAAAAACAGTCAGATTTACTATATAACTTTCAATACTTTCTTTTATTTACTAAAGTTTAATAGAACTTTAATGTCAGAATTGAACATGAGATTCATTTAGCAAGTGATTTTTTAATATAAATTTCTTGCTCATAATCCATTTCAAAATGACATTTTTTTTTTTTTCATTACATTTATTATTACCATTGGTACGAATTCAGATGTACCTCTATATTAATTCCAAGCTGACATCACCTAAAACAAAGCTCTCTCTTGTGTTACATTTCTGTTGAGAAAGTGCTTCCTGTTTTGGGCATTGTAAGCATTGGGTAACATCTAGTAAGATTTACTATAGGATTTACTTTCTTTTCGCTTCTATAGTTTAATAGAACTTTAATGTCAAAATTAAACATGTTTTATTTTAGCAAGTGTATTTTTTACTATAAATGCCCTGCTCATAATCAATTTCCAAAGAATATTTTCATTTTTTTTTTCATTAGTTTTATTTCCATTGGTAAGAATTCAGAAGTACCTCTATATTAATTCCAAGCTGACATCACCTAAAACGAAGCTCTCTCTTGTGTTACATTTCTGTTGAGAAAGTGCTTCCTGTTTTAGGCATTGTAAGCATTGGGTAACATCCAGTAAGATTTACTATAGGATTTACTTTCTTTTCGCTTCTATAGTTTAATAGAACTTTAATGTCAAAATTAAACATGTTTTATTTTAGCAAGTGTATTTTTTTTACTATAAATGCCCTGTTCATAATCAATTTCCAAATAATATTTTCATATTTTTTTTTTCATTACTTTTATTTCCATTGGTAAGAATTTAGAAGTACCTCTATATCAGTTCCAAACTAACATCACACAAAACAAAGTTCTCTCTTGTGTTATATTCCTGGTGAGAAAGTGCTTCCTTTTTTGGGCATTGTAGGCATTGGGAAACATCATCCAGACTGCTTATATTACATTTAAGCTGTCTCCTCATAATTTTAGATTTTATTTTCAATTGTGTTTTGAAATTGTTTAAGTAATAGCTACTGCTCAGTATTCTAAAACTGAGTGAATTGAGTGATTTTAGCCATGATTAATATTTTGATTTGTATCATTAAATAAATGTACAACTTAATAGGCTCTATAAAATTCAGTATAAACAATAAGTATCTACAAAATTCAACTCTCCTGGCTTATCATGAATATGCTGAATGGGAGTTTAAACAAAAATCACACCCTTTGCTATGCAGAGGCTCTCACATACATATGTTAATTAAAAAGCACACCCATTTGTCTGAATGACTAATTGCATAACTCCTATTTTGGTCAAAACAAACAAAATGCCCTCTCAAATGTGATTGGCTGGGAACTGCACTGCTTTTGCTTATAAAAGACTACAAATGCCAGCACAGTTAGATGAACTTGAGACATAAACCAAGGACAAACATTCCAAGACAATAACATTTCTGAATGGGTAGGTAAGCATACAACTTCATTTTTTCTACATATGGATCTTCTTGAAAATACAAGCATTCAATATCATACAGAGGCTCTTTGATGATTTAGACTAGATCAGACATAAGTTTCTGTTTTAATTATATTATAGCTATATTAAACATCTGAAACTCAATGATTTTCATTGTTTTATTATTATCATCATCATCATTGCTTAAACTTACTTCTATATTAATTCCAAGCTGACATCACCTAAAACGAAGCTCTCTCTTGTGTTACATTTCTGTTGAGAAAGTGCTTCCTGTTTTGGGCATTGTAAGCATTGGGTAACATCTACTAAGATTTACTATAGGATTTACTTTCTTTTCGCTTTTATAGTTTCATAGAACTTTAATGTCAAAATTAAACATGTTTTATTTTAGCAAGTGTATTTTTTACTATAAATGCCCTGCTCATAATCAATTTCCAAAGAATATTTTCATTTTTTTTTCATTAGTTTTATTACCATTGGTAAGAATTCAGAAGTACCTCTATATTAATTCCAAGCTGACATCACCTAAAACGAAGCTCTCTCTTGTGTTACATTTCTGTTGAGAAAGTGCTTCCTGTTTTAGGCATTGTAAGCATTGGGTAACATCCAGTAAGATTTACTATAGGATTTACTTTCTTTTCGCTTCTATAGTTTAATAGAACTTTAATGTCAAAATTAAACATGTTTTATTTTAGCAAGTGTATTTTTTTTACTATAAATGCCCTGCTCATAATCAATTTCCAAAGAATATTTTCATATTTTTTTTTTCATTACTTTTATTTCCATTGGTAAGAATTTAGAAGTACCTCTATATCAGTTCCAAACTAACATCACACAAAACAAAGTTCTCTCTTGTGTTATATTCCTGGTGAGAAAGTGCTTCCTTTTTTGGGCATTGTAGGCATTGGGAAACATCATCCAGACTGCTTAAGTTACATTTAAGCTGTCTCCTCATAATTTTAGATTTTATTTTCAATTGTGTTTTGAAATTGTTTAAGTAATAGCTACTGCTCAGTATTCTAAAACTGAGTGAATTGAGTGATTTTAGCCATGATTAATATTTTGATTTGTATCATTAAATAAATGTACAACTTAATAGGCTCTATAAAATTCAGTATAAACAATAAGTATCTACAAAATTCAACTCTCCTGGCTTATCATGAATATGCTGAATGGGAGTTTAAACAAAAATCACACCTTTGCTATGCAGAGGCTCTCACATACATATGTTAATTAAAAAGCACACCCATTTGTCTGAATGACTAATTGCATAACTCCTATTTTGGTCAAAACAAACAAAATGCCCTCTCAAATGTGATTGGCTGGGAACTGCACTGCTTTTGCTTATAAAAGACTACAAATGCCAGCACAGTTAGATGAACTTGAGACATAAACCAAGGACAAACATTCCAAGACAATAACATTTCTGAATGGGTAGGTAAGCATACAACTTCATTTTTTCTACATATGGATCTTCTTGAAAATACAAGCATTCAATATCATACAGAGGCTCTTTGATGATTTAGACTAGATCAGACATAAGTTTCTAGTTTAATTATATTATAGCTATATTAAACATCTGAAACTCAATGATTTTCATTGTTTTATTATTATCATCATCATTGCTTAAACTTACTTCTATATTAATTCCAAGCTGACATCACCTAAAACGAAGCTCTCTCGTGTTACATTTCTGTTGAGAAAGTGCTTCCTGTTTTGGGCATTGTAAGCATTGGGTAACATCCAGTAAGATTTACTATAGGATTTACTTTCTTTTCGCTTTTATAGTTTCATAGAACTTTAATGTCAAAATTAAACATGTTTTATTTTAGCAAGTGTATTTTTTACTATAAATGCCCTGCTCATAATCAATTTCCAAAGAATATTTTCATTTTTTTTTCATTAGTTTTATTACCATTGGTAAGAATTCAGAAGTACCTCTATATTAATTCCAAGCTGACATCACCTAAAACGAAGCTCTCTCTTGTGTTACATTTCTGTTGAGAAAGTGCTTCCTGTTTTAGGCATTGTAAGCATTGGGTAAAAAACAGTCAGATTTACTATATAACTTACAATACTTTCTTTTATTTACTAAAGTTTAATAGAACTTTAATGTCAGAATTGAACATGAGATTCATTTAGCAAGTGATTTTTTAATATAAATTTCTTGCTCATAATCCATTTCAAAATGACATTTTTTTTTTTTTCATTACATTTATTATTACCATTGGTACGAATTCAGATGTACCTCTATATTAATTCCAAGCTGACATCACCTAAAACGAAGCTCTCTCTTGTGTTACATTTCTGTTGAGAGAGTGCTTCCTGTTTTAGGCATTGTAAGCATTGGGTAACATCCAGTAAGATTTACTATAGGATTTACTTTCTTTTCGCTTCTATAATTTAAAAGAACTTTAATGTCAAAATTAAACATGTTTTATTTTAGCAAGTGTATTTTTTTTACTATAAATGCCCTGCTCCTAATCAATTTCCAAAGAATATTTTCATATTTTTTTTTTCATTACTTTTATTTCCATTGGTAAGAATTCAGAAGTACCTCTATATTAGTTCCAAACTAACATCACACAAAACAAAGTTCTCTCTTGTGTTATATTCCTGGTGAGAAAGTGCTTCCTTTTTTGGGCATTGTAGGCATTGGGAAACATCATCCAGACTGCTTAAGTTACATTTAAGCTGTCTCCTCAATTTTAGATTTTATTTTCAATTGTGTTTTGAAATTGTTTAAGTAATAGCTACTGCTCAGTATTCTAAAACTGAGTGAATTGAGTGATTTTAGCCCTGATTAATATTTTGATTTGTATCATTAAATAAATGTACAACTTAATAGGCTCTATAAAATTCAGTATAAACAATAAGTATCTACAAAATTCAACTTTCCTGGCTTATCATGAATATGCTGAATGGGAGTTTAAACAAAAATCACACCCTTTGCTATGCAGAGGCTCTCACATACATATGTTAATTAAAAAGCACACCCATTTGTCTGAATGACTAATTGCATAACTCCTATTTTGGTCAAAACAAACAAAATGCCCTCTCAAATGTGATTGGCTGGGAACTGCACTGCTTTTGCTTATAAAAGACTACAAATGCCAGCATAGTTAGATGAACTTGAGACATAAACCAAGGACAAACATTCCAAGACAATAACATTTCTGAATGGGTAGGTAAGCATACAACTTCAGTTTTTCTACATATGGATCTTCTTGAAAATACAAGCATTCAATATCATACAGAGGCTCTTTGATGATTTAGACTAGATCAGACATAAGTTTCTGTTTTAATTATATTATAGCTATATTAAACATCTGAAACTCAATGATTTTCATTGTTTTATTATTATCATCATCATCACTTAAACTTACTTCTATATTAATTCCAAGCTGACATCAGCTAAAACGAAGCTCTCTCTTGTGTTACATTTCTGTTGAGAAAGTGCTTCCTGTTTTGGGCATTGTAAGCATTGGGTAACATCTACTAAGATTTACTATAGGATTTACTTTCTTTTCGCTTTTATAGTTTCATAGAACTTTAATGTCAAAATTAAACATGTTTTATTTTAGCAAGTGTATTTTTTACTATAAATGCCCTGCTCATAATCAATTTCCAAAGAATATTTTCATATTTTTTTTTTCATTACTTTTATTTCCATTGGTAAGAATTCAGAAGTACCTCTATATTAATTCCAAGCTGACATCACCTAAAACGAAGCTCTCTCTTGTGTTACATTTCTGTTGAGAAAGTGCTTCCTGTTTTAGGCATTGTAAGCATTGGGTAAAAAACAGTCAGATTTACTATATAACTTACAATACTTTCTTTTATTTAATAAAGTTTAATAGAACTTTAATGTCAGAATTGAACATGAGATTCATTTAGCAAGTGATTTTTTAATATAAATTTCTTGCTCATAATCCATTTCAAAATGACATTTTCATGTTTTTTTTTCATTACATTTATTATTACCATTGGTAAGAATTCAGATGTACCTCTATATTAATTCCAAGCTGACATCACCTAAAACGAAGCTCTCTCTTGTGTTACATTTCTGTTGAGAAAGTGCTTCCTGTTTTGGGCATTGTAAGCATTGGGTAACATCCAGTAAGATTTACTATAGGATTTACTTTCTTTTCGCTTCTATAGTTTAATAGAACTTTAATGTCAAAATTAAACATGTTTTATTTTAGCAAGTGTATTTTTTTTACTATAAATGCCCTGCTCATAATCAATTTCCAAAGAATATTTTCATATTTTTTTTTCATTACTTTTATTTCCATTGGTAAGAATTCAGAAGTACCTCTATATTAATTCCAAGCTGACATCACCTAAAACGAAGCTCTCTCTTGTGTTATATTCCTGGTGAGAAAGTGCTTCCTTTTTTGGGCATTGTAGGCATTGGGAAACATCATCCAGACTGCTTAAGTTACATTTAAGCTGTCTCCTCATAATTTTAGATTTTATTTTCAATTGTGTTTTGAAATTGTTTAAGTAATAGCTACTGCTCAGTATTCTAAAACTGAGTGAATTGAGTGATTTTAGCCCTGATTAATATTTTGATTTGTATCATTAAATAAATGTACAACTTAATAGGCTCTATACAATTCAGTATAAACAATAAGTATCTACAAAATTCAACTCTCCTGGCTTATCATGAATATGCTGAATGGGAGTTTAAACAAAAATCACACCCTTTGCTATGCAGAGACTCTCACATACATATGTTAATTAAAAAGCACACCCATTTGTCTGAATGACTAATTGCATAACTCCTATTTTGGTCAAAACAAACAAAATGCCCTCTCAAATGTGATTGGCTGGGAACTGCACTGCTTTTGCTTATAAAAGACTACAAATGCCAGCACAGTTAGATGAACTTGAGACATAAACCAAGGACAAACATTCCAAGACAATAACATTTCTGAATGGGTAGGTAAGCATACAACTTCATTTTTTCTACATATGGATCTTCTTGAAAATACAAGCATTCAATATCATACAGAGGCTCTTTGATGATTTAGACTAGATCAGACATAAGTTTCTAGTTTAATTATATTATAGCTATATTAAACATCTGAAACTCAATGATTTTCATTGTTTTATTATTATCATCATCATTGCTTAAACTTACTTCTATATTAATTCCAAGCTGACATCACCTAAAACGAAGCTCTCTCTTGTGTTACATTTCTGTTGAGAAAGTGCTTCCTGTTTTGGGCATTGTAAGCATTGGGTAACATCTACTAAGATTTACTATAGGATTTACTTTCTTTTCGCTTTTATAGTTTCATAGAACTTTAATGTCAAAATTAAACATGTTTTATTTTAGCAAGTGTATTTTTTACTATAAATGCCCTGCTCATAATCAATTTCCAAAGAATATTTTCATTTTTTTTTTCATTAGTTTTATTACCATTGGTAAGAATTCAGAAGTACCTCTATATTAATTCCAAGCTGACATTACCTAAAACGAAGCTCTCTCTTGTGTTACATTTCTGTTGAGAAAGTGCTTCCTGTTTTAGGCATTGTACGCATTGGGTAAAAAACAGTCAGATTTACTATATAACTTACAATACTTTCTTTTATTTACTAAAGTTTAATAGAACTTTAATGTCAGAATTGAACATGAGATTCATTTAGCAAGTGATTTTTTAATATAAATTTCTTGCTCATAATCCATTTCAAAATGACATTTTTTTTTTTTCATTACATTTATTATTACCATTGGTACGAATTCAGATGTACCTCTATATTAATTCCAAGCTGACATCACCTAAAACAAAGCTCTCTCTTGTGTTACATTTCTGTTGAGAAAGTGCTTCCTGTTTTGGGCATTGTAAGCATTGGGTAACATCTAGTAAGATTTACTATAGGATTTACTTTCTTTTCGCTTCTATAGTTTAATAGAACTTTAATGTCAAAATTAAACATGTTTTATTTTAGCAAGTGTATTTTTTACTATAAATGCCCTGCTCATAATCAATTTCCAAAGAATATTTTCATTTTTTTTTTCATTAGTTTTATTTCCATTGGTAAGAATTCAGAAGTACCTCTATATTAATTCCAAGCTGACATCACCTAAAACGAAGCTCTCTCTTGTGTTACATTTCTGTTGAGAAAGTGCTTCCTGTTTTGGGCATTGTAAGCATTGGGTAACATCCTGTAAGATTTACTATAGGATTTACTTTCTTTTCGCTTCTATAATTTAAAAGAACTTTAATGTCAAAATTAAACATGTTTTATTTTAGCAAGTGTATTTTTTTTACTATAAATGCCCTGCTCCTAATCAATTTCCAAAGAATATTTTCATATTTTTTTTTCATTACTTTTATTTCCATTGGTAAGAATTCAGAAGTACCTCTATATTAGTTCCAAACTAACATCACACAAAACAAAGTTCTCTCGTGTTATATTCCTGGTGAGAAACTGCTTCCTTTTTTGGGCATTGTAGGCATTGGGAAACATCATCCAGACTGCTTAAGTTACATTTAAGCTGTCTCCTCATAATTTTAGATTTTATTTTCAATTGTGTTTTGAAATTGTTTAAGTAATAGCTACTGCTCAGTATTCTAAAACTGAGTGAATTGAGTGATTTTAGCCCTGATTAATATTTTGATTTGTATCATTAAATAAATGTACAACTTAATAGGCTCTATAAAATTCAGTATAAACAATAAGTATCTACAAAATTCAACTCTCCTGGCTTATCATGAATATGCTGAATGGGAGTTTAAACAAAAATCACACCCTTTGCTATGCAGAGGCTCTCACATACATATGTTAATTAAAAAGCACACCCATTTGTCTGAATGACTAATTGCATAACTCCTATTTTGGTCAAAACAAACAAAATGCCCTCTCAAATGTGATTGGCTGGGAACTGCACTGCTTTTGCTTATAAAAGACTACAAATGCCAGCATAGTTAGATGAACTTGAGACATAAACCAAGGACAAACATTCCAAGACAATAACATTTCTGAATGGGTAGGTAAGCATACAACTTCAGTTTTTCTACATATGGATCTTCTTGAAAATACAAGCATTCAATATCATACAGAGGCTCTTTGATGATTTAGATTAGATCAGACATAAGTTTCTGTTTTAATTATATTATAGCTATATTAAACATCTGAAACTCAATGATTTTCATTGTTTTATTATTATCATCATCATCACTTAAACTTACTTCTATATTAATTCCAAGCTGACATCAGCTAAAACGAAGCTCTCTCTTGTGTTACATTTCTGTTGAGAAAGTGCTTCCTGTTTTGGGCATTGTAAGCATTGGGTAACATCCAGTAAGATTTACTATAGGATTTACTTTCTTTTCGCTTCTATAGTTTAATAGAACTTTAATGTCAAAATTAAACATGTTTTATTTTAGCAAGTGTATTTTTTTTACTATAAATGCCCTGTTCATAATCAATTTCCAAATAATATTTTCATATTTTTTTTTTTCATTACTTTTATTTCCATTGGTAAGAATTTAGAAGTACCTCTATATCAGTTCCAAACTAACATCACACAAAACAAAGTTCTCTCAAAGTTCCTGGTGAGAAAGTGCTTCCTTTTTTGGGCATTGTAGGCATTGGGAAACATCATCCAGACTGCTTATATTACATTTAAGCTGTCTCCTCATAATTTTAGATTTTATTTTCAATTGTGTTTTGAAATTGTTTAAGTAATAGCTACTGCTCAGTATTCTAAAACTGAGTGAATTGAGTGATTTTAGCCCTGATTAATATTTTGATTTGTATCATTAAATAAATGTACAACTTAATAGGCTCTATAAAATTCAGTATAAACAATAAGTATCTACAAAATTCAACTCTCCTGGCTTATCATGAATATGCTGAATAGGAGTTTAAACAAAAATCACACCTTTGCTATGCAGAGGCTCTCACATACATATGTTAATTAAAAAGCACACCCATTTGTCCGAATGACTAATTGCATAACTCCTATTTTGGTCAAAACAAACAAAATGCCCTCTCAAATGTGATTGGCTGGGAACTGCACTGCTTTTGCTTATAAAAGACTACAAATGCCAGCACAGTTAGATGAACTTGAGACATAAACCAAGGACAAACATTCCAAGACAATAACATTTCTGAATGGGTAGGTAAGCATACAACTTCATTTTTTCTACATATGGATCTTCTTGAAAATACAAGCATTCAATATCATACAGAGGCTCTTTGATGATTTAGACTAGATCAGACATAAGTTTCTGTTTTAATTATATTATAGCTATATTAAACATCTGAAACTCAATGATTTTCATTGTTTTATTATTATCATCATCATTGCTTAAACTTACTTCTATATTAATTCCAAGCTGACATCACCTAAAACGAAGCTCTCTCTTGTGTTACATTTCTGTTGAGAAAGTGCTTCCTGTTTTGGGCATTGTAAGCATTGGGTAACATCTACTAAGATTTACTATAGGATTTCTTTTCTTTTCGCTTTTATAGTTTCATAGAACTTTAATGTCAAAATTAAACATGTTTTATTTTAGCAAGTGTATTTTTTACTATAAATGCCCTGCTCATAATCAATTTCCAAAGAATATTTTCATTTTTTTTTCCATTTTTTTTATTACCATTGGTAAGAATTCAGAAGTACCTCTATATTAATTCCAAGCTGACATCACCTAAAACGAAGCTCTCTCTAGTGTTACATTTCTGTTGAGAAAGTGCTTCCTGTTTTAGGCATTGTAAGCATTGGGTAAAAAACAGTCAGATTTACTATATAACTTACAATACTTTCTTTTATTTACTAAAGTTTAATAGAACTTTTATGTCAGAATTGAACATGAGATTCATTTAGCAACTGATTTTTTAATATAAATTTCTTGCTCATAATCCATTTCAAAATGACATTTTTGTGTTTTTTTTTCATTACATTTATTATTACCATTGGTACGAATTCAGATGTACCTCTATATTAATTCCAAGCTGACATCACCTAAAACGAAGCTCTCTCTTGTGTTACATTTCTGTTGAGAAAGTGCTTCCTGTTTTAGGCATTGTAAGCATTGGGTAACATCCAGTAAGATTTACTATAGGATTTACTTTCTTTTCGCTTCTATAGTTTAATAGAACTTTAATGTCAAAATTAAACATGTTTTATTTTAGCAAGTGTATTTTTTACTATAAATGCCCTGCTCATAATCAATTTCCAAAGAATATTTTCATTTTTTTTTCCATTAGTTTTATTACCATTGGTAAGAATTCAGAAGTACCTCTATATTAATTCCAAGCTGACATCACCTAAAACGAAGCTCTCTCTTGTGTTACATTTCTGTTGAGAGAGTGCTTCCTGTTTTAGGCATTGTAAGCATTGGGTAACATCCAGTAAGATTTACTATAGGATTTACTTTCTTTTCGCTTTTATAGTTTAATAGAACTTTAATGTCAAAATTAAACATGTTTTATTTTAGCAAGTGTATTTTTTTTACTATAAATGCCCTGTTCATAATCAATTTCCAAATAATATTTTCATATTTTTTTTTCATTACTTTTATTTCCATTGATAAGAATTTAGAAGTACCTCTATATCAGTTCCAAACTAACATCACACAAAACAAAGTTTTCTCTTGTGTTATATTCCTGGTGAGAAAGTGCTTCCTTTTTTGGGCATTGTAGGCATTGGGAAACATCATCCAGACTGCTTAAATTACATTTAAGCTGTCTCCTCATAATTTTAGATTTTATTTTCAATTGTGTTTTGAAATTGTTTAAGTAATAGCTACTGCTCAGTATTCTAAAACTGAGTGAATTGAGTGATTTTAGCCATGATTAATATTTTGATTTGTATCATTAAATAAATGTACAACTTAATAGGCTCTATAAAATTCAGTATAAACAATAAGTATCTACAAAATTCAACTCTCCTGGCTTATCATGAATATGCTGAATGGGAGTTTAAACAAAAATCACACCCTTTGCTATGCAGAGGCTCTCACATACATATGTTAATTAAAAAGCACACCCATTTGTCTGAATGACTAATTGCATAACTCCTATTTTGGTCAAAACAAACAAAATGCCCTCTCAAATGTGATTGGCTGGGAACTGCACTACTTTTGCTTATAAAAGACTACAAATGCCAGCACAGTTAGATGAACTTGAGACATAAACCAAGGACAAACATTCCAAGACAATAACATTTCTGAATGGGTAGGTAAGCATACAACTTCATTTTTTCTACATATGGATCTTCTTGAAAATACAAGCATTCAATATCATACAGAGGCTCTTTGATGATTTAGACTAGATCAGACATAAGTTTCTAGTTTAATTATATTATAGCTATATTAAACATCTGAAACTCAATGATTTTCATTGTTTTATTATTATCATCATCATTGCTTAAACTTACTTCTATATTAATTCCAAGCTGACATCACCTAAAACGAAGCTCTCTCTTGTGTTACATTTCTGTTGAGAAAGTGCTTCCTGTTTTGGGCATTGTAAGCATTGGGTAACATCTACTAAGATTTACTATAGGATTTACTTTCTTTTCGCTTTTATAGTTTCATAGAACTTTAATGTCAAAATTAAACATGTTTTATTTTAGCAAGTGTATTTTTTACTATAAATGCCCTGCTCATAATCAATTTCCAAAGAATATTTTTCATTTTTTTTTCATTAGTTTTATTACCATTGGTAAGAATTCAGAAGTACCTCTATATTAATTCCAAGCTGACATCACCTAAAACGAAGCTCTCTCTTGTGTTACATTTCTGTTGAGAAAGTGCTTCCTGTTTTAGGCATTGTAAGCATTGGGTAAAAAACAGTCAGATTTACTATATAACTTACAATACTTTCTTTTATTTACTAAAGTTTAATAGAACTTTAATGTCAGAATTGAACATGAGATTCATTTAGCAAGTGATTTTTTAATATAAATTTCTTGCTCATAATCCATTTCAAAATGACATTTTTTTTTTTTCATTACATTTATTATTACCATTGGTACGAATTCAGATGTACCTCTATATTAATTCCAAGCTGACATCACCTAAAACGAAGCTCTCTCTTGTGTTACATTTCTGTTGAGAAAGTGCTTCCTGTTTTGGGCATTGTAAGCATTGGGTAACATCTAGTAAGATTTACTATAGGATTTACTTTCTTTTCGCTTCTATAGTTTAATAGAACTTTAATGTCAAAATTAAACATGTTTTATTTTAGCAAGTGTATTTTTTACTATAAATGCCCTGCTCATAATCAATTTCCAAAGAATATTTTTCATTTTTTTTTCATTAGTTTTATTACCATTGGTAAGAATTCAGAAGTACCTCTATATTAATTCCAAGCTGACATCACCTAAAACGAAGCTCTCTCTTGTGTTACATTTCTGTTGAGAAAGTGCTTCCTGTTTTGGGCATTGTAAGCATTGGGTAACATCTAGTAAGATTTACTATAGGATTTACTTTCTTTTCGCTTCTATAGTTTAATAGAACTTTAATGTCAAAATTAAACATGTTTTATTTTAGCAAGTGTATTTTTTACTATAAATGCCCTGCTCATAATCAATTTCCAAAGAATATTTTCATTTTTTTTTTCATTAGTTTTATTTCCATTGGTAAGAATTCAGAAGTACCTCTATATTAATTCCAAGCTGACATCACCTAAAACTAAGCTCTCTCTTGTGTTACATTTCTGTTGAGAAAGTGCTTCCTGTTTTAGGCATTGTAAGCATTGGGTAAAAAACAGTCAGATTTACTATATAACTTACAATACTTTCTTTTATTTACTAAAGTTTAATAGAACTTTAATGTCAGAATTGAACATGAGATTCATTTAGCAAGTGATTTTTTAATATAAATTTCTTGCTCATAATCCATTTCAAAATGACATTTTTTTTTTTTTCATTACATTTATTATTACCATTGGTACGAATTCAGATGTACCTCTATATTAATTCCAAGCTGACATCACCTAAAACGAAGCTCTCTCTTGTGTTACATTTCTGTTGAGAAAGTGCTTCCTGTTTTGGGCATTGTAAGCATTGGGTAACATCTAGTAAGATTTACTATAGGATTTACTTTCTTTTCGCTTCTATAGTTTAATAGAACTTTAATGTCAAAATTAAACATGTTTTATTTTAGCAAGTGTATTTTTTACTATAAATGCCCTGCTCATAATCAATTTCCAAAGAATATTTTCATTTTTTTTTTCATTAGTTTTATTTCCATTGGTAAGAATTCAGAAGTACCTCTATATTAATTCCAAGCTGACATCACCTAAAACTAAGCTCTCTCTTGTGTTACATTTCTGTTGAGAAAGTGCTTCCTGTTTTAGGCATTGTAAGCATTGGGTAAAAAACAGTCAGATTTACTATATAACTTACAATACTTTCTTTTATTTACTAAAGTTTAATAGAACTTTAATGTCAGAATTGAACATGAGATTCATTTAGCAAGTGATTTTTTAATATAAATTTCTTGCTCATAATCCATTTCAAAATGACATTTTTGTGTTTTTTTTTCATTACATTTATTATTACCATTGGTACGAATTCAGATGTACCTCTATATTAATTCCAAGCTGACATCACCTAAAACGAAGCTCTCTCTTGTGTTACATTTCTGTTGAGAAAGTGCTTCCTGTTTTGGGCATTGTAAGCATTGGGTAACATCCAGTAAGATTTACTATAGGATTTACTTTCTTTTCGCTTCTATAATTTAAAAGAACTTTAATGTCAAAATTAAACATGTTTTATTTTAGCAAGTGTATTTTTTTTACTATAAATGCCCTGCTCCTAATCAATTTCCAAAGAATATTTTCATATTTTTTTTTTCATTACTTTTATTTCCATTGGTAAGAATTCAGAAGTACCTCTATTTAAGTTCCAAACTAACATCACACAAAACAAAGTTCTCTCTTGTGTTATATTCCTGGTGAGAAAGTGCTTCCTTTTTTGGGCATTGTAGGCATTGGGAAACATCATCCAGACTGCTTAAGTTACATTTAAGCTGTCTCCTCATAATTTTAGATTTTATTTTCAATTGTGTTTTGAAATTGTTTAAGTAATAGCTACTGCTCAGTATTCTAAAACTGAGTGAATTGAGTGATTTTAGCCCTGATTAATATTTTGATTTGTATCATTAAATAAATGTACAACTTAATAGGCTCTATAAAATTCAGTATAAACAATAAGTATCTACAAAATTCAACTCTCCTGGGTATCATGAATATGCTGAATGGGAGTTTAAACAAAAATCACACCCTTTGCTATGCAGAGGCTCTCACATACATATGTTAATTAAAAAGCACACCCATTTGTCTGAATGACTAATTGCATAACTCCTATTTTGGTCAAAAATAAACAAAATGCCCTCTCAACTGTGATTGGCTGGGAACTGCACTACTTTTGCTTATAAAAGACTACAAATGCCAGCACAGTTAGATGAACTTGAGACATAAACCAAGGACAAACATTCCAAGACAATAACATTTCTGAATGGGTAGGTAAGCATACAACTTCATTTTTTCTACATATGGATCTTCTTGAAAATACAAGCATTCAATATCATACAGAGGCTCTTTGATGATTTAGACTAGATCAGACATAAGTTTCTAGTTTAATTATATTATAGCTATATTAAACATCTGAAACTCAATGATTTTCATTGTTTTATTATTATCATCATCATTGCTTAAACTTACTTCTATATTAATTCCAAGCTGACATCACCTAAAACGAAGCTCTCTCTTGTGTTACATTTCTGTTGAGAAAGTGCTTCCTGTTTTGGGCATTGTAAGCATTGGGTAACATCTACTAAGATTTACTATAGGATTTACTTTCTTTTCGCTTTTATAGTTTCATAGAACTTTAATGTCAAAATTAAACATGTTTTATTTTAGCAAGTGTATTTTTTACTATAAATGCCCTGCTCATAATCAATTTCCAAAGAATATTTTCATTTTTTTTTCATTAGTTTTATTACCATTGGTAAGAATTCAGAAGTACCTCTATATTAATTCCAAGCTGACATCACCTAAAACGAAGCTCTCTCTTGTGTTACATTTCTGTTGAGAAAGTGCTTCCTGTTTTAGGCATTGTAAGCATTGGGTAACATCCAGTAAGATTTACTATAGGATTTACTTTCTTTTCGCTTCTATAGTTTAATAGAACTTTAATGTCAAAATTAAACATGTTTTATTTTAGCAAGTGTATTTTTTTTACTATAAATGCCCTGTTCATAATCAATTTCCAAATAATATTTTCATATTTTTTTTCATAACTTTTATTTCCATTGGTAAGAATTTAGAAGTACCTCTATATCAGTTCCAAACTAACATCACACAAAACAAAGTTCTCTCTTGTGTTATATTCCTGGTGAGAAAGTGCTTCCTTTTTTGGGCATTGTAGGCATTGGGAAACATCATCCAGACTGCTTAAATTACATTTAAGCTGTCTCCTCATAATTTTAGATTTTATTTTCAATTGTGTTTTGAAATTGTTTAAGTAATAGCTACTGCTCAGTATTCTAAAACTGAGTGAATTGAGTGATTTTAGCCCTGATTAATATTTTGATTTGTATCATTAAATAAATGTACAACTTAATAGGCTCTATAAAATTCAGTATAAACAATAAGTATCTACAAAATTCAACTCTCCTGGCTTATCATGAATATGCTGAATGGGAGTTTAAACAAAAATCACACCCTTTGCTATGCAGAGGCTCTCACATACATATGTTAATTAAAAAGCACACCCATTTGTCTGAATGACTAATTGCATAACTCCTATTTTGGTCAAAACAAACAAAATGCTTTCTCAAATGTGATTGGCTGGGAACTGCACTGCTTTTGCTTATAAAAGACTACAAATGCCAGCACAGTTAGATGAACTTGAGACATAAACCAAGGACAAACATTCCAAGACAATAACATTTCTGAATGGGTAGGTAAGCATACAACTTCAGTTTTTCTACATATGGATCTTCTTGAAAATACAATCATTCAATATCATACAGAGGCTCTTTGATGATTTAGACTAGATCAGACATAAGTTTCTGTTTTAATTATATTATAGCTATATTAAACATCTGAAACTCAATGATTTTCATTGTTTTATTATTATCATCATCATCACTTAAACTTACTTCTATATTAATTCCAAGCTGACATCACCTAAAACGAAGCTCTCTCTTGTGTTACATTTCTGTTGAGAAAGTGCTTCCTGCTTTGGGCATTGTAAGCATTGGGTAACATCTACTAAGATTTACTATAGGATTTACTTTCTTTTCGCTTTTATAGTTTCATAGAACTTTAATGTCAAAATTAAACATGTTTTATTTTAGCAAGTGTATTTTTTACTATAAATGCCCTGCTCATAATCAATTTCCAAAGAATATTTTCATTTTTTTTTTCCATTAGTTTTATTACCATTGGTAAGAATTCAGAAGTACCTCTATATTAATTCCAAGCTGACATCACCTAAAACGAAGCTCTCTCTTGTGTTACATTTCTGTTGAGAGAGTGCTTCCTGTTTTAGGCATTGTAAGCATTGGGTAACATCCAGTAAGATTTACTATAGGATTTACTTTCTTTTCGCTTTTATAGTTTAATAGAACTTTAATGTCAAAATTAAACATGTTTTATTTTAGCAAGTGTATTTTTTTTACTATAAATGCCCTGTTCATAATCAATTTCCAAATAATATTTTCATATTTTTTTTTCATTACTTTTATTTCCATTGGTAAGAATTTAGAAGTACCTCTATATCAGTTCCAAACTAACATCACACAAAACAAAGTTTTCTCTTGTGTTATATTCCTGGTGAGAAAGTGCTTCCTTTTTTGGGCATTGTAGGCATTGGGAAACATCATCCAGACTGCTTAAATTACATTTAAGCTGTCTCCTCATAATTTTAGATTTTATTTTCAATTGTGTTTTGAAATTGTTTAAGTAATAGCTACTGCTCAGTATTCTAAAACTGAGTGAATTGAGTGATTTTAGCCATGATTAATATTTTGATTTGTATCATTAAATAAATGTACAACTTAATAGGCTCTATAAAATTCAGTATAAACAATAAGTATCTACAAAATTCAACTCTCCTGGCTTATCATGAATATGCTGAATGGGAGTTTAAACAAAAATCACACCCTTTGCTATGCAGAGGCTCTCACATACATATGTTAATTAAAAAGCACACCCATTTGTCTGAATGACTAATTGCATAACTCCTATTTTGGTCAAAACAAACAAAATGCCCTCTCAAATGTGATTGGCTGGGAACTGCACTACTTTTGCTTATAAAAGACTACAAATGCCAGCACAGTTAGATGAACTTGAGACATAAACCAAGGACAAACATTCCAAGACAATAACATTTCTGAATGGGTAGGTAAGCATACAACTTCATTTTTTATACATATGGATCTTCTTGAAAATACAAGCATTCAATATCATACAGAGGCTCTTTGATGATTTAGACTAGATCAGACATAAGTTTCTAGTTTAATTATATAATAGCTATATTAAACATCTGAAACTCAATGATTTTCATTGTTTTATTATTATCATCATCATTGCTTAAACTTACTTCTATATTAATTCCAAGCTGACATCACCTAAAACGAAGCTCTCTCTTGTGTTACATTTCTGTTGAGAAAGTGCTTCCTGTTTTGGGCATTGTAAGCATTGGGTAACATCTACTAAGATTTACTATAGGATTTACTTTCTTTTCGCTTTTATAGTTTCATAGAACTTTAATGTCAAAATTAAACATGTTTTATTTTAGCAAGTGTATTTTTTACTATAAATGCCCTGCTCATAATCAATTTCCAAAGAATATTTTCATTTTTTTTTCATTAGTTTTATTACCATTGGTAAGAATTCAGAAGTACCTCTATATTAATTCCAAGCTGACATCACCTAAAACGAAGCTCTCTCTTGTGTTACATTTCTGTTGAGAAAGTGCTTCCTGTTTTAGGCATTGTAAGCATTGGGTAAAAAACAGTCAGATTTACTATATAACTTACAATACTTTCTTTTATTTACTAAAGTTTAATAGAACTTTAATGTCAGAATTGAACATGAGATTCATTTAGCAAGTGATTTTTTAATATAAATTTCTTGCTCATAATCCATTTCAAAATGACATTTTTTTTTTTCATTACATTTATTATTACCATTGGTACGAATTCAGATGTACCTCTATATTAATTCCAAGCTGACATCACCTAAAACGAAGCTCTCTCTTGTGTTACATTTCTGTTGAGAAAGTGCTTCCTGTTTTGGGCATTGTAAGCATTGGGTAACATCTAGTAAGATTTACTATAGGATTTACTTTCTTTTCGCTTCTATAGTTTAATAGAACTTTAATGTCAAAATTAAACATGTTTTATTTTAGCAAGTGTATTTTTTACTATAAATGCCCTGCTCATAATCAATTTCCAAAGAATATTTTCATTTTTTTTTTCATTAGTTTTATTTCCATTGGTAAGAATTCAGAAGTACCTCTATATTAATTCCAAGCTGACATCACCTAAAACGAAGCTCTCTCTTGTGTTACATTTCTGTTGAGAAAGTGCTTCCTGTTTTAGGCATTGTAAGCATTGGGTAACATCCAGTAAGATTTACTATAGGATTTACTTTCTTTTCGCTTCTATAGTTTAATAGAACTTTAATGTCAAAATTAAACATGTTTTATTTTAGCAAGTGTATTTTTTTTACTATAAATGCCCTGTTCATAATCAATTTCCAAATAATATTTTCATATTTTTTTTTTCATTACTTTTATTTCCATTGGTAAGAATTTAGAAGTACCTCTATATCAGTTCCAAACTAACATCACACAAAACAAAGTTCTCTCAAAGTTCCTGGTGAGAAAGTGCTTCCTTTTTTGGGCATTGTAGGCATTGGGAAACATCATCCAGACTGCTTATATTACATTTAAGCTGTCTCCTCATAATTTTAGATTTTATTTTCAATTGTGTTTTGAAATTGTTTAAGTAATAGCTACTGCTCAGTATTCTAAAACTGAGTGAATTGAGTGATTTTAGCCCTGATTAATATTTTGATTTGTATCATTAAATAAATGTACAACTTAATAGGCTCTATAAAATTCAGTATAAACAATAAGTATCTACAAAATTCAACTCTCCTGGCTTATCATGAATATGCTCAATGGGAGTTTAAACACAAATCACACCTTTGCTATGCAGAGGCTCTCACATACATATGTTAATTAAAAAGCACACCCATTTGTCCGAATGACTAATTGCATAACTCCTATTTTGGTCAAAACAAACAAAATGCCCTCTCAAATGTGATTGGCTGGGAACTGCACTACTTTTGCTTATAAAAGACTACAAATGCCAGCACAGTTAGATGAACTTGAGACATAAACCAAGGACAAACATTCCAAGACAATAACATTTCTGAATGGGTAGGTAAGCATACAACTTCATTTTTTCTACATATGGATCTTCTTGAAAATACAAGCATTCAATATCATACAGAGGCTCTTTGATGATTTAGACTAGATCAGACATAAGTTTCTGTTTTAATTATATTATAGCTATATTAAACATCTGAAACTCAATGGTTTTCATTGTTTTATTATTATCATCATCATCATTGCTTAAACTTACTTCTATATTAATTCCAAGCTGACATCACCTAAAACGAAGCTCCCTCTTGTGTTACATTTCTGTTGAGAAAGTGCTTCCTGTTTTGGGCATTGTAAGCATTGGGTAAAAAACAGTCAGATTTACTATATAACTTACAATACTTTCTTTTATTTACTAAAGTTTAATAGAACTTTTATGTCAGAATTGAACATGAGATTCATTTAGCAACTGATTTTTTAATATAAATTTCTTGCTCATAATCCATTTCAAAATGACATTTTTGTGTTTTTTTTTCATTACATTTATTATTACCATTGGTACGAATTCAGATGTACCTCTATATTAATTCCAAGCTGACATCACCTAAAACGAAGCTCTCTCTTGTGTTACATTTCTGTTGAGAAAGTGCTTCCTGTTTTGGGCATTGTAAGCATTGGGTAACATCCAGTAAGATTTACTATAGGATTTACTTTCTTTTCGCTTCTATAATTTAAAAGAACTTTAATGTCAAAATTAAACATGTTTTATTTTAGCAAGTGTATTTTTTTTACTATAAATGCCCTGCTCCTAATCAATTTCCAAAGAATATTTTCATATTTTTTTTTCATTACTTTTATTTCCATTGGTAAGAATTCAGAAGTACCTCTATATTAGTTCCAAACTAACATCACACAAAACAAAGTTCTCTCTTGTGTTATATTCCTGGTGAGAAAGTGCTTCCTTTTTTGGGCATTGTAGGCATTGGGAAACATCATCCAGACTGCTTAAGTTACATTTAAGCTGTCTCCTCGTAATTTTAGATTTTATTTTCAATTGTGTTTTGAAATTGTTTAAGTAATAGCTACTGCTCAGTATTCTAAAACTGAGTGAATTGAGTGATTTTAGCCCTGATTAATATTTTGATTTGTATCATTAAATAAATGTACAACTTAATAGGCTCTATAAAATTCAGTATAAACAATAAGTATCTACAAAATTCAACTCTCCTGGCTTATCATGAATATGCTGAATGGGAGTTTAAACAAAAATCACACCCTTTGCTATGCAGAGGCTCTCACATACATATGTTAATTAAAAAGCACACCCATTTGTCTGAATGACTAATTGCATAACTCCTATTTTGGTCAAAACAAACAAAATGCCCTCTCAAATGTGATTGGCTGGGAACTGCACTACTTTTGCTTATAAAAGACTACAAATGCCAGCACAGTTAGATGAACTTGAGACATAAACCAAGGACAAACATTCCAAGACAATAACATTTCTGAATGGGTAGGTAAGCATACAACTTCATTTTTTCTACATATGGATCTTCTTGAAAATACAAGCATTCAATATCATACAGAGGCTCTTTGATGATTTAGACTAGATCAGACATAAGTTTCTAGTTTAATTATATTATAGCTATATTAAACATCTGAAACTCAATGATTTTCATTGTTTTATTATTATCATCATCATTGCTTAAACTTACTTCTATATTAATTCCAAGCTGACATCACCTAAAACGAAGCTCTCTCTTGTGTTACATTTCTGTTGAGAAAGTGCTTCCTGTTTTGGGCATTGTAAGCATTGGGTAACATCTACTAAGATTTACTATAGGATTTACTTTCTTTTCGCTTTTATAGTTTCATAGAACTTTAATGTCAAAATTAAACATGTTTTATTTTAGCAAGTGTATTTTTTACTATAAATGCCCTGCTCATAATCAATTTCCAAAGAATATTTTTCATTTTTTTTTCATTAGTTTTATTACCATTGGTAAGAATTCAGAAGTACCTCTATATTAATTCCAAGCTGACATCACCTAAAACGAAGCTCTCTCTTGTGTTACATTTCTGTTGAGAAAGTGCTTCCTGTTTTAGGCATTGTAAGCATTGGGTAAAAAACAGTCAGATTTACTATATAACTTACAATACTTTCTTTTATTTACTAAAGTTTAATAGAACTTTAATGTCAGAATTGAACATGAGATTCATTTAGCAAGTGATTTTTTAATATAAATTTCTTGCTCATAATCCATTTCAAAATGACATTTTTTTTTTTTCATTACATTTATTATTACCATTGGTACGAATTCAGATGTACCTCTATATTAATTCCAAGCTGACATCACCTAAAACGAAGCTCTCTCTTGTGTTACATTTCTGTTGAGAAAGTGCTTCCTGTTTTGGGCATTGTAAGCATTGGGTAACATCTAGTAAGATTTACTATAGGATTTACTTTCTTTTCGCTTCTATAGTTTAATAGAACTTTAATGTCAAAATTAAACATGTTTTATTTTAGCAAGTGTATTTTTTACTATAAATGCCCTGCTCATAATCAATTTCCAAAGAATATTTTTCATTTTTTTTTCATTAGTTTTATTACCATTGGTAAGAATTCAGAAGTACCTCTATATTAATTCCAAGCTGACATCACCTAAAACGAAGCTCTCTCTTGTGTTACATTTCTGTTGAGAAAGTGCTTCCTGTTTTGGGCATTGTAAGCATTGGGTAACATCTAGTAAGATTTACTATAGGATTTACTTTCTTTTCGCTTCTATAGTTTAATAGAACTTTAATGTCAAAATTAAACATGTTTTATTTTAGCAAGTGTATTTTTTACTATAAATGCCCTGCTCATAATCAATTTCCAAAGAATATTTTCATTTTTTTTTCATTAGTTTTATTTCCATTGGTAAGAATTCAGAAGTACCTCTATATTAATTCCAAGCTGACATCACCTAAAACTAAGCTCTCTCTTGTGTTACATTTCTGTTGAGAAAGTGCTTCCTGTTTTAGGCATTGTAAGCATTGGGTAAAAAACAGTCAGATTTACTATATAACTTACAATACTTTCTTTTATTTACTAAAGTTTAATAGAACTTTAATGTCAGAATTGAACATGAGATTCATTTAGCAAGTGATTTTTTAATATAAATTTCTTGCTCATAATCCATTTCAAAATGACATTTTTTTTTTTTTCATTACATTTATTATTACCATTGGTACGAATTCAGATGTACCTCTATATTAATTCCAAGCTGACATCACCTAAAACGAAGCTCTCTCTTGTGTTACATTTCTGTTGAGAAAGTGCTTCCTGTTTTGGGCATTGTAAGCATTGGGTAACATCTAGTAAGATTTACTATAGGATTTACTTTCTTTTCGCTTCTATAGTTTAATAGAACTTTAATGTCAAAATTAAACATGTTTTATTTTAGCAAGTGTATTTTTTACTATAAATGCCCTGCTCATAATCAATTTCCAAAGAATATTTTCATTTTTTTTTTCATTAGTTTTATTTCCATTGGTAAGAATTCAGAAGTACCTCTATATTAATTCCAAGCTGACATCACCTAAAACTAAGCTCTCTCTTGTGTTACATTTCTGTTGAGAAAGTGCTTCCTGTTTTAGGCATTGTAAGCATTGGGTAAAAAACAGTCAGATTTACTATATAACTTACAATACTTTCTTTTATTTACTAAAGTTTAATAGAACTTTAATGTCAGAATTGAACATGAGATTCATTTAGCAAGTGATTTTTTAATATAAATTTCTTGCTCATAATCCATTTCAAAATGACATTTTTGTGTTTTTTTTTCATTACATTTATTATTACCATTGGTACGAATTCAGATGTACCTCTATATTAATTCCAAGCTGACATCACCTAAAACGAAGCTCTCTCTTGTGTTACATTTCTGTTGAGAAAGTGCTTCCTGTTTTGGGCATTGTAAGCATTGGGTAACATCCAGTAAGATTTACTATAGGATTTACTTTCTTTTCGCTTCTATAATTTAAAAGAACTTTAATGTCAAAATTAAACATGTTTTATTTTAGCAAGTGTATTTTTTTTACTATAAATGCCCTGCTCCTAATCAATTTCCAAAGAATATTTTCATATTTTTTTTTTCATTACTTTTATTTCCATTGGTAAGAATTCAGAAGTACCTCTATTTAAGTTCCAAACTAACATCACACAAAACAAAGTTCTCTCTTGTGTTATATTCCTGGTGAGAAAGTGCTTCCTTTTTTGGGCATTGTAGGCATTGGGAAACATCATCCAGACTGCTTAAGTTACATTTAAGCTGTCTCCTCATAATTTTAGATTTTATTTTCAATTGTGTTTTGAAATTGTTTAAGTAATAGCTACTGCTCAGTATTCTAAAACTGAGTGAATTGAGTGATTTTAGCCCTGATTAATATTTTGATTTGTATCATTAAATAAATGTACAACTTAATAGGCTCTATAAAATTCAGTATAAACAATAAGTATCTACAAAATTCAACTCTCCTGGGTATCATGAATATGCTGAATGGGAGTTTAAACAAAAATCACACCCTTTGCTATGCAGAGGCTCTCACATACATATGTTAATTAAAAAGCACACCCATTTGTCTGAATGACTAATTGCATAACTCCTATTTTGGTCAAAACAAACAAAATGCCCTCTCAAATGTGATTGGCTGGGAACTGCACTACTTTTGCTTATAAAAGACTACAAATGCCAGCACAGTTAGATGAACTTGAGACATAAACCAAGGACAAACATTCCAAGACAATAACATTTCTGAATGGGTAGGTAAGCATACAACTTCATTTTTTCTACATATGGATCTTCTTGAAAATACAAGCATTCAATATCATACAGAGGCTCTTTGATGATTTAGACTAGATCAGACATAAGTTTCTAGTTTAATTATATTATAGCTATATTAAACATCTGAAACTCAATGATTTTCATTGTTTTATTATTATCATCATCATTGCTTAAACTTACTTCTATATTAATTCCAAGCTGACATCACCTAAAACGAAGCTCTCTCTTGTGTTACATTTCTGTTGAGAAAGTGCTTCCTGTTTTGGGCATTGTAAGCATTGGGTAACATCTACTAAGATTTACTATAGGATTTACTTTCTTTTCGCTTTTATAGTTTCATAGAACTTTAATGTCAAAATTAAACATGTTTTATTTTAGCAAGTGTATTTTTTACTATAAATGCCCTGCTCATAATCAATTTCCAAAGAATATTTTCATTTTTTTTTCATTAGTTTTATTACCATTGGTAAGAATTCAGAAGTACCTCTATATTAATTCCAAGCTGACATCACCTAAAACGAAGCTCTCTCTTGTGTTACATTTCTGTTGAGAAAGTGCTTCCTGTTTTAGGCATTGTAAGCATTGGGTAACATCCAGTAAGATTTACTATAGGATTTACTTTCTTTTCGCTTCTATAGTTTAATAGAACTTTAATGTCAAAATTAAACATGTTTTATTTTAGCAAGTGTATTTTTTTTACTATAAATGCCCTGTTCATAATCAATTTCCAAATAATATTTTCATATTTTTTTTCATAACTTTTATTTCCATTGGTAAGAATTTAGAAGTACCTCTATATCAGTTCCAAACTAACATCACACAAAACAAAGTTCTCTCTTGTGTTATATTCCTGGTGAGAAAGTGCTTCCTTTTTTGGGCATTGTAGGCATTGGGAAACATCATCCAGACTGCTTAAATTACATTTAAGCTGTCTCCTCATAATTTTAGATTTTATTTTCAATTGTGTTTTGAAATTGTTTAAGTAATAGCTACTGCTCAGTATTCTAAAACTGAGTGAATTGAGTGATTTTAGCCCTGATTAATATTTTGATTTGTATCATTAAATAAATGTACAACTTAATAGGCTCTATAAAATTCAGTATAAACAATAAGTATCTACAAAATTCAACTCTCCTGGCTTATCATGAATATGCTGAATGGGAGTTTAAACAAAAATCACACCCTTTGCTATGCAGAGGCTCTCACATACATATGTTAATTAAAAAGCACACCCATTTGTCTGAATGACTAATTGCATAACTCCTATTTTGGTCAAAACAAACAAAATGCTTTCTCAAATGTGATTGGCTGGGAACTGCACTGCTTTTGCTTATAAAAGACTACAAATGCCAGCACAGTTAGATGAACTTGAGACATAAACCAAGGACAAACATTCCAAGACAATAACATTTCTGAATGGGTAGGTAAGCATACAACTTCAGTTTTTCTACATATGGATCTTCTTGAAAATACAATCATTCAATATCATACAGAGGCTCTTTGATGATTTAGACTAGATCAGACATAAGTTTCTGTTTTAATTATATTATAGCTATATTAAACATCTGAAACTCAATGATTTTCATTGTTTTATTATTATCATCATCATCACTTAAACTTACTTCTATATTAATTCCAAGCTGACATCACCTAAAACGAAGCTCTCTCTTGTGTTACATTTCTGTTGAGAAAGTGCTTCCTGCTTTGGGCATTGTAAGCATTGGGTAACATCTACTAAGATTTACTATAGGATTTACTTTCTTTTCGCTTTTATAGTTTCATAGAACTTTAATGTCAAAATTAAACATGTTTTATTTTAGCAAGTGTATTTTTTACTATAAATGCCCTGCTCATAATCAATTTCCAAAGAATATTTTCATTTTTTTTTTCCATTAGTTTTATTACCATTGGTAAGAATTCAGAAGTACCTCTATATTAATTCCAAGCTGACATCACCTAAAACGAAGCTCTCTCTTGTGTTACATTTCTGTTGAGAGAGTGCTTCCTGTTTTAGGCATTGTAAGCATTGGGTAACATCCAGTAAGATTTACTATAGGATTTACTTTCTTTTCGCTTTTATAGTTTAATAGAACTTTAATGTCAAAATTAAACATGTTTTATTTTAGCAAGTGTATTTTTTTTACTATAAATGCCCTGTTCATAATCAATTTCCAAATAATATTTTCATATTTTTTTTTCATTACTTTTATTTCCATTGGTAAGAATTTAGAAGTACCTCTATATCAGTTCCAAACTAACATCACACAAAACAAAGTTTTCTCTTGTGTTATATTCCTGGTGAGAAAGTGCTTCCTTTTTTGGGCATTGTAGGCATTGGGAAACATCATCCAGACTGCTTAAATTACATTTAAGCTGTCTCCTCATAATTTTAGATTTTATTTTCAATTGTGTTTTGAAATTGTTTAAGTAATAGCTACTGCTCAGTATTCTAAAACTGAGTGAATTGAGTGATTTTAGCCATGATTAATATTTTGATTTGTATCATTAAATAAATGTACAACTTAATAGGCTCTATAAAATTCAGTATAAACAATAAGTATCTACAAAATTCAACTCTCCTGGCTTATCATGAATATGCTGAATGGGAGTTTAAACAAAAATCACACCCTTTGCTATGCAGAGGCTCTCACATACATATGTTAATTAAAAAGCACACCCATTTGTCTGAATGACTAATTGCATAACTCCTATTTTGGTCAAAACAAACAAAATGCCCTCTCAAATGTGATTGGCTGGGAACTGCACTACTTTTGCTTATAAAAGACTACAAATGCCAGCACAGTTAGATGAACTTGAGACATAAACCAAGGACAAACATTCCAAGACAATAACATTTCTGAATGGGTAGGTAAGCATACAACTTCATTTTTTATACATATGGATCTTCTTGAAAATACAAGCATTCAATATCATACAGAGGCTCTTTGATGATTTAGACTAGATCAGACATAAGTTTCTAGTTTAATTATATAATAGCTATATTAAACATCTGAAACTCAATGATTTTCATTGTTTTATTATTATCATCATCATTGCTTAAACTTACTTCTATATTAATTCCAAGCTGACATCACCTAAAACGAAGCTCTCTCTTGTGTTACATTTCTGTTGAGAAAGTGCTTCCTGTTTTGGGCATTGTAAGCATTGGGTAACATCTACTAAGATTTACTATAGGATTTACTTTCTTTTCGCTTTTATAGTTTCATAGAACTTTAATGTCAAAATTAAACATGTTTTATTTTAGCAAGTGTATTTTTTACTATAAATGCCCTGCTCATAATCAATTTCCAAAGAATATTTTCATTTTTTTTTCATTAGTTTTATTACCATTGGTAAGAATTCAGAAGTACCTCTATATTAATTCCAAGCTGACATCACCTAAAACGAAGCTCTCTCTTGTGTTACATTTCTGTTGAGAAAGTGCTTCCTGTTTTAGGCATTGTAAGCATTGGGTAAAAAACAGTCAGATTTACTATATAACTTACAATACTTTCTTTTATTTACTAAAGTTTAATAGAACTTTAATGTCAGAATTGAACATGAGATTCATTTAGCAAGTGATTTTTTAATATAAATTTCTTGCTCATAATCCATTTCAAAATGACATTTTTTTTTTTCATTACATTTATTATTACCATTGGTACGAATTCAGATGTACCTCTATATTAATTCCAAGCTGACATCACCTAAAACGAAGCTCTCTCTTGTGTTACATTTCTGTTGAGAAAGTGCTTCCTGTTTTGGGCATTGTAAGCATTGGGTAACATCTAGTAAGATTTACTATAGGATTTACTTTCTTTTCGCTTCTATAGTTTAATAGAACTTTAATGTCAAAATTAAACATGTTTTATTTTAGCAAGTGTATTTTTTACTATAAATGCCCTGCTCATAATCAATTTCCAAAGAATATTTTCATTTTTTTTTTCATTAGTTTTATTTCCATTGGTAAGAATTCAGAAGTACCTCTATATTAATTCCAAGCTGACATCACCTAAAACGAAGCTCTCTCTTGTGTTACATTTCTGTTGAGAAAGTGCTTCCTGTTTTAGGCATTGTAAGCATTGGGTAACATCCAGTAAGATTTACTATAGGATTTACTTTCTTTTCGCTTCTATAGTTTAATAGAACTTTAATGTCAAAATTAAACATGTTTTATTTTAGCAAGTGTATTTTTTTTACTATAAATGCCCTGTTCATAATCAATTTCCAAATAATATTTTCATATTTTTTTTTTCATTACTTTTATTTCCATTGGTAAGAATTTAGAAGTACCTCTATATCAGTTCCAAACTAACATCACACAAAACAAAGTTCTCTCAAAGTTCCTGGTGAGAAAGTGCTTCCTTTTTTGGGCATTGTAGGCATTGGGAAACATCATCCAGACTGCTTATATTACATTTAAGCTGTCTCCTCATAATTTTAGATTTTATTTTCAATTGTGTTTTGAAATTGTTTAAGTAATAGCTACTGCTCAGTATTCTAAAACTGAGTGAATTGAGTGATTTTAGCCCTGATTAATATTTTGATTTGTATCATTAAATAAATGTACAACTTAATAGGCTCTATAAAATTCAGTATAAACAATAAGTATCTACAAAATTCAACTCTCCTGGCTTATCATGAATATGCTCAATGGGAGTTTAAACACAAATCACACCTTTGCTATGCAGAGGCTCTCACATACATATGTTAATTAAAAAGCACACCCATTTGTCCGAATGACTAATTGCATAACTCCTATTTTGGTCAAAACAAACAAAATGCCCTCTCAAATGTGATTGGCTGGGAACTGCACTACTTTTGCTTATAAAAGACTACAAATGCCAGCACAGTTAGATGAACTTGAGACATAAACCAAGGACAAACATTCCAAGACAATAACATTTCTGAATGGGTAGGTAAGCATACAACTTCATTTTTTCTACATATGGATCTTCTTGAAAATACAAGCATTCAATATCATACAGAGGCTCTTTGATGATTTAGACTAGATCAGACATAAGTTTCTGTTTTAATTATATTATAGCTATATTAAACATCTGAAACTCAATGGTTTTCATTGTTTTATTATTATCATCATCATCATTGCTTAAACTTACTTCTATATTAATTCCAAGCTGACATCACCTAAAACGAAGCTCCCTCTTGTGTTACATTTCTGTTGAGAAAGTGCTTCCTGTTTTGGGCATTGTAAGCATTGGGTAAAAAACAGTCAGATTTACTATATAACTTACAATACTTTCTTTTATTTACTAAAGTTTAATAGAACTTTTATGTCAGAATTGAACATGAGATTCATTTAGCAACTGATTTTTTAATATAAATTTCTTGCTCATAATCCATTTCAAAATGACATTTTTGTGTTTTTTTTTCATTACATTTATTATTACCATTGGTACGAATTCAGATGTACCTCTATATTAATTCCAAGCTGACATCACCTAAAACGAAGCTCTCTCTTGTGTTACATTTCTGTTGAGAAAGTGCTTCCTGTTTTGGGCATTGTAAGCATTGGGTAACATCCAGTAAGATTTACTATAGGATTTACTTTCTTTTCGCTTCTATAATTTAAAAGAACTTTAATGTCAAAATTAAACATGTTTTATTTTAGCAAGTGTATTTTTTTTACTATAAATGCCCTGCTCCTAATCAATTTCCAAAGAATATTTTCATATTTTTTTTTCATTACTTTTATTTCCATTGGTAAGAATTCAGAAGTACCTCTATATTAGTTCCAAACTAACATCACACAAAACAAAGTTCTCTCTTGTGTTATATTCCTGGTGAGAAAGTGCTTCCTTTTTTGGGCATTGTAGGCATTGGGAAACATCATCCAGACTGCTTAAGTTACATTTAAGCTGTCTCCTCGTAATTTTAGATTTTATTTTCAATTGTGTTTTGAAATTGTTTAAGTAATAGCTACTGCTCAGTATTCTAAAACTGAGTGAATTGAGTGATTTTAGCCCTGATTAATATTTTGATTTGTATCATTAAATAAATGTACAACTTAATAGGCTCTATAAAATTCAGTATAAACAATAAGTATCTACAAAATTCAACTCTCCTGGCTTATCATGAATATGCTGAATGGGAGTTTAAACAAAAATCACACCCTTTGCTATGCAGAGGCTCTCACATACATATGTTAATTAAAAAGCACACCCATTTGTCTGAATGACTAATTGCATAACTCCTATTTTGGTCAAAACAAACAAAATGCCCTCTCAAATGTGATTGGCTGGGAACTGCACTGCTTTTGCTTATAAAAGACTACAAATGCCAGCATAGTTAGATGAACTTGAGACATAAACCAAGGACAAACATTCCAAGACAATAACATTTCTGAATGGGTAGGTAAGCATACAACTTCAGTTTTTCTACATATGGATCTTCTTGAAAATACAAGCATTCAATATCATACAGAGGCTCTTTGATGATTTAGATTAGATCAGACATAAGTTTCTGTTTTAATTATATTATAGCTATATTAAACATCTGAAACTCAATGATTTTCATTGTTTTATTATTATCATCATCATCACTTAAACTTACTTCTATATTAATTCCAAGCTGACATCAGCTAAAACGAAGCTCTCTCTTGTGTTACATTTCTGTTGAGAAAGTGCTTCCTGTTTTGGGCATTGTAAGCATTGGGTAACATCCAGTAAGATTTACTATAGGATTTACTTTCTTTTCGCTTCTATAGTTTAATAGAACTTTAATGTCAAAATTAAACATGTTTTATTTTAGCAAGTGTATTTTTTTTACTATAAATGCCCTGCTCATAATCAATTTCCAAAGAATATTTTCAAATTTTTTTTTTCATTACTTTTATTACCATTGGTAAGAATTTAGAAGTACCTCTATATCAGTTCCAAACTAACATCACACAAAACAAAGTTCTCTCTTGTGTTATATTCCTGGTGAGAAAGTGCTTCCTTTTTTGGGCATTGTAGGCATTGGGAAACATCATCCAGACTGCTTAAGTTACATTTAAGCTGTCTCCTCATAATTTTAGATTTTATTTTCAATTGTGTTTTGAAATTGTTTAAGTAATAGCTACTGCTCAGTATTCTAAAACTGAGTGAATTGAGTGATTTAGCCATGATTAATATTTTGATTTGTATCATTAAATAAATGTACAACTTAATAGGCTCTATAAAATTCAGTATAAACAATAAGTATCTACAAAATTACACTCTCCTGGCTTATCATGAATATGCTGAATGGGAGTTTAAACAAAAATCACACCCTTTGCTATGCAGAAGCTCTCACATACATATGTTAATTAAAAAGCACACCCATTTGTCCGAATGACTAATTGCATAACTCCTATTTTGGTCAAAACAAACAAAATGCCCTCTCAAATGTGATTGGCTGGGAACTGCACTGCTTTTGCTTATAAAATACTACAAATGCCAGCACAGTTAGATGAACTTGAGACATAAACCAAGGACAAACATTCCAAGACAATAACATTTCTGAATGGGTAGGTAAGCATACAACTTCATTTTTTCTACATATGGATCTTCTTGAAAATACAAGCATTCAATATCATACAGAGGCTCTTTGATGATTTAGACTAGATCAGACATAAGTTTCTGTTTTAATTATATTATAGCTATATTAAACATCTGAAACTCAATGATTTTCATTGTTTTATTATTATCATCATCATTGCTTAAACTTACTTCTATATTAATTCCAAGCTGACATCACCTAAAACGAAGCTCTCTCTTGTGTTACATTTCTGTTGAGAAAGTGCTTCCTGTTTTAGGCATTGTAAGCATTGGGTAAAAAACAGTCAGATTTACTATATAACTTACAATACTTTCTTTTATTTACTAAAGTTTAATAGAACTTTTATGTCAGAATTGAACATGAGATTCATTTAGCAACTGATTTTTTAATATAAATTTCTTGCTCATAATCCATTTCAAAATGACATTTTTGTGTTTTTTTTTCATTACATTTATTATTACCATTGGTACGAATTCAGATGTACCTCTATATTAATTCCAAGCTGACATCACCTAAAACGAAGCTCTCTCTTGTGTTACATTTCTGTTGAGAAAGTGCTTCCTGTTTTGGGCATTGTAAGCATTGGGTAACATCCAGTAAGATTTACTATAGGATTTACTTTCTTTTCGCTTCTATAATTTAAAAGAACTTTAATGTCAAAATTAAACATGTTTTATTTTAGCAAGTGTATTTTTTTTACTATAAATGCCCTGCTCCTAATCAATTTCCAAAGAATATTTTCATATTTTTTTTTCATTACTTTTATGTCCATTGGTAAGAATTCAGAAGTACCTCTATATTAGTTCCAAACTAACATCACACAAAACAAAGTTCTCTCTTGTGTTATATTCCTGGTGAGAAAGTGCTTCCTTTTTTGGGCATTGTAGGCATTGGGAAACATCATCCAGACTGCTTAAGTTACATTTAAGCTGTCTCCTCATAATTTTAGATTTTATTTTCAATTGTGTTTTGAAATTGTTTAAGTAATAGCTACTGCTCAGTATTCTAAAACTGAGTGAATTGAGTGATTTTAGCCCTGATTAATATTTTGATTTGTATCATTAAATAAATGTACAACTTAATAGGCTCTATAAAATTCAGTATAAACAATAAGTATCTACAAAATTCAACTCTCCTGGCTTATCATGAATATGCTGAATGGGAGTTTAAACAAAAATCACACCCTTTGCTATGCAGAGGCTCTCACATACATATGTTAATTAAAAAGCACACCCATTTGTCTGAATGACTAATTGCATAACTCCTATTTTGGTCAAAACAAACAAAATGCCCTCTCAAATGTGATTGGCTGGGAACTGCACTGCTTTTGCTTATAAAAGACTACAAATGCCAGCATAGTTAGATGAACTTGAGACATAAACCAAGGACAAACATTCCAAGACAATAACATTTCTGAATGGGTAGGTAAGCATACAACTTCAGTTTTTCTACATATGGATCTTCTTGAAAATACAAGCATTCAATATCATACAGAGGCTCTTTGATGATTTAGATTAGATCAGACATAAGTTTCTGTTTTAATTATATTATAGCTATATTAAACATCTGAAACTCAATGATTTTCATTGTTTTATTATTATCATCATCATCACTTAAACTTACTTCTATATTAATTCCAAGCTGACATCAGCTAAAACGAAGCTCTCTCTTGTGTTACATTTCTGTTGAGAAAGTGCTTCCTGTTTTGGGCATTGTAAGCATTGGGTAACATCCAGTAAGATTTACTATAGGATTTACTTTCTTTTCGCTTCTATAGTTTAATAGAACTTTAATGTCAAAATTAAACATGTTTTATTTTAGCAAGTGTATTTTTTTTACTATAAATGCCCTGCTCATAATCAATTTCCAAAGAATATTTTCAAATTTTTTTTTTCATTACTTTTATTACCATTGGTAAGAATTTAGAAGTACCTCTATATCAGTTCCAAACTAACATCACACAAAACAAAGTTCTCTCTTGTGTTATATTCCTGGTGAGAAAGTGCTTCCTTTTTTGGGCATTGTAGGCATTGGGAAACATCATCCAGACTGCTTAAGTTACATTTAAGCTGTCTCCTCATAATTTTAGATTTTATTTTCAATTGTGTTTTGAAATTGTTTAAGTAATAGCTACTGCTCAGTATTCTAAAACTGAGTGAATTGAGTGATTTAGCCATGATTAATATTTTGATTTGTATCATTAAATAAATGTACAACTTAATAGGCTCTATAAAATTCAGTATAAACAATAAGTATCTACAAAATTACACTCTCCTGGCTTATCATGAATATGCTGAATGGGAGTTTAAACAAAAATCACACCCTTTGCTATGCAGAAGCTCTCACATACATATGTTAATTAAAAAGCACACCCATTTGTCCGAATGACTAATTGCATAACTCCTATTTTGGTCAAAACAAACAAAATGCCCTCTCAAATGTGATTGGCTGGGAACTGCACTGCTTTTGCTTATAAAAGACTACAAATGCCAGCACAGTTAGATGAACTTGAGACATAAACCAAGGACAAACATTCCAAGACAATAACATTTCTGAATGGGTAGGTAAGCATACAACTTCATTTTTTATACATATGGATCTTCTTGAAAATACAAGCATTCAATATCATACAGAGGCTCTTTGATGATTTAGACTAGATCAGACATAAGTTTCTAGTTTAATTATATAATAGCTATATTAAACATCTGAAACTCAATGATTTTCATTGTTTTATTATTATCATCATCATTGCTTAAACTTACTTCTATATTAATTCCAAGCTGACATCACCTAAAACGAAGCTCTCTCTTGTGTTACATTTCTGTTGAGAAAGTGCTTCCTGTTTTGGGCATTGTAAGCATTGGGTAACATCTACTAAGATTTACTATAGGATTTCTTTTCTTTTCGCTTTTATAGTTTCATAGAACTTTAATGTCAAAATTAAACATGTTTTATTTTAGCAAGTGTATTTTTTACTATAAATGCCCTGCTCATAATCAATTTCCAAAGAATATTTTCATTTTTTTTTCATTAGTTTTATTACCATTGGTAAGAATTCAGAAGTACCTCTATATTAATTCCAAGCTGACATCACCTAAAACGAAGCTCTCTCTTGTGTTACATTTCTGTTGAGAAAGTGCTTCCTGTTTTAGGCATTGTAAGCATTGGGTAAAAAACAGTCAGATTTACTATATAACTTACAATACTTTCTTTTATTTACTAAAGTTTAATAGAACTTTAATGTCAGAATTGAACACGAGATTCATTTAGCAAGTGATTTTTTAATATAAATTTCTTGCTCATAATCCATTTCAAAATGACATTTTTTTTTTTCATTACATTTATTATTACCATTGGTACGAATTCAGATGTACCTCTATATTAATTCCAAGCTGACATCACCTAAAACGAAGCTCTCTCTTGTGTTACATTTCTGTTGAGAAAGTGCTTCCTGTTTTGGGCATTGTAAGCATTGGGTAACATCTAGTAAGATTTACTATAGGATTTACTTTCTTTTCGCTTCTATAGTTTAATAGAACTTTAATGTCAAAATTAAACATGTTTTATTTTAGCAAGTGTATTTTTTACTATAAATGCCCTGCTCATAATCAATTTCCAAAGAATATTTTCATTTTTTTTTTCATTAGTTTTATTTCCATTGGTAAGAATTCAGAAGTACCTCTATATTAATTCCAAGCTGACATCACCTAAAACGAAGCTCTCTCTTGTGTTACATTTCTGTTGAGAAAGTGCTTCCTGTTTTAGGCATTGTAAGCATTGGGTAACATCCAGTAAGATTTACTATAGGATTTACTTTCTTTTCGCTTCTATAGTTTAATAGAACTTTAATGTCAAAATTAAACATGTTTTATTTTAGCAAGTGTATTTTTTTTACTATAAATGCCCTGTTCATAATCAATTTCCAAATAATATTTTCATATTTTTTTTTTCATTACTTTTATTTCCATTGGTAAGAATTTAGAAGTACCTCTATATCAGTTCCAAACTAACATCACACAAAACAAAGTTCTCTCAAAGTTCCTGGTGAGAAAGTGCTTCCTTTTTTGGGCATTGTAGGCATTGGGAAACATCATCCAGACTGCTTATATTACATTTAAGCTGTCTCCTCATAATTTTAGATTTTATTTTCAATTGTGTTTTGAAATTGTTTAAGTAATAGCTACTGCTCAGTATTCTAAAACTGAGTGAATTGAGTGATTTTAGCCCTGATTAATATTTTGATTTGTATCATTAAATAAATGTACAACTTAATAGGCTCTATAAAATTCAGTATAAACAATAAGTATCTACAAAATTCAACTCTCCTGGCTTATCATGAATATGCTCAATGGGAGTTTAAACAAAAATCACACCTTTGCTATGCAGAGGCTCTCACATACATATGTTAATTAAAAAGCACACCCATTTGTCCGAATGACTAATTGCATAACTCCTATTTTGGTCAAAACAAACAAAATGCCCTCTCAAATGTGATTGGCTGGGAACTGCACTGCTTTTGCTTATAAAAGACTACAAATGCCAGCACAGTTAGATGAACTTGAGACATAAACCAAGGACAAACATTCCAAGACAATAACATTTCTGAATGGGTAGGTAAGCATACAACTTCATTTTTTCTACATATGGATCTGCTTGAAAATACAAGCATTCAATATCATACAGAGGCTCTTTGATGATTTAGACTAGATCAGACATAAGTTTCTGTTTTAATTATATTATAGCTATATTAAACATCTGAAACTCAATGGTTTTCATTGTTTTATTATTATCATCATCATCATTGCTTAAACTTACTTCTATATTAATTCCAAGCTGACATCACCTAAAACGAAGCTCCCTCTTGTGTTACATTTCTGTTGAGAAAGTGCTTCCTGTTTTGGGCATTGTAAGCATTGGGTAAAAAACAGTCAGATTTACTATATAACTTACAATACTTTCTTTTATTTACTAAAGTTTAATAGAACTTTTATGTCAGAATTGAACATGAGATTCATTTAGCAACTGATTTTTTAATATAAATTTCTTGCTCATAATCCATTTCAAAATGACATTTTTGTGTTTTTTTTTTCATTACATTTATTATTACCATTGGTACGAATTCAGATGTACCTCTATATTAATTCCAAGCTGACATCACCTAAAACGAAGCTCTCTCTTGTGTTACATTTCTGTTGAGAAAGTGCTTCCTGTTTTGGGCATTGTAAGCATTGGGTAACATCCAGTAAGATTTACTATAGGATTTACTTTCTTTTCGCTTCTATAATTTAAAAGAACTTTAATGTCAAAATTAAACATGTTTTATTTTAGCAAGTGTATTTTTTTTACTATAAATGCCCTGCTCCTAATCAATTTCCAAAGAATATTTTCATATTTTTTTTTCATTACTTTTATTTCCATTGGTAAGAATTCAGAAGTACCTCTATATTAGTTCCAAACTAACATCACACAAAACAAAGTTCTCTCTTGTGTTATATTCCTGGTGAGAAAGTGCTTCCTTTTTTGGGCATTGTAGGCATTGGGAAACATCATCCAGACTGCTTAAGTTACATTTAAGCTGTCTCCTCGTAATTTTAGATTTTATTTTCAATTGTGTTTTGAAATTGTTTAAGTAATAGCTACTGCTCAGTATTCTAAAACTGAGTGAATTGAGTGATTTTAGCCCTGATTAATATTTTGATTTGTATCATTAAATAAATGTACAACTTAATAGGCTCTATAAAATTCAGTATAAACAATAAGTATCTACAAAATTCAACTCTCCTGGCTTATCATGAATATGCTGAATGGGAGTTTAAACAAAAATCACACCCTTTGCTATGCAGAGGCTCTCACATACATATGTTAATTAAAAAGCACACCCATTTGTCTGAATGACTAATTGCATAACTCCTATTTTGGTCAAAACAAACAAAATGCCCTCTCAAATGTGATTGGCTGGGAACTGCACTGCTTTTGCTTATAAAAGACTACAAATGCCAGCATAGTTAGATGAACTTGAGACATAAACCAAGGACAAACATTCCAAGACAATAACATTTCTGAATGGGTAGGTAAGCATACAACTTCAGTTTTTCTACATATGGATCTTCTTGAAAATACAAGCATTCAATATCATACAGAGGCTCTTTGATGATTTAGATTAGATCAGACATAAGTTTCTGTTTTAATTATATTATAGCTATATTAAACATCTGAAACTCAATGATTTTCATTGTTTTATTATTATCATCATCATCACTTAAACTTACTTCTATATTAATTCCAAGCTGACATCAGCTAAAACGAAGCTCTCTCTTGTGTTACATTTCTGTTGAGAAAGTGCTTCCTGTTTTGGGCATTGTAAGCATTGGGTAACATCCAGTAAGATTTACTATAGGATTTACTTTCTTTTCGCTTCTATAGTTTAATAGAACTTTAATGTCAAAATTAAACATGTTTTATTTTAGCAAGTGTATTTTTTTTACTATAAATGCCCTGCTCATAATCAATTTCCAAAGAATATTTTCAAATTTTTTTTTTCATTACTTTTATTACCATTGGTAAGAATTTAGAAGTACCTCTATATCAGTTCCAAACTAACATCACACAAAACAAAGTTCTCTCTTGTGTTATATTCCTGGTGAGAAAGTGCTTCCTTTTTTGGGCATTGTAGGCATTGGGAAACATCATCCAGACTGCTTAAGTTACATTTAAGCTGTCTCCTCATAATTTTAGATTTTATTTTCAATTGTGTTTTGAAATTGTTTAAGTAATAGCTACTGCTCAGTATTCTAAAACTGAGTGAATTGAGTGATTTAGCCATGATTAATATTTTGATTTGTATCATTAAATAAATGTACAACTTAATAGGCTCTATAAAATTCAGTATAAACAATAAGTATCTACAAAATTACACTCTCCTGGCTTATCATGAATATGCTGAATGGGAGTTTAAACAAAAATCACACCCTTTGCTATGCAGAAGCTCTCACATACATATGTTAATTAAAAAGCACACCCATTTGTCCGAATGACTAATTGCATAACTCCTATTTTGGTCAAAACAAACAAAATGCCCTCTCAAATGTGATTGGCTGGGAACTGCACTGCTTTTGCTTATAAAATACTACAAATGCCAGCACAGTTAGATGAACTTGAGACATAAACCAAGGACAAACATTCCAAGACAATAACATTTCTGAATGGGTAGGTAAGCATACAACTTCATTTTTTCTACATATGGATCTTCTTGAAAATACAAGCATTCAATATCATACAGAGGCTCTTTGATGATTTAGACTAGATCAGACATAAGTTTCTGTTTTAATTATATTATAGCTATATTAAACATCTGAAACTCAATGATTTTCATTGTTTTATTATTATCATCATCATTGCTTAAACTTACTTCTATATTAATTCCAAGCTGACATCACCTAAAACGAAGCTCTCTCTTGTGTTACATTTCTGTTGAGAAAGTGCTTCCTGTTTTAGGCATTGTAAGCATTGGGTAAAAAACAGTCAGATTTACTATATAACTTACAATACTTTCTTTTATTTACTAAAGTTTAATAGAACTTTTATGTCAGAATTGAACATGAGATTCATTTAGCAACTGATTTTTTAATATAAATTTCTTGCTCATAATCCATTTCAAAATGACATTTTTGTGTTTTTTTTTCATTACATTTATTATTACCATTGGTACGAATTCAGATGTACCTCTATATTAATTCCAAGCTGACATCACCTAAAACGAAGCTCTCTCTTGTGTTACATTTCTGTTGAGAAAGTGCTTCCTGTTTTGGGCATTGTAAGCATTGGGTAACATCCAGTAAGATTTACTATAGGATTTACTTTCTTTTCGCTTCTATAATTTAAAAGAACTTTAATGTCAAAATTAAACATGTTTTATTTTAGCAAGTGTATTTTTTTTACTATAAATGCCCTGCTCCTAATCAATTTCCAAAGAATATTTTCATATTTTTTTTTCATTACTTTTATGTCCATTGGTAAGAATTCAGAAGTACCTCTATATTAGTTCCAAACTAACATCACACAAAACAAAGTTCTCTCTTGTGTTATATTCCTGGTGAGAAAGTGCTTCCTTTTTTGGGCATTGTAGGCATTGGGAAACATCATCCAGACTGCTTAAGTTACATTTAAGCTGTCTCCTCATAATTTTAGATTTTATTTTCAATTGTGTTTTGAAATTGTTTAAGTAATAGCTACTGCTCAGTATTCTAAAACTGAGTGAATTGAGTGATTTTAGCCCTGATTAATATTTTGATTTGTATCATTAAATAAATGTACAACTTAATAGGCTCTATAAAATTCAGTATAAACAATAAGTATCTACAAAATTCAACTCTCCTGGCTTATCATGAATATGCTGAATGGGAGTTTAAACAAAAATCACACCCTTTGCTATGCAGAGGCTCTCACATACATATGTTAATTAAAAAGCACACCCATTTGTCTGAATGACTAATTGCATAACTCCTATTTTGGTCAAAACAAACAAAATGCCCTCTCAAATGTGATTGGCTGGGAACTGCACTGCTTTTGCTTATAAAAGACTACAAATGCCAGCATAGTTAGATGAACTTGAGACATAAACCAAGGACAAACATTCCAAGACAATAACATTTCTGAATGGGTAGGTAAGCATACAACTTCAGTTTTTCTACATATGAATCTTCTTGAAAATACAAGCATTCAATATCATACAGAGGCTCTTTGATGATTTAGATTAGATCAGACATAAGTTTCTGTTTTAATTATATTATAGCTATATTAAACATCTGAAACTCAATGATTTTCATTGTTTTATTATTATCATCATCATCACTTAAACTTACTTCTATATTAATTCCAAGCTGACATCAGCTAAAACGAAGCTCTCTCTTGTGTTACATTTCTGTTGAGAAAGTGCTTCCTGTTTTGGGCATTGTAAGCATTGGGTAACATCCAGTAAGATTTACTATAGGATTTACTTTCTTTTCGCTTCTATAGTTTAATAGAACTTTAATGTCAAAATTAAACATGTTTTATTTTAGCAAGTGTATTTTTTTTACTATAAATGCCCTGCTCATAATCAATTTCCAAAGAATATTTTCAAATTTTTTTTTTCATTACTTTTATTACCATTGGTAAGAATTTAGAAGTACCTCTATATCAGTTCCAAACTAACATCACACAAAACAAAGTTCTCTCTTGTGTTATATTCCTGGTGAGAAAGTGCTTCCTTTTTTGGGCATTGTAGGCATTGGGAAACATCATCCAGACTGCTTAAGTTACATTTAAGCTGTCTCCTCATAATTTTAGATTTTATTTTCAATTGTGTTTTGAAATTGTTTAAGTAATAGCTACTGCTCAGTATTCTAAAACTGAGTGAATTGAGTGATTTAGCCATGATTAATATTTTGATTTGTATCATTAAATAAATGTACAACTTAATAGGCTCTATAAAATTCAGTATAAACAATAAGTATCTACAAAATTACACTCTCCTGGCTTATCATGAATATGCTGAATGGGAGTTTAAACAAAAATCACACCCTTTGCTATGCAGAAGCTCTCACATACATATGTTAATTAAAAAGCACACCCATTTGTCCGAATGACTAATTGCATAACTCCTATTTTGGTCAAAACAAACAAAATGCCCTCTCAAATGTGATTGGCTGGGAACTGCACTGCTTTTGCTTATAAAAGACTACAAATGCCAGCACAGTTAGATGAACTTGAGACATAAACCAAGGACAAACATTCCAAGACAATAACATTTCTGAATGGGTAGGTAAGCATACAACTTCATTTTTTCTACATATGGATCTTCTTGAAAATACAAGCATTCAATATCATACAGAGGCTCTTTGATGATTTAGACTAGATCAGACATAAGTTTCTGTTTTAATTATATTATAGCTATATTAAACATCTGAAACTCAATGGTTTTCATTGTTTTATTATTATCATCATCATCATTGCTTAAACTTACTTCTATATTAATTCCAAGCTGACATCACCTAAAACGAAGCTCCCTCTTGTGTTACATTTCTGTTGAGAAAGTGCTTCCTGTTTTGGGCATTGTAAGCATTGGGTAAAAAACAGTCAGATTTACTATATAACTTATAATACTTTCTTTTATTTACTAAAGTTTAATAGAACTTTTATGTCAGAATTGAACATGAGATTCATTTAGCAACTGATTTTTTAATATAAATTTCTTGCTCATAATCCATTTCAAAATGACATTTTTGTGTTTTTTTTTCATTACATTTATTATTACCATTGGTACGAATTCAGATGTACCTCTATATTAATTCCAAGCTGACATCACCTAAAACGAAGCTCTCTCTTGTGTTACATTTCTGTTGAGAAAGTGCTTCCTGTTTTGGGCATTGTAAGCATTGGGTAACATCCAGTAAGATTTACTATAGGATTTACTTTCTTTTCGCTTCTATAATTTAAAAGAACTTTAATGTCAAAATTAAACATGTTTTATTTTAGCAAGTGTATTTTTTTTACTATAAATGCCCTGCTCCTAATCAATTTCCAAAGAATATTTTCATATTTTTTTTTCATTACTTTTATTTCCATTGGTAAGAATTCAGAAGTACCTCTATATTAGTTCCAAACTAACATCACACAAAACAAAGTTCTCTCTTGTGTTATATTCCTGGTGAGAAAGTGCTTCCTTTTTTGGGCATTGTAGGCATTGGGAAACATCATCCAGACTGCTTAAGTTACATTTAAGCTGTCTCCTCGTAATTTTAGATTTTATTTTCAATTGTGTTTTGAAATTGTTTAAGTAATAGCTACTGCTCAGTATTCTAAAACTGAGTGAATTGAGTGATTTTAGCCCTGATTAATATTTTGATTTGTATCATTAAATAAATGTACAACTTAATAGGCTCTATAAAATTCAGTATAAACAATAAGTATCTACAAAATTCAACTCTCCTGGCTTATCATGAATATGCTGAATGGGAGTTTAAACAAAAATCACACCCTTTGCTATGCAGAGGCTCTCACATACATATGTTAATTAAAAAGCACACCCATTTGTCTGAATGACTAATTGCATAACTCCTATTTTGGTCAAAACAAACAAAATGCCCTCTCAAATGTGATTGGCTGGGAACTGCACTGCTTTTGCTTATAAAAGACTACAAATGCCAGCATAGTTAGATGAACTTGAGACATAAACCAAGGACAAACATTCCAAGACAATAACATTTCTGAATGGGTAGGTAAGCATACAACTTCAGTTTTTCTACATATGGATCTTCTTGAAAATACAAGCATTCAATATCATACAGAGGCTCTTTGATGATTTAGATTAGATCAGACATAAGTTTCTGTTTTAATTATATTATAGCTATATTAAACATCTGAAACTCAATGATTTTCATTGTTTTATTATTATCATCATCATCACTTAAACTTACTTCTATATTAATTCCAAGCTGACATCAGCTAAAACGAAGCTCTCTCTTGTGTTACATTTCTGTTGAGAAAGTGCTTCCTGTTTTGGGCATTGTAAGCATTGGGTAACATCCAGTAAGATTTACTATAGGATTTACTTTCTTTTCGCTTCTATAGTTTAATAGAACTTTAATGTCAAAATTAAACATGTTTTATTTTAGCAAGTGTATTTTTTTTACTATAAATGCCCTGCTCATAATCAATTTCCAAAGAATATTTTCAAATTTTTTTTTTCATTACTTTTATTACCATTGGTAAGAATTTAGAAGTACCTCTATATCAGTTCCAAACTAACATCACACAAAACAAAGTTCTCTCTTGTGTTATATTCCTGGTGAGAAAGTGCTTCCTTTTTTGGGCATTGTAGGCATTGGGAAACATCATCCAGACTGCTTAAGTTACATTTAAGCTGTCTCCTCATAATTTTAGATTTTATTTTCAATTGTGTTTTGAAATTGTTTAAGTAATAGCTACTGCTCAGTATTCTAAAACTGAGTGAATTGAGTGATTTAGCCATGATTAATATTTTGATTTGTATCATTAAATAAATGTACAACTTAATAGGCTCTATAAAATTCAGTATAAACAATAAGTATCTACAAAATTACACTCTCCTGGCTTATCATGAATATGCTGAATGGGAGTTTAAACAAAAATCACACCCTTTGCTATGCAGAAGCTCTCACATACATATGTTAATTAAAAAGCACACCCATTTGTCCGAATGACTAATTGCATAACTCCTATTTTGGTCAAAACAAACAAAATGCCCTCTCAAATGTGATTGGCTGGGAACTGCACTGCTTTTGCTTATAAAATACTACAAATGCCAGCACAGTTAGATGAACTTGAGACATAAACCAAGGACAAACATTCCAAGACAATAACATTTCTGAATGGGTAGGTAAGCATACAACTTCATTTTTTCTACATATGGATCTTCTTGAAAATACAAGCATTCAATATCATACAGAGGCTCTTTGATGATTTAGACTAGATCAGACATAAGTTTCTGTTTTAATTATATTATAGCTATATTAAACATCTGAAACTCAATGATTTTCATTGTTTTATTATTATCATCATCATTGCTTAAACTTACTTCTATATTAATTCCAAGCTGACATCACCTAAAACGAAGCTCTCTCTTGTGTTACATTTCTGTTGAGAAAGTGCTTCCTGTTTTAGGCATTGTAAGCATTGGGTAAAAAACAGTCAGATTTACTATATAACTTACAATACTTTCTTTTATTTACTAAAGTTTAATAGAACTTTTATGTCAGAATTGAACATGAGATTCATTTAGCAACTGATTTTTTAATATAAATTTCTTGCTCATAATCCATTTCAAAATGACATTTTTGTGTTTTTTTTTCATTACATTTATTATTACCATTGGTACGAATTCAGATGTACCTCTATATTAATTCCAAGCTGACATCACCTAAAACGAAGCTCTCTCTTGTGTTACATTTCTGTTGAGAAAGTGCTTCCTGTTTTGGGCATTGTAAGCATTGGGTAACATCCAGTAAGATTTACTATAGGATTTACTTTCTTTTCGCTTCTATAATTTAAAAGAACTTTAATGTCAAAATTAAACATGTTTTATTTTAGCAAGTGTATTTTTTTTACTATAAATGCCCTGCTCCTAATCAATTTCCAAAGAATATTTTCATATTTTTTTTTCATTACTTTTATGTCCATTGGTAAGAATTCAGAAGTACCTCTATATTAGTTCCAAACTAACATCACACAAAACAAAGTTCTCTCTTGTGTTATATTCCTGGTGAGAAAGTGCTTCCTTTTTTGGGCATTGTAGGCATTGGGAAACATCATCCAGACTGCTTAAGTTACATTTAAGCTGTCTCCTCATAATTTTAGATTTTATTTTCAATTGTGTTTTGAAATTGTTTAAGTAATAGCTACTGCTCAGTATTCTAAAACTGAGTGAATTGAGTGATTTTAGCCCTGATTAATATTTTGATTTGTATCATTAAATAAATGTACAACTTAATAGGCTCTATAAAATTCAGTATAAACAATAAGTATCTACAAAATTCAACTCTCCTGGCTTATCATGAATATGCTGAATGGGAGTTTAAACAAAAATCACACCCTTTGCTATGCAGAGGCTCTCACATACATATGTTAATTAAAAAGCACACCCATTTGTCTGAATGACTAATTGCATAACTCCTATTTTGGTCAAAACAAACAAAATGCCCTCTCAAATGTGATTGGCTGGGAACTGCACTGCTTTTGCTTATAAAAGACTACAAATGCCAGCATAGTTAGATGAACTTGAGACATAAACCAAGGACAAACATTCCAAGACAATAACATTTCTGAATGGGTAGGTAAGCATACAACTTCAGTTTTTCTACATATGGATCTTCTTGAAAATACAAGCATTCAATATCATACAGAGGCTCTTTGATGATTTAGATTAGATCAGACATAAGTTTCTGTTTTAATTAAATTATAGCTATATTAAACATCTGAAACTCAATGATTTTCATTGTTTTATTATTATCATCATCATCACTTAAACTTACTTCTATATTAATTCCAAGCTGACATCAGCTAAAACGAAGCTCTCTCTTGTGTTACATTTCTGTTGAGAAAGTGCTTCCTGTTTTGGGCATTGTAAGCATTGGGTAACATCCAGTAAGATTTACTATAGGATTTACTTTCTTTTCGCTTCTATAGTTTAATAGAACTTTAATGTCAAAATTAAACATGTTTTATTTTAGCAAGTGTATTTTTTTTACTATAAATGCCCTGCTCATAATCAATTTCCAAAGAATATTTTCAAATTTTTTTTTTCATTACTTTTATTACCATTGGTAAGAATTTAGAAGTACCTCTATATCAGTTCCAAACTAACATCACACAAAACAAAGTTCTCTCTTGTGTTATATTCCTGGTGAGAAAGTGCTTCCTTTTTTGGGCATTGTAGGCATTGGGAAACATCATCCAGACTGCTTAAGTTACATTTAAGCTGTCTCCTCATAATTTTAGATTTTATTTTCAATTGTGTTTTAAAATTGTTTAAGTAATAGCTACTGCTCAGTATTCTAAAACTGAGTGAATTGAGTGATTTAGCCATGATTAATATTTTGATTTGTATCATTAAATAAATGTACAACTTAATAGGCTCTATAAAATTCAGTATAAACAATAAGTATCTACAAAATTACACTCTCCTGGCTTATCATGAATATGCTGAATGGGAGTTTAAACAAAAATCACACCCTTTGCTATGCAGAAGCTCTCACATACATATGTTAATTAAAAAGCACACCCATTTGTCCGAATGACTAATTGCATAACTCCTATTTTGGTCAAAACAAACAAAATGCCCTCTCAAATGTGATTGGCTGGGAACTGCACTGCTTTTGCTTATAAAAGACTACAAATGCCAGCACAGTTAGATGAACTTGAGACATAAACCAAGGACAAACATTCCAAGACAATAACATTTCTGAATGGGTAGGTAAGCATACAACTTCATTTTTTCTACATATGGATCTTCTTGAAAATACAAGCATTCAATATCATACAGAGGCTCTTTGATGATTTAGACTAGATCAGACATAAGTCAAACAGTCAGATTTACTATATAACTTACAATACTTTCTTTTATTTACTAAAGTTTAATAGAACTTTTATGTCAGAATTGAACATGAGATTCATTTAGCAACTGATTTTTTAATATAAATTTCTTGCTCATAATCCATTTCAAAATGACATTTTTGTGTTTTTTTTTCATTACATTTATTATTACCATTGGTACGAATTCAGATGTACCTCTATATTAATTCCAAGCTGACATCACCTAAAACGAAGCTCTCTCTTGTGTTACATTTCTGTTGAGAAAGTGCTTCCTGTTTTGGGCATTGTAAGCATTGGGTAACATCCAGTAAGATTTACTATAGGATTTACTTTCTTTTCGCTTCTATAATTTAAAAGAACTTTAATGTCAAAATTAAACATGTTTTATTTTAGCAAGTGTATTTTTTTTACTATAAATGCCCTGCTCCTAATCAATTTCCAAAGAATATTTTCATATTTTTTTTTCATTACTTTTATTTCCATTGGTAAGAATTCAGAAGTACCTCTATATTAGTTCCAAACTAACATCACACAAAACAAAGTTCTCTCTTGTGTTATATTCCTGGTGAGAAAGTGCTTCCTTTTTTGGGCATTGTAGGCATTGGGAAACATCATCCAGACTGCTTAAGTTACATTTAAGCTGTCTCCTCGTAATTTTAGATTTTATTTTCAATTGTGTTTTGAAATTGTTTAAGTAATAGCTACTGCTCAGTATTCTAAAACTGAGTGAATTGAGTGATTTTAGCCCTGATTAATATTTTGATTTGTATCATTAAATAAATGTACAACTTAATAGGCTCTATAAAATTCAGTATAAACAATAAGTATCTACAAAATTCAACTCTCCTGGCTTATCATGAATATGCTGAATGGGAGTTTAAACAAAAATCACACCCTTTGCTATGCAGAGGCTCTCACATACATATGTTAATTAAAAAGCACACCCATTTGTCTGAATGACTAATTGCATAACTCCTATTTTGGTCAAAACAAACAAAATGCCCTCTCAAATGTGATTGGCTGGGAACTGCACTGCTTTTGCTTATAAAAGACTACAAATGCCAGCATAGTTAGATGAACTTGAGACATAAACCAAGGACAAACATTCCAAGACAATAACATTTCTGAATGGGTAGGTAAGCATACAACTTCAGTTTTTCTACATATGGATCTTCTTGAAAATACAAGCATTCAATATCATACAGAGGCTCTTTGATGATTTAGATTAGATCAGACATAAGTTTCTGTTTTAATTATATTATAGCTATATTAAACATCTGAAACTCAATGATTTTCATTGTTTTATTATTATCATCATCATCACTTAAACTTACTTCTATATTAATTCCAAGCTGACATCAGCTAAAACGAAGCTCTCTCTTGTGTTACATTTCTGTTGAGAAAGTGCTTCCTGTTTTGGGCATTGTAAGCATTGGGTAACATCCAGTAAGATTTACTATAGGATTTACTTTCTTTTCGCTTCTATAGTTTAATAGAACTTTAATGTCAAAATTAAACATGTTTTATTTTAGCAAGTGTATTTTTTTTACTATAAATGCCCTGCTCATAATCAATTTCCAAAGAATATTTTCAAATTTTTTTTTTCATTACTTTTATTACCATTGGTAAGAATTTAGAAGTACCTCTATATCAGTTCCAAACTAACATCACACAAAACAAAGTTCTCTCTTGTGTTATATTCCTGGTGAGAAAGTGCTTCCTTTTTTGGGCATTGTAGGCATTGGGAAACATCATCCAGACTGCTTAAGTTACATTTAAGCTGTCTCCTCATAATTTTAGATTTTATTTTCAATTGTGTTTTGAAATTGTTTAAGTAATAGCTACTGCTCAGTATTCTAAAACTGAGTGAATTGAGTGATTTAGCCATGATTAATATTTTGATTTGTATCATTAAATAAATGTACAACTTAATAGGCTCTATAAAATTCAGTATAAACAATAAGTATCTACAAAATTACACTCTCCTGGCTTATCATGAATATGCTGAATGGGAGTTTAAACAAAAATCACACCCTTTGCTATGCAGAAGCTCTCACATACATATGTTAATTAAAAAGCACACCCATTTGTCCGAATGACTAATTGCATAACTCCTATTTTGGTCAAAACAAACAAAATGCCCTCTCAAATGTGATTGGCTGGGAACTGCACTGCTTTTGCTTATAAAATACTACAAATGCCAGCACAGTTAGATGAACTTGAGACATAAACCAAGGACAAACATTCCAAGACAATAACATTTCTGAATGGGTAGGTAAGCATACAACTTCATTTTTTCTACATATGGATCTTCTTGAAAATACAAGCATTCAATATCATACAGAGGCTCTTTGATGATTTAGACTAGATCAGACATAAGTTTCTGTTTTAATTATATTATAGCTATATTAAACATCTGAAACTCAATGATTTTCATTGTTTTATTATTATCATCATCATTGCTTAAACTTACTTCTATATTAATTCCAAGCTGACATCACCTAAAACGAAGCTCTCTCTTGTGTTACATTTCTGTTGAGAAAGTGCTTCCTGTTTTAGGCATTGTAAGCATTGGGTAAAAAACAGTCAGATTTACTATATAACTTACAATACTTTCTTTTATTTACTAAAGTTTAATAGAACTTTTATGTCAGAATTGAACATGAGATTCATTTAGCAACTGATTTTTTAATATAAATTTCTTGCTCATAATCCATTTCAAAATGACATTTTTGTGTTTTTTTTTCATTACATTTATTATTACCATTGGTACGAATTCAGATGTACCTCTATATTAATTCCAAGCTGACATCACCTAAAACGAAGCTCTCTCTTGTGTTACATTTCTGTTGAGAAAGTGCTTCCTGTTTTGGGCATTGTAAGCATTGGGTAACATCCAGTAAGATTTACTATAGGATTTACTTTCTTTTCGCTTCTATAATTTAAAAGAACTTTAATGTCAAAATTAAACATGTTTTATTTTAGCAAGTGTATTTTTTTTACTATAAATGCCCTGCTCCTAATCAATTTCCAAAGAATATTTTCATATTTTTTTTTCATTACTTTTATGTCCATTGGTAAGAATTCAGAAGTACCTCTATATTAGTTCCAAACTAACATCACACAAAACAAAGTTCTCTCTTGTGTTATATTCCTGGTGAGAAAGTGCTTCCTTTTTTGGGCATTGTAGGCATTGGGAAACATCATCCAGACTGCTTAAGTTACATTTAAGCTGTCTCCTCATAATTTTAGATTTTATTTTCAATTGTGTTTTGAAATTGTTTAAGTAATAGCTACTGCTCAGTATTCTAAAACTGAGTGAATTGAGTGATTTTAGCCCTGATTAATATTTTGATTTGTATCATTAAATAAATGTACAACTTAATAGGCTCTATAAAATTCAGTATAAACAATAAGTATCTACAAAATTCAACTCTCCTGGCTTATCATGAATATGCTGAATGGGAGTTTAAACAAAAATCACACCCTTTGCTATGCAGAGGCTCTCACATACATATGTTAATTAAAAAGCACACCCATTTGTCTGAATGACTAATTGCATAACTCCTATTTTGGTCAAAACAAACAAAATGCCCTCTCAAATGTGATTGGCTGGGAACTGCACTGCTTTTGCTTATAAAAGACTACAAATGCCAGCATAGTTAGATGAACTTGAGACATAAACCAAGGACAAACATTCCAAGACAATAACATTTCTGAATGGGTAGGTAAGCATACAACTTCAGTTTTTCTACATATGGATCTTCTTGAAAATACAAGCATTCAATATCATACAGAGGCTCTTTGATGATTTAGATTAGATCAGACATAAGTTTCTGTTTTAATTATATTATAGCTATATTAAACATCTGAAACTCAATGATTTTCATTGTTTTATTATTATCATCATCATCACTTAAACTTACTTCTATATTAATTCCAAGCTGACATCAGCTAAAACGAAGCTCTCTCTTGTGTTACATTTCTGTTGAGAAAGTGCTTCCTGTTTTGGGCATTGTAAGCATTGGGTAACATCCAGTAAGATTTACTATAGGATTTACTTTCTTTTCGCTTCTATAGTTTAATAGAACTTTAATGTCAAAATTAAACATGTTTTATTTTAGCAAGTGTATTTTTTTTACTATAAATGCCCTGCTCATAATCAATTTCCAAAGAATATTTTCAAATTTTTTTTTTCATTACTTTTATTACCATTGGTAAGAATTTAGAAGTACCTCTATATCAGTTCCAAACTAACATCACACAAAACAAAGTTCTCTCTTGTGTTATATTCCTGGTGAGAAAGTGCTTCCTTTTTTGGGCATTGTAGGCATTGGGAAACATCATCCAGACTGCTTAAGTTACATTTAAGCTGTCTCCTCATAATTTTAGATTTTATTTTCAATTGTGTTTTGAAATTGTTTAAGTAATAGCTACTGCTCAGTATTCTAAAACTGAGTGAATTGAGTGATTTAGCCATGATTAATATTTTGATTTGTATCATTAAATAAATGTACAACTTAATAGGCTCTATAAAATTCAGTATAAACAATAAGTATCTACAAAATTACACTCTCCTGGCTTATCATGAATATGCTGAATGGGAGTTTAAACAAAAATCACACCCTTTGCTATGCAGAAGCTCTCACATACATATGTTAATTAAAAAGCACACCCATTTGTCCGAATGACTAATTGCATAACTCCTATTTTGGTCAAAACAAACAAAATGCCCTCTCAAATGTGATTGGCTGGGAACTGCACTGCTTTTGCTTATAAAATACTACAAATGCCAGCACAGTTAGATGAACTTGAGACATAAACCAAGGACAAACATTCCAAGACAATAACATTTCTGAATGGGTAGGTAAGCATACAACTTCATTTTTTCTACATATGGATCTTCTTGAAAATACAAGCATTCAATATCATACAGAGGCTCTTTGATGATTTAGACTAGATCAGACATAAGTTTCTGTTTTAATTATATTATAGCTATATTAAACATCTGAAACTCAATGATTTTCATTGTTTTATTATTATCATCATCATTGCTTAAACTTACTTCTATATTAATTCCAAGCTGACATCACCTAAAACGAAGCTCTCTCTTGTGTTACATTTCTGTTGAGAAAGTGCTTCCTGTTTTAGGCATTGTAAGCATTGGGTAAAAAACAGTCAGATTTACTATATAACTTACAATACTTTCTTTTATTTACTAAAGTTTAATAGAACTTTTATGTCAGAATTGAACATGAGATTCATTTAGCAACTGATTTTTTAATATAAATTTCTTGCTCATAATCCATTTCAAAATGACATTTTTGTGTTTTTTTTTCATTACATTTATTATTACCATTGGTACGAATTCAGATGTACCTCTATATTAATTCCAAGCTGACATCACCTAAAACGAAGCTCTCTCTTGTGTTACATTTCTGTTGAGAAAGTGCTTCCTGTTTTGGGCATTGTAAGCATTGGGTAACATCCAGTAAGATTTACTATAGGATTTACTTTCTTTTCGCTTCTATAATTTAAAAGAACTTTAATGTCAAAATTAAACATGTTTTATTTTAGCAAGTGTATTTTTTTTACTATAAATGCCCTGCTCCTAATCAATTTCCAAAGAATATTTTCATATTTTTTTTTCATTACTTTTATGTCCATTGGTAAGAATTCAGAAGTACCTCTATATTAGTTCCAAACTAACATCACACAAAACAAAGTTCTCTCTTGTGTTATATTCCTGGTGAGAAAGTGCTTCCTTTTTTGGGCATTGTAGGCATTGGGAAACATCATCCAGACTGCTTAAGTTACATTTAAGCTGTCTCCTCATAATTTTAGATTTTATTTTCAATTGTGTTTTGAAATTGTTTAAGTAATAGCTACTGCTCAGTATTCTAAAACTGAGTGAATTGAGTGATTTTAGCCCTGATTAATATTTTGATTTGTATCATTAAATAAATGTACAACTTAATAGGCTCTATAAAATTCAGTATAAACAATAAGTATCTACAAAATTCAACTCTCCTGGCTTATCATGAATATGCTGAATGGGAGTTTAAACAAAAATCACACCCTTTGCTATGCAGAGGCTCTCACATACATATGTTAATTAAAAAGCACACCCATTTGTCTGAATGACTAATTGCATAACTCCTATTTTGGTCAAAACAAACAAAATGCCCTCTCAAATGTGATTGGCTGGGAACTGCACTGCTTTTGCTTATAAAAGACTACAAATGCCAGCATAGTTAGATGAACTTGAGACATAAACCAAGGACAAACATTCCAAGACAATAACATTTCTGAATGGGTAGGTAAGCATACAACTTCAGTTTTTCTACATATGGATCTTCTTGAAAATACAAGCATTCAATATCATACAGAGGCTCTTTGATGATTTAGATTAGATCAGACATAAGTTTCTGTTTTAATTATATTATAGCTATATTAAACATCTGAAACTCAATGATTTTCATTGTTTTATTATTATCATCATCATCACTTAAACTTACTTCTATATTAATTCCAAGCTGACATCAGCTAAAACGAAGCTCTCTCTTGTGTTACATTTCTGTTGAGAAAGTGCTTCCTGTTTTGGGCATTGTAAGCATTGGGTAACATCCAGTAAGATTTACTATAGGATTTACTTTCTTTTCGCTTCTATAGTTTATTAGAACTTTAATGTCAAAATTAAACATGTTTTATTTTAGCAAGTGTATTTTTTTTACTATAAATGCCCTGCTCATAATCAATTTCCAAAGAATATTTTCAAATTTTTTTTTTCATTACTTTTATTACCATTGGTAAGAATTTAGAAGTACCTCTATATCAGTTCCAAACTAACATCACACAAAACAAAGTTCTCTCTTGTGTTATATTCCTGGTGAGAAAGTGCTTCCTTTTTTGGGCATTGTAGGCATTGGGAAACATCATCCAGACTGCTTAAGTTACATTTAAGCTGTCTCCTCATAATTTTAGATTTTATTTTCAATTGTGTTTTGAAATTGTTTAAGTAATAGCTACTGCTCAGTATTCTAAAACTGAGTGAATTGAGTGATTTAGCCATGATTAATATTTTGATTTGTATCATTAAATAAATGTACAACTTAATAGGCTCTATAAAATTCAGTATAAACAATAAGTATCTACAAAATTACACTCTCCTGGCTTATCATGAATATGCTGAATGGGAGTTTAAACAAAAATCACACCCTTTGCTATGCAGAAGCTCTCACATACATATGTTAATTAAAAAGCACACCCATTTGTCCGAATGACTAATTGCATAACTCCTATTTTGGTCAAAACAAACAAAATGCCCTCTCAAATGTGATTGGCTGGGAACTGCACTGCTTTTGCTTATAAAATACTACAAATGCCAGCACAGTTAGATGAACTTGAGACATAAACCAAGGACAAACATTCCAAGACAATAACATTTCTGAATGGGTAGGTAAGCATACAACTTCATTTTTTCTACATATGGATCTTCTTGAAAATACAAGCATTCAATATCATACAGAGGCTCTTTGATGATTTAGACTAGATCAGACATAAGTTTCTGTTTTAATTATATTATAGCTATATTAAACATCTGAAACTCAATGATTTTCATTGTTTTATTATTATCATCATCATTGCTTAAACTTACTTCTATATTAATTCCAAGCTGACATCACCTAAAACGAAGCTCTCTCTTGTGTTACATTTCTGTTGAGAAAGTGCTTCCTGTTTTAGGCATTGTAAGCATTGGGTAAAAAACAGTCAGATTTACTATATAACTTACAATACTTTCTTTTATTTACTAAAGTTTAATAGAACTTTTATGTCAGAATTGAACATGAGATTCATTTAGCAACTGATTTTTTAATATAAATTTCTTGCTCATAATCCATTTCAAAATGACATTTTTGTGTTTTTTTTTCATTACATTTATTATTACCATTGGTACGAATTCAGATGTACCTCTATATTAATTCCAAGCTGACATCACCTAAAACGAAGCTCTCTCTTGTGTTACATTTCTGTTGAGAAAGTGCTTCCTGTTTTGGGCATTGTAAGCATTGGGTAACATCCAGTAAGATTTACTATAGGATTTACTTTCTTTTCGCTTCTATAATTTAAAAGAACTTTAATGTCAAAATTAAACATGTTTTATTTTAGCAAGTGTATTTTTTTTACTATAAATGCCCTGCTCCTAATCAATTTCCAAAGAATATTTTCATATTTTTTTTTCATTACTTTTATGTCCATTGGTAAGAATTCAGAAGTACCTCTATATTAGTTCCAAACTAACATCACACAAAACAAAGTTCTCTCTTGTGTTATATTCCTGGTGAGAAAGTGCTTCCTTTTTTGGGCATTGTAGGCATTGGGAAACATCATCCAGACTGCTTAAGTTACATTTAAGCTGTCTCCTCATAATTTTAGATTTTATTTTCAATTGTGTTTTGAAATTGTTTAAGTAATAGCTACTGCTCAGTATTCTAAAACTGAGTGAATTGAGTGATTTTAGCCCTGATTAATATTTTGATTTGTATCATTAAATAAATGTACAACTTAATAGGCTCTATAAAATTCAGTATAAACAATAAGTATCTACAAAATTCAACTCTCCTGGCTTATCATGAATATGCTGAATGGGAGTTTAAACAAAAATCACACCCTTTGCTATGCAGAGGCTCTCACATACATATGTTAATTAAAAAGCACACCCATTTGTCTGAATGACTAATTGCATAACTCCTATTTTGGTCAAAACAAACAAAATGCCCTCTCAAATGTGATTGGCTGGGAACTGCACTGCTTTTGCTTATAAAAGACTACAAATGCCAGCATAGTTAGATGAACTTGAGACATAAACCAAGGACAAACATTCCAAGACAATAACATTTCTGAATGGGTAGGTAAGCATACAACTTCAGTTTTTCTACATATGGATCTTCTTGAAAATACAAGCATTCAATATCATACAGAGGCTCTTTGATGATTTAGATTAGATCAGACATAAGTTTCTGTTTTAATTATATTATAGCTATATTAAACATCTGAAACTCAATGATTTTCATTGTTTTATTATTATTATCATCATCATCACTTAAACTTACTTCTATATTAATTCCAAGCTGACATCAGCTAAAACGAAGCTCTCTCTTGTGTTACATTTCTGTTGAGAAAGTGCTTCCTGTTTTGGGCATTGTAAGCATTGGGTAACATCCAGTAAGATTTACTATAGGATTTACTTTCTTTTCGCTTCTATAGTTTAATAGAACTTTAATGTCAAAATTAAACATGTTTTATTTTAGCAAGTGTATTTTTTTTACTATAAATGCCCTGCTCATAATCAATTTCCAAAGAATATTTTCAAATTTTTTTTTTCATTACTTTTATTACCATTGGTAAGAATTTAGAAGTACCTCTATATCAGTTCCAAACTAACATCACACAAAACAAAGTTCTCTCTTGTGTTATATTCCTGGTGAGAAAGTGCTTCCTTTTTTGGGCATTGTAGGCATTGGGAAACATCATCCAGACTGCTTAAGTTACATTTAAGCTGTCTCCTCATAATTTTAGATTTTATTTTCAATTGTGTTTTGAAATTGTTTAAGTAATAGCTACTGCTCAGTATTCTAAAACTGAGTGAATTGAGTGATTTAGCCATGATTAATATTTTGATTTGTATCATTAAATAAATGTACAACTTAATAGGCTCTATAAAATTCAGTATAAACAATAAGTATCTACAAAATTACACTCTCCTGGCTTATCATGAATATGCTGAATGGGAGTTTAAACAAAAATCACACCCTTTGCTATGCAGAAGCTCTCACATACATATGTTAATTAAAAAGCACACCCATTTGTCCGAATGACTAATTGCATAACTCCTATTTTGGTCAAAACAAACAAAATGCCCTCTCAAATGTGATTGGCTGGGAACTGCACTGCTTTTGCTTATAAAAGACTACAAATGCCAGCACAGTTAGATGAACTTGAGACATAAACCAAGGACAAACATTCCAAGACAATAACATTTCTGAATGGGTAGGTAAGCATACAACTTCATTTTTTCTACATATGGATCTTCTTGAAAATACAAGCATTCAATATCATACAGAGGCTCTTTGATGATTTAGACTAGATCAGACATAAGTTTCTGTTTTAATTATATTATAGCTATATTAAACATCTGAAACTCAATGATTTTCATTGTTTTATTATTATCATCATCATTGCTTAAACTTACTTCTATATTAATTCCAAGCTGACATCACCTAAAACGAAGCTCTCTCTTGTGTTACATTTCTGTTGAGAAAGTGCTTCCTGTTTTAGGCATTGTAAGCATTGGGTAAAAAACAGTCAGATTTACTATATAACTTACAATACTTTCTTTTATTTACTAAAGTTTAATAGAACTTTAATGTCAGAATTGAACATGAGATTCATTTAGCAAGTGATTTTTTAATATAAATTTCTTGCTCATAATCCATTTCAAAATGACATTTTTTTTGTTTTCATTACATTTATTATTACCATTGGTACGAATTCAGATGTACCTCTATATTAATTCCAAGCTGACATCACCTAAAACGAAGCTCTCTCTTGTGTTACATTTCTGTTGAGAAAGTGCTTCCTGTTTTGGGCATTGTAAGCATTGGGTAACATCTAGTAAGATTTACTATAGGATTTACTTTCTTTTCGCTTCTATAGTTTAATAGAACTTTAATGTCAAAATTAAACATGTTTTATTTTAGCAAGTGTATTTTTTACTATAAATGCCCTGCTCATAATCAATTTTCAAAGAATATTTTTATTTTTTTTTTCATTAGTTTTATTTCCATTGGTAAGAATTCAGAAGTACCTCTATATTAATTCCAAGCTGACATCACCTAAAACGAAGCTCTCTCTTGTGTTACATTTCTGTTGAGAAAGTGCTTCCTGTTTTAGGCATTGTAAGCATTGGGTAACATCCAGTAAGATTTACTATAGGATTTACTTTCTTTTCGCTTCTATAGTTTAATAGAACTTTAATGTCAAAATTAAACATGTTTTATTTTAGCAAGTGTATTTTTTTTACTATAAATGCCCTGTTCATAATCAATTTCCAAATAATATTTTCATATTTTTTTTTTCATTACTTTTATTTCCATTGGTAAGAATTTAGAAGTACCTCTATATCAGTTCCAAACTAACATCACACAAAACAAAGTTCTCTCAAAGTTCCTGGTGAGAAAGTGCTTCCTTTTTTGGGCATTGTAGGCATTGGGAAACATCATCCAGACTGCTTATATTACATTTAAGCTGTCTCCTCATAATTTTAGATTTTATTTTCAATTGTGTTTTGAAATTGTTTAAGTAATAGCTACTGCTCAGTATTCTAAAACTGAGTGAATTGAGTGATTTTAGCCCTGATTAATATTTTGATTTGTATCATTAAATAAATGTACAACTTAATAGGCTCTATAAAATTCAGTATAAACAATAAGTATCTACAAAATTCAACTCTCCTGGCTTATCATGAATATGCTGAATAGGAGTTTAAACAAAAATCACACCTTTGCTATGCAGAGGCTCTCACATACATATGTTAATTAAAAAGCACACCCATTTGTCCGAATGACTAATTGCATAACTCCTATTTTGGTCAAAACAAACAAAATGCCCTCTCAAATGTGATTGGCTGGGAACTGCACTGCTTTTGCTTATAAAAGACTACAAATGCCAGCACAGTTAGATGAACTTGAGACATAAACCAAGGACAAACATTCCAAGACAATAACATTTCTGAATGGGTAGGTAAGCATACAACTTCATTTTTTCTACATATGGATCTTCTTGAAAATACAAGCATTCAATATCATACAGAGGCTCTTTGATGATTTAGACTAGATCAGACATAAGTTTCTGTTTTAATTATATTATAGCTATATTAAACATCTGAAACTCAATGATTTTCATTGTTTTATTATTATCATCATCATTGCTTAAACTTACTTCTATATTAATTCCAAGCTGACATCACCTAAAACGAAGCTCTCTCTTGTGTTACATTTCTGTTGAGAAAGTGCTTCCTGTTTTGGGCATTGTAAGCATTGGGTAACATCTACTAAGATTTACTATAGGATTTCTTTTCTTTTCGCTTTTATAGTTTCATAGAACTTTAATGTCAAAATTAAACATGTTTTATTTTAGCAAGTGTATTTTTTACTATAAATGCCCTGCTCATAATCAATTTCCAAAGAATATTTTCATTTTTTTTTCCATTTTTTTTATTACCATTGGTAAGAATTCAGAAGTACCTCTATATTAATTCCAAGCTGACATCACCTAAAACGAAGCTCTCTCTAGTGTTACATTTCTGTTGAGAAAGTGCTTCCTGTTTTAGGCATTGTAAGCATTGGGTAAAAAACAGTCAGATTTACTATATAACTTACAATACTTTCTTTTATTTACTAAAGTTTAATAGAACTTTTATGTCAGAATTGAACATGAGATTCATTTAGCAACTGATTTTTTAATATAAATTTCTTGCTCATAATCCATTTCAAAATGACATTTTTGTGTTTTTTTTTCATTACATTTATTATTACCATTGGTACGAATTCAGATGTACCTCTATATTAATTCCAAGCTGACATCACCTAAAACGAAGCTCTCTCTTGTGTTACATTTCTGTTGAGAAAGTGCTTCCTGTTTTGGGCATTGTAAGCATTGGGTAACATCCAGTAAGATTTACTATAGGATTTACTTTCTTTTCGCTTCTATAGTTTAATAGAACTTTAATGTCAAAATTAAACATGTTTTATTTTAGCAAGTGTATTTTTTTTACTATAAATGCCCTGTTCATAATCAATTTCCAAATAATATTTTCATATTTTTTTTTCATTACTTTTATTTCCATTGGTAAGAATTTAGAAGTACCTCTATATCAGTTCCAAACTAACATCACACAAAACAAAGTTCTCTCTTGTGTTATATTCCTGGTGAGAAAGTGCTTCCTTTTTTGGGCATTGTAGGCATTGGGAAACATCATCCAGACTGCTTAAATTACATTTAAGCTGTCTCCTCATAATTTTAGATTTTATTTTCAATTGTGTTTTGAAATTGTTTAAGTAATAGCTACTGCTCAGTATTCTAAAACTGAGTGAATTGAGTGATTTTAGCCCTGATTAATATTTTGATTTGTATCATTAAATAAATGTACAACTTAATAGGCTCTATAAAATTCAGTATAAACAATAAGTATCTACAAAATTCAACTCTCCTGGCTTATCATGAATATGCTGAATGGGAGTTTAAACAAAAATCACACCCTTTGCTATGCAGAGGCTCTCACATACATATGTTAATTAAAAAGCACACCCATTTGTCTGAATGACTAATTGCATAACTCCTATTTTGGTCAAAACAAACAAAATGCCCTCTCAAATGTGATTGGCTGGGAACTGCACTGCTTTTGCTTATAAAAGACTACAAATGCCAGCACAGTTAGATGAACTTGAGACATAAACCAAGGACAAACATTCCAAGACAATAACATTTCTGAATGGGTAGGTAAGCATACAACTTCAGTTTTTCTACATATGGATCTTCTTGAAAATACAAGCATTCAATATCATACAGAGGCTCTTTGATGATTTAGACTAGATCAGACATAAGTTTCTGTTTTAATTATATTATAGCTATATTAAACATCTGAAACTCAATGATTTTCATTGTTTTATTATTATCATCATCATCATTGCTTAAACTTACTTCTATATTAATTCCAAGCTGACATCACCTAAAACGAAGCTCCCTCTTGTGTTACATTTCTGTTGAGAAAGTGCTTCCTGTTTTGGGCATTGTAAGCATTGGGTAACATCTACTAAGATTTACTATAGGATTTACTTTCTTTTCGCTTTTATAGTTTAATAGAACTTTAATGTCAAAATTAAACATGTTTTATTTTAGCAAGTGTATTTTTTACTATAAATGCCCTGCTCATAATCAATTTCCAAAGAATATTTTCATTTTTTTTTCTCATTAGTTTTATTTCCATTAGTAAGAATTCAGAAGTACCTCTATATTAATTCCAAGCTGACATCACCTAAAACGAAGCTCTCTCTTGTGTTACATTTCTGTTGAGAAAGTGCTTCCTGTTTTAGGCATTGTAAGCATTGGGTAAAAAACAGTCAGATTTACTATATAACTTACAATACTTTCTTTTATTTACTAAAGTTTAATAGAACTTTTATGTCAGAATTGAACATGAGATTCATTTAGCAACTGATTTTTTAATATAAATTTCTTGCTCATAATCCATTTCAAAATGACATTTTTGTGTTTTTTTTTCATTACATTTATTATTACCATTGGTACGAATTCAGATGTACCTCTATATTAATTCCAAGCTGACATCACCTAAAACGAAGCTCTCTCTTGTGTTACATTTCTGTTGAGAAAGTGCTTCCTGTTTTAGGCATTGTAAGCATTGGGTAACATCCAGTAAGATTTACTATAGGATTTACTTTCTTTTCGCTTCTATAGTTTAATAGAACTTTAATGTCAAAATTAAACATGTTTTATTTTAGCAAGTGTATTTTTTACTATAAATGCCCTGCTCATAATCAATTTCCAAAGAATATTTTCATTTTTTTTTCCATTAGTTTTATTACCATTGGTAAGAATTCAGAAGTACCTCTATATTAATTCCAAGCTGACATCACCTAAAACGAAGCTCTCTCTTGTGTTACATTTCTGTTGAGAGAGTGCTTCCTGTTTTAGGCATTGTAAGCATTGGGTAACATCCAGTAAGATTTACTATAGGATTTACTTTCTTTTCGCTTTTATAGTTTAATAGAACTTTAATGTCAAAATTAAACATGTTTTATTTTAGCAAGTGTATTTTTTTTACTATAAATGCCCTGTTCATAATCAATTTCCAAATAATATTTTCATTTTTTTTTTTCATTACTTTTATTTCCATTGGTAAGAATTTAGAAGTACCTCTATATCAGTTCCAAACTAACATCACACAAAACAAAGTTTTCTCTTGTGTTATATTCCTGGTGAGAAAGTGCTTCCTTTTTTGGGCATTGTAGGCATTGGGAAACATCATCCAGACTGCTTAAATTACATTTAAGCTGTCTCCTCATAATTTTAGATTTTATTTTCAATTGTGTTTTGAAATTGTTTAAGTAATAGCTACTGCTCAGTATTCTAAAACTGAGTGAATTGAGTGATTTTAGCCATGATTAATATTTTGATTTGTATCATTAAATAAATGTACAACTTAATAGGCTCTATAAAATTCAGTATAAACAATAAGTATCTACAAAATTCAACTCTCCTGGCTTATCATGAATATGCTGAATGGGAGTTTAAACAAAAATCACACCCTTTGCTATGCAGAGGCTCTCACATACATATGTTAATTAAAAAGCACACCCATTTGTCTGAATGACTAATTGCATAACTCCTATTTTGGTCAAAACAAACAAAATGCCCTCTCAAATGTGATTGGCTGGGAACTGCACTACTTTTGCTTATAAAAGACTACAAATGCCAGCACAGTTAGATGAACTTGAGACATAAACCAAGGACAAACATTCCAAGACAATAACATTTCTGAATGGGTAGGTAAGCATACAACTTCATTTTTTCTACATATGGATCTTCTTGAAAATACAAGCATTCAATATCATACAGAGGCTCTTTGATGATTTAGACTAGATCAGACATAAGTTTCTAGTTTAATTATATTATAGCTATATTAAACATCTGAAACTCAATGATTTTCATTGTTTTATTATTATCATCATCATTGCTTAAACTTACTTCTATATTAATTCCAAGCTGACATCACCTAAAACGAAGCTCTCTCTTGTGTTACATTTCTGTTGAGAAAGTGCTTCCTGTTTTGGGCATTGTAAGCATTGGGTAACATCTACTAAGATTTACTATAGGATTTACTTTCTTTTCGCTTTTATAGTTTCATAGAACTTTAATGTCAAAATTAAACAGGTTTTATTTTAGCAAGTGTATTTTTTACTATAAATGCCCTGCTCATAATCAATTTCCAAAGAATATTTTTCATTTTTTTTTCATTAGTTTTATTACCATTGGTAAGAATTCAGAAGTACCTCTATATTAATTCCAAGCTGACATCACCTAAAACGAAGCTCTCTCTTGTGTTACATTTCTGTTGAGAAAGTGCTTCCTGTTTTAGGCATTGTAAGCATTGGGTAAAAAACAGTCAGATTTACTATATAACTTACAATACTTTCTTTTATTTACTAAAGTTTAATAGAACTTTAATGTCAGAATTGAACATGAGATTCATTTAGCAAGTGATTTTTTTATATAAATTTCTTGCTCATAATCCATTTCAAAATGACATTTTTTTTTTTCATTACATTTATTATTACCATTGGTACGAATTCAGATGTACCTCTATATTAATTCCAAGCTGACATCACCTAAAACGAAGCTCTCTCTTGTGTTACATTTCTGTTGAGAAAGTGCTTCCTGTTTTGGGCATTGTAAGCATTGGGTAACATCTAGTAAGATTTACTATAGGATTTACTTTCTTTTCGCTTCTATAGTTTAATAGAACTTTAATGTCAAAATTAAACATGTTTTATTTTAGCAAGTGTATTTTTTACTATAAATGCCCTGCTCATAATCAATTTCCAAAGAATATTTTTCATTTTTTTTTCATTAGTTTTATTACCATTGGTAAGAATTCAGAAGTACCTCTATATTAATTCCAAGCTGACATCACCTAAAACGAAGCTCTCTCTTGTGTTACATTTCTGTTGAGAAAGTGCTTCCTGTTTTAGGCATTGTAAGCATTGGGTAAAAAACAGTCAGATTTACTATATAACTTACAATACTTTCTTTTATTTACTAAAGTTTAATAGAACTTTAATGTCAGAATTGAACATGAGATTCATTTAGCAAGTGATTTTTTTATATAAATTTCTTGCTCATAATCCATTTCAAAATGACATTTTTTTTTTTCATTACATTTATTATTACCATTGGTACGAATTCAGATGTACCTCTATATTAATTCCAAGCTGACATCACCTAAAACGAAGCTCTCTCTTGTGTTACATTTCTGTTGAGAAAGTGCTTCCTGTTTTGGGCATTGTAAGCATTGGGTAACATCTAGTAAGATTTACTATAGGATTTACTTTCTTTTCGCTTCTATAGTTTAATAGAACTTTAATGTCAAAATTAAACATGTTTTATTTTAGCAAGTGTATTTTTTACTATAAATGCCCTGCTCATAATCAATTTCCAAAGAATATTTTCAATTTTTTTTTCATTAGTTTTATTTCCATTGGTAAGAATTCAGAAGTACCTCTATATTAATTCCAAGCTGACATCACCTAAAACGAAGCTCTCTCTTGTGTTACATTTCTGTTGAGAAAGTGCTTCCTGTTTTAGGCATTGTAAGCATTGGGTAACATCCAGTAAGATTTACTATAGGATTTACTTTCTTTTCGCTTCTATAGTTTAATAGAACTTTAATGTCAAAATTAAACATGTTTTATTTTAGCAAGTGTATTTTTTTTACTATAAATGCCCTGTTCATAATCAATTTCCAAATAATATTTTCATATTTTTTTTTTCATTACTTTTATTTCCATTGGTAAGAATTTAGAAGTACCTCTATATCAGTTCCAAACTAACATCACACAAAACAAAGTTCTCTCAAAGTTCCTGGTGAGAAAGTGCTTCCTTTTTTGGGCATTGTAGGCATTGGGAAACATCATCCAGACTGCTTATATTACATTTAAGCCGTCTCCTCATAATTTTAGATTTTATTTTCAATTGTGTTTTGAAATTGTTTAAGTAATAGCTACTGCTCAGTATTCTAAAACTGAGTGAATTGAGTGATTTTAGCCATGATTAATATTTTGATTTGTATCATTAAATAAATGTACAACTTAATAGGCTCTATAAAATTCAGTATAAACAATAAGTATCTACAAAATTCAACTCTCCTGGCTTATCATGAATATGCTGAATGGGAGTTTAAACAAAAATCACACCTTTGCTATGCAGAGGCTCTCACATACATATGTTAATTAAAAAGCACACCCATTTGTCCGAATGACTAATTGCATAACTCCTATTTTGGTCAAAACAAACAAAATGCCCTCTCAAATGTGATTGGCTGGGAACTGCACTGCTTTTGCTTATAAAAGACTACAAATGCCAGCACAGTTAGATGAACTTGAGACATAAACCAAGGACAAACATTCCAAGACAATAACATTTCTGAATGGGTAGGTAAGCATACAACTTCATTTTTTCTACATATGGATCTTCTTGAAAATACAAGCATTCAATATCATACAGAGGCTCTTTGATGATTTAGACTAGATCAGACATAAGTTTCTGTTTTAATTATATTATAGCTATATTAAACATCTGAAACTCAATGGTTTTCATTGTTTTATTATTATCATCATCATCATTGCTTAAACTTACTTCTATATCAATTCCAAGCTGACATCACCTAAAACGAAGCTCTCTCTTGTGTTACATTTCTGTTGAGAAAGTGCTTCCTGTTTTGGGCATTGTAAGCATTGGGTAACATCTACTAAGATTTACTATAGGATTTACTTTCTTTTCGCTTTTATAGTTTCATAGAACTTTAATGTCAAAATTAAACATGTTTTATTTTAGCAAGTGTATTTTTTACTATAAATGCCCTGCTCATAATCAATTTCCAAAGAATATTTTCATTTTTTTTTTCATTAGTTTTATTTCCATTGGTAAGAATTCAGAAGTACCTCTATATTAATTCCAAGCTGACATCACCTAAAACGAAGCTCTCTCTTGTGTTACATTTCTGTTGAGAAAGTGCTTCCTGTTTTAGGCATTGTAAGCATTGGGTAAAAAACAGTCAGATTTACTATATAACTTACAATACTTTCTTTTATTTACTAAAGTTTAATAGAACTTTAATGTCAGAATTGAACATGAGATTCATTTAGCAAGTGATTTTTTAATATAAATTTCTTGCTCATAATCCATTTCAAAATGACATTTTTTTTTTCATTACATTTATCATTACCATTGGTACGAATTCAGATGTACCTCTATATTAATTCCAAGCTGACATCACCTAAAACGAAGCTCTCTCTTGTGTTACATTTCTGTTGAGAAAGTGCTTCCTGTTTTGGGCATTGTAAGCATTGGGTAACATCCAGTAAGATTTACTATAGGATTTACTTTCTTTTCGCTTCTATAATTTAAAAGAACTTTAATGTCAAAATTAAACATGTTTTATTTTAGCAAGTGTATTTTTTTTACTATAAATGCCCTGCTCCTAATCAATTTCCAAAGAATATTTTCATATTTTTTTTTCATTACTTTTATTTCCATTGGTAAGAATTCAGAAGTACCTCTATATTAGTTCCAAACTAACATCACACAAAACAAAGTTCTCTCTTGTGTTATATTCCTGGTGAGAAAGTGCTTCCTTTTTTGGGCATTGTAGGCATTGGGAAACATCATCCAGACTGCTTAAGTTACATTTAAGCTGTCTCCTCATAATTTTAGATTTTATTTTCAATTGTGTTTTGAAATTGTTTAAGTAATAGCTACTGCTCAGTATTCTAAAACTGAGTGAATTGAGTGATTTTAGCCCTGATTAATATTTTGATTTGTATCATTAAATAAATGTACAACTTAATAGGCTCTATAAAATTCAGTATAAACAATAAGTATCTACAAAATTCAACTCTCCTGGCTTATCATGAATATGCTGAATGGGAGTTTAAACAAAAATCACACCCTTTGCTATGCAGAGGCTCTCACATACATATGTTAATTAAAAAGCACACCCATTTGTCTGAATGACTAATTGCATAACTCCTATTTTGGTCAAAACAAACAAAATGCCCTCTCAAATGTGATTGGCTGGGAACTGCACTGCTTTTGCTTATAAAAGACTACAAATGCCAGCATAGTTAGATGAACTTGAGACATAAACCAAGGACAAACATTCCAAGACAATAACATTTCTGAATGGGTAGGTAAGCATACAACTTCAGTTTTTCTACATATGGATCTTCTTGAAAATACAAGCATTCAATATCATACAGAGGCTCTTTGATGATTTAGATTAGATCAGACATAAGTTTCTAGTTTAATTATATTATAGCTATATTAAACATCTGAAACTCAATGATTTTTATTGTTTTATTATTATCATCATCATCACTTAAACTTACTTCTATATTAATTCCAAGCTGACATCAGCTAAAACGAAGCTCTCTCTTGTGTTACATTTCTGTTGAGAAAGTGCTTCCTGTTTTGGGCATTGTAAGCATTGGGTAACATCCAGTAAGATTTACTATAGGATTTACTTTCTTTTCGCTTCTAAAGTTTAATAGAACTTTAATGTCAAAATTAAACATGTTTTATTTTAGCAAGTGTATTTTTTTTACTATAAATGCCCTGCTCATAATCAATTTCCAAAGAATATTTTCAAATTTTTTTTTTCATTACTTTTATTACCATTGGTAAGAATTTAGAAGTACCTCTATATCAGTTCCAAACTAACATCACACAAAACAAAGTTCTCTCTTGTGTTATATTCCTGGTGAGAAAGTGCTTCCTTTTTTGGGCATTGTAGGCATTGGGAAACATCATCCAGACTGCTTAAGTTACATTTAAGCTGTCTCCTCATAATTTTAGATTTTATTTTCAATTGTGTTTTGAAATTGTTTAAGTAATAGCTACTGCTCAGTATTCTAAAACTGAGTGAATTGAGTGATTTAGCCATGATTAATATTTTGATTTGTATCATTAAATAAATGTACAACTTAATAGGCTCTATAAAATTCAGTATAAACAATAAGTATCTACAAAATTACACTCTCCTGGCTTATCATGAATATGCTGAATGGGAGTTTAAACAAAAATCACACCCTTTGCTATGCAGAAGCTCTCACATACATATGTTAATTAAAAAGCACACCCATTTGTCCGAATGACTAATTGCATAACTCCTATTTTGGTCAAAACAAACAAAATGCCCTCTCAAATGTGATTGGCTGGGAACTGCACTGCTTTTGCTTATAAAAGACTACAAATGCCAGCACAGTTAGATGAACTTGAGACATAAACCAAGGACAAAAATTCCAAGACAATAACATTTCTGAATGGGTAGGTAAGCATACAACTTCATTTTTTCTACATATGGATCTTCTTGAAAATACAAGCATTCAATATCATACAGAGGCTCTTTGATGATTTAGACTAGATCAGACATAAGTTTCTGTTTTAATTATATTATAGCTATATTAAACATCTGAAACTCAATGATTTTCATTGTTTTATTATTATCATCATCATTGCTTAAACTTACTTCTATATTAATTCCAAGCTGACATCACCTAAAACGAAGCTCTCTCTTGTGTTACATTTCTGTTGAGAAAGTGCTTCCTGTTTTGGGCATTGTAAGCATTGGGTAACATCTACTAAGATTTACTATAGGATTTCTTTTCTTTTCGCTTTTATAGTTTCATAGAACTTTAATGTCAAAATTAAACATGTTTTATTTTAGCAAGTGTATTTTTTACTATAAATGCCCTGCTCATAATCAATTTCCAAAGAATATTTTCATTTTTTTTCCATTTTTTTTATTACCATTGGTAAGAATTCAGAAGTACCTCTATATTAATTCCAAGCTGACATCACCTAAAACGAAGCTCTCTCTAGTGTTACATTTCTGTTGAGAAAGTGCTTCCTGTTTTAGGCATTGTAAGCATTGGGTAAAAAACAGTCAGATTTACTATATAACTTACAATACTTTCTTTTATTTACTAAAGTTTAATAGAACTTTTATGTCAGAATTGAACATGAGATTCATTTAGCAACTGATTTTTTAATATAAATTTCTTGCTCATAATCCATTTCAAAATGACATTTTTGTGTTTTTTTTTCATTACATTTATTATTACCATTGGTACGAATTCAGATGTACCTCTATATTAATTCCAAGCTGACATCACCTAAAACGAAGCTCTCTCTTGTGTTACATTTCTGTTGAGAAAGTGCTTCCTGTTTTGGGCATTGTAAGCATTGGGTAACATCCAGTAAGATTTACTATAGGATTTACTTTCTTTTCGCTTCTATAGTTTAATAGAACTTTAATGTCAAAATTAAACATGTTTTATTTTAGCAAGTGTATTTTTTTTACTATAAATGCCCTGTTCATAATCAATTTCCAAATAATATTTTCATATTTTTTTTCATTACTTTTATTTCCATTGGTAAGAATTTAGAAGTACCTCTATATCAGTTCCAAACTAACATCACACAAAACAAAGTTCTCTCTTGTGTTATATTCCTGGTGAGAAAGTGCTTCCTTTTTTGGGCATTGTAGGCATTGGGAAACATCATCCAGACTGCTTAAGTTACATTTAAGCTGTCACCTCATAATTTTAGATTTTATTTTCAATTGTGTTTTGAAATTGTTTAAGTAATAGCTACTGCTCAGTATTCTAAAACTGAGTGAATTGAGTGATTTTAGCCCTGATTAATATTTTGATTTGTATCATTAAATAAATGTACAACTTAATAGGCTCTATAAAATTCAGTATAAACAATAAGTATCTACAAAATTCAACTCTCCTGGCTTATCATGAATATGCTGAATGGGAGTTTAAACAAAAATCACACCCTTTGCTATGCAGAGGCTCTCACATACATATGTTAATTAAAAAGCACACCCATTTGTCTGAATGACTAATTGCATAACTCCTATTTTGGTCAAAACAAACAAAATGCCCTCTCAAATGTGATTGGCTGGGAACTGCACTGCTTTTGCTTATAAAAGACTACAAATGCCAGCATAGTTAGATGAACTTGAGACATAAACCAAGGACAAACATTCCAAGACAATAACATTTCTGAATGGGTAGGTAAGCATACAACTTCAGTTTTTCTACATATGGATCTTCTTGAAAATACAAGCATTCAATATCATACAGAGGCTCTTTGATGATTTAGACTAGATCAGACATAAGTTTCTAGTTTAATTATATTATAGCTATATTAAACATCTGAAACTCAATGATTTTCATTGTTTTATTATTATCATCATCATTGCTTAAACTTACTTCTATATTAATTCCAAGCTGACATCACCTAAAACGAAGCTCTCTCTTGTGTTACATTTCTGTTGAGAAAGTGCTTCCTGTTTTGGGCATTGTAAGCATTGGGTAACATCTACTAAGATTTACTATAGGATTTACTTTCTTTTCGCTTTTATAGTTTCATAGAACTTTAATGTCAAAATTAAACATGTTTTATTTTAGCAAGTGTATTTTTTACTATAAATGCCCTGCTCATAATCAATTTCCAAAGAATATTTTCATTTTTTTTTCATTAGTTTTATTACCATTGGTAAGAATTCAGAAGTACCTCTATATTAATTCCAAGCTGACATCACCTAAAACGAAGCTCTCTCTTGTGTTACATTTCTGTTGAGAAAGTGCTTCCTGTTTTAGGCATTGTAAGCATTGGGTAAAAAACAGTCAGATTTACTATATAACTTACAATACTTTCTTTTATTTACTAAAGTTTAATAGAACTTTAATGTCAGAATTGAACATGAGATTCATTTAGCAAGTGATTTTTTAATATAAATTTCTTGCTCATAATCCATTTCAAAATGACATTTTTTTTTTCATTACATTTATCATTACCATTGGTACGAATTCAGATGTACCTCTATATTAATTCCAAGCTGACATCACCTAAAACGAAGCTCTCTCTTGTGTTACATTTCTGTTGAGAAAGTGCTTCCTGTTTTGGGCATTGTAAGCATTGGGTAACATCTAGTAAGATTTACTATAGGATTTACTTTCTTTTCGCTTCTATAGTTTAATAGAACTTTAATGTCAAAATTAAACATGTTTTATTTTAGCAAGTGTATTTTTTACTATAAATGCCCTGCTCATAATCAATTTCCAAAGAATATTTTCATTTTTTTTTTTCATTAGTTTTATTTCCATTGGTAAGAATTCAGAAGTACCTCTATATTAATTCCAAGCTGACATCACCTAAAACGAAGCTCTCTCTTGTGTTACATTTCTGTTGAGAAAGTGCTTCCTGTTTTAGGCATTGTAAGCATTGGGTAACATCCAGTAAGATTTACTATAGGATTTACTTTCTTTTCGCTTCTATAGTTTAATAGAACTTTAATGTCAAAATTAAACATGTTTTATTTTAGCAAGTGTATTTTTTTTACTATAAATGCCCTGTTCATAATCAATTTCCAAATAATATTTTCATATTTTTTTTCATTACTTTTATTTCCATTGGTAAGAATTTAGAAGTACCTCTATATCAGTTCCAAACTAACATCACACAAAACAAAGTTCTCTCTTGTGTTATATTCCTGGTGAGAAAGTGCTTCCTTTTTTGGGCATTGTAGGCATTGGGAAACATCATCCAGACTGCTTAAGTTACATTTAAGCTGTCTCCTCATAATTTTAGATTTTATTTTCAATTGTGTTTTGAAATTGTTTAAGTAATAGCTACTGCTCAGTATTCTAAAACTGAGTGAATTGAGTGATTTAGCCATGATTAATATTTTGATTTGTATCATTAAATAAATGTACAACTTAATAGGCTCTATAAAATTCAGTATAAACAATAAGTATCTACAAAATTCAACTCTCCTGGCTTATCATGAATATGCTGAATGGGAGTTTAAACAAAAATCACACCCTTTGCTATGCAGAGGCTCTCACATACATATGTTAATTAAAAAGCACACCCATTTGTCTGAATGACTAATTGCATAACTCCTATTTTGGTCAAAACAAACAAAATGCCCTCTCAAATGTGATTGGCTGGGAACTGCACTGCTTTTGCTTATAAAAGACTACAAATGCCAGCATAGTTAGATGAACTTGAGACATAAACCAAGGACAAACATTCCAAGACAATAACATTTCTGAATGGGTAGGTAAGCATACAACTTCAGTTTTTCTACATATGGATCTTCTTGAAAATACAAGCATTCAATATCATACAGAGGCTCTTTGATGATTTAGATTAGATCAGACATAAGTTTCTGTTTTAATTATATTATAGCTATATTAAACATCTGAAACTCAATGATTTTTATTGTTTTATTATTATCATCATCATCACTTAAACTTACTTCTATATTAATTCCAAGCTGACATCAGCTAAAACGAAGCTCTCTCTTGTGTTACATTTCTGTTGAGAAAGTGCTTCCTGTTTTGGGCATTGTAAGCATTGGGTAACATCCAGTAAGATTTACTATAGGATTTACTTTCTTTTCGCTTCTATAGTTTAATAGAACTTTAATGTCAAAATTAAACATGTTTTATTTTAGCAAGTGTATTTTTTTTACTATAAATGCCCTGCTCATAATCAATTTCCAAAGAATATTTTCAAATTTTTTTTTTCATTACTTTTATTACCATTGGTAAGAATTTAGAAGTACCTCTATATCAGTTCCAAACTAACATCACACAAAACAAAGTTCTCTCTTGTGTTATATTCCTGGTGAGAAAGTGCTTCCTTTTTTGGGCATTGTAGGCATTGGGAAACATCATCCAGACTGCTTAAGTTACATTTAAGCTGTCTCCTCATAATTTTAGATTTTATTTTCAATTGTGTTTTGAAATTGTTTAAGTAATAGCTACTGCTCAGTATTCTAAAACTGAGTGAATTGAGTGATTTAGCCATGATTAATATTTTGATTTGTATCATTAAATAAATGTACAACTTAATAGGCTCTATAAAATTCAGTATAAACAATAAGTATCTACAAAATTACACTCTCCTGGCTTATCATGAATATGCTGAATGGGAGTTTAAACAAAAATCACACCCTTTGCTATGCAGAAGCTCTCACATACATATGTTAATTAAAAAGCACACCCATTTGTCCGAATGACTAATTGCATAACTCCTATTTTGGTCAAAACAAACAAAATGCCCTCTCAAATGTGATTGGCTGGGAACTGCACTGCTTTTGCTTATAAAAGACTACAAATGCCAGCACAGTTAGATGAACTTGAGACATAAACCAAGGACAAACATTCCAAGACAATAACATTTCTGAATGGGTAGGTAAGCATACAACTTCATTTTTTCTACATATGGATCTTCTTGAAAATACAAGCATTCAATATCATACAGAGGCTCTTTGATGATTTAGACTAGATCAGACATAAGTTTCTGTTTTAATTATATTATAGCTATATTAAACATCTGAAACTCAATGATTTTCATTGTTTTATTATTATCATCATCATTGCTTAAACTTACTTCTATATTAATTCCAAGCTGACATCACCTAAAACGAAGCTCTCTCTTGTGTTACATTTCTGTTGAGAAAGTGCTTCCTGTTTTGGGCATTGTAAGCATTGGGTAACATCTACTAAGATTTACTATAGGATTTCTTTTCTTTTCGCTTTTATAGTTTCATAGAACTTTAATGTCAAAATTAAACATGTTTTATTTTAGCAAGTGTATTTTTTACTATAAATGCCCTGCTCATAATCAATTTCCAAAGAATATTTTCATTTTTTTTTCCATTTTTTTTATTACCATTGGTAAGAATTCAGAAGTACCTCTATATTAATTCCAAGCTGACATCACCTAAAACGAAGCTCTCTCTAGTGTTACATTTCTGTTGAGAAAGTGCTTCCTGTTTTAGGCATTGTAAGCATTGGGTAAAAAACAGTCAGATTTACTATATAACTTACAATACTTTCTTTTATTTACTAAAGTTTAATAGAACTTTTATGTCAGAATTGAACATGAGATTCATTTAGCAACTGATTTTTTAATATAAATTTCTTGCTCATAATCCATTTCAAAATGACATTTTTGTGTTTTTTTTTCATTACATTTATTATTACCATTGGTACGAATTCAGATGTACCTCTATATTAATTCCAAGCTGACATCACCTAAAACGAAGCTCTCTCTTGTGTTACATTTCTGTTGAGAAAGTGCTTCCTGTTTTGGGCATTGTAAGCATTGGGTAACATCCAGTAAGATTTACTATAGGATTTACTTTCTTTTCGCTTCTATAGTTTAATAGAACTTTAATGTCAAAATTAAACATGTTTTATTTTAGCAAGTGTATTTTTTTTACTATAAATGCCCTGTTCATAATCAATTTCCAAATAATATTTTCATATTTTTTTTCATTACTTTTATTTCCATTGGTAAGAATTTAGAAGTACCTCTATATCAGTTCCAAACTAACATCACACAAAACAAAGTTCTCTCTTGTGTTATATTCCTGGTGAGAAAGTGCTTCCTTTTTTGGGCATTGTAGGCATTGGGAAACATCATCCAGACTGCTTAAATTACATTTAAGCTGTCTCCTCATAATTTTAGATTTTATTTTCAATTGTGTTTTGAAATTGTTTAAGTAATAGCTACTGCTCAGTATTCTAAAACTGAGTGAATTGAGTGATTTTAGCCCTGATTAATATTTTGATTTGTATCATTAAATAAATGTACAACTTAATAGGCTCTATAAAATTCAGTATAAACAATAAGTATCTACAAAATTCAACTCTCCTGGCTTATCATGAATATGCTGAATGGGAGTTTAAACAAAAATCACACCCTTTGCTATGCAGAGGCTCTCACATACATATGTTAATTAAAAAGCACACCCATTTGTCCGAATGACTAATTGCATAACTCCTATTTTGGTCAAAACAAACAAAATGCCCTCTCAAATGTGATTGGCTGGGAACTGCACTGCTTTTGCTTATAAAAGACTACAAATGCCAGCACAGTTAGATGAACTTGAGACATAAACCAAGGACAAACATTCCAAGACAATAACATTTCTGAATGGGTAGGTAAGCATACAACTTCAGTTTTTCTACATATGGATCTTCTTGAAAATACAAGCATTCAATATCATACAGAGGCTCTTTGATGATTTAGACTAGATCAGACATAAGTTTCTGTTTTAATTATATTATAGCTATATTAAACATCTGAAACTCAATGATTTTCATTGTTTTATTATTATCATCATCATCATTGCTTAAACTTACTTCTATATTAATTCCAAGCTGACATCACCTAAAACGAAGCTCCCTCTTGTGTTACATTTCTGTTGAGAAAGTGCTTCCTGTTTCGGGCATTGTAAGCATTGGGTAACATCTACTAAGATTTACTATAGGATTTACTTTCTTTTCGCTTTTATAGTTTAATAGAACTTTAATGTCAAAATTAAACATGTTTTATTTTAGCAAGTGTATTTTTTACTATAAATGCCCTGCTCATAATCAATTTCCAAAGAATATTTTCATTTTTTTTTCTCATTAGTTTTATTTCCATTAGTAAGAATTCAGAAGTACCTCTATATTAATTCCAAGCTGACATCACCTAAAACGAAGCTCTCTCTTGTGTTACATTTCTGTTGAGAAAGTGCTTCCTGTTTTAGGCATTGTAAGCATTGGGTAAAAAACAGTCAGATTTACTATATAACTTACAATACTTTCTTTTATTTACTAAAGTTTAATAGAACTTTTATGTCAGAATTGAACATGAGATTCATTTAGCAACTGATTTTTTAATATAAATTTCTTGCTCATAATCCATTTCAAAATGACATTTTTGTGTTTTTTTTTCATTACATTTATTATTACCATTGGTACGAATTCAGATGTACCTCTATATTAATTCCAAGCTGACATCACCTAAAACGAAGCTCTCTCTTGTGTTACATTTCTGTTGAGAAAGTGCTTCCTGTTTTAGGCATTGTAAGCATTGGGTAACATCCAGTAAGATTTACTATAGGATTTACTTTCTTTTCGCTTCTATAGTTTAATAGAACTTTAATGTCAAAATTAAACATGTTTTATTTTAGCAAGTGTATTTTTTACTATAAATGCCCTGCTCATAATCAATTTCCAAAGAATATTTTCATTTTTTTTCCCATTAGTTTTATTACCATTGGTAAGAATTCAGAAGTACCTCTATATTAATTCCAAGCTGACATCACCTAAAACGAAGCTCTCTCTTGTGTTACATTTCTGTTGAGAAAGTGCTTCCTGTTTTAGGCATTGTAAGCATTGGGTAAAAAACAGTCAGATTTACTATATAACTTACAATACTTTCTTTTATTTACTAAAGTTTAATAGAACTTTTATGTCAGAATTGAACATGAGATTCATTTAGCAACTGATTTTTTAATATAAATTTCTTGCTCATAATCCATTTCAAAATGACATTTTTGTGTTTTTTTTTCATTACATTTATTATTACCATTGGTACGAATTCAGATGTACCTCTATATTAATTCCAAGCTGACATCACCTAAAACGAAGCTCTCTCTTGTGTTACATTTCTGTTGAGAAAGTGCTTCCTGTTTTGGGCATTGTAAGCATTGGGTAACATCCAGTAAGATTTACTATAGGATTTACTTTCTTTTCGCTTCTATAATTTAAAAGAACTTTAATGTCAAAATTAAACATGTTTTATTTTAGCAAGTGTATTTTTTTTACTATAAATGCCCTGCTCCTAATCAATTTCCAAAGAATATTTTCATATTTTTTTTTCATTACTTTTATGTCCATTGGTAAGAATTCAGAAGTACCTCTATATTAGTTCCAAACTAACATCACACAAAACAAAGTTCTCTCTTGTGTTATATTCCTGGTGAGAAAGTGCTTCCTTTTTTGGGCATTGTAGGCATTGGGAAACATCATCCAGACTGCTTAAATTACATTTAAGCTGTCTCCTCATAATTTTAGATTTTATTTTCAATTGTGTTTTGAAATTGTTTAAGTAATAGCTACTGCTCAGTATTCTAAAACTGAGTGAATTGAGTGATTTTAGCCCTGATTAATATTTTGATTTGTATCATTAAATAAATGTACAACTTAATAGGCTCTATAAAATTCAGTATAAACAATAAGTATCTACAAAATTCAACTCTCCTGGCTTATCATGAATATGCTGAATGGGAGTTTAAACAAAAATCACACCCTTTGCTATGCAGAGGCTCTCACATACATATGTTAATTAAAAAGCACACCCATTTGTCTGAATGACTAATTGCATAACTCCTATTTTGGTCAAAACAAACAAAATGCCCTCTCAAATGTGATTGGCTGGGAACTGCACTGCTTTTGCTTATAAAAGACTACAAATGCCAGCATAGTTAGATGAACTTGAGACATAAACCAAGGACAAACATTCCAAGACAATAACATTTCTGAATGGGTAGGTAAGCATACAACTTCAGTTTTTCTACATATGGATCTTCTTGAAAATACAAGCATTCAATATCATACAGAGGCTCTTTGATGATTTAGATTAGATCAGACATAAGTTTCTGTTTTAATTATATTATAGCTATATTAAACATCTGAAACTCAATGATTTTCATTGTTTTATTATTATCATCATCATCACTTAAACTTACTTCTATATTAATTCCAAGCTGACATCAGCTAAAACGAAGCTCTCTCTTGTGTTACATTTCTGTTGAGAAAGTGCTTCCTGTTTTGGGCATTGTAAGCATTGGGTAACATCCAGTAAGATTTACTATAGGATTTACTTTCTTTTCGCTTCTATAGTTTAATAGAACTTTAATGTCAAAATTAAACATGTTTTATTTTAGCAAGTGTATTTTTTTTACTATAAATGCCCTGCTCATAATCAATTTCCAAAGAATATTTTCAAATTTTTTTTTTCATTACTTTTATTACCATTGGTAAGAATTTAGAAGTACCTCTATATCAGTTCCAAACTAACATCACACAAAACAAAGTTCTCTCGTGTTATATTCCTGGTGAGAAAGTGCTTCCTTTTTTGGGCATTGTAGGCATTGGGAAACATCATCCAGACTGCTTAAGTTACATTTAAGCTGTCTCCTCATAATTTTAGATTTTATTTTCAATTGTGTTTTGAAATTGTTTAAGTAATAGCTACTGCTCAGTATTCTAAAACTGAGTGAATTGAGTGATTTAGCCATGATTAATATTTTGATTTGTATCATTAAATAAATGTACAACTTAATAGGCTCTATAAAATTCAGTATAAACAATAAGTATCTACAAAATTACACTCTCCTGGCTTATCATGAATATGCTGAATGGGAGTTTAAACAAAAATCACACCCTTTGCTATGCAGAAGCTCTCACATACATATGTTAATTAAAAAGCACACCCATTTGTCCGAATGACTAATTGCATAACTCCTATTTTGGTCAAAACAAACAAAATGCCCTCTCAAATGTGATTGGCTGGGAACTGCACTGCTTTTGCTTATAAAAGACTACAAATGCCAGCACAGTTAGATGAACTTGAGACATAAACCAAGGACAAACATTCCAAGACAATAACATTTCTGAATGGGTAGGTAAGCATACAACTTCATTTTTTATACATATGGATCTTCTTGAAAATACAAGCATTCAATATCATACAGAGGCTCTTTGATGATTTAGACTAGATCAGACATAAGTTTCTAGTTTAATTATATAATAGCTATATTAAACATCTGAAACTCAATGATTTTCATTGTTTTATTATTATCATCATCATTGCTTAAACTTACTTCTATATTAATTCCAAGCTGACATCACCTAAAACGAAGCTCTCTCTTGTGTTACATTTCTGTTGAGAAAGTGCTTCCTGTTTTGGGCATTGTAAGCATTGGGTAACATCTAGTAAGATTTACTATAGGATTTACTTTCTTTTCGCTTCTATAGTTTAATAGAACTTTAATGTCAAAATTAAACATGTTTTATTTTAGCAAGTGTATTTTTTACTATAAATGCCCTGCTCATAATCAATTTCCAAAGAATATTTTCATTTTTTTTTTCATTAGTTTTATTTCCATTGGTAAGAATTCAGAAGTACCTCTATATTAATTCCAAGCTGACATCACCTAAAACGAAGCTCTCTCTTGTGTTACATTTCTGTTGAGAAAGTGCTTCCTGTTTTAGGCATTGTAAGCATTGGGTAACATCCAGTAAGATTTACTATAGGATTTACTTTCTTTTCGCTTCTATAGTTTAATAGAACTTTAATGTCAAAATTAAACATGTTTTATTTTAGCAAGTGTATTTTTTTTACTATAAATGCCCTGTTCATAATCAATTTCCAAATAATATTTTCATATTTTTTTTTTCATTACTTTTATTTCCATTGGTAAGAATTTAGAAGTACCTCTATATCAGTTCCAAACTAACATCACACAAAACAAAGTTCTCTCTTGTGTTATATTCCTGGTGAGAAAGTGCTTCCTTTTTTGGGCATTGTAGGCATTGGGAAACATCATCCAGACTGCTTAAGTTACATTTAAGCTGTCTCCTCATAATTTTAGATTTTATTTTCAATTGTGTTTTGAAATTGTTTAAGTAATAGCTACTGCTCAGTATTCTAAAACTGAGTGAATTGAGTGATTTAGCCATGATTAATATTTTGATTTGTATCATTAAATAAATGTACAACTTAATAGGCTCTATAAAATTCAGTATAAACAATAAGTATCTACAAAATTCAACTCTCCTGGCTTATCATGAATATGCTGAATGGGAGTTTAAACAAAAATCACACCCTTTGCTATGCAGAGGCTCTCACATACATATGTTAATTAAAAAGCACACCCATTTGTCTGAATGACTAATTGCATAACTCCTATTTTGGTCAAAACAAACAAAATGCCCTCTCAAATGTGATTGGCTGGGAACTGCACTGCTTTTGCTTATAAAAGACTACAAATGCCAGCATAGTTAGATGAACTTGAGACATAAACCAAGGACAAACATTCCAAGACAATAACATTTCTGAATGGGTAGGTAAGCATACAACTTCAGTTTTTCTACATATGGATCTTCTTGAAAATACAAGCATTCAATATCATACAGAGGCTCTTTGATGATTTAGATTAGATCAGACATAAGTTTCTGTTTTAATTATATTATAGCTATATTAAACATCTGAAACTCAATGATTTTTATTGTTTTATTATTATCATCATCATCACTTAAACTTACTTCTATATTAATTCCAAGCTGACATCAGCTAAAACGAAGCTCTCTCTTGTGTTACATTTCTGTTGAGAAAGTGCTTCCTGTTTCGGGCATTGTAAGCATTGGGTAACATCTACTAAGATTTACTATAGGATTTACTTTCTTTTCGCTTTTATAGTTTAATAAACTTTAATGTCAAAATTAAACATGTTTTATTTTAGCAAGTGTATATTTTTTACTATAAATGCCCTGCTCCTAATCAATTTCCAAAGAATATTTTCATATTTTTTTTTCATTACTTTTATTTCCATTGGTAAGAATTCAGAAGTACCTCTATATTAGTTCCAAACTAACATCACACAAAACAAAGTTCTCCCTTGTGTTATATTCCTGGTAAGAAAGTGCTTCCTTTTTTGGGCATTGTAGGCATTGGGAAACATCATCCAGACTGCTTATATTACATTTAAGCCGTCTCCTCATAATTTTAGATTTTATTTTCAATTGTGTTTTGAAATTGTTTAAGTAATAGCTACTGCTCAGTATTCTAAAACTGAGTGAATTGAGTGATTTTAGCCATGATTAATATTTTGATTTGTATCATTAAATAAATGTACAACTTAATAGGCTCTATAAAATTCAGTATAAACAATAAGTATCTACAAAATTCAACTCTCCTGGCTTATCATGAATATGCTGAATGGGAGTTTAAACAAAAATCACACCTTTGCTATGCAGAGGCTCTCACATACATATGTTAATTAAAAAGCACACCCATTTGTCCGAATGACTAATTGCATAACTCCTATTTTGGTCAAAACAAACAAAATGCCCTCTCAAATGTGATTGGCTGGGAACTGCACTGCTTTTGCTTATAAAAGACTACAAATGCCAGCACAGTTAGATGAACTTGAGACATAAACCAAGGACAAACATTCCAAGACAATAACATTTCTGAATGGGTAGGTAAGCATACAACTTCATTTTTTCTACATATGGATCTTCTTGAAAATACAAGCATTCAATATCATACAGAGGCTCTTTGATGATTTAGACTAGATCAGACATAAGTTTCTGTTTTAATTATATTATAGCTATATTAAACATCTGAAACTCAATGGTTTTCATTGTTTTATTATTATCATCATCATCATTGCTTAAACTTACTTCTATATCAATTCCAAGCTGACATCACCTAAAACGAAGCTCTCTCTTGTGTTACATTTCTGTTGAGAAAGTGCTTCCTGTTTTGGGCATTGTAAGCATTGGGTAACATCTACTAAGATTTACTATAGGATTTACTTTCTTTTCGCTTTTATAGTTTCATAGAACTTTAATGTCAAAATTAAACATGTTTTATTTTAGCAAGTGTATTTTTTACTATAAATGCCCTGCTCATAATCAATTTCCAAAGAATATTTTCATTTTTTTTTTTCATTAGTTTTATTTCCATTGGTAAGAATTCAGAAGTACCTCTATATTAATTCCAAGCTGACATCACCTAAAACGAAGCTCTCTCTTGTGTTACATTTCTGTTGAGAAAGTGCTTCCTGTTTTAGGCATTGTAAGCATTGGGTAAAAAACAGTCAGATTTACTATATAACTTACAATACTTTCTTTTATTTACTAAAGTTTAATAGAACTTTAATGTCAGAATTGAACATGAGATTCATTTAGCAAGTGATTTTTTAATATAAATTTCTTGCTCATAATCCATTTCAAAATGACATTTTTTTTTTTCATTACATTTATCATTACCATTGGTACGAATTCAGATGTACCTCTATATTAATTCCAAGCTGACATCACCTAAAACGAAGCTCTCTCTTGTGTTACATTTCTGTTGAGAAAGTGCTTCCTGTTTTGGGCATTGTAAGCATTGGGTAACATCCAGTAAGATTTACTATAGGATTTACTTTCTTTTCGCTTCTATAATTTAAAAGAACTTTAATGTTAAAATTAAACATGTTTTATTTTAGCAAGTGTATTTTTTTTACTATAAATGCCCTGCTCCTAATCAATTTCCAAAGAATATTTTCATATTTTTTTTTCATTACTTTTATTTCCATTGGTAAGAATTCAGAAGTACCTCTATATTAGTTCCAAACTAACATCACACAAAACAAAGTTCTCTCTTGTGTTATATTCCTGGTGAGAAAGTGCTTCCTTTTTTGGGCATTGTAGGCATTGGGAAACATCATCCAGACTGCTTAAGTTACATTTAAGCTGTCTCCTCATAATTTTAGATTTTATTTTCAATTGTGTTTTGAAATTGTTTAAGTAATAGCTACTGCTCAGTATTCTAAAACTGAGTGAATTGAGTGATTTTAGCCATGATTAATATTTTGATTTGTATCATTAAATAAATGTACAACTTAATAGGCTCTATAAAATTCAGTATAAACAATAAGTATCTACAAAATTCAACTCTCCTGGCTTATCATGAATATGCTGAATGGGAGTTTAAACAAAAATCACACCCTTTGCTATGCAGAAGCTCTCACATACATATGTTAATTAAAAAGCACACCCATTTGTCCGAATGACTAATTGCATAACTCCTATTTTGGTCAAAACAAACAAAATGCCCTCTCAAATGTGATTGGCTGGGAACTGCACTGCTTTTGCTTATAAAAGACTACAAATGCCAGCACAGTTAGATGAACTTGAGACATAAACCAAGGACAAACATTCCAAGACAATAACATTTCTGAATGGGTAGGTAAGCATACAACTTCAGTTTTTCTACATATGGATCTTCTTGAAAATACAAGCATTCAATATCATACAGAGGCTCTTTGATGATTTAGACTAGATCAGACATAAGTTTCTAGTTTAATTATATTATAGCTATATTAAACATCTGAAACTCAATGATTTTCATTGTTTTATTATTATCATCATCATTGCTTAAACTTACTTCTATATTAATTCCAAGCTGACATCACCTAAAACGAAGCTCTCTCTTGTGTTACATTTCTGTTGAGAAAGTGCTTCCTGTTTTGGGCATTGTAAGCATTGGGTAACATCTACTAAGATTTACTATAGGATTTCTTTTCTTTTCGCTTTTATAGTTTCATAGAACTTTAATGTCAAAATTAAACATGTTTTATTTTAGCAAGTGTATTTTTTACTATAAATGCCCTGCTCATAATCAATTTCCAAAGAATATTTTCATTTTTTTTTCCATTTTTTTTATTACCATTGGTAAGAATTCAGAAGTACCTCTATATTAATTCCAAGCTGACATCACCTAAAACGAAGCTCTCTCTAGTGTTACATTTCTGTTGAGAAAGTGCTTCCTGTTTTAGGCATTGTAAGCATTGGGTAAAAAACAGTCAGATTTACTATATAACTTACAATACTTTCTTTTATTTACTAAAGTTTAATAGAACTTTTATGTCAGAATTGAACATGAGATTCATTTAGCAACTGATTTTTTAATATAAATTTCTTGCTCATAATCCATTTCAAAATGACATTTTTGTGTTTTTTTTTCATTACATTTATTATTACCATTGGTACGAATTCAGATGTACCTCTATATTAATTCCAAGCTGACATCACCTAAAACGAAGCTCTCTCTTGTGTTACATTTCTGTTGAGAAAGTGCTTCCTGTTTTGGGCATTGTAAGCATTGGGTAACATCCAGTAAGATTTACTATAGGATTTACTTTCTTTTCGCTTCTATAGTTTAATAGAACTTTAATGTCAAAATTAAACATGTTTTATTTTAGCAAGTGTATTTTTTTTACTATAAATGCCCTGTTCATAATCAATTTCCAAATAATATTTTCATATTTTTTTTCATTACTTTTATTTCCATTGGTAAGAATTTAGAAGTACCTCTATATCAGTTCCAAACTAACATCACACAAAACAAAGTTCTCTCTTGTGTTATATTCCTGGTGAGAAAGTGCTTCCTTTTTTGGGCATTGTAGGCATTGGGAAACATCATCCAGACTGCTTAAATTACATTTAAGCTGTCTCCTCATAATTTTAGATTTTATTTTCAATTGTGTTTTGAAATTGTTTAAGTAATAGCTACTGCTCAGTATTCTAAAACTGAGTGAATTGAGTGATTTTAGCCCTGATTAATATTTTGATTTGTATCATTAAATAAATGTACAACTTAATAGGCTCTATAAAATTCAGTATAAACAATAAGTATCTACAAAATTCAACTCTCCTGGCTTATCATGAATATGCTGAATGGGAGTTTAAACAAAAATCACACCCTTTGCTATGCAGAGGCTCTCACATACATATGTTAATTAAAAAGCACACCCATTTGTCCGAATGACTAATTGCATAACTCCTATTTTGGTCAAAACAAACAAAATGCCCTCTCAAATGTGATTGGCTGGGAACTGCACTGCTTTTGCTTATAAAAGACTACAAATGCCAGCACAGTTAGATGAACTTGAGACATAAACCAAGGACAAACATTCCAAGACAATAACATTTCTGAATGGGTAGGTAAGCATACAACTTCAGTTTTTCTACATATGGATCTTCTTGAAAATACAAGCATTCAATATCATACAGAGGCTCTTTGATGATTTAGACTAGATCAGACATAAGTTTCTGTTTTAATTATATTATAGCTATATTAAACATCTGAAACTCAATGATTTTCATTGTTTTATTATTATCATCATCATCATTGCTTAAACTTACTTCTATATTAATTCCAAGCTGACATCACCTAAAACGAAGCTCCCTCTTGTGTTACATTTCTGTTGAGAAAGTGCTTCCTGTTTCGGGCATTGTAAGCATTGGGTAACATCTACTAAGATTTACTATAGGATTTACTTTCTTTTCGCTTTTATAGTTTAATAGAACTTTAATGTCAAAATTAAACATGTTTTATTTTAGCAAGTGTATTTTTTACTATAAATGCCCTGCTCATAATCAATTTCCAAAGAATATTTTCATTTTTTTTTCTCATTAGTTTTATTTCCATTAGTAAGAATTCAGAAGTACCTCTATATTAATTCCAAGCTGACATCACCTAAAACGAAGCTCTCTCTTGTGTTACATTTCTGTTGAGAAAGTGCTTCCTGTTTTAGGCATTGTAAGCATTGGGTAAAAAACAGTCAGATTTACTATATAACTTACAATACTTTCTTTTATTTACTAAAGTTTAATAGAACTTTTATGTCAGAATTGAACATGAGATTCATTTAGCAACTGATTTTTTAATATAAATTTCTTGCTCATAATCCATTTCAAAATGACATTTTTGTGTTTTTTTTTCATTACATTTATTATTACCATTGGTACGAATTCAGATGTACCTCTATATTAATTCCAAGCTGACATCACCTAAAACGAAGCTCTCTCTTGTGTTACATTTCTGTTGAGAAAGTGCTTCCTGTTTTAGGCATTGTAAGCATTGGGTAACATCCAGTAAGATTTACTATAGGATTTACTTTCTTTTCGCTTCTATAGTTTAATAGAACTTTAATGTCAAAATTAAACATGTTTTATTTTAGCAAGTGTATTTTTTACTATAAATGCCCTGCTCATAATCAATTTCCAAAGAATATTTTCATTTTTTTTCCCATTAGTTTTATTACCATTGGTAAGAATTCAGAAGTACCTCTATATTAATTCCAAGCTGACATCACCTAAAACGAAGCTCTCTCTTGTGTTACATTTCTGTTGAGAAAGTGCTTCCTGTTTTAGGCATTGTAAGCATTGGGTAAAAAACAGTCAGATTTACTATATAACTTACAATACTTTCTTTTATTTACTAAAGTTTAATAGAACTTTTATGTCAGAATTGAACATGAGATTCATTTAGCAACTGATTTTTTAATATAAATTTCTTGCTCATAATCCATTTCAAAATGACATTTTTGTGTTTTTTTTTCATTACATTTATTATTACCATTGGTACGAATTCAGATGTACCTCTATATTAATTCCAAGCTGACATCACCTAAAACGAAGCTCTCTCTTGTGTTACATTTCTGTTGAGAAAGTGCTTCCTGTTTTGGGCATTGTAAGCATTGGGTAACATCCAGTAAGATTTACTATAGGATTTACTTTCTTTTCGCTTCTATAATTTAAAAGAACTTTAATGTCAAAATTAAACATGTTTTATTTTAGCAAGTGTATTTTTTTTACTATAAATGCCCTGCTCCTAATCAATTTCCAAAGAATATTTTCATATTTTTTTTTCATTACTTTTATGTCCATTGGTAAGAATTCAGAAGTACCTCTATATTAGTTCCAAACTAACATCACACAAAACAAAGTTCTCTCTTGTGTTATATTCCTGGTGAGAAAGTGCTTCCTTTTTTGGGCATTGTAGGCATTGGGAAACATCATCCAGACTGCTTAAATTACATTTAAGCTGTCTCCTCATAATTTTAGATTTTATTTTCAATTGTGTTTTGAAATTGTTTAAGTAATAGCTACTGCTCAGTATTCTAAAACTGAGTGAATTGAGTGATTTTAGCCCTGATTAATATTTTGATTTGTATCATTAAATAAATGTACAACTTAATAGGCTCTATAAAATTCAGTATAAACAATAAGTATCTACAAAATTCAACTCTCCTGGCTTATCATGAATATGCTGAATGGGAGTTTAAACAAAAATCACACCCTTTGCTATGCAGAGGCTCTCACATACATATGTTAATTAAAAAGCACACCCATTTGTCTGAATGACTAATTGCATAACTCCTATTTTGGTCAAAACAAACAAAATGCCCTCTCAAATGTGATTGGCTGGGAACTGCACTGCTTTTGCTTATAAAAGACTACAAATGCCAGCATAGTTAGATGAACTTGAGACATAAACCAAGGACAAACATTCCAAGACAATAACATTTCTGAATGGGTAGGTAAGCATACAACTTCAGTTTTTCTACATATGGATCTTCTTGAAAATACAAGCATTCAATATCATACAGAGGCTCTTTGATGATTTAGATTAGATCAGACATAAGTTTCTGTTTTAATTATATTATAGCTATATTAAACATCTGAAACTCAATGATTTTCATTGTTTTATTATTATCATCATCATCACTTAAACTTACTTCTATATTAATTCCAAGCTGACATCAGCTAAAACGAAGCTCTCTCTTGTGTTACATTTCTGTTGAGAAAGTGCTTCCTGTTTTGGGCATTGTAAGCATTGGGTAACATCCAGTAAGATTTACTATAGGATTTACTTTCTTTTCGCTTCTATAGTTTAATAGAACTTTAATGTCAAAATTAAACATGTTTTATTTTAGCAAGTGTATTTTTTTTACTATAAATGCCCTGCTCATAATCAATTTCCAAAGAATATTTTCAAATTTTTTTTTTCATTACTTTTATTACCATTGGTAAGAATTTAGAAGTACCTCTATATCAGTTCCAAACTAACATCACACAAAACAAAGTTCTCTCGTGTTATATTCCTGGTGAGAAAGTGCTTCCTTTTTTGGGCATTGTAGGCATTGGGAAACATCATCCAGACTGCTTAAGTTACATTTAAGCTGTCTCCTCATAATTTTAGATTTTATTTTCAATTGTGTTTTGAAATTGTTTAAGTAATAGCTACTGCTCAGTATTCTAAAACTGAGTGAATTGAGTGATTTAGCCATGATTAATATTTTGATTTGTATCATTAAATAAATGTACAACTTAATAGGCTCTATAAAATTCAGTATAAACAATAAGTATCTACAAAATTACACTCTCCTGGCTTATCATGAATATGCTGAATGGGAGTTTAAACAAAAATCACACCCTTTGCTATGCAGAAGCTCTCACATACATATGTTAATTAAAAAGCACACCCATTTGTCCGAATGACTAATTGCATAACTCCTATTTTGGTCAAAACAAACAAAATGCCCTCTCAAATGTGATTGGCTGGGAACTGCACTGCTTTTGCTTATAAAAGACTACAAATGCCAGCACAGTTAGATGAACTTGAGACATAAACCAAGGACAAACATTCCAAGACAATAACATTTCTGAATGGGTAGGTAAGCATACAACTTCATTTTTTATACATATGGATCTTCTTGAAAATACAAGCATTCAATATCATACAGAGGCTCTTTGATGATTTAGACTAGATCAGACATAAGTTTCTAGTTTAATTATATAATAGCTATATTAAACATCTGAAACTCAATGATTTTCATTGTTTTATTATTATCATCATCATTGCTTAAACTTACTTCTATATTAATTCCAAGCTGACATCACCTAAAACGAAGCTCTCTCTTGTGTTACATTTCTGTTGAGAAAGTGCTTCCTGTTTTGGGCATTGTAAGCATTGGGTAACATCTAGTAAGATTTACTATAGGATTTACTTTCTTTTCGCTTCTATAGTTTAATAGAACTTTAATGTCAAAATTAAACATGTTTTATTTTAGCAAGTGTATTTTTTACTATAAATGCCCTGCTCATAATCAATTTCCAAAGAATATTTTCATTTTTTTTTTCATTAGTTTTATTTCCATTGGTAAGAATTCAGAAGTACCTCTATATTAATTCCAAGCTGACATCACCTAAAACGAAGCTCTCTCTTGTGTTACATTTCTGTTGAGAAAGTGCTTCCTGTTTTAGGCATTGTAAGCATTGGGTAAAAAACAGTCAGATTTACTATATAACTTACAATACTTTCTTTTATTTACTAAAGTTTAATAGAACTTTAATGTCAGAATTGAACATGAGATTCATTTAGCAAGTGATTTTTTAATATAAATTTCTTGCTCATAATCCATTTCAAAATGACATTTTTTTTTTTCATTACATTTATCATTACCATTGGTACGAATTCAGATGTACCTCTATATTAATTCCAAGCTGACATCACCTAAAACGAAGCTCTCTCTTGTGTTACATTTCTGTTGAGAAAGTGCTTCCTGTTTTGGGCATTGTAAGCATTGGGTAACATCCAGTAAGATTTACTATAGGATTTACTTTCTTTTCGCTTCTATAATTTAAAAGAACTTTAATGTTAAAATTAAACATGTTTTATTTTAGCAAGTGTATTTTTTTTACTATAAATGCCCTGCTCCTAATCAATTTCCAAAGAATATTTTCATATTTTTTTTTCATTACTTTTATTTCCATTGGTAAGAATTCAGAAGTACCTCTATATTAGTTCCAAACTAACATCACACAAAACAAAGTTCTCTCTTGTGTTATATTCCTGGTGAGAAAGTGCTTCCTTTTTTGGGCATTGTAGGCATTGGGAAACATCATCCAGACTGCTTAAGTTACATTTAAGCTGTCTCCTCATAATTTTAGATTTTATTTTCAATTGTGTTTTGAAATTGTTTAAGTAATAGCTACTGCTCAGTATTCTAAAACTGAGTGAATTGAGTGATTTTAGCCATGATTAATATTTTGATTTGTATCATTAAATAAATGTACAACTTAATAGGCTCTATAAAATTCAGTATAAACAATAAGTATCTACAAAATTCAACTCTCCTGGCTTATCATGAATATGCTGAATGGGATTTTAAACAAAAATCACACCCTTTGCTATGCAGAGGCTCTCACATACATATGTTAATTAAAAAGCACACCCATTTGTCTGAATGACTAATTGCATAACTCCTATTTTGGTCAAAACAAACAAAATGCCCTCTCAAATGTGATTGGCTGGGAACTGCACTGCTTTTGCTTATAAAAGACTACAAATGCCAGCATAGTTAGATGAACTTGAGACATAAACCAAGGACAAACATTCCAAGACAATAACATTTCTGAATGGGTAGGTAAGCATACAACTTCAGTTTTTCTACATATGGATCTTCTTGAAAATACAAGCATTCAATATCATACAGAGGCTCTTTGATGATTTAGACTAGATCAGACATAAGTTTCTAGTTTAATTATATTATAGCTATATTAAACATCTGAAACTCAATGATTTTCATTGTTTTATTATTATCATCATCATTGCTTAAACTTACTTCTATATTAATTCCAAGCTGACATCACCTAAAACGAAGCTCTCTCTTGTGTTACATTTCTGTTGAGAAAGTGCTTCCTGTTTTGGGCATTGTAAGCATTGGGTAACATCTACTAAGATTTACTATAGGATTTACTTTCTTTTCACTTTTATAGTTTCATAGAACTTTAATGTCAAAATTAAACATGTTTTATTTTAGCAAGTGTATTTTTTACTATAAATGCCCTGCTCATAATCAATTTCCAAAGAATATTTTCATTTTTTTTTCATTAGTTTTATTACCATTGGTAAGAATTCAGAAGTACCTCTATATTAATTCCAAGCTGACATCACCTAAAACGAAGCTCTCTCTTGTGTTACATTTCTGTTGAGAAAGTGCTTCCTGTTTTAGGCATTGTAAGCATTGGGTAAAAAACAGTCAGATTTACTATATAACTTACAATACTTTCTTTTATTTACTAAAGTTTAATAGAACTTTAATGTCAGAATTGAACATGAGATTCATTTAGCAAGTGATTTTTTAATATAAATTTCTTGCTCATAATCCATTTCAAAATGACATTTTTTTTTTTCATTACATTTATTATTACCATTGGTACGAATTCAGATGTACCTCTATATTAATTCCAAGCTGACATCACCTAAAACGAAGCTCTCTCTTGTGTTACATTTCTGTTGAGAAAGTGCTTCCTGTTTTGGGCATTGTAAGCATTGGGTAACATCTAGTAAGATTTACTATAGGATTTACTTTCTTTTCGCTTCTATAGTTTAATAGAACTTTAATGTCAAAATTAAACATGTTTTATTTTAGCAAGTGTATTTTTTACTATAAATGCCCTGCTCATAATCAATTTCCAAAGAATATTTTCATTTTTTTTTCATTAGTTTTATTTCCATTGGTAAGAATTCAGAAGTACCTCTATATTAATTCCAAGCTGACATCACCTAAAACGAAGCTCTCTCTTGTGTTACATTTCTGTTGAGAAAGTGCTTCCTGTTTTAGGCATTGTAAGCATTGGGTAACATCCAGTAAAAGATTTACTATAGGATTTACTTTCTTTTCGCTTCTATAGTTTAATAGAACTTTAATGTCAAAATTAAACATGTTTTATTTTAGCAAGTGTATTTTTTACTATAAATGCCCTGCTCATAATCAATTTCCAAAGAATATTTTCATTTTTTTTTTCATTAGTTTTATTTCCATTGGTAAGAATTCAGAAGTACCTCTATATTAATTCCAAGCTGACATCACCTAAAACGAAGCTCTCTCTTGTGTTACATTTCTGTTGAGAAAGTGCTTCCTGTTTTAGGCATTGTAAGCATTGGGTAACATCCAGTAAGATTTACTATAGGATTTACTTTCTTTTCGCTTCTATAGTTTAATACAACTTTAATGTCAAAATTAAACATGTTTTATTTTAGCAAGTGTATTTTTTTTACTATAAATGCCCTGTTCATAATCAATTTCCAAATAATATTTTCATATTTTTTTTTTCATTACTTTTATTTCCATTGGTAAGAATTTAGAAGTACCTCTATATCAGTTCCAAACTAACATCACACAAAACAAAGTTCTCTCTTGTGTTATATTCCTGGTGAGAAAGTGCTTCCTTTTTTGGGCATTGTAGGCATTGGGAAACATCATCCAGACTGCTTATATTACATTTAAGCTGTCTCCTCATAATTTTAGATTTTATTTTCAATTGTGTTTTGAAATTGTTTAAGTAATAGCTACTGCTCAGTATTCTAAAACTGAGTGAATTGAGTGATTTTAGCCATGATTAATATTTTGATTTGTATCATTAAATAAATGTACAACTTAATAGGCTCTATAAAATTCAGTATAAACAATAAGTATCTACAAAATTCAACTCTCCTGGCTTATCATGAATATGCTGAATGGGAGTTTAAACAAAAATCACACCTTTGCTATGCAGAGGCTCTCACATACATATGTTAATTAAAAAGCACACCCATTTGTCCGAATGACTAATTGCATAACTCCTATTTTGGTCAAAACAAACAAAATGCCCTCTCAAATGTGATTGGCTGGGAACTGCACTGCTTTTGCTTATAAAAGACTACAAATGCCAGCACAGTTAGATGAACTTGAGACATAAACCAAGGACAAACATTCCAAGACAATAACATTTCTGAATGGGTAGGTAAGCATACAACTTCATTTTTTCTACATATGGATCTTCTTGAAAATACAAGCATTCAATATCATACAGAGGCTCTTTGATGATTTAGACTAGATCAGACATAAGTTTCTGTTTTAATTATATTATAGCTATATTAAACATCTGAAACTCAATGGTTTTCATTGTTTTATTATTATCATCATCATCATTGCTTAAACTTACTTCTATATCAATTCCAAGCTGACATCACCTAAAACGAAGCTCTCTCTTGTGTTACATTTCTGTTGAGAAAGTGCTTCCTGTTTTGGGCATTGTAAGCATTGGGTAACATCTACTAAGATTTACTATAGGATTTACTTTCTTTTCGCTTTTATAGTTTCATAGAACTTTAATGTCAAAATTAAACATGTTTTATTTTAGCAAGTGTATTTTTTACTATAAATGCCCTGCTCATAATCAATTTCCAAAGAATATTTTCATTTTTTTTTTCATTAGTTTTATTTCCATTGGTAAGAATTCAGAAGTACCTCTATATTAATTCCAAGCTGACATCACCTAAAACGAAGCTCTCTCTTGTGTTACATTTCTGTTGAGAAAGTGCTTCCTGTTTTAGGCATTGTAAGCATTGGGTAAAAAACAGTCAGATTTACTATATAACTTACAATACTTTCTTTTATTTACTAAAGTTTAATAGAACTTTAATGTCAGAATTGAACATGAGATTCATTTAGCAAGTGATTTTTTAATATAAATTTCTTGCTCATAATCCATTTCAAAATGACATTTTTTTTTTTTCATTACATTTATTTTTACCATTGGTACGAATTCAGATGTACCTCTATATTAATTCCAAGCTGACATCACCTAAAACGAAGCTCTCTCTTGTGTTACATTTCTGTTGAGAAAGTGCTTCCTGTTTTGGGCATTGTAAGCATTGGGTAACATCCAGTAAGATTTACTATAGGATTTACTTTCTTTTCGCTTCTATAGTTTAATAGAACTTTAATGTCAAAATTAAACATGTTTTATTTTAGCAAGTGTATTTTTTACTATAAATGCCCTGCTCATAATCAATTTCCAAAGAATATTTTCATTTTTTTTTTCATTAGTTTTATTTCCATTGGTAAGAATTCAGAAGTACCTCTATATTAATTCCAAGCTGACATCACCTAAAACGAAGCTCTCTCTTGTGTTACATTTCTGTTGAGAAAGTGCTTCCTGTTTTAGGCATTGTAAGCATTGGGTAACATCCAGTAAGATTTACTATAGGATTTACTTTCTTTTCGCTTCTATAGTTTAATAGAACTTTAATGTCAAAATTAAACATGTTTTATTTTAGCAAGTGTATTTTTTTTTACTATAAATGCCCTGTTCATAATCAATTTCCAAATAATATTTTCATATTTTTTTTTTCATTACTTTTATTTCCATTGGTAAGAATTTAGAAGTACCTCTATATCAGTTCCAAACTAACATCACACAAAACAAAGTTCTCTCTTGTGTTATATTCCTGGTGAGAAAGTGCTTCCTTTTTTGGGCATTGTAGGCATTGGGAAACATCATCCAGACTGCTTATATTACATTTAAGCTGTCTCCTCATAATTTTAGATTTTATTTTCAATTGTGTTTTGAAATTGTTTAAGTAATAGCTACTGCTCAGTATTCTAAAACTGAGTGAATTGAGTGATTTTAGCCATGATTAATATTTTGATTTGTATCATTAAATAAATGTACAACTTAATAGGCTCTATAAAATTCAGTATAAACAATAAGTATCTACAAAATTCAACTCTCCTGGCTTATCATGAATATGCTGAATGGGAGTTTAAACAAAAATCACACCTTTGCTATGCAGAGGCTCTCACATACATATGTTAATTAAAAAGCACACCCATTTGTCCGAATGACTAATTGCATAACTCCTATTTTGGTCAAAACAAACAAAATGCCCTCTCAAATGTGATTGGCTGGGAACTGCACTGCTTTTGCTTATAAAAGACTACAAATGCCAGCACAGTTAGATGAACTTGAGACATAAACCAAGGACAAACATTCCAAGACAATAACATTTCTGAATGGGTAGGTAAGCATACAACTTCATTTTTTCTACATATGGATCTTCTTGAAAATACAAGCATTCAATATCATACAGAGGCTCTTTGATGATTTAGACTAGATCAGACATAAGTTTCTGTTTTAATTATATTATAGCTATATTAAACATCTGAAACTCAATGGTTTTCATTGTTTTATTATTATCATCATCATCATTGCTTAAACTTACTTCTATATCAATTCCAAGCTGACATCACCTAAAACGAAGCTCTCTCTTGTGTTACATTTCTGTTGAGAAAGTGCTTCCTGTTTTGGGCATTGTAAGCATTGGGTAACATCCAGTAAGATTTACTATAGGATTTACTTTCTTTTCGCTTCTATAATTTAAAAGAACTTTAATGTCAAAATTAAACATGTTTTATTTTAGCAAGTGTATTTTTTTTACTATAAATGCCCTGCTCCTAATCAATTTCCAAAGAATATTTTCATATTTTTTTTTCATTACTTTTATTTCCATTGGTAAGAATTTAGAAGTACCTCTATATCAGTTCCAAACTAACATCACACAAAACAAAGTTCTCTCTTGTGTTATATTCCTGGTGAGAAAGTGCTTCCTTTTTTGGGCATTGTAGGCATTGGGAAACATCATCCAGACTGCTTAAGTTACATTTAAGCTGTCTCCTCATAATTTTAGATTTTATTTTCAATTGTGTTTTGAAATTGTTTAAGTAATAGCTACTGCTCAGTATTCTAAAACTGAGTGAATTGAGTGATTTTAGCCCTGATTAATATTTTGATTTGTATCATTAAATAAATGTACAACTTAATAGGCTCTATAAAATTCAGTATAAACAATAAGTATCTACAAAATTACACTCTCCTGGCTTATCATGAATATGCTGAATGGGAGTTTAAACAAAAATCACACCCTTTGCTATGCAGAGGCTCTCACATACATATGTTAATTAAAAAGCACACCCATTTGTCCGAATGACTAATTGCATAACTCCTATTTTGGTCAAAACAAACAAAATGCCCTCTCAAATGTGATTGGCTGGGAACTGCACTGCTTTTGCTTATAAAAGACTACAAATGCCAGCACAGTTAGATGAACTTGAGACATAAACCAAGGACAAACATTCCAAGACAATAACATTTCTGAATGGGTAGGTAAGCATACAACTTCATTTTTTCTACATATGGATCTTCTTTAAAATACAAGCATTCAATATCATACAGAGGCTCTTTGATGATTTAGACTAGATCAGACATAAGTTTCTGTTTTAATTATATTATAGCTATATTAAACATCTGAAACTCAATGATTTTCATTGTTTTATTATTATCATCATCATTGCTTAAACTTACTTCTATATTAATTCCAAGCTGACATCACCTAAAACGAAGCTCTCTCTTGTGTTACATTTCTGTTGAGAAAGTGCTTCCTGTTTTGGGCATTGTAAGCATTGGGTAACATCTACTAAGATTTACTATAGGATTTACTTTCTTTTCGCTTTTATAGTTTCATAGAACTTTAATGTCAAAATTAAACATGTTTTATTTTAGCAAGTGTATTTTTTACTATAAATGCCCTGCTCATAATCAATTTCCAAAGAATATTTTCATTTTTTTTTTCATTAGTTTTATTACCATTGGTAAGAATTCAGAAGTACCTCTATATTAATTCCAAGCTGACATCACCTAAAACGAAGCTCTCTCTTGTGTTACATTTCTGTTGAGAAAGTGCTTCCTGTTTTAGGCATTGTAAGCATTGGGTAAAAAACAGTCAGATTTACTATATAACTTACAATACTTTCTTTTATTTACTAAAGTTTAATAGAACTTTTATGTCAGAATTGAACATGAGATTCATTTAGCAACTGATTTTTTAATATAAATTTCTTGCTCATAATCCATTTCAAAATGACATTTTTGTGTGTTTTTTTCATTACATTTATTATTACCATTGGTACGAATTCAGATGTACCTCTATATTAATTCCAAGCTGACATCACCTAAAACGAAGCTCTCTCTTGTGTTACATTTCTGTTGAGAAAGTGCTTCCTGTTTTGGGCATTGTAAGCATTGGGTAACATCCAGTAAGATTTACTATAGGATTTACTTTCTTTTCGCTTCTATAGTTTAATAGAACTTTAATGTCAAAATTAAACATGTTTTATTTTAGCAAGTGTATTTTTTTTACTATAAATGCCCTGCTCATAATCAATTTCCAAAGAATATTTTCAAATTTTTTTTTTCATTACTTTTATTTCCATTGGTAAGAATTTAGAAGTACCTCTATATCAGTTCCAAACTAACATCACACAAAACAAAGTTATCTCTTGTGTTATATTCCTGGTGAGAAAGTGCTTCCTTTTTTGGGCATTGTAGGCATTGGGAAACATCATCCAGACTGCTTAAGTTACATTTAAGCTGTCTCCTCATAATTTTAGATTTTATTTTCAATTGTGTTTTGAAATTGTTTAAGTAATAGCTACTGCTCAGTATTCTAAAACTGAGTGAATTGAGTGATTTAGCCATGATTAATATTTTGATTTGTATCATTAAATAAATGTACAACTTAATAGGCTCTATAAAATTCAGTATAAACAATAAGTATCTACAAAATTACACTCTCCTGGCTTATCATGAATATGCTGAATGGGAGTTTAAACAAAAATCACACCCTTTGCTATGCAGAGGCTCTCACATACATATGTTAATTAAAAAGCACACCCATTTGTCCGAATGACTAATTGCATAACTCCTATTTTGGTCAAAACAAACAAAATGCCCTCTCAAATGTGATTGGCTGGGAACTGCACTGCTTTTGCTTATAAAAGACTACAAATGCCAGCACAGTTAGATGAACTTGAGACATAAACCAAGGACAAACATTCCAAGACAATAACATTTCTGAATGGGTAGGTAAGCATACAACTTCATTTTTTCTACATATGGATCTTCTTTAAAATACAAGCATTCAATATCATACAGAGGCTCTTTGATGATTTAGACTAGATCAGACATAAGTTTCTGTTTTAATTATATTATAGCTATATTAAACATCTGAAACTCAATGATTTTCATTGTTTTATTATTATCTTCATCATTGCTTAAACTTACTTCTATATTAATTCCAAGCTGACATCACCTAAAACGAAGCTCTCTCTTGTGTTACATTTCTGTTGAGAAAGTGCTTCCTGTTTTGGGCATTGTAAGCATTGGGTAACATCTACTAAGATTTACTATAGGATTTACTTTCTTTTCGCTTTTATAGTTTCATAGAACTTTAATGTCAAAATTAAACATGTTTTATTTTAGCAAGTGTATTTTTTACTATAAATGCCCTGCTCATAATCAATTTCCAAAGAATATTTTCATTTTTTTTTTCATTAGTTTTATTACCATTGGTAAGAATTCAGAAGTACCTCTATATTAATTCCAAGCTGACATCACCTAAAACGAAGCTCTCTCTTGTGTTACATTTCTGTTGAGAAAGTGCTTCCTGTTTTAGGCATTGTAAGCATTGGGTAACATCCAGTAAGATTTACTATAGGATTTACTTTCTTTTCGCTTCTATAGTTTAATAGAACTTTAATGTCAAAATTAAACATGTTTTATTTTAGCAAGTGTATTTTTTTTACTATAAATGCCCTGTTCATAATCAATTTCCAAATAATATTTTCATATTTTTTTTTCATTACTTTTATTTCCATTGGTAAGAATTTAGAAGTACCTCTATATCAGTTCCAAACTAACATCACACAAAACAAAGTTCTCTCTTGTGTTATATTCCTGGTGAGAAAGTGCTTCCTTTTTTGGGCATTGTAGGCATTGGGAAACATCATCCAGACTGCTTAAATTACATTTAAGCTGTCTCCTCATAATTTTAGATTTTATTTTCAATTGTGTTTTGAAATTGTTTAAGTAATAGCTACTGCTCAGTATTCTAAAACTGAGTGAATTGAGTGATTTTAGCCATGATTAATATTTTGATTTGTATCATTAAATAAATGTACAACTTAATAGGCTCTATAAAATTCAGTATAAACAATAAGTATCTACAAAATTCAACTCTCCTGGCTTATCATGAATATGCTGAATGGGAGTTTAAACAAAAATCACACCTTTGCTATGCAGAGGCTCTCACATACATATGTTAATTAAAAAGCACACCCATTTGTCCGAATGACTAATTGCATAACTCCTATTTTGGTCAAAACAAACAAAATGCCCTCTCAAATGTGATTGGCTGGGAACTGCACTGCTTTTGCTTATAAAAGACTACAAATGCCAGCACAGTTAGATGAACTTGAGACATAAACCAAGGACAAACATTCCAAGACAATAACATTTCTGAATGGGTAGGTAAGCATACAACTTCAGTTTTTCTACATATGGATCTTCTTGAAAATACAAGCATTCAATATCATACAGAGGCTCTTTGATGATTTAGACTAGATCAGACATAAGTTTCTGTTTTAATTATATTATAGCTATATTAAACATCTGAAACTCAATGGTTTTCATTGTTTTATTATTATCATCATCATCATTGCTTAAACTTACTTCTATATCAATTCCAAGCTGACATCACCTAAAACGAAGCTCTCTCTTGTGTTACATTTCTGTTGAGAAAGTGCTTCCTGTTTTGGGCATTGTAAGCATTGGGTAACATCCAGTAAGATTTACTATAGGATTTACTTTCTTTTCGCTTCTATAATTTAAAAGAACTTTAATGTCAAAATTAAACATGTTTTATTTTAGCAAGTGTATTTTTTTTACTATAAATGCCCTGCTCCTAATCAATTTCCAAAGAATATTTTCATATTTTTTTTTCATTACTTTTATTTCCATTGGTAAGAATTTAGAAGTACCTCTATATCAGTTCCAAACTAACATCACACAAAACAAAGTTCTCTCTTGTGTTATATTCCTGGTGAGAAAGTGCTTCCTTTTTTGGGCATTGTAGGCATTGGGAAACATCATCCAGACTGCTTAAGTTACATTTAAGCTGTCTCCTCATAATTTTAGATTTTATTTTCAATTGTGTTTTGAAATTGTTTAAGTAATAGCTACTGCTCAGTATTCTAAAACTGAGTGAATTGAGTGATTTTAGCCCTGATTAATATTTTGATTTGTATCATTAAATAAATGTACAACTTAATAGGCTCTATAAAATTCAGTATAAACAATAAGTATCTACAAAATTACACTCTCCTGGCTTATCATGAATATGCTGAATGGGAGTTTAAACAAAAATCACACCCTTTGCTATGCAGAGGCTCTCACATACATATGTTAATTAAAAAGCACACCCATTTGTCCGAATGACTAATTGCATAACTCCTATTTTGGTCAAAACAAACAAAATGCCCTCTCAAATGTGATTGGCTGGGAACTGCACTGCTTTTGCTTATAAAAGACTACAAATGCCAGCACAGTTAGATGAACTTGAGACATAAACCAAGGACAAACATTCCAAGACAATAACATTTCTGAATGGGTAGGTAAGCATACAACTTCAGTTTTTCTACATATGGATCTTCTTTAAAATACAAGCATTCAATATCATACAGAGGCTCTTTGATGATTTAGACTAGATCAGACATAAGTTTCTGTTTTAATTATATTATAGCTATATTAAACATCTGAAACTCAATGATTTTCATTGTTTTATTATTATCATCATCATTGCTTAAACTTACTTCTATATTAATTCCAAGCTGACATCACCTAAAACGAAGCTCTCTCTTGTGTTACATTTCTGTTGAGAAAGTGCTTCCTGTTTTGGGCATTGTAAGCATTGGGTAACATCTACTAAGATTTACTATAGGATTTACTTTCTTTTCGCTTTTATAGTTTCATAGAACTTTAATGTCAAAATTAAACATGTTTTATTTTAGCAAGTGTATTTTTTACTATAAATGCCCTGCTCATAATCAATTTCCAAAGAATATTTTCATTTTTTTTTTCATTAGTTTTATTACCATTGGTAAGAATTCAGAAGTACCTCTATATTAATTCCAAGCTGACATCACCTAAAACGAAGCTCTCTCTTGTGTTACATTTCTGTTGAGAAAGTGCTTCCTGTTTTAGGCATTGTAAGCATTGGGTAACATCCAGTAAGATTTACTATAGGATTTACTTTCTTTTCGCTTCTATAGTTTAATAGAACTTTAATGTCAAAATTAAACATGTTTTATTTTAGCAAGTGTATTTTTTTTACTATAAATGCCCTGTTCATAATCAATTTCCAAATAATATTTTCATATTTTTTTTTCATTACTTTTATTTCCATTGGTAAGAATTTAGAAGTACCTCTATATCAGTTCCAAACTAACATCACACAAAACAAAGTTCTCTCTTGTGTTATATTCCTGGTGAGAAAGTGCTTCCTTTTTTGGGCATTGTAGGCATTGGGAAACATCATCCAGACTGCTTAAATTACATTTAAGCTGTCTCCTCATAATTTTAGATTTTATTTTCAATTGTGTTTTGAAATTGTTTAAGTAATAGCTACTGCTCAGTATTCTAAAACTGAGTGAATTGAGTGATTTTAGCCATGATTAATATTTTGATTTGTATCATTAAATAAATGTACAACTTAATAGGCTCTATAAAATTCAGTATAAACAATAAGTATCTACAAAATTCAACTCTCCTGGCTTATCATGAATATGCTGAATGGGAGTTTAAACAAAAATCACACCTTTGCTATGCAGAGGCTCTCACATACATATGTTAATTAAAAAGCACACCCATTTGTCCGAATGACTAATTGCATAACTCCTATTTTGGTCAAAACAAACAAAATGCCCTCTCAAATGTGATTGGCTGGGAACTGCACTGCTTTTGCTTATAAAAGACTACAAATGCCAGCACAGTTAGATGAACTTGAGACATAAACCAAGGACAAACATTCCAAGACAATAACATTTCTGAATGGGTAGGTAAGCATACAACTTCAGTTTTTCTACATATGGATCTTCTTGAAAATACAAGCATTCAATATCATACAGAGGCTCTTTGATGATTTAGACTAGATCAGACATAAGTTTCTGTTTTAATTATATTATAGCTATATTAAACATCTGAAACTCAATGGTTTTCATTGTTTTATTATTATCATCATCATCATTGCTTAAACTTACTTCTATATCAATTCCAAGCTGACATCACCTAAAACGAAGCTCTCTCTTGTGTTACATTTCTGTTGAGAAAGTGCTTCCTGTTTTGGGCATTGTAAGCATTGGGTAACATCCAGTAAGATTTACTATAGGATTTACTTTCTTTTCGCTTCTATAATTTAAAAGAACTTTAATGTCAAAATTAAACATGTTTTATTTTAGCAAGTGTATTTTTTTTACTATAAATGCCCTGCTCCTAATCAATTTCCAAAGAATATTTTCATATTTTTTTTTCATTACTTTTATTTCCATTGGTAAGAATTTAGAAGTACCTCTATATCAGTTCCAAACTAACATCACACAAAACAAAGTTCTCTCTTGTGTTATATTCCTGGTGAGAAAGTGCTTCCTTTTTTGGGCATTGTAGGCATTGGGAAACATCATCCAGACTGCTTAAGTTACATTTAAGCTGTCTCCTCATAATTTTAGATTTTATTTTCAATTGTGTTTTGAAATTGTTTAAGTAATAGCTACTGCTCAGTATTCTAAAACTGAGTGAATTGAGTGATTTTAGCCCTGATTAATATTTTGATTTGTATCATTAAATAAATGTACAACTTAATAGGCTCTATAAAATTCAGTATAAACAATAAGTATCTACAAAATTACACTCTCCTGGCTTATCATGAATATGCTGAATGGGAGTTTAAACAAAAATCACACCCTTTGCTATGCAGAGGCTCTCACATACATATGTTAATTAAAAAGCACACCCATTTGTCCGAATGACTAATTGCATAACTCCTATTTTGGTCAAAACAAACAAAATGCCCTCTCAAATGTGATTGGCTGGGAACTGCACTGCTTTTGCTTATAAAAGACTACAAATGCCAGCACAGTTAGATGAACTTGAGACATAAACCAAGGACAAACATTCCAAGACAATAACATTTCTGAATGGGTAGGTAAGCATACAACTTCAGTTTTTCTACATATGGATCTTCTTTAAAATACAAGCATTCAATATCATACAGAGGCTCTTTGATGATTTAGACTAGATCAGACATAAGTTTCTGTTTTAATTATATTATAGCTATATTAAACATCTGAAACTCAATGATTTTCATTGTTTTATTATTATCATCATCATTGCTTAAACTTACTTCTATATTAATTCCAAGCTGACATCACCTAAAACGAAGCTCTCTCTTGTGTTACATTTCTGTTGAGAAAGTGCTTCCTGTTTTGGGCATTGTAAGCATTGGGTAACATCTACTAAGATTTACTATAGGATTTACTTTCTTTTCGCTTTTATAGTTTCATAGAACTTTAATGTCAAAATTAAACATGTTTTATTTTAGCAAGTGTATTTTTTACTATAAATGCCCTGCTCATAATCAATTTCCAAAGAATATTTTCATTTTTTTTTTCATTAGTTTTATTACCATTGGTAAGAATTCAGAAGTACCTCTATATTAATTCCAAGCTGACATCACCTAAAACGAAGCTCTCTCTTGTGTTACATTTCTGTTGAGAAAGTGCTTCCTGTTTTAGGCATTGTAAGCATTGGGTAAAAAACAGTCAGATTTACTATATAACTTACAATACTTTCTTTTATTTACTAAAGTTTAATAGAACTTTTATGTCAGAATTGAACATGAGATTCATTTAGCAACTGATTTTTTAATATAAATTTCTTGCTCATAATCCATTTCAAAATGACATTTTTGTGTGTTTTTTTCATTACATTTATTATTACCATTGGTACGAATTCAGATGTACCTCTATATTAATTCCAAGCTGACATCACCTAAAACGAAGCTCTCTCTTGTGTTACATTTCTGTTGAGAAAGTGCTTCCTGTTTTGGGCATTGTAAGCATTGGGTAACATCCAGTAAGATTTACTATAGGATTTACTTTCTTTTCGCTTCTATAGTTTAATAGAACTTTAATGTCAAAATTAAACATGTTTTATTTTAGCAAGTGTATTTTTTTTACTATAAATGCCCTGCTCATAATCAATTTCCAAAGAATATTTTCAAATTTTTTTTTTCATTACTTTTATTTCCATTGGTAAGAATTTAGAAGTACCTCTATATCAGTTCCAAACTAACATCACACAAAACAAAGTTATCTCTTGTGTTATATTCCTGGTGAGAAAGTGCTTCCTTTTTTGGGCATTGTAGGCATTGGGAAACATCATCCAGACTGCTTAAGTTACATTTAAGCTGTCTCCTCATAATTTTAGATTTTATTTTCAATTGTGTTTTGAAATTGTTTAAGTAATAGCTACTGCTCAGTATTCTAAAACTGAGTGAATTGAGTGATTTAGCCATGATTAATATTTTGATTTGTATCATTAAATAAATGTACAACTTAATAGGCTCTATAAAATTCAGTATAAACAATAAGTATCTACAAAATTACACTCTCCTGGCTTATCATGAATATGCTGAATGGGAGTTTAAACAAAAATCACACCCTTTGCTATGCAGAGGCTCTCACATACATATGTTAATTAAAAAGCACACCCATTTGTCCGAATGACTAATTGCATAACTCCTATTTTGGTCAAAACAAACAAAATGCCCTCTCAAATGTGATTGGCTGGGAACTGCACTGCTTTTGCTTATAAAAGACTACAAATGCCAGCACAGTTAGATGAACTTGAGACATAAACCAAGGACAAACATTCCAAGACAATAACATTTCTGAATGGGTAGGTAAGCATACAACTTCATTTTTTCTACATATGGATCTTCTTTAAAATACAAGCATTCAATATCATACAGAGGCTCTTTGATGATTTAGACTAGATCAGACATAAGTTTCTGTTTTAATTATATTATAGCTATATTAAACATCTGAAACTCAATGATTTTCATTGTTTTATTATTATCTTCATCATTGCTTAAACTTACTTCTATATTAATTCCAAGCTGACATCACCTAAAACGAAGCTCTCTCTTGTGTTACATTTCTGTTGAGAAAGTGCTTCCTGTTTTGGGCATTGTAAGCATTGGGTAACATCTACTAAGATTTACTATAGGATTTACTTTCTTTTCGCTTTTATAGTTTCATAGAACTTTAATGTCAAAATTAAACATGTTTTATTTTAGCAAGTGTATTTTTTACTATAAATGCCCTGCTCATAATCAATTTCCAAAGAATATTTTCATTTTTTTTTTCATTAGTTTTATTACCATTGGTAAGAATTCAGAAGTACCTCTATATTAATTCCAAGCTGACATCACCTAAAACGAAGCTCTCTCTTGTGTTACATTTCTGTTGAGAAAGTGCTTCCTGTTTTAGGCATTGTAAGCATTGGGTAACATCCAGTAAGATTTACTATAGGATTTACTTTCTTTTCGCTTCTATAGTTTAATAGAACTTTAATGTCAAAATTAAACATGTTTTATTTTAGCAAGTGTATTTTTTTTACTATAAATGCCCTGTTCATAATCAATTTCCAAATAATATTTTCATATTTTTTTTTCATTACTTTTATTTCCATTGGTAAGAATTTAGAAGTACCTCTATATCAGTTCCAAACTAACATCACACAAAACAAAGTTCTCTCTTGTGTTATATTCCTGGTGAGAAAGTGCTTCCTTTTTTGGGCATTGTAGGCATTGGGAAACATCATCCAGACTGCTTAAATTACATTTAAGCTGTCTCCTCATAATTTTAGATTTTATTTTCAATTGTGTTTTGAAATTGTTTAAGTAATAGCTACTGCTCAGTATTCTAAAACTGAGTGAATTGAGTGATTTTAGCCATGATTAATATTTTGATTTGTATCATTAAATAAATGTACAACTTAATAGGCTCTATAAAATTCAGTATAAACAATAAGTATCTACAAAATTCAACTCTCCTGGCTTATCATGAATATGCTGAATGGGAGTTTAAACAAAAATCACACCTTTGCTATGCAGAGGCTCTCACATACATATGTTAATTAAAAAGCACACCCATTTGTCCGAATGACTAATTGCATAACTCCTATTTTGGTCAAAACAAACAAAATGCCCTCTCAAATGTGATTGGCTGGGAACTGCACTGCTTTTGCTTATAAAAGACTACAAATGCCAGCACAGTTAGATGAACTTGAGACATAAACCAAGGACAAACATTCCAAGACAATAACATTTCTGAATGGGTAGGTAAGCATACAACTTCAGTTTTTCTACATATGGATCTTCTTGAAAATACAAGCATTCAATATCATACAGAGGCTCTTTGATGATTTAGACTAGATCAGACATAAGTTTCTGTTTTAATTATATTATAGCTATATTAAACATCTGAAACTCAATGATTTTCATTGTTTTATTATTATCATCATCATCATTGCTTAAACTTACTTCTATATTAATTCCAAGCTGACATCACCTAAAACGAAGCTCTCTCTTGTGTTACATTTCTGTTGAGAAAGTGCTTCCTGTTTTGGGCATTGTAAGCATTGGGTAACATCTACTAAGATTTACTATAGGATTTACTTTCTTTTCGCTTTTATAGTTTAATATAACTTTAATGTCAAAATTAAACATGTTTTATTTTAGCAAGTGTATTTTTTACTATAAATGCCCTGCTCATAATCAATTTCCAAAGAATATTTTCATTTTTTTTTTCTCATTAGTTTTATTTCCATTAGTAAGAATTCAGAAGTACCTCTATATTAATTCCAAGCTGACATCACCTAAAACGAAGCTCTCTCTTGTGTTACATTTCTGTTGAGAAAGTGCTTCCTGTTTTAGGCATTGTAAGCATTGGGTAAAAAACAGTCAGATTTACTATATAACTTACAATACTTTCTTTTATTTACTAAAGTTTAATAGAACTTTTATGTCAGAATTGAACATGAGATTCATTTAGCAACTGATTTTTTAATATAAATTTCTTGCTCATAATCCATTTCAAAATGACATTTTTGTGTTTTTTTTTCATTACATTTATTATTACCATTGGTACGAATTCAGATGTACCTCTATATTAATTCCAAGCTGACATCACCTAAAACGAAGCTCTCTCTTGTGTTACATTTCTGTTGAGAAAGTGCTTCCTGTTTTGGGCATTGTAAGCATTGGGTAACATCCAGTAAGATTTACTATAGGATTTACTTTCTTTTCGCTTCTATAGTTTAATAGAACTTTAATGTCAAAATTAAACATGTTTTATTTTAGCAAGTGTATTTTTTTTACTATAAATGCCCTGCTCATAATCAATTTCCAAAGAATATTTTCAAATTTTTTTTTTCATTACTTTTATTTCCATTGGTAAGAATTTAGAAGTACCTCTATATCAGTTCCAAACTAACATCACACAAAACAAAGTTCTCTCTTGTGTTACATTTCTGTTGAGAAAGTGCTTCCTGTTTTAGGCATTGTAAGCATTGGGTAAAAAACAGTCAGATTTACTATATAACTTACAATACTTTCTTTTATTTAATAAAGTTTAATAGAACTTTAATGTCAGAATTGAACATGAGATTCATTTAGCAAGTGATTTTTTAATATAAATTTCTTGCTCATAATCCATTTCAAAATGACATTTTCATGTTTTTTTTCATTACTTTTATTTCCATTGGTAAGAATTCAGAAGTACCTCTATATTAGTTCCAAACTAACATCACACAAAACAAAGTTCTCCCTTGTGTTATATTCCTGGTAAGAAAGTGCTTCCTTTTTTGGGCATTGTAGGCATTGGGAAACATCATCCAGACTGCTTAAATTACATTTAAGCCTTCTCCTCATAATTTTAGATTTTATTTGAAATTGTGTTTTGAAATTGTTTAAGTAATAGCTACTGCTCAGTATTCTAAAACTGAGTGAATTGAGTGATTTTAGCCATGATTAATATTTTGATTTGTATCATTAAATAAATGTACAACTTAATAGGCTCTATAAAATTCAGTATAAACAATAAGTATCTACAAAATTCAACTCTCCTGGCTTATCATGAATATGCTGAATGGGAGTTCAAACAAAAATCACACCCTTTGCTATGCAGAGGCTCTCACATACATATGTTAATTAAAAAGCACACCCATTTGTCCGAATGACTAATTGCATAACTCCTATTTTGGTCAAAACAAACAAAATGCCCTCTCAAATGTGATTGTCTGGGAACTGCACTGCTTTTGCTTATAAAAGACTACAAATGCCAGCACAGTTAGATGAACTTGAGACATAAACCAAGGACAAACATTCCAAGACAATAACATTGCTGAATGGGTAGGTAAGCATACAACTTCAGTTTTTCTAAATATGGATCTTCTTGAAAATACAAGCATTCAATATCATACAGAGGCTCTTTGATGATTTAGACTAGATCAGACATAAGTTTCTGTTTTAATTATATTATAGCTATATTAAACATCTGAAACTCAATGATTTTCATTGTTTTATTATTATCATCATCATTGCTTAAACTTACTTCTATATTAATTCCAAGCTGACATCACCTAAAACGAAGCTCTCTCTTGTGTTACATTTCTGTTAAGAAAGTGCTTCCTGTTTTGGGCATTGTAAGCATTGGGTAACATCCAGTAAGATTTACTATAGGATTTACTTTCTTTTCGCTTCTATAGTTTAATAGAACTTTAATGTCAAAATTAAACATGTTTTATTGTAGCAAGTGTATTTTTTTTACTATAAATGCCCTGCTCATAATCAATTTTCAAAGAATATTTTCATATTTTTTTTTCATTACTTTTATTTCCATTGGTAAGAATTCAGAAGTACCTCTATATTAGTTCCAAACTAACATCACACAAAACAAAGTTCTCCCTTGTGTTATATTCCTGGTAAGAAAGTGCTTCCTTTTTTGGGCATTGTAGGCATTGGGAAACATCATCCAGACTGCTTAAATTACATTTAAGCCGTCTCCTCATAATTTTAGATTTTATTTGAAATTGTGTTTTGAAATTGTTTAAGTAATAGCTACTGCTCAGTATTCTAAAACTGAGTGAATTGAGTGATTTTAGCCATGATTAATATTTTGATTTGTATCATTAAATAAATGTACAACTTAATAGGCTCTATAAAATTCAGTATAAACAATAAGTATCTACAAAATTCAACTCTCCTGGCTTATCATGAATATGCTGAATGGGAGTTCAAACAAAAATCACACCCTTTGCTATGCAGAGGCTCTCACATACATATGTTAATTAAAAAGCACACCCATTTGTCCGAATGACTAATTGCATAACTCCTATTTTGGTCAAAACAAACAAAATGCCCTCTCAAATGTGATTGGCTGGGAACTGCACTGCTTTTGCTTATAAAAGACTACAAATGCCAGCACAGTTAGATGAACTTGAGACATAAACCAAGGACAAACATTCCAAGACAATAACATTGCTGAATGGGTAGGTAAGCATACAACTTCAGTTTTTCTACATATGGATCTTCTTGAAAATACAAGCATTCAATACAATACAGAGGCTCTTTGATGATTTAGACTAGATCAGACATAAGTTTCTGTTTTAATTATATTATAGCTATATTAAACATCTGAAACTCAATGATTTTGATTGTTTTATTATTATCATCATCATTGCTTAAACTTACTTCTATATTAATTCCAAGCTGACATCACCTAAAACGAAGCTCTCTCTTGTGTTACATTTCTGTTAAGAAAGTGCTTCCTGTTTTGGGCATTGTAAGCATTGGGTAACATCCAGTAAGATTTACTATAGGATTTACTTTCTTTTCGCTTCTATAGTTTAATAGAACTTTAATGTCAAAATTAAACATGTTTTATTTTAGCAAGTGTATTTTTTTACTATAAATGCCCTGCTCATAATCAATTTTCAAAGAATATTTTCATATTTTTTTTTTCATTACTTTTATTTCCATTGGTAAGAATTCAGAAGTACCTCTATATTAGTTCCAAACTAACATCACACAAAACAAAGTTCTCCCTTGTGTTATATTCCTGGTAAGAAAGTGCTTCCTTTTTTGGGCATTGTAGGCATTGGGAAACATCATCCAGACTGCTTAAATTACATTTAAGCCGTCTCCTCATAATTTTAGATTTTATTTGAAATTGTGTTTTGAAATTGTTTAAGTAATAGCTACTGCTCAGTATTCTAAAACTGAGTGAATTGAGTGATTTTAGCCATGATTAATATTTTGATTTGTATCATTAAATAAATGTACAACTTAATAGGCTCTATAAAATTCAGTATAAACAATAAGTATCTACAAAATTCAACTCTCCTGGCTTATCATGAATATGCTGAATGGGAGTTCAAACAAAAATCACACCCTTTGCTATGCAGAGGCTCTCACATACATATGTTAATTAAAAAGCACACCCATTTGTCCGAATGACTAATTGCATAACTCCTATTTTGGTCAAAACAAACAAAATGCCCTCTCAAATGTGATTGGCTGGGAACTGCACTGCTTTTGCTTATAAAAGACTACAAATGCCAGCACAGTTAGATGAACTTGAGACATAAACCAAGGACAAACATTCCAAGACAATAACATTGCTGAATGGGTAGGTAAGCATACAACTTCAGTTTTTCTACATATGGATCTTCTTGAAAATACAAGCATTCAATATCATACAGAGGCTCTTTGATGATTTAGACTAGATCAGACATAAGTTTCTGTTTTAATTATATTATAGCTATATTAAACATCTGAAACTCAATGATTTTCATTGTTTTATTATTATCATCATCATCATCATTGCTTAAACTTACTTCTATATTAATTCCAAGCTGACATCACCTAAAACGAAGCTCTCTCTTGTGTTACATTTCTGTTAAGAAAGTGCTTCCTGTTTTGGGCATTGTAAGCATTGGGTAACATCCAGTAAGATTTACTATAGGATTTACTTTCTTTTCGCTTCTATAGTTTAATAGAACTTTAATGTCAAAATTAAACATGTTTTATTTTAGCAAGTGTATTTTTTTTACTATAAATGCCCTGCTCATAATCAATTTTCAAAGAATATTTTCATATTTTTTTTTCATTACTTTTATTTCCATTGGTAAGAATTCAGAAGTACCTCTATATTAATTCCAAGCTGACATCACCTAAAACGAAGCTCTCTCTTGTGTTACATTTCTGTTGAGAAAGTGCTTCCTGTTTTAGGCATTGTAAGCATTGGGTAACATCCAGTAAGATTTACTATAGGATTTACTTTCTTTTCGCTTCTATAGTTTAATAGAACTTTAATGTCAAAATTAAACATGTTTTATTTTAGCAAGTGTATTTTTTTTACTATAAATGCCCTGTTCATAATCAATTTCCAAATAATATTTTCATATTTTTTTTTTCATTACTTTTATTTCCATTGGTAAGAATTTAGAAGTACCTCTATATCAGTTCCAAACTAACATCACACAAAACAAAGTTCTCTCTTGTGTTATATTCCTGGTGAGAAAGTGCTTCCTTTTTTGGGCATTGTAGGCATTGGGAAACATCATCCAGACTGCTTAAATTACATTTAAGCTGTCTCCTCATAATTTTAGATTTTATTTTCAATTGTGTTTTGAAATTGTTTAAGTAATAGCTACTGCTCAGTATTCTAAAACTGAGTGAATTGAGTGATTTTAGCCCTGATTAATATTTTGATTTGTATCATTAAATAAATGTACAACTTAATAGGCTCTATAAAATTCAGTATAAACAATAAGTATCTACAAAATTCAACTCTCCTGGCTTATCATGAATATGCTGAATGGGAGTTTAAACAAAAATCACACCCTTTGCTAAGCAGAGGCTCTCACATACATATGTTAATTAAAAAGCACACCCATTTGTCTGAATGACTAATTGCATAACTCCTATTTTGGTCAAAACAAACAAAATGCCCTCTCAAATGTGATTGGCTGGGAACTGCACTGCTTTTGCTTATAAAAGACTACAAATGCCAGCACAGTTAGATGAACTTGAGACATAAACCAAGGACAAACATTCCAAGACAATAACATTTCTGAATGGGTAGGTAAGCATACAACTTCATTTTTTCTACATATGGATCTTCTTGAAAATACAAGCATTCAATATCATACAGAGGCTCTTTGATGATTTAGACTAGATCAGACATAAGTTTCTGTTTTAATTATATTATAGCTATATTAAACATCTGAAACTCAATGATTTTCATTGTTTTATTATTATCATCATCATCATTGCTTAAACTTACTTCTATATTAATTCCAAGCTGACATCACCTAAAACGAAGCTCTCTCTTGTGTTACATTTCTGTTGAGAAAGTGCTTCCTGTTTTGGGCATTGTAAGCATTGGGTAACATCTACTAAGATTTACTATAGGATTTACTTTCTTTTCGCTTTTATAGTTTAATAGAACTTTAATGTCAAAATTAAACATGTTTTATTTTAGCAAGTGTATTTTTTACTATAAATGCCCTGCTCATAATCAATTTCCAAAGAATATTTTCATTTTTTTTCCTCATTAGTTTTATTTCCATTGGTAAGAATTCAGAAGTACCTCTATATTAATTCCAAGCTGACATCACCTAAAACGAAGCTCTCTCTTGTGTTACATTTCTGTTGAGAAAGTGCTTCCTGTTTTAGGCATTGTAAGCATTGGGTAAAAAACAGTCAGATTTACTATATAACTTACAATACTTTCTTTTATTTACTAAAGTTTAATAGAACTTTTATGTCAGAATTGAACATGAGATTCATTTAGCAACTGATTTTTTAATATAAATTTCTTGCTCATAATCCATTTCAAAATGACATTTTTGTGTGTTTTTTTCATTACATTTATTATTACCATTGGTACGAATTTAGATGTACCTCTATATTAATTCCAAGCTGACATCACCTAAAACGAAGCTCTCTCTTGTGTTACATTTCTTTTGAGAAAGTGCTTCCTGCTTTGGGCATTGTAAGCATTGGGTAACATCCAGTAAGATTTACTATAGGATTTACTTTCTTTTTGCTTCTATAGTTTAAAAGAACTTTAATGTCAAAATTAAACATGTTTTATTTTAGCAAGTGTATTTTTTTTACTATAAATGCCCTGCTCATAATCAATTTTCAAAGAATATTTTCATATTTTTTTTCATTACTTTTATTTCCATTGGTAAGAATTCAGAAGTACCTCTATATTAATTCCAAGCTGACATCACCTAAAACTAAGCTCTCTCTTGTGTTACATTTCTGTTGAGAAAGTGCTTCCTGTTTTAGGCATTGTAAGCATTGGGTAAAAAACAGTCAGATTTACTATATAACTTACAATACTTTCTTTTATTTAATAAAGTTTAATAGAACTTTAATGTCAGAATTGAACATGAGATTCATTTAGCAAGTGATTTTTTAATATAAATTTCTTGCTCATAATCCATTTCAAAATGACATTTTCATGTTTTTTTTCATTACATTTATTATTACCATTGGTAAGAATTCAGATGTACCTCTATATTAATTCCAAGCTGACATCACCTAAAACGAAGCTCTCTCTTGTGTTACATTTCTGGTGAGAAAGTGCTTCCTGTTTTGGGCATTGTAAGCATTGGGTAACATCTAGTAAGATTTACTATAGGATTTACTTTCTTTTCGCTTCTATAGTTTAATAGAACTTTAATGTCAAAATTAAACATGTTTTATTTTAGCAAGTGTATATTTTTTACTATAAATGCCCTGCTCCTAATCAATTTCCAAAGAATATTTTCATTTTTTTTTTCATTACTTTTATTTCCATTGGTAAGAATTCAGAAGTACCTCTATATTAGTTCCAAACTAACATCACACAAAACAAAGTTCTCCCTTGTGTTATATTCCTGGTAAGAAAGTGCTTCCTTTTTTGGGCATTGTAGGCATTGGGAAACATCATCCAGACTGCTTAAATTACATTTAAGCCGTCTCCTCATAATTTTAGATTTTATTTGAAATTGTGTTTTGAAATTGTTTAAGTAATAGCTACTGCTCAGTATTCTAAAACTGAGTGAATTGAGTGATTTTAGCCATGATTAATATTTTGATTTGTATCATTAAATAAATGTACAACTTAATAGGCTCTATAAAATTCAGTATAAACAATAAGTATCTACAAAATTCAACTCTCCTGGCTTATCATGAATATGCTGAATGGGAGTTCAAACAAAAATCACACCCTTTGCTATGCAGAGGCTCTCACATACATATGTTAATTAAAAAGCACACCCATTTGTCCGAATGACTAATTGCATAACTCCTATTTTGGTCAAAACAAACAAAATGCCCTCTCAAATGTGATTGGCTGGGAACTGCACTGCTTTTGCTTATAAAAGACTACAAATGCCAGCACAGTTAGATGAACTTGAGACATAAACCAAGGACAAACATTCCAAGACAATAACATTGCTGAATGGGTAGGTAAGCATACAACTTCAGTTTTTCTACATATGGATCTTCTTGAAAATACAAGCATTCAATATCATACAGAGGCTCTTTGATGATTTAGACTAGATCAGACATAAGTTTCTGTTTTAATTATATTATAGCTATATTAAACATCTGAAACTCAATGATTTTCATTGTTTTATTATTATCATCATCATTGCTTAAACTTACTTCTATATTAATTCCAAGCTGACATCACCTAAAACGAAGCTCTCTCTTGTGTTACATTTCTGTTAAGAAAGTGCTTCCTGTTTTGGGCATTGTAAGCATTGGGTAACATCCAGTAAGATTTACTATAGGATTTACTTTCTTTTCGCTTCTATAGTTTAATAGAACTTTAATGTCAAAATTAAACATGTTTTATTTTAGCAAGTGTATTTTTTTTACTATAAATGCCCTGCTCATAATCAATTTTCAAAGAATATTTTCATATTTTTTTTTCATTACTTTTATTTCCATTGGTAAGAATTCAGAAGTACCTCTATATTAGTTCCAAACTAACATCACACAAAACAAAGTTCTCCCTTGTGTTATATTCCTGGTAAGAAAGTGCTTCCTTTTTTTGGGCATTGTAGGCATTGGGAAACATCATCCAGACTGCTTAAATTACATTTAAGCCGTCTCCTCATAATTTTAGATTTTATTTTAAATTGTGTTTTGAAATTGTTTAAGTAATAGCTACTGCTCAGTATTCTAAAACTGAGTGAATTGAGTGATTTTAGCCATGATTAATATTTTGATTTGTATCATTAAATAAATGTACAACTTAATAGGCTCTATAAAATTCAGTATAAACAATAAGTATCTACAAAATTCAACTCTCCTGGCTTATCATGAATATGCTGAATGGGAGTTCAAACAAAAATCACACCCTTTGCTATGCAGAGGCTCTCACATACATATGTTAATTAAAAAGCACACCCATTTGTCCGAATGACTAATTGCATAACTCCTATTTTGGTCAAAACAAACAAAATGCCCTCTCAAATGTGATTGTCTGGGAACTGCACTGCTTTTGCTTATAAAAGACTACAAATGCCAGCACAGTTAGATGAACTTGAGACATAAACCAAGGACAAACATTCCAAGACAATAACATTTCTGAATGGGTAGGTAAGCATACAACTTCAGTTTTTCTACATATGGATCTTCTTGAAAATACAAGCATTCAATATCATACATAGGCTCTTTGATGATTTAGACTAGATCAGACATAAGTTTCTGTTTTAATTATATTATAGCTATATTAAACATCTGAAACTCAATGATTTTCATTGTTTTATTATTATCATCATCATCATTGCTTAAACTTACTTCTATATTAATTCCAAGCTGACATCACCTAAAACGAAGCTCTCTCTTGTGTTACATTTCTGTTGAGAAAGTGCTTCCTGTTTTGGGCATTGTAAGCATTGGGTAACATCCAGTAAGATTTACTATAGGATTTACTTTCTTTTCGCTTCTATAGTTTAATAGAACTTTAATGTCAAAATTAAACATGTTTTATTTTAGCAAGTATATTTTTTACTATAAATGCCCTGCTCCTAATCAATTTCCAAAGAATATTTTCATATTTTTTTTTCATTACTTTTATTTCCATTGGTAAGAATTCAGAAGTACCTCTATATTAATTCCAAGCTGACATCACCTAAAACTAAGCTCTCTCTTGTGTTACATTTCTGTTGAGAAAGTGCTTCCTGTTTTAGGCATTGTAAGCATTGGGTAACATCCAGTAAGATTTACTATAGGATTTACTTTCTTTTCGCTTCTATAGTTTAATAGAACTTTAATGTCAAAATTAAACATGTTTTATTTTAGCAAGTGTATTTTTTTTACTATAAATGCCCTGCTCATAATCAATTTCCAAAGAATATTTTCATATTTTTTTTTCATTACTTTTATTTCCATTGGTAAGAATTCAGAAGTACCTCTATATTAATTCCAAGCTGACATCACCTAAAACGAAGCTCTCTCTTGTGTTACATTTCTGTTGAGAAAGTGCTTCCTGTTTTAGGCATTGTAAGCATTGGGTAACATCCAGTAAGATTTACTATAGGATTTACTTTCTTTTCACTTCTATAGTTTAATAGAAGTTTAATGTCAAAATTAAACATGTTTTATTTTAGCAAGTGTATTTTTTTTACTATAAATGCCCTGCTCATAATCAATTTCCAAAGAATATTTTCATATTTTTTTTTTCATTACTTTTATTTCCATTGGTAAGAATTCAGAAGTACCTCTATATTAATTCCAAGCTGACATCACCTAAAACTAAGCTCTCTCTTGTGTTACATTTCTGTTGAGAAAGTGCTTCCTGTTTTAGGCATTGTAAGCATTGGGTAAAAAACAGTCAGATTTACTATATAACTTACAATACTTTCTTTTATTTAATAAAGTTTAATAGAACTTTAATGTCAGAATTGAACATGAGATTCATTTAGCAAGTGATTTTTTAATATAAATTTCTTGCTCATAATCCATTTCAAAATGACATTTTCATGTTTTTTTTTCATTACATTTATTATTACCATTGGTAAGAATTCAGATGTACCTCTATATTAATTCCAAGCTGACATCACCTAAAACGAAGCTCTCTCTTGTGTTACATTTCTGTTGAGAAAGTGCTTCCTGTTTTGGGCATTGTAAGCATTGGGTAACATCTAGTAAGATTTACTATAGGATTTACTTTCTTTTCGCTTCTATAGTTTAATAGAACTTTAATGTCAAAATTAAACATGTTTTATTTTAGCAAGTGTATTTTTTACTATAAATGCCCTGCTCATAATCAATTTCCAAAGAATATTTTCATTTTTTTTTCATTAGTTTTATTTCCATTGGTAAGAATTCAGAAGTACCTCTATATTAATTCCAAGCTGACATCACCTAAAACGAAGCTCTCTCTTGTGTTCCATTTCTGTTGAGAAAGTGCTTCCTGTTTTAGGCATTGTAAGCATTGGGTAACATCCAGTAAGATTTACTATAGGATTTACTTTCTTTTCGCTTCTATAGTTTAATAGAACTTTAATGTCAAAATTAAACATGTTTTATTTTAGCAAGTGTATTTTTTTTACTATAAATGCCCTGTTCATAATCAATTTCCAAAGAATATTTTCATTTTTTTTTTCATTACTTTTATTTCCATTGGTAAGAATTCAGAAGTATCTCTATATTAATTCCAAGCTGACATCACCTAAAACTAAGCTCTCTCTTCTGTTACATTTCTGTTGAGAAAGTGCTTCCTGTTTTAGGCATTGTAAGCATTGGGTAAAAAACAGTCAGATTTACTATATAACTTACAATACTTTCTTTTATTTACTAAAGTTTAATAGAACTTTAATGTCAGAATTGAACATGATATTCATTTAGCAACTGATTTTTTAATATAAAATTCTTGCTCATAATCCATTTCAAATGACATTTTCATGTTTTTTTTTCATTACATTTATTATTACCATTGGTAAGAATTCAGATGTACCTCTATATTAATTCTAAGCTGACATCACCTAAAACGAAGCTCTCTCTTGTGTTACATTTCTGTTGAGAAAGTGCTTCCTGTTTTGGGCATTGTAAGCATTGGGTAACATCCAGTAAGATTTACTATAGGATTTACTTTCTTTTCGCTTCTATAGTTTAATAAACTTTAATGTCAAAATTAAACATGTTTTATTTTAGCAAGTGTATATTTTTTACTATAAATGCCCTGCTCCTAATCAATTTCCAAAGAATATTTTCATATTTTTTTTTCATTACTTTTATTTCCATTGGTAAGAATTCAGAAGTACCTCTATATTAGTTCCAAACTAACATCACACAAAACAAAGTTCTCCCTTGTGTTATATTCCTGGTAAGAAAGTGCTTCCTTTTTTGGGCATTGTAGGCATTGGGAAACATCATCCAGACTGCTTAAATTACATTTAAGCTGTCTCCTCATAATTTTAGATTTTATTTTAAATTGTGTTTTGAAATTGTTTAAGTAATAGCTACTGCTCAGTATTCTAAAACTGAGTGAATTGAGTGATTTTAGCCATGATTAATATTTTGATTTGTATCATTAAATAAATGTACAACTTAATAGGCTCTATAAAATTCAGTATAAACAATAAGTATCTACAAAATTCAACTCTCCTGGCTTATCATGAATATGCTGAATGGGAGTTCAAACAAAAATCACACCCTTTGCTATGCAGAGGCTCTCACATACATATGTTAATTAAAAAGCACACCCATTTGTCCGAATGACTAATTGCATAACTCCTATTTTGGTCAAAACAAACAAAATGCCCTCTCAAATGTGATTGTCTGGGAACTGCACTGCTTTTGCTTATAAAAGACTACAAATGCCAGCACAGTTAGATGAACTTGAGACATAAACCAAGGACAAACATTCCAAGACAATAACATTGCTGAATGGGTAGGTAAGCATACAACTTCAGTTTTTCTACATATGGATCTTCTTGAAAATACAAGCATTCAATATCATACAGAGGCTCTTTGATGATTTAGACTAGATCAGACATAAGTTTCTGTTTTAATTATATTATAGCTATATTAAACATCTGAAACTCAATGATTTTCATTGTTTTATTATTATCATCATCATTGCTTAAACTTACTTCTATATTAATTCCAAGCTGACATCACCTAAAACGAAGCTCTCTCTTGTGTTACATTTCTGTTAAGAAAGTGCTTCCTGTTTTGGGCATTGTAAGCATTGGGTAACATCCAGTAAGATTTACTATAGGATTTACTTTCTTTTCGCTTCTATAGTTTAATAGAACTTTAATGTCAAAATTAAACATGTTTTATTTTAGCAAGTGTATTTTTTACTATAAATGCCCTGCTCATAATCAATTTCCAAAGAATATTTTCATTTTTTTTTCATTAGTTTTATTTCCATTGGTAAGAATTCAGAAGTACCTCTATATTAATTCCAAGCTGACATCACCTAAAACGAAGCTCTCTCTTGTGTTCCATTTCTGTTGAGAAAGTGCTTCCTGTTTTAGGCATTGTAAGCATTGGGTAACATCCAGTAAGATTTACTATAGGATTTACTTTCTTTTCGCTTCTATAGTTTAATAGAACTTTAATGTCAAAATTAAACATGTTTTATTTTAGCAAGTGTATTTTTTTTACTATAAATGCCCTGTTCATAATCAATTTCCAAAGAATATTTTCATATTTTTTTTTTCATTACTTTTATTTCCATTGGTAAGAATTCAGAAGTATCTCTATATTAATTCCAAGGTGACATCACCTAAAACTAAGCTCTCTCTTCTGTTACATTTCTGTTGAGAAAGTGCTTCCTGTTTTAGGCATTGTAAGCATTGGGTAAAAAACAGTCAGATTTACTATATAACTTACAATACTTTCTTTTATTTACTAAAGTTTAATAGAACTTTAATGTCAGAATTGAACATGATATTCATTTAGCAACTGATTTTTTAATATAAAATTCTTGCTCATAATCCATTTCAAAATGACATTTTCATGTTTTTTTTTCATTACATTTATTATTACCATTGGTAAGAATTCAAATGTACCTCTATATTAATTCCAAGCTGACATCACCTAAAACGAAGCTCTCTCTTGTGTTACATTTCTGTTGAGAAAGTGCTTCCTGTTTTGGGCATTGTAAGCATTGGGTAACATCCAGTAAGATTTACTATAGGATTTACTTTCTTTTCGCTTCTATAGTTTAATAGAACTTTAATGTCAAAATTAAACATGTTTTATTTTAGCAAGTGTATATTTTTTACTATAAATGCCCTGCTCCTAATCAATTTCCAAAGAATATTTTCATATTTTTTTTCATTACTTTTATTTCCATTGGTAAGAATTCAGAAGTACCTCTATATTAGTTCCAAACTAACATCACACAAAACAAAGTTCTCTCTTGTGTTATATTCCTGGTGAGAAAGTGCTTCCTTTTTTGGGCATTGTAGGCATTGGGAAACATCATCCAGACTGCTTAAGTTACATTTAAGCAGTCTCCTCATAATTTTAGATTTTATTTTCAGTTGTGTTTTGAAATTGTTTAAGTAATAGCTACTGCTCAGTATTCTAAAACTGAGTGAATTGAGTGATTTTAGCCATGATTAATATTTTGATTTGTATCATTAAATAAATGTACAACTTAATAGGCTCTATAAAATTCAGTATAAACAATAAGTATCTACAAAATTCAACTCTCCTGGCTTGTCATGAATATGCTGAAAGGGAGTTTAAACAAAATCACACCCTTTGCTATGCAGAGGCTTTCTCACATACATATGTTAATTAAAAAGCACACCCATTTGTCCGAATGACTAATTGCATAACTCCTATTTTGGTCAAAACAAACAAAATGCCCTCTCAAATGTGATTGGCTGGGAACTGCACTGCTTTTGCTTATAAAAGACTACAAATGCCAGCACAGTTAGATGAACTTGAGACATAAACCAAGGACAAACATTCCAAGACAATAACATTTCTGAATGGGTAGGTAAGCATACAACTTCAGTTTTTCTACATATGGATCTTCTTGAAAATACAAGCATTCAATATCATACAGAGGCTCTTTGATGATTTAGACTAGATCAGACATAAGTTTCTGTTTTAATTATATTATAGCTATATTAAACATCTGAAACTCAATGATTTTCATTGTTTTATTATTATCATCATCATCATTGCTTAAACTTACTTCTATATTAATTCCAAGCTGACATCACCTAAAACGAAGCTCTCTCTTGTGTTACATTTCTGTTGAGAAAGTGCTTCCTGTTTTGGGCATTGTAAGCATTGGGTAACATCTAGTAAGATTTACTATAGGATTTACTTTCTTTTCGCTTCTATAGTTTAATAGAACTTTAATGTCAAAATTAAACATGTTTTATTTTAGCAAGTGTATTTTTTACTATAAATGCCCTGCTCATAATCAATTTCCAAAGAATATTTTCATTTTTTTTTCATTAGTTTTATTTCCATTGGTAAGAATTCAGAAGTACCTCTATATTAATTCCAAGCTGACATCACCTAAAACGAAGCTCTCTCTTGTGTTCCATTTCTGTTGAGAAAGTGCTTCCTGTTTTAGGCATTGTAAGCATTGGGTAACATCCAGTAAGATTTACTATAGGATTTACTTTCTTTTCGCTTCTATAGTTTAATAGAACTTTAATGTCAAAATTAAACATGTTTTATTTTAGCAAGTGTATTTTTTTTAACTATAAATGCCCTGTTCATAATCAATTTCCAAAGAATATTTTCATTTTTTTTTTTCATTACTTTTATTTCCATTGGTAAGAATTCAGAAGTATCTCTATATTAATTCCAAGCTGACATCACCTAAAACTAAGCTCTCTCTTCTGTTACATTTCTGTTGAGAAAGTGCTTCCTGTTTTAGGCATTGTAAGCATTGGGTAAAAAACAGTCAGATTTACTATATAACTTACAATACTTTCTTTTATTTACTAAAGTTTAATAGAACTTTAATGTCAGAATTGAACATGATATTCATTTAGCAACTGATTTTTTAATATAAAATTCTTGCTCATAATCCATTTCAAATGACATTTTCATGTTTTTTTTTCATTACATTTATTATTACCATTGGTAAGAATTCAGATGTACCTCTATATTAATTCTAAGCTGACATCACCTAAAACGAAGCTCTCTCTTGTGTTACATTTCTGTTGAGAAAGTGCTTCCTGTTTTGGGCATTGTAAGCATTGGGTAACATCCAGTAAGATTTACTATAGGATTTACTTTCTTTTCGCTTCTATAGTTTAATAAACTTTAATGTCAAAATTAAACATGTTTTATTTTAGCAAGTGTATATTTTTTACTATAAATGCCCTGCTCCTAATCAATTTCCAAAGAATATTTTCATATTTTTTTTTCATTACTTTTATTTCCATTGGTAAGAATTCAGAAGTACCTCTATATTAGTTCCAAACTAACATCACACAAAACAAAGTTCTCCCTTGTGTTATATTCCTGGTAAGAAAGTGCTTCCTTTTTTGGGCATTGTAGGCATTGGGAAACATCATCCAGACTGCTTAAATTACATTTAAGCTGTCTCCTCATAATTTTAGATTTTATTTTAAATTGTGTTTTGAAATTGTTTAAGTAATAGCTACTGCTCAGTATTCTAAAACTGAGTGAATTGAGTGATTTTAGCCATGATTAATATTTTGATTTGTATCATTAAATAAATGTACAACTTAATAGGCTCTATAAAATTCAGTATAAACAATAAGTATCTACAAAATTCAACTCTCCTGGCTTATCATGAATATGCTGAATGGGAGTTTAAACAAAAATCACACCCTTTGCTATGCAGAGGCTCTCACATACATATGTTAATTAAAAAGCACACCCATTTGTCCGAATGACTAATTGCATAACTCCTATTTTGGTCAAAACAAACAAAATGCCCTCTCAAATGTGATTGTCTGGGAACTGCACTGCTTTTGCTTATAAAAGACTACAAATGCCAGCACAGTTAGATGAACTTGAGACATAAACCAAGGACAAACATTCCAAGACAATAACATTGCTGAATGGGTAGGTAAGCATACAACTTCAGTTTTTCTACATATGGATCTTCTTGAAAATACAAGCATTCAATATCATACAGAGGCTCTTTGATGATTTAGACTAGATCAGACATAAGTTTCTGTTTTAATTATATTATAGCTATATTAAACATCTGAAACTCAATGATTTTCATTGTTTTATTATTATCATCATCATTGCTTAAACTTACTTCTATATTAATTCCAAGCTGACATCACCTAAAACGAAGCTCTCTCTTGTGTTACATTTCTGTTAAGAAAGTGCTTCCTGTTTTGGGCATTGTAAGCATTGGGTAACATCCAGTAAGATTTACTATAGGATTTACTTTCTTTTCGCTTCTATAGTTTAATAGAACTTTAATGTCAAAATTAAACATGTTTTATTTTAGCAAGTGTATTTTTTACTATAAATGCCCTGCTCATAATCAATTTCCAAAGAATATTTTCATTTTTTTTTCATTAGTTTTATTTCCATTGGTAAGAATTCAGAAGTACCTCTATATTAATTCCAAGCTGACATCACCTAAAACGAAGCTCTCTCTTGTGTTCCATTTCTGTTGAGAAAGTGCTTCCTGTTTTAGGCATTGTAAGCATTGGGTAACATCCAGTAAGATTTACTATAGGATTTACTTTCTTTTCGCTTCTATAGTTTAATAGAACTTTAATGTCAAAATTAAACATGTTTTATTTTAGCAAGTGTATTTTTTTTACTATAAATGCCCTGTTCATAATCAATTTCCAAAGAATATTTTCATATTTTTTTTTTCATTACTTTTATTTCCATTGGTAAGAATTCAGAAGTATCTCTATATTAATTCCAAGGTGACATCACCTAAAACTAAGCTCTCTCTTCTGTTACATTTCTGTTGAGAAAGTGCTTCCTGTTTTAGGCATTGTAAGCATTGGGTAAAAAACAGTCAGATTTACTATATAACTTACAATACTTTCTTTTATTTACTAAAGTTTAATAGAACTTTAATGTCAGAATTGAACATGATATTCATTTAGCAACTGATTTTTTAATATAAAATTCTTGCTCATAATCCATTTCAAAATGACATTTTCATGTTTTTTTTTCATTACATTTATTATTACCATTGGTAAGAATTCAAATGTACCTCTATATTAATTCCAAGCTGACATCACCTAAAACGAAGCTCTCTCTTGTGTTACATTTCTGTTGAGAAAGTGCTTCCTGTTTTGGGCATTGTAAGCATTGGGTAACATCCAGTAAGATTTACTATAGGATTTACTTTCTTTTCGCTTCTATAGTTTAATAGAACTTTAATGTCAAAATTAAACATGTTTTATTTTAGCAAGTGTATATTTTTTACTATAAATGCCCTGCTCCTAATCAATTTCCAAAGAATATTTTCATATTTTTTTTCATTACTTTTATTTCCATTGGTAAGAATTCAGAAGTACCTCTATATTAGTTCCAAACTAACATCACACAAAACAAAGTTCTCTCTTGTGTTATATTCCTGGTGAGAAAGTGCTTCCTTTTTTGGGCATTGTAGGCATTGGGAAACATCATCCAGACTGCTTAAGTTACATTTAAGCAGTCTCCTCATAATTTTAGATTTTATTTTCAGTTGTGTTTTGAAATTGTTTAAGTAATAGCTACTGCTCAGTATTCTAAAACTGAGTGAATTGAGTGATTTTAGCCATGATTAATATTTTGATTTGTATCATTAAATAAATGTACAACTTAATAGGCTCTATAAAATTCAGTATAAACAATAAGTATCTACAAAATTCAACTCTCCTGGCTTGTCATGAATATGCTGAAAGGGAGTTTAAACAAAATCACACCCTTTGCTATGCAGAGGCTTTCTCACATACATATGTTAATTAAAAAGCACACCCATTTGTCCGAATGACTAATTGCATAACTCCTATTTTGGTCAAAACAAACAAAATGCCCTCTCAAATGTGATTGGCTGGGAACTGCACTGCTTTTGCTTATAAAAGATTACAAATGCCAGCACAGTTAGATGAACTTGAGACATAAACCAAGGACAAACATTCCAAGACAATAACATTTCTGAATGGGTAGGTAAGCATACAACTTCAGTTTTTCTACATATGGATCTTCTTGAAAATACAAGCATTCAATATCATACAGAGGCTCTTTGATGATTTAGACTAGATCAGACATAAGTTTCTGTTTTAATTATATTATAGCTATATTAAACATCTGAAACTCAATGATTTTCATTGTTTTATTATTATCATCATCATCATTGCTTAAACTTACTTCTATATTAATTCCAAGCTGACATCACCTAAAACGAAGCTCTCTCTTGTGTTACATTTCTGTTGAGAAAGTGCTTCCTGTTTTGGGCATTGTAAGCATTGGGTAACATCTAGTAAGATTTACTATAGGATTTACTTTCTTTTCGCTTCTATAGTTTAATAGAACTTTAATGTCAAAATTAAACATGTTTTATTTTAGCAAGTGTATTTTTTACTATAAATGCCCTGCTCATAATCAATTTCCAAAGAATATTTTCATTTTTTTTTCATTAGTTTTATTTCCATTGGTAAGAATTCAGAAGTACCTCTATATTAATTCCAAGCTGACATCACCTAAAACGAAGCTCTCTCTTGTGTTCCATTTCTGTTGAGAAAGTGCTTCCTGTTTTAGGCATTGTAAGCATTGGGTAACATCCAGTAAGATTTACTATAGGATTTACTTTCTTTTCGCTTCTATAGTTTAATAGAACTTTAATGTCAAAATTAAACATGTTTTATTTTAGCAAGTGTATTTTTTTTAACTATAAATGCCCTGTTCATAATCAATTTCCAAAGAATATTTTCATTTTTTTTTTTCATTACTTTTATTTCCATTGGTAAGAATTCAGAAGTATATCTATATTAATTCCAAGCTGACATCACCTAAAACTAAGCTCTCTCTTCTGTTACATTTCTGTTGAGAAAGTGCTTCCTGTTTTAGGCATTGTAAGCATTGGGTAAAAAACAGTCAGATTTACTATATAACTTACAATACTTTCTTTTATTTACTAAAGTTTAATAGAACTTTAATGTCAGAATTGAACATGATATTCATTTAGCAACTGATTTTTTAATATAAAATTCTTGCTCATAATCCATTTCAAATGACATTTTCATGTTTTTTTTTCATTACATTTATTATTACCATTGGTAAGAATTCAGATGTACCTCTATATTAATTCCAAGCTGACATCACCTAAAACGAAGCTCTCTCTTGTGTTACATTTCTGTTGAGAAAGTGCTTCCTGTTTTGGGCATTGTAAGCATTGGGTAACATCCAGTAAGATTTACTATAGGATTTACTTTCTTTTCGCTTCTATAGTTTAATAAACTTTAATGTCAAAATTAAACATGTTTTATTTTAGCAAGTGTATATTTTTTACTATAAATGCCCTGCTCCTAATCAATTTCCAAAGAATATTTTCATATTTTTTTTTCATTACTTTTATTTCCATTGGTAAGAATTCAGAAGTACCTCTATATTAGTTCCAAACTAACATCACACAAAACAAAGTTCTCCCTTGTGTTATATTCCTGGTAAGAAAGTGCTTCCTTTTTTGGGCATTGTAGGCATTGGGAAACATCATCCAGACTGCTTAAATTACATTTAAGCTGTCTCCTCATAATTTTAGATTTTATTTTAAATTGTGTTTTGAAATTGTTTAAGTAATAGCTACTGCTCAGTATTCTAAAACTGAGTGAATTGAGTGATTTTAGCCATGATTAATATTTTGATTTGTATCATTAAATAAATGTACAACTTAATAGGCTCTATAAAATTCAGTATAAACAATAAGTATCTACAAAATTCAACTCTCCTGGCTTATCATGAATATGCTGAATGGGAGTTCAAACAAAAATCACACCCTTTGCTATGCAGAGGCTCTCACATACATATGTTAATTAAAAAGCACACCCATTTGTCCGAATGACTAATTGCATAACTCCTATTTTGGTCAAAACAAACAAAATGCCCTCTCAAATGTGATTGTCTGGGAACTGCACTGCTTTTGCTTATAAAAGACTACAAATGCCAGCACAGTTAGATGAACTTGAGACATAAACCAAGGACAAACATTCCAAGACAATAACATTGCTGAATGGGTAGGTAAGCATACAACTTCAGTTTTTCTACATATGGATCTTCTTGAAAATACAAGCATTCAATATCATACAGAGGCTCTTTGATGATTTAGACTAGATCAGACATAAGTTTCTGTTTTAATTATATTATAGCTATATTAAACATCTGAAACTCAATGATTTTCATTGTTTTATTATTATCATCATCATTGCTTAAACTTACTTCTATATTAATTCCAAGCTGACATCACCTAAAACGAAGCTCTCTCTTGTGTTACATTTCTGTTAAGAAAGTGCTTCCTGTTTTGGGCATTGTAAGCATTGGGTAACATCCAGTAAGATTTACTATAGGATTTACTTTCTTTTCGCTTCTATAGTTTAATAGAACTTTAATGTCAAAATTAAACATGTTTTATTTTAGCAAGTGTATTTTTTACTATAAATGCCCTGCTCATAATCAATTTCCAAAGAATATTTTCATTTTTTTTTCATTAGTTTTATTTCCATTGGTAAGAATTCAGAAGTACCTCTATATTAATTCCAAGCTGACATCACCTAAAACGAAGCTCTCTCTTGTGTTCCATTTCTGTTGAGAAAGTGCTTCCTGTTTTAGGCATTGTAAGCATTGGGTAACATCCAGTAAGATTTACTATAGGATTTACTTTCTTTTCGCTTCTATAGTTTAATAGAACTTTAATGTCAAAATTAAACATGTTTTATTTTAGCAAGTGTATTTTTTTTACTATAAATGCCCTGTTCATAATCAATTTCCAAAGAATATTTTCATATTTTTTTTTCATTACTTTTATTTCCATTGGTAAGAATTCAGAAGTATCTCTATATTAATTCCAAGCTGACATCACCTAAAACTAAGCTCTCTCTTCTGTTACATTTCTGTTGAGAAAGTGCTTCCTGTTTTAGGCATTGTAAGCATTGGGTAAAAAACAGTCAGATTTACTATATAACTTACAATACTTTCTTTTATTTACTAAAGTTTAATAGAACTTTAATGTCAGAATTGAACATGATATTCATTTAGCAACTGATTTTTTAATATAAAATTCTTGCTCATAATCCATTTCAAATGACATTTTCATGTTTTTTTTTCATTACATTTATTATTACCATTGGTAAGAATTCAGATGTACCTCTATATTAATTCCAAGCTGACATCACCTAAAACGAAGCTCTCTCTTGTGTTACATTTCTGTTGAGAAAGTGCTTCCTGTTTTGGGCATTGTAAGCATTGGGTAACATCCAGTAAGATTTACTATAGGATTTACTTTCTTTTCGCTTCTATAGTTTAATAAACTTTAATGTCAAAATTAAACATGTTTTATTTTAGCAAGTGTATATTTTTTACTATAAATGCCCTGCTCCTAATCAATTTCCAAAGAATATTTTCATATTTTTTTTTCATTACTTTTATTTCCATTGGTAAGAATTCAGAAGTACCTCTATATTAGTTCCAAACTAACATCACACAAAACAAAGTTCTCCCTTGTGTTATATTCCTGGTAAGAAAGTGCTTCCTTTTTTGGGCATTGTAGGCATTGGGAAACATCATCCAGACTGCTTAAATTACATTTAAGCTGTCTCCTCATAATTTTAGATTTTATTTTAAATTGTGTTTTGAAATTGTTTAAGTAATAGCTACTGCTCAGTATTCTAAAACTGAGTGAATTGAGTGATTTTAGCCATGATTAATATTTTGATTTGTATCATTAAATAAATGTACAACTTAATAGGCTCTATAAAATTCAGTATAAACAATAAGTATCTACAAAATTCAACTCTCCTGGCTTATCATGAATATGCTGAATGGGAGTTCAAACAAAAATCACACCCTTTGCTATGCAGAGGCTCTCACATACATATGTTAATTAAAAAGCACACCCATTTGTCCGAATGACTAATTGCATAACTCCTATTTTGGTCAAAACAAACAAAATGCCCTCTCAAATGTGATTGTCTGGGAACTGCACTGCTTTTGCTTATAAAAGACTACAAATGCCAGCACAGTTAGATGAACTTGAGACATAAACCAAGGACAAACATTCCAAGACAATAACATTGCTGAATGGGTAGGTAAGCATACAACTTCAGTTTTTCTACATATGGATCTTCTTGAAAATACAAGCATTCAATATCATACAGAGGCTCTTTGATGATTTAGACTAGATCAGACATAAGTTTCTGTTTTAATTATATTATAGCTATATTAAACATCTGAAACTCAATGATTTTCATTGTTTTATTATTATCATCATCATTGCTTAAACTTACTTCTATATTAATTCCAAGCTGACATCACCTAAAACGAAGCTCTCTCTTGTGTTACATTTCTGTTAAGAAAGTGCTTCCTGTTTTGGGCATTGTAAGCATTGGGTAACATCCAGTAAGATTTACTATAGGATTTACTTTCTTTTCGCTTCTATAGTTTAATAGAACTTTAATGTCAAAATTAAACATGTTTTATTTTAGCAAGTGTATTTTTTACTATAAATGCCCTGCTCATAATCAATTTCCAAAGAATATTTTCATTTTTTTTTCATTAGTTTTATTTCCATTGGTAAGAATTCAGAAGTACCTCTATATTAATTCCAAGCTGACATCACCTAAAACGAAGCTCTCTCTTGTGTTCCATTTCTGTTGAGAAAGTGCTTCCTGTTTTAGGCATTGTAAGCATTGGGTAACATCCAGTAAGATTTACTATAGGATTTACTTTCTTTTCGCTTCTATAGTTTAATAGAACTTTAATGTCAAAATTAAACATGTTTTATTTTAGCAAGTGTATTTTTTTTACTATAAATGCCCTGTTCATAATCAATTTCCAAAGAATATTTTCATATTTTTTTTTTCATTACTTTTATTTCCATTGGTAAGAATTCAGAAGTATCTCTATATTAATTCCAAGGTGACATCACCTAAAACTAAGCTCTCTCTTCTGTTACATTTCTGTTGAGAAAGTGCTTCCTGTTTTAGGCATTGTAAGCATTGGGTAAAAAACAGTCAGATTTACTATATAACTTACAATACTTTCTTTTATTTACTAAAGTTTAATAGAACTTTAATGTCAGAATTGAACATGATATTCATTTAGCAACTGATTTTTTAATATAAAATTCTTGCTCATAATCCATTTCAAAATGACATTTTCATGTTTTTTTTTCATTACATTTATTATTACCATTGGTAAGAATTCAGATGTACCTCTATATTAATTCCAAGCTGACATCACCTAAAACGAAGCTCTCTCTTGTGTTACATTTCTGTTGAGAAAGTGCTTCCTGTTTTGGGCATTGTAAGCATTGGGTAACATCCAGTAAGATTTACTATAGGATTTACTTTCTTTTCGCTTCTATAGTTTAATAGAACTTTAATGTCAAAATTAAACATGTTTTATTTTAGCAAGTGTATATTTTTTACTATAAATGCCCTGCTCCTAATCAATTTCCAAAGAATATTTTCATATTTTTTTTCATTACTTTTATTTCCATTGGTAAGAATTCAGAAGTACCTCTATATTAGTTCCAAACTAACATCACACAAAACAAAGTTCTCTCTTGTGTTATATTCCTGGTGAGAAAGTGCTTCCTTTTTTGGGCATTGTAGGCATTGGGAAACATCATCCAGACTGCTTAAGTTACATTTAAGCAGTCTCCTCATAATTTTAGATTTTATTTTCAGTTGTGTTTTGAAATTGTTTAAGTAATAGCTACTGCTCAGTATTCTAAAACTGAGTGAATTGAGTGATTTTAGCCATGATTAATATTTTGATTTGTATCATTAAATAAATGTACAACTTAATAGGCTCTATAAAATTCAGTATAAACAATAAGTATCTACAAAATTCAACTCTCCTGGCTTGTCATGAATATGCTGAAAGGGAGTTTAAACAAAATCACACCCTTTGCTATGCAGAGGCTTTCTCACATACATATGTTAATTAAAAAGCACACCCATTTGTCCGAATGACTAATTGCATAACTCCTATTTTGGTCAAAACAAACAAAATGCCCTCTCAAATGTGATTGGCTGGGAACTGCACTGCTTTTGCTTATAAAAGACTACAAATGCCAGCACAGTTAGATGAACTTGAGACATAAACCAAGGACAAACATTCCAAGACAATAACATTTCTGAATGGGTAGGTAAGCATACAACTTCAGTTTTTCTACATATGGATCTTCTTGAAAATACAAGCATTCAATATCATACAGAGGCTCTTTGATGATTTAGACTAGATCAGACATAAGTTTCTGTTTTAATTATATTATAGCTATATTAAACATCTGAAACTCAATGTTTTTAATTGTTTTATTATTATCATCATCATCATTGCTTAAACTTACTTCTATATTAATTCCAAGCTGACATCACCTAAAACGAAGCTCTCTCTTGTGTTACATTTCTGTTGAGAAAGTGCTTCCTGTTTTAGGCATTGTAAGCATTGGGTAAAAAACAGTCAGATTTACTGTATAACTTACAATACTTTCTTTTATTTAATAAAGTTTAATAGAACTTTAATCTCAGAATTGAACATGAGATTCATTTAGCAAGTGATTTTTTAATGTAAATTTCTTGCTCATAATCCATTTCAAAATGACATTTTCATGTTTTTTTTTCATTACATTTATTACTACCATTGGTAAGAATTCAGATGTACCTCTATATTAATTCCAAGCTGACATCACCTAAAACGAAGCTATCTCTTGTGTTACATTTCTGTTGAGAAAGTGCTTCCTGTTTTGGGCATTGTAAGCATTGGGTAACATCCAGTAAGATTTACTATTGGATTTACTTTCTTTTCGCTTCAATAGTTTAATAGAACTTTAATGTCAAAATTAAACATGTTTTATTTTAGCAAGTGTATTTTTTTTACTATAAATGCCCTGCTCATAATCAATTTCCAAAGAATATTTTCATATTTTTTTTTTCATTACTTTTATTTCCATTGGTAAGAATTCAGAAGTACCTCTATATTAATACCAAGCTGACATCACCTAAAACGAAGCTCTCTCTTGTGTTACATTTCTGTTGAGAAAGTGCTTCCTGTTTTAGGCATTGTAAGCATTGGGTAAAAAACAGTCAGATTTACTATATAACTTACAATACTTTCTTTTATTTACTAAAGTTTAATAGAACTTTAATGTCAGAATTGAACATGAGATTCATTTAGCAACTGATTTTTTTAATATAAAATTCTTGCTCATAATCCATTTCAAAATGACATTTTCATGTTTTTTTTTTCATTACATTTATTATTACCATTGGTAAGAATTCAGATGTACCTCTATATTAATTCCAAGCTGACATCACCTAAAACGAAGCTCTCTCTTGTGTTACATTTCTGTTGAGAAAGTGCTTCCTGTTTTGGGCATTGTAAGCATTGGGTAACATCTAGTAAGATTTACTATAGGATTTACTTTCTTTTCGCTTCTATAGTTTAATAGAACTTTAATGTCAAAATTAAACATGTTTTATTTTAGCAAGTGTATTTTTTACTATAAATGCCCTGCTCATAATCAATTTCCAAAGAATATTTTCATTTTTTTTTCATTAGTTTTATTTCCATTGGTAAGAATTCAGAAGTACCTCTATATTAATTCCAAGCTGACATCACCTGAAACGAAGCTCTCTCTTGTGTTACATTTCTGTTGAGAAAGTGCTTCCTGTTTTAGGCATTGTAAGCATTGGGTAACATCCAGTAAGATTTACTATAGGATTTACTTTCTTTTCGCTTCTATAGTTTAATAGAACTTTAATGTCAAAATTAAACATGTTTTATTTTAGCAAGTGTATTTTTTTTACTATAAATGCCCTGCTCATAATCAATTTCCAAAGAATATTTTCATATTTTTTTTTCATTACTTTTATTTCCATTGGTAAGAATTCAGAAGTACCTCTATATTAATTCCAAGCTTACATCACCTAAAACTAAGCTCTCTCTTCTGTTACATTTCTGTTGAGAAAGTGCTTCCTGTTTTAGGCATTGTAAGAATTGGGTAAAAAACAGTCAGATTTACTATATAACTTACAATACTTTCTTTTATTTACTAAAGTTTAATAGAACTTTAATGTCAGAATTGAACATGATATTCATTTAGCAACTGATTTTTTAATATAAAATTCTTGCTCATAATCCATTTCAAAATGACATTTTCATGTTTTTTTTTTCATTACATTTATTATTACCATTGGTAAGAATTCAGATGTACCTCTATATTAATTCCAAGCTGACATCACCTAAAACGAAGCTCTCTCTTGTGTTACATTTCTGTTGAGAAAGTGCTTCCTGTTTTGGGCATTGTAAGCATTGGGTAACATCCAGTAAGATTTACTATAGGATTTACTTTCTTTTCGCTTCTATAGTTTAATAGAACTTTAATGTCAAAATTAAACATGTTTTATTTTAGCAAGTGTATATTTTTTACTATAAATGCCCTGCTCCTAATCAATTTCCAAAGAATATTTTCATATTTTTTTTTCATTACTTTTATTTCCATTGGTAAGAATTCAGAAGTACCTCTATATTAGTTCCAAACTAACATCACACAAAACAAAGTTCTCTCTTGTGTTATATTCCTGGTGAGAAAGTGCTTCCTTTTTTGGGCATTGTAGGCATTGGGTAACATCATCCAGACTGCTTAAGTTACATTTAAGCAGTCTCCTCATAATTTAAGATTTTATTTTCAGTTGTGTTTTGAAATTGTTTAAGTAATAGCTACTGCTCAGTATTCTAAAACTGAGTGAATTGAGTGATTTTAGCCATGATTAATATTTTGATTTGTATCATTAAATAAATGTACAACTTAATAGGCTCTATAAAATTCAGTATAAACAATAAGTATCTACAAAATTCAACTCTCCTGGCTTGTCATGAATATGCTGAAAGGGAGTTTAAACAAAATCACACCCTTTGCTATGCAGAGGCTTTCTCACATACATATGTTAATTAAAAAGCACACCCATTTGTCCGAATGACTAATTGCATAACTCCTATTTTGGTCAAAACAAACAAAATGCCCTCTCAAATGTGATTGGCTGGGAACTGCACTGCTTTTGCTTATAAAAGACTACAAATGCCAGCACAGTTAGATGAACTTGAGACATAAACCAAGGACAAACATTCCAAGACAATAACATTTCTGAATGGGTAGGTAAGCATACAACTTCAGTTTTTCTACATATGGATCTTCTTGAAAATACAAGCATTCAATATCATACAGAGGCTCTTTGATGATTTAGACTAGATCAGACATAAGTTTCTGTTTTAATTATATTATAGCTATATTAAACATCTGAAACTCAATGATTTTCATTGTTTTATTATTATCATCATCATCATTGCTTAAACTTACTTCTATATTAATTCCAAGCTGACATCACCTAAAACGAAGCTCTCTCTTGTGTTACATTTCTGTTGAGAAAGTGCTTCCTGTTTTAGGCATTGTAAGCATTGGGTAAAAAACAGTCAGATTTACTGTATAACTTACAATACTTTCTTTTATTTAATAAAGTTTAATAGAACTTTAATCTCAGAATTGAACATGAGATTCATTTAGCAAGTGATTTTTTAATGTAAATTTCTTGCTCATAATCCATTTCAAAATGACATTTTCATGTTTTTTTTTCATTACATTTATTATTACCATTGGTAAGAATTCAGATGTACCTCTATATTAATTCCAAGCTGACATCACCTAAAACGAAGCTATCTCTTGTGTTACATTTCTGTTGAGAAAGTGCTTCCTGTTTTGGGCATTGTAAGCATTGGGTAACATCCAGTAAGATTTACTATTGGATTTACTTTCTTTTCGCTTCAATAGTTTAATAGAACTTTAATGTCAAAATTAAACATGTTTTATTTTAGCAAGTGTATTTTTTTTACTATAAATGCCCTGCTCATAATCAATTTCCAAAGAATATTTTCATTTTTTTTTTTTTCATTACTTTTATTTCCATTGGTAAGAATTCAGAAGTACCTCTATATTAATACCAAGCTGACATCACCTAAAACGAAGCTCTCTCTTGTGTTACATTTCTGTTGAGAAAGTGCTTCCTGTTTTAGGCATTGTAAGCATTGGGTAACATCCAGTAAGATTTACTATAGGATTTACTTTCTTTTCGCTTCTATAGTTTAATAGAACTTTAATGTCAAAATTAAACATGTTTTATTTTAGCAAGTGTATTTTTTTTACTATAAATGCCCTGTTCATAATCAATTTCCAAAGAATATTTTCATATTTTTTTTTCATTACTTTTATTTCCATTGGTAAGAATTCAGAAGTACCTCTATATTAATTCCAAGCTGACATCACCTAAAAGTAAGCTCTCTCTTCTGTTACATTTCTGTTGAGAAAGTGCTTCCTTTTTTAGGCATTGTAAGCATTGGGTAAAAAACAGTCAGATTTACTATATAACTTACAATACTTTCTTTTATTTACTAAAGTTTAATAGAACTTTAATGTCAGAATTGAACATGAGATTCATTTAGCAACTGATTTTTTAATATAAAATTCTTGCTCATAATCCATTTCAAAATGACATTTTCATGTTTTTTTTTTCATTACATTTATTATTACCATTGGTAAGAATTCAGATGTACCTCTATATTAATTCCAAGCTGACATCACCTAAAACGAAGCTCTCTCTTGTGTTACATTTCTGTTGAGAAAGTGCTTCCTGTTTTGGGCATTGTAAGCATTGGGTAACATCATCCAGACTGCTTAAGTTACATTTAAGCAGTCTCCTTATAATTTTAGATTTTATTTTCAGTTGTGTTTTGAAATTGTTTAAGTAATAGCTATTGCTCACAGTATTCTAAAACTTAGTGAATTGAGTGATTTTAGCCATGATTAATATTTTGATTTGTATCATTAAATAAATGTACAACTTAATAGGCTCTATAAAATTCAGTATAAACAATAAGTATCTACAAAATTCAACTCTCCTGGCTTATCATGAATATGCTGAATGGAAGTTTAAACAAAAATCACACCCTTTGCTATGCAGAGGCTCTCACATACATATGTTAATTAAAAAGCACACCCATTTGTCCGAAAGACTAATTGCATAACTCCTATTTTGGTCTAAACAAACAAAATGCCTTTTCAAATGTGATTGGCTGGGAACTGCACTGCTTTTGCTTATAAAAGACTACAAATGCCAGCACAGTTAGATGAACTTGAGACATAAACCAAGGACAAACATTCCAAGACAATAACATTTCTGAATGGGTAGGTAAGCATACAACTTCAGTTTTTCTACATATGGATCTTCTTGAAAATACAAGCATTCAATATCATACAGAGGCTCTTTGATGATTTAGACTAGATCAGACATAAGTTTCTGTTTTAATTATATTATAGCTATATTAAACATCTGAAACTCAATGATTTTCATTGTTTTATTATTATCATCATCATTGCTTAAACTTACTTCTATATTAATTCCAAGCTGACATCACCTAAAACGAAGCTCTCTCTTGTGTTACATTTCTGTTGAGAAAGTGCTTCCTGTTTTGGGCATTGTAAGCATTGGGTAACATCCAGTAAGATTTACTATAGGATTTACTTTCTTTTCGCTTCTATAGTTTAATAGAAGTTTAATGTCAAAATTAAACATGTTTTATTTTAGCAAGTGTATTTTTTTTACTATAAATGCCCTGCTCATAATCAATTTCCAAAGAATATTTTCATATTTTTTTTTTCATTACTTTTATTTCCATTGGTAAGAATTCAGAAGTACCTCTATATTAATTCCAAGCTGACATCACCTAAAACTAAGCTCTCTCTTGTGTTACATTTCTGTTGAGAAAGTGCTTCCTGTTTTAGGCATTGTAAGCATTGGGTAAAAAACAGTCAGATTTACTATATAACTTACAATACTTTCTTTTATTTAATAAAGTTTAATAGAACTTTAATGTCAGAATTGAACATGAGATTCATTTAGCAAGTGATTTTTTAATATAAATTTCTTGCTCATAATCCATTTCAAAATGACATTTCCATGTTTTTTTTTCATTACATTTATTATTACCATTGGTAAGAATTCAGATGTACCTCTATATTAATTCCAAGCTGACATCACCTAAAACGAAGCTCTCTCTTGTGTTACATTTCTGTTGAGAAAGTGCTTCCTGTTTTGGGCATTGTAAGCATTGGGTAACATCTAGTAAGATTTACTATAGGATTTACTTTCTTTTCGCTTCTATAGTTTAATAGAACTTTAATGTCAAAATTAAACATGTTTTATTTTAGCAAGTGTATTTTTTACTATAAATGCCCTGCTCATAATCAATTTCCAAAGAATATTTTCATTTTTTTTTCATTAGTTTTATTTCCATTGGTAAGAATTCAGAAGTACCTCTATATTAATTCCAAGCTGACATCACCTAAAACGAAGCTCTCTCTTGTGTTCCATTTCTGTTGAGAAAGTGCTTCCTGTTTTAGGCATTGTAAGCATTGGGTAACATCCAGTAAGATTTACTATAGGATTTACTTTCTTTTCGCTTCTATAGTTTAATAGAACTTTAATGTCAAAATTAAACATGTTTTATTTTAGCAAGTGTATTTTTTTTACTATAAATGCCCTGTTCATAATCAATTTCCAAAGAATATTTTCATTTTTTTTTCATTACTTTTATTTCCATTGGTAAGAATTCAGAAGTATCTCTATATTAATTCCAAGCTGACATCACCTAAAACTAAGCTCTCTCTTCTGTTACATTTCTGTTGAGAAAGTGCTTCCTGTTTTAGGCATTGTAAGCATTGGGTAAAAAACAGTCAGATTTACTATATAACTTACAATACTTTCTTTTATTTACTAAAGTTTAATAGAACTTTAATGTCAGAATTGAACATGATATTCATTTAGCAACTGATTTTTTAATATAAAATTCTTGCTCATAATCCATTTCAAATGACATTTTCATGTTTTTTTTTCATTACATTTATTATTACCATTGGTAAGAATTCAGATGTACCTCTATATTAATTCCAAGCTGACATCACCTAAAACGAAGCTCTCTCTTGTGTTACATTTCTGTTGAGAAAGTGCTTCCTGTTTTGGGCATTGTAAGCATTGGGTAACATCCAGTAAGATTTACTATAGGATTTACTTTCTTTTCGCTTCTATAGTTTAATAAACTTTAATGTCAAAATTAAACATGTTTTATTTTAGCAAGTGTATATTTTTTACTATAAATGCCCTGCTCCTAATCAATTTCCAAAAAATATTTTCATATTTTTTTTTCATTACTTTTATTTCCATTGGTAAGAATTCAGAAGTACCTCTATATTAGTTCCAAACTAACATCACACAAAACAAAGTTCTCCCTTGTGTTATATTCCTGGTAAGAAAGTGCTTCCTTTTTTGGGCATTGTAGGCATTGGGAAACATCATCCAGACTGCTTAAATTACATTTAAGCTGTCTCCTCATAATTTTAGATTTTATTTTAAATTGTGTTTTGAAATTGTTTAAGTAATAGCTACTGCTCAGTATTCTAAAACTGAGTGAATTGAGTGATTTTAGCCATGATTAATATTTTGATTTGTATCATTAAATAAATGTACAACTTAATAGGCTCTATAAAATTCAGTATAAACAATAAGTATCTACAAAATTCAACTCTCCTGGCTTATCATGAATATGCTGAATGGGAGTTCAAACAAAAATCACACCCTTTGCTATGCAGAGGCTCTCACATACATATGTTAATTAAAAAGCACACCCATTTGTCCGAATGACTAATTGCATAACTCCTATTTTGGTCAAAACAAACAAAATGCCCTCTCAAATGTGATTGTCTGGGAACTGCACTGCTTTTGCTTATAAAAGACTACAAATGCCAGCACAGTTAGATGAACTTGAGACATAAACCAAGGACAAACATTCCAAGACAATAACATTGCTGAATGGGTAGGTAAGCATACAACTTCAGTTTTTCTACATATGGATCTTCTTGAAAATACAAGCATTCAATATCATACAGAGGCTCTTTGATGATTTAGACTAGATCAGACATAAGTTTCTGTTTTAATTATATTATAGCTATATTAAACATCTGAAACTCAATGATTTTCATTGTTTTATTATTATCATCATCATTGCTTAAACTTACTTCTATATTAATTCCAAGCTGACATCACCTAAAACGAAGCTCTCTCTTGTGTTACATTTCTGTTAAGAAAGTGCTTCCTGTTTTGGGCATTGTAAGCATTGGGTAACATCCAGTAAGATTTACTATAGGATTTACTTTCTTTTCGCTTCTATAGTTTAATAGAACTTTAATGTCAAAATTAAACATGTTTTATTTTAGCAAGTGTATTTTTTACTATAAATGCCCTGCTCATAATCAATTTCCAAAGAATATTTTCATTTTTTTTTCATTAGTTTTATTTCCATTGGTAAGAATTCAGAAGTACCTCTATATTAATTCCAAGCTGACATCACCTAAAACGAAGCTCTCTCTTGTGTTCCATTTCTGTTGAGAAAGTGCTTCCTGTTTTAGGCATTGTAAGCATTGGGTAACATCCAGTAAGATTTACTATAGGATTTACTTTCTTTTCGCTTCTATAGTTTAATAGAACTTTAATGTCAAAATTAAACATGTTTTATTTTAGCAAGTGTATTTTTTTTACTATAAATGCCCTGTTCATAATCAATTTCCAAAGAATATTTTCATATTTTTTTTTTCATTACTTTTATTTCCATTGGTAAGAATTCAGAAGTACCTCTATATTAATTCCAAGCTGACATCACCTAAAACTAAGCTCTCTCTTGTGTTACATTTCTGTTGAGAAAGTGCTTCCTGTTTTAGGCATTGTAAGCATTGGGTAAAAAACAGTCAGATTTACTATATAACTTACAATACTTTCTTTTATTTAATAAAGTTTAATAGAACTTTAATGTCAGAATTGAACATGAGATTCATTTAGCAAGTGATTTTTTAATATAAATTTCTTGCTCATAATCCATTTCAAAATGACATTTTCATGTTTTTTTTTCATTACATTTATTATTACCATTGGTAAGAATTCAGATGTACCTCTATATTAATTCCAAGCTGACATCACCTAAAACGAAGCTCTCTCTTGTGTTACATTTCTGTTGAGAAAGTGCTTCCTGTTTTGGGCATTGTAAGCATTGGGTAACATCTAGTAAGATTTACTATAGGATTTACTTTCTTTTCGCTTCTATAGTTTAATAGAACTTTAATGTCAAAATTAAACATGTTTTATTTTAGCAAGTGTATTTTTTACTATAAATGCCCTGCTCATAATCAATTTCCAAAGAATATTTTCATTTTTTTTTCATTAGTTTTATTTCCATTGGTAAGAATTCAGAAGTACCTCTATATTAATTCCAAGCTGACATCACCTAAAACGAAGCTCTCTCTTGTGTTCCATTTCTGTTGAGAAAGTGCTTCCTGTTTTAGGCATTGTAAGCATTGGGTAACATCCAGTAAGATTTACTATAGGATTTACTTTCTTTTCGCTTCTATAGTTTAATAGAACTTTAATGTCAAAATTAAACATGTTTTATTTTAGCAAGTGTATTTTTTTTACTATAAATGCCCTGTTCATAATCAATTTCCAAAGAATATTTTCATTTTTTTTTTCATTACTTTTATTTCCATTGGTAAGAATTCAGAAGTACCTCTATATTAGTTCCAAACTAACATCACACAAAACAAAGTTCTCTCTTGTGTTATATTCCTGGTGAGAAAGTGCTTCCTTTTTTGGGCATTGTAGGCATTGGGAAACATCATCCAGACTGCTTAAGTTACATTTAAGCAGTCTCCTCATAATTTTAGATTTTATTTTCAGTTGTGTTTTGAAATTGTTTAAGTAATAGCTACTGCTCAGTATTCTAAAACTGAGTGAATTGAGTGATTTTAGCCATGATTAATATTTTGATTTGTATCATTAAATAAATGTACAACTTAATAGGCTCTATAAAATTCAGTATAAACAATAAGTATCTACAAAATTCAACTCTCCTGGCTTGTCATGAATATGCTGAAAGGGAGTTTAAACAAAATCACACCCTTTGCTATGCAGAGGCTTTCTCACATACATATGTTAATTAAAAAGCACACCCATTTGTCCGAATGACTAATTGCATAACTCCTATTTTGGTCAAAACAAACAAAATGCCCTCTCAAATGTGATTGGCTGGGAACTGCACTGCTTTTGCTTATAAAAGACTACAAATGCCAGCACAGTTAGATGAACTTGAGACATAAACCAAGGACAAACATTCCAAGACAATAACATTTCTGAATGGGTAGGTAAGCATACAACTTCAGTTTTTCTACATATGGATCTTCTTGAAAATACAAGCATTCAATATCATACAGAGGCTCTTTGATGATTTAGACTAGATCAGACATAAGTTTCTGTTTTAATTATATTATAGCTATATTAAACATCTGAAACTCAATGATTTTCATTGTTTTATTATTATCATCATCATCATTGCTTAAACTTACTTCTATATTAATTCCAAGCTGACATCACCTAAAACGAAGCTCTCTCTTGTGTTACATTTCTGTTGAGAAAGTGCTTCCTGTTTTAGGCATTGTAAGCATTGGGTAAAAAACAGTCAGATTTACTGTATAACTTACAATACTTTCTTTTATTTAATAAAGTTTAATAGAACTTTAATCTCAGAATTGAACATGAGATTCATTTAGCAAGTGATTTTTTAATGTAAATTTCTTGCTCATAATCCATTTCAAAATGACATTTTCATGTTTTTTTTTCATTACATTTATTATTACCATTGGTAAGAATTCAGATGTACCTCTATATTAATTCCAAGCTGACATCACCTAAAACGAAGCTATCTCTTGTGTTACATTTCTGTTGAGAAAGTGCTTCCTGTTTTGGGCATTGTAAGCATTGGGTAACATCCAGTAAGATTTACTATTGGATTTACTTTCTTTTCGCTTCAATAGTTTAATAGAACTTTAATGTCAAAATTAAACATGTTTTATTTTAGCAAGTGTATTTTTTTTACTATAAATGCCCTGCTCATAATCAATTTCCAAAGAATATTTTCATATTTTTTTTTTCATTACTTTTATTTCCATTGGTAAGAATTCAGAAGTACCTCTATATTAATACCAAGCTGACATCACCTAAAACGAAGCTCTCTCTTGTGTTACATTTCTGTTGAGAAAGTGCTTCCTGTTTTAGGCATTGTAAGCATTGGGTAAAAAACAGTCAGATTTACTATATAACTTACAATACTTTCTTTTATTTACTAAAGTTTAATAGAACTTTAATGTCAGAATTGAACATGAGATTCATTTAGCAACTGATTTTTTAATATAAAATTCTTGCTCATAATCCATTTCAAAATGACATTTTCATGTTTTTTTTTTCATTACATTTATTATTACCATTGGTAAGAATTCAGATGTACCTCTATATTAATTCCAAGCTGACATCACCTAAAACGAAGCTCTCTCTTGTGTTACATTTCTGTTGAGAAAGTGCTTCCTGTTTTGGGCATTGTAAGCATTGGGTAACATCATCCAGACTGCTTAAGTTACATTTAAGCAGTCTCCTTATAATTTTAGATTTTATTTTCAGTTGTGTTTTGAAATTGTTTAAGTAATAGCTATTGCTCAGTATTCTAAAACTTAGTGAATTGAGTGATTTTAGCCATGATTAATATTTTGATTTGTATCATTAAATAAATGTACAACTTAATAGGCTCTATAAAATTCAGTATAAACAATAAGTATCTACAAAATTCAACTCTCCTGGCTTATCATGAATATGCTGAATGGAAGTTTAAACAAAAATCACACCCTTTGCTATGCAGAGGCTCTCACATACATATGTTAATTAAAAAGCACACCCATTTGTCCGAAAGACTAATTGCATAACTCCTATTTTGGTCTAAACAAACAAAATGCCTTTTCAAATGTGATTGGCTGGGAACTGCACTGCTTTTGCTTATAAAAGACTACAAATGCCAGCACAGTTAGATGAACTTGAGACATAAACCAAGGACAAACATTCCAAGACAATAACATTTCTGAATGGGTAGGTAAGCATACAACTTCAGTTTTTCTACATATGGATCTTCTTGAAAATACAAGCATTCAATATCATACAGAGGCTCTTTGATGATTTAGACTAGATCAGACATAAGTTTCTGTTTTAATTATATTATAGCTATATTAAACATCTGAAACTCAATGATTTTCATTGTTTTATTATTATCATCATCATTGCTTAAACTTACTTCTATATTAATTCCAAGCTGACATCACCTAAAACGAAGCTCTCTCTTGTGTTACATTTCTGTTGAGAAAGTGCTTCCTGTTTTGGGCATTGTAAGCATTGGGTAACATCCAGTAAGATTTACTATAGGATTTACTTTCTTTTCGCTTCTATAGTTTAATAGAAGTTTAATGTCAAAATTAAACATGTTTTATTTTAGCAAGTGTATTTTTTTTACTATAAATGCCCTGCTCATAATCAATTTCCAAAGAATATTTTCATATTTTTTTTTTCATTACTTTTATTTCCATTGGTAAGAATTCAGAAGTACCTCTATATTAATTCCAAGCTGACATCACCTAAAACTAAGCTCTCTCTTGTGTTACATTTCTGTTGAGAAAGTGCTTCCTGTTTTAGGCATTGTAAGCATTGGGTAAAAAACAGTCAGATTTACTATATAACTTACAATACTTTCTTTTATTTAATAAAGTTTAATAGAACTTTAATGTCAGAATTGAACATGAGATTCATTTAGCAAGTGATTTTTTAATATAAATTTCTTGCTCATAATCCATTTCAAAATGACATTTTCATGTTTTTTTTTCATTACATTTATTATTACCATTGGTAAGAATTCAGATGTACCTCTATATTAATTCCAAGCTGACATCACCTAAAACGAAGCTCTCTCTTGTGTTACATTTCTGTTGAGAAAGTGCTTCCTGTTTTGGGCATTGTAAGCATTGGGTAACATCTAGTAAGATTTACTATAGGATTTACTTTCTTTTCGCTTCTATAGTTTAATAGAACTTTAATGTCAAAATTAAACATGTTTTATTTTAGCAAGTGTATTTTTTACTATAAATGCCCTGCTCATAATCAATTTCCAAAGAATATTTTCATTTTTTTTTCATTAGTTTTATTTCCATTGGTAAGAATTCAGAAGTACCTCTATATTAATTCCAAGCTGACATCACCTAAAACGAAGCTCTCTCTTGTGTTCCATTTCTGTTGAGAAAGTGCTTCCTGTTTTAGGCATTGTAAGCATTGGGTAACATCCAGTAAGATTTACTATAGGATTTACTTTCTTTTCGCTTCTATAGTTTAATAGAACTTTAATGTCAAAATTAAACATGTTTTATTTTAGCAAGTGTATTTTTTTTACTATAAATGCCCTGTTCATAATCAATTTCCAAAGAATATTTTCATATTTTTTTTTTCATTACTTTTATTTCCATTGGTAAGAATTCAGAAGTATCTCTATATTAATTCCAAGCTGACATCACCTAAAACTAAGCTCTCTCTTCTGTTACATTTCTGTTGAGAAAGTGCTTCCTGTTTTAGGCATTGTAAGCATTGGGTAAAAAACAGTCAGATTTACTATATAACTTACAATACTTTCTTTTATTTACTAAAGTTTAATAGAACTTTAATGTCAGAATTGAACATGATATTCATTTAGCAACTGATTTTTTAATATAAAATTCTTGCTCATAATCCATTTCAAATGACATTTTCATGTTTTTTTTTCATTACATTTATTATTACCATTGGTAAGAATTCAGATGTACCTCTATATTAATTCCAAGCTGACATCACCTAAAACGAAGCTCTCTCTTGTGTTACATTTCTGTTGAGAAAGTGCTTCCTGTTTTGGGCATTGTAAGCATTGGGTAACATCCAGTAAGATTTACTATAGGATTTACTTTCTTTTCGCTTCTATAGTTTAATAAACTTTAATGTCAAAATTTAACATGTTTTATTTTAGCAAGTGTATATTTTTTACTATAAATGCCCTGCTCCTAATCAATTTCCAAAGAATATTTTCATATTTTTTTTCATTACTTTTATTTCCATTGGTAAGAATTCAGAAGTACCTCTATATTAGTTCCAAACTAACATCACACAAAACAAAGTTCTCCCTTGTGTTATATTCCTGGTAAGAAAGTGCTTCCTTTTTTGGGCATTGTAGGCATTGGGAAACATCATCCAGACTGCTTAAATTACATTTAAGCTGTCTCCTCATAATTTTAGATTTTATTTTAAATTGTGTTTTGAAATTGTTTAAGTAATAGCTACTGCTCAGTATTCTAAAACTGAGTGAATTGAGTGATTTTAGCCATGATTAATATTTTGATTTGTATCATTAAATAAATGTACAACTTAATAGGCTCTATAAAATTCAGTATAAACAATAAGTATCTACAAAATTCAACTCTCCTGGCTTATCATGAATATGCTGAATGGGAGTTCAAACAAAAATCACACCCTTTGCTATGCAGAGGCTCTCACATACATATGTTAATTAAAAAGCACACCCATTTGTCCGAATGACTAATTGCATAACTCCTATTTTGGTCAAAACAAACAAAATGCCCTCTCAAATGTGATTGTCTGGGAACTGCACTGCTTTTGCTTATAAAAGACTACAAATGCCAGCACAGTTAGATGAACTTGAGATATAAACCAAGGACAAACATTCCAAGACAATAACATTTCTGAATGGGTAGGTAAGCATACAACTTCAGTTTTTCTACATATGGATCTTCTTGAAAATACAAGCATTCAATATCATACAGAGGCTCTTTGATGATTTAGACTAGATTAGACATAAGTTTCTGTTTTAATTATATTATAGCTATATGAAACATCTGAAACTCAATGATTTTCATTGTTTTATTATTATCATCATCATTGCTTAAACTTACTTCTATATTAATTCCAAGCTGACATCACCTAAAACGAAGCTCTCTCTTGTGTTACATTTCTGTTGAGAAAGTGCTTCCTGTTTTAGGCATTGTAAGCATTGGGTAAAAAACAGTCAGATTTACTATATAACTTACAATACTTTCTTTTATTTAATAAAGTTTAATATAACTTTAATGTCAGAATTTATCATGAGATTCATTTAGCAAGTGATTTTTTAATATAAATTTCTTGCTCATAATCCATTTCAAAATGACATTTTCATGTTTTTTTTTCATTACATTTATTATTACCATTGGTAAGAATTCAGATGTACCTCTATATTAATTCCAAGCTGACATCACCTAAAACGAAGCTCTCTCTTGTGTTACATTTCTGTTGAGAAAGTGCTTCCTGTTTTGGGCATTGTAAGCATTGGGTAACATCTAGTAAGATTTACTATAGGATTTACTTTCTTTTCGCTTCTATAGTTTAATAGAACTTTAATGTCAAAATTAAACATGTTTTATTTTAGCAAGTGTATTTTTTACTATAAATGCCCTGCTCATAATCAATTTCCAAAGAATATTTTCATTTTTTTTTCATTAGTTTTATTTCCATTGGTAAGAATTCAGAAGTACCTCTATATTAATTCCAAGCCGACATCACCTAAAACGAAGCTCTCTCTTGTGTTACATTTCTGTTGAGAAAGTGCTTCCTGTTTTGGGCATTGTAAGCATTGGGTAACATCCAGTAAGATTTACTATAGGATTTACTTTCTTTTCGCTTCTATAGTTTAATAGAACTTTAATGTCAAAATTAAACATGTTTTATTTTAGCAAGTGTATATTTTTTACTATAAATGCCCTGCTCCTAATCAATTTCCAAAGAATATTTTCATATTTTTTTTTCATTACTTTTATTTCCATTGGTAAGAATTCAGAAGTACCTCTATATTAATTCCAAGCTGACATCACCTAAAACGAAGCTCTCTCTTGTGTTCCATTTCTGTTGAGAAAGTGCTTCCTGTTTTAGGCATTGTAAGCATTGGGTAACATCCAGTAAGATTTACTATAGGATTTACTTTCTTTTCGCTTCTATAGTTTAATAGAACTTTAATGTCAAAATTAAACATGTTTTATTTTAGCAAGTGTATTTTTTTTACTATAAATGCCCTGTTCATAATCAATTCCCAAAGAATATTTTCATTTTTTTTTTTCATTACTTTTATTTCCATTGGTAAGAATTCAGAAGTATCTCTATATTAATTCCAAGCTGACATCACCTAAAACGAAGCTCTCTCTTGTGTTACATTTCTGTTGAGAAAGTGCTTCCTGTTTTGGGCATTGTAAGCATTGGGTAACATCCAGTAAGATTTACTATAGGATTTACTTTCTTTTCGCTTCTATAGTTTAATAAACTTTAATGTCAAAATTAAACATGTTTTATTTTAGCAAGTGTATATTTTTTACTATAAATGCCCTGCTCCTAATCAATTTCCAAAGAATATTTTCATATTTTTTTTCATTACTTTTATTTCCATTGGTAAGAATTCAGAAGTACCTCTATATTAGTTCCAAACTAACATCACACAAAACAAAGTTCTCCCTTGTGTTATATTCCTGGTAAGAAAGTGCTTCCTTTTTTGGGCATTGTAGGCATTGGGAAACATCATCCAGACTGCTTAAATTACATTTAAGCTGTCTCCTCATAATTTTAGATTTTATTTTAAATTGTGTTTTGAAATTGTTTAAGTAATAGCTACTGCTCAGTATTCTAAAACTGAGTGAATTGAGTGATTTTAGCCATGATTAATATTTTGATTTGTATCATTAAATAAATGTACAACTTAATAGGCTCTATAAAATTCAGTATAAACAATAAGTATCTACAAAATTCAACTCTCCTGGCTTATCATGAATATGCTGAATGGGAGTTCAAACAAAAATCACACCCTTTGCTATGCAGAGGCTCTCACATACATATGTTAATTAAAAAGCACACCCATTTGTCCGAATGACTAATTGCATAACTCCTATTTTGGTCAAAACAAACAAAATGCCCTCTCAAATGTGATTGTCTGGGAACTGCACTGCTTTTGCTTATAAAAGACTACAAATGCCAGCACAGTTAGATGAACTTGAGACATAAACCAAGGACAAACATTCCAAGACAATAACATTTCTGAATGGGTAGGTAAGCATACAACTTCAGTTTTTCTACATATGGATCTTCTTGAAAATACAAGCATTCAATATCATACAGAGGCTCTTTGATGATTTAGACTAGATTAGACATAAGTTTCTGTTTTAATTATATTATAGCTATATGAAACATCTGAAACTCAATGATTTTCATTGTTTTATTATTATTATCATCATCATCATTGCTTAAACTTACTTCTATATTAATTCCAAGCTGACATCACCTAAAACGAAGCTCTCTCTTGTGTTACATTTCTGTTGAGAAAGTGCTTCCTGTTTTAGGCATTGTAAGCATTGGGTAAAAAACAGTCAGATTTACTATATAACTTACAATACTTTCTTTTATTTAATAAAGTTTAATATAACTTTAATGTCAGAATTTATCATGAGATTCATTTAGCAAGTGATTTTTTAATATAAATTTCTTGCTCATAATCCATTTCAAAATGAAATTTTCATGTTTTTTTTTCATTACATTTATTATTACCATTGGTAAGAATTCAGATGTACCTCTATATTAATTCCAAGCTGACATCACCTAAGATGAAGCTCTCTCTTGTGTTACATTTCTGTTGAGAAAGTGCTTCCTGTTTTAGGCATTGTAAGCATTGGGTAAAAAACAGTCAGATTTACTATATAACTTACAATACTTTCTTTTATTTAATAAAGTTTAATATAACTTTGATGTCAGAATTTATCATGAGATTCATTTAGCAAGTGATTTTTTAATATAAATTTCTTGCTCATAATCCATTTCAAAATGAAATTTTCATGTTTTTTTTTCATTACATTTATTATTACCATTGGTAAGAATTCAGATGTACCTCTATATTAATTCCAAGCTGACATCACCTAAAATGAAGCTCTCTCTTGTGTTACATTTCTGTTGAGAAAGTGCTTCCTGTTTTGGGCATTGTAAGCATTGGGTAACATCCAGTAAGATTTACTATAGGATTTACTTTCTTTTCGCTTCTATAGTTTAATAGAACTTTAATGTCAAAATTAAACATGTTTTATTTTAGCAAGTGTATTTTTTACTATAAATGCCCTGCTCATAATCAATTTCCAAAGAATATTTTCATTTTTTTTTCATTAGTTTTATTTCCATTGGTAAGAATTCAGAAGTACCTCTATATTAATTCCAAGCTGACATCACCTAAAACGAAGCTCTCTTTAAATTGTGTTTTGAAATTGTTTAAGTAATAGCTACTGCTCAGTATTCTAAAACTGAGTGAATTGAGTGATTTTAGCCATGATTAATATTTTGATTTGTATCATTAAATAAATGTACAACTTAATAGGCTCTATAAAATTCAGTATAAACAATAAGTATCTACAAAATTCAACTCTCCTGGCTTATCATGAATATGCTGAATGGGAGTTCAAACAAAAATCACACCCTTTGCTATGCAGAGGCTCTCACATACATATGTTAATTAAAAAGCACACCCATTTGTCCGAATGACTAATTGCATAACTCCTATTTTGGTCAAAACAAACAAAATGCCCTCTCAAATGTGATTGTCTGGGAACTGCACTGCTTTTGCTTATAAAAGACTACAAATGCCAGCACAGTTAGATGAACTTGAGACATAAACCAAGGACAAACATTCCAAGACAATAACATTTCTGAATGGGTAGGTAAGCATACAACTTCAGTTTTTCTACATATGGATCTTCTTGAAAATACAAGCATTCAATATCATACAGAGGCTCTTTGATGATTTAGACTAGATCAGACATAAGTTTCTGTTTTAATTATATTATAGCTATATTAAACATCTGAAACTCAATGATTTTCATTGTTTTATTATTATCATCATCATTGCTTAAACTTACTTCTATATTAATTCCAAGCTGACATCACCTAAAACGAAGCTCTCTCTTGTGTTACATTTCTGTTGAGAAAGTGCTTCCTGTTTTGGGCATTGTAAGCATTGGGTAACATCCAGTAAGATTTACTATAGGATTTACTTTCTTTTCGCTTCTATAGTTTAATAGAAGTTTAATGTCAAAATTAAACATGTTTTATTTTAGCAAGTGTATTTTTTTTACTATAAATGCCCTGCTCATAATCAATTTCCAAAGAATATTTTCATTTTTTTTTTTTCATTACTTTTATTTCCATTGGTAAGAATTCAGAAGTACCTCTATATTAATTCCAAGCTGACATCACCTAAAACTAAGCTCTCTCTTGTGTTACATTTCTGTTGAGAAAGTGCTTCCTGTTTTAGGCATTGTAAGCATTGGGTAAAAAACAGTCAGATTTACTATATAACTTACAATACTTTCTTTTATTTAATAAAGTTTAATAGAACTTTAATGTCAGAATTGAACATGAGATTCATTTAGCAAGTGATTTTTTAATATAAATTTCTTGCTCATAATCCATTTCAAAATGACATTTCCATGTTTTTTTTTCATTACATTTATTATTACCATTGGTAAGAATTCAGATGTACCTCTATATTAATTCCAAGCTGACATCACCTAAAACGAAGCTCTCTCTTGTGTTACATTTCTGTTGAGAAAGTGCTTCCTGTTTTGGGCATTGTAAGCATTGGGTAACATCTAGTAAGATTTACTATAGGATTTACTTTCTTTTCGCTTCTATAGTTTAATAGAACTTTAATGTCAAAATTAAACATGTTTTATTTTAGCAAGTGTATTTTTTACTATAAATGCCCTGCTCATAATCAATTTCCAAAGAATATTTTCATTTTTTTTTCATTAGTTTTATTTCCATTGGTAAGAATTCAGAAGTACCTCTATATTAATTCCAAGCTGACATCACCTAAAACGAAGCTCTCTCTTGTGTTCCATTTCTGTTGAGAAAGTGCTTCCTGTTTTAGGCATTGTAAGCATTGGGTAACATCCAGTAAGATTTACTATAGGATTTACTTTCTTTTCGCTTCTATAGTTTAATAGAACTTTAATGTCAAAATTAAACATGTTTTATTTTAGCAAGTGTATTTTTTTTACTATAAATGCCCTGTTCATAATCAATTTCCAAAGAATATTTTCATTTTTTTTTTCATTACTTTTATTTCCATTGGTAAGAATTCAGAAGTATCTCTATATTAATTCCAAGCTGACATCACCTAAAACTAAGCTCTCTCTTCTGTTACATTTCTGTTGAGAAAGTGCTTCCTGTTTTAGGCATTGTAAGCATTGGGTAAAAAACAGTCAGATTTACTATATAACTTACAATACTTTCTTTTATTTACTAAAGTTTAATAGAACTTTAATGTCAGAATTGAACATGATATTCATTTAGCAACTGATTTTTTAATATAAAATTCTTGCTCATAATCCATTTCAAATGACATTTTCATGTTTTTTTTTCATTACATTTATTATTACCATTGGTAAGAATTCAGATGTACCTCTATATTAATTCCAAGCTGACATCACCTAAAACGAAGCTCTCTCTTGTGTTACATTTCTGTTGAGAAAGTGCTTCCTGTTTTGGGCATTGTAAGCATTGGGTAACATCTAGTAAGATTTACTATAGGATTTACTTTCTTTTCGCTTCTATAGTTTAATAGAACTTTAATGTCAAAATTAAACATGTTTTATTTTAGCAAGTGTATTTTTTACTATAAATGCCCTGCTCATAATCAATTTCCAAAGAATATTTTCATTTTTTTTTCATTAGTTTTATTTCCATTGGTAAGAATTCAGAAGTACCTCTATATTAATTCCAAGCTGACATCACCTAAAACGAAGCTCTCTCTTGTGTTCCATTTCTGTTGAGAAAGTGCTTCCTGTTTTAGGCATTGTAAGCATTGGGTAACATCCAGTAAGATTTACTATAGGATTTACTTTCTTTTCGCTTCTATAGTTTAATAGAACTTTAATGTCAAAATTAAACATGTTTTATTTTAGCAAGTGTATTTTTTTTACTATAAATGCCCTGTTCATAATCAATTTCCAAAGAATATTTTCATTTTTTTTTTCATTACTTTTATTTCCATTGGTAAGAATTCAGAAGTATCTCTATATTAATTCCAAGCTGACATCACCTAAAACTAAGCTCTCTCTTCTGTTACATTTCTGTTGAGAAAGTGCTTCCTGTTTTAGGCATTGTAAGCATTGGGTAAAAAACAGTCAGATTTACTATATAACTTACAATACTTTCTTTTATTTACTAAAGTTTAATAGAACTTTAATGTCAGAATTGAACATGATATTCATTTAGCAACTGATTTTTTAATATAAAATTCTTGCTCATAATCCATTTCAAATGACATTTTCATGTTTTTTTTTCATTACATTTATTATTACCATTGGTAAGAATTCAGATGTACCTCTATATTAATTCCAAGCTGACATCACCTAAAACGAAGCTCTCTCTTGTGTTACATTTCTGTTGAGAAAGTGCTTCCTGTTTTGGGCATTGTAAGCATTGGGTAACATCCAGTAAGATTTACTATAGGATTTACTTTCTTTTCGCTTCTATAGTTTAATAAACTTTAATGTCAAAATTAAACATGTTTTATTTTAGCAAGTGTATATTTTTTACTATAAATGCCCTGCTCCTAATCAATTTCCAAAAAATATTTTCATATTTTTTTTTCATTACTTTTATTTCCATTGGTAAGAATTCAGAAGTACCTCTATATTAGTTCCAAACTAACATCACACAAAACAAAGTTCTCCCTTGTGTTATATTCCTGGTAAGAAAGTGCTTCCTTTTTTGGGCATTGTAGGCATTGGGAAACATCATCCAGACTGCTTAAATTACATTTAAGCTGTCTCCTCATAATTTTAGATTTTATTTTAAATTGTGTTTTGAAATTGTTTAAGTAATAGCTACTGCTCAGTATTCTAAAACTGAGTGAATTGAGTGATTTTAGCCATGATTAATATTTTGATTTGTATCATTAAATAAATGTACAACTTAATAGGCTCTATAAAATTCAGTATAAACAATAAGTATCTACAAAATTCAACTCTCCTGGCTTATCATGAATATGCTGAATGGGAGTTCAAACAAAAATCACACCCTTTGCTATGCAGAGGCTCTCACATACATATGTTAATTAAAAAGCACACCCATTTGTCCGAATGACTAATTGCATAACTCCTATTTTGGTCAAAACAAACAAAATGCCCTCTCAAATGTGATTGTCTGGGAACTGCACTGCTTTTGCTTATAAAAGACTACAAATGCCAGCACAGTTAGATGAACTTGAGACATAAACCAAGGACAAACATTCCAAGACAATAACATTTCTGAATGGGTAGGTAAGCATACAACTTCAGTTTTTCTACATATGGATCTTCTTGAAAATACAAGCATTCAATATCATACAGAGGCTCTTTGATGATTTAGACTAGATCAGACATAAGTTTCTGTTTTAATTATATTATAGCTATATTAAACATCTGAAACTCAATGATTTTCATTGTTTTATTATTATCATCATCATTGCTTAAACTTACTTCTATATTAATTCCAAGCTGACATCACCTAAAACGAAGCTCTCTCTTGTGTTACATTTCTGTTAAGAAAGTGCTTCCTGTTTTGGGCATTGTAAGCATTGGGTAACATCCAGTAAGATTTACTATAGGATTTACTTTCTTTTCGCTTCTATAGTTTAATAGAACTTTAATGTCAAAATTAAACATGTTTTATTTTAGCAAGTGTATTTTTTACTATAAATGCCCTGCTCATAATCAATTTCCAAAGAATATTTTCATTTTTTTTTCATTAGTTTTATTTCCATTGGTAAGAATTCAGAAGTACCTCTATATTAATTCCAAGCTGACATCACCTAAAACGAAGCTCTCTCTTGTGTTCCATTTCTGTTGAGAAAGTGCTTCCTGTTTTAGGCATTGTAAGCATTGGGTAACATCCAGTAAGATTTACTATAGGATTTACTTTCTTTTCGCTTCTATAGTTTAATAGAACTTTAATGTCAAAATTAAACATGTTTTATTTTAGCAAGTGTATTTTTTTTACTATAAATGCCCTGTTCATAATCAATTTCCAAAGAATATTTTCATATTTTTTTTTTCATTACTTTTATTTCCATTGGTAAGAATTCAGAAGTACCTCTATATTAATTCCAAGCTGACATCACCTAAAACTAAGCTCTCTCTTGTGTTACATTTCTGTTGAGAAAGTGCTTCCTGTTTTAGGCATTGTAAGCATTGGGTAAAAAACAGTCAGATTTACTATATAACTTACAATACTTTCTTTTATTTAATAAAGTTTAATAGAACTTTAATGTCAGAATTGAACATGAGATTCATTTAGCAAGTGATTTTTTAATATAAATTTCTTGCTCATAATCCATTTCAAAATGACATTTTCATGTTTTTTTTTCATTACATTTATTATTACCATTGGTAAGAATTCAGATGTACCTCTATATTAATTCCAAGCTGACATCACCTAAAACGAAGCTCTCTCTTGTGTTACATTTCTGTTGAGAAAGTGCTTCCTGTTTTGGGCATTGTAAGCATTGGGTAACATCTAGTAAGATTTACTATAGGATTTACTTTCTTTTCGCTTCTATAGTTTAATAGAACTTTAATGTCAAAATTAAACATGTTTTATTTTAGCAAGTGTATTTTTTACTATAAATGCCCTGCTCATAATCAATTTCCAAAGAATATTTTCATTTTTTTTTCATTAGTTTTATTTCCATTGGTAAGAATTCAGAAGTACCTCTATATTAATTCCAAGCTGACATCACCTAAAACGAAGCTCTCTCTTGTGTTCCATTTCTGTTGAGAAAGTGCTTCCTGTTTTAGGCATTGTAAGCATTGGGTAACATCCAGTAAGATTTACTATAGGATTTACTTTCTTTTCGCTTCTATAGTTTAATAGAACTTTAATGTCAAAATTAAACATGTTTTATTTTAGCAAGTGTATTTTTTTTACTATAAATGCCCTGTTCATAATCAATTTCCAAAGAATATTTTCATTTTTTTTTTCATTACTTTTATTTCCATTGGTAAGAATTCAGAAGTACCTCTATATTAGTTCCAAACTAACATCACACAAAACAAAGTTCTCTCTTGTGTTATATTCCTGGTGAGAAAGTGCTTCCTTTTTTGGGCATTGTAGGCATTGGGAAACATCATCCAGACTGCTTAAGTTACATTTAAGCAGTCTCCTCATAATTTTAGATTTTATTTTCAGTTGTGTTTTGAAATTGTTTAAGTAATAGCTACTGCTCAGTATTCTAAAACTGAGTGAATTGAGTGATTTTAGCCATGATTAATATTTTGATTTGTATCATTAAATAAATGTACAACTTAATAGGCTCTATAAAATTCAGTATAAACAATAAGTATCTACAAAATTCAACTCTCCTGGCTTGTCATGAATATGCTGAAAGGGAGTTTAAACAAAATCACACCCTTTGCTATGCAGAGGCTTTCTCACATACATATGTTAATTAAAAAGCACACCCATTTGTCCGAATGACTAATTGCATAACTCCTATTTTGGTCAAAACAAACAAAATGCCCTCTCAAATGTGATTGGCTGGGAACTGCACTGCTTTTGCTTATAAAAGACTACAAATGCCAGCACAGTTAGATGAACTTGAGACATAAACCAAGGACAAACATTCCAAGACAATAACATTTCTGAATGGGTAGGTAAGCATACAACTTCAGTTTTTCTACATATGGATCTTCTTGAAAATACAAGCATTCAATATCATACAGAGGCTCTTTGATGATTTAGACTAGATCAGACATAAGTTTCTGTTTTAATTATATTATAGCTATATTAAACATCTGAAACTCAATGATTTTCATTGTTTTATTATTATCATCATCATCATTGCTTAAACTTACTTCTATATTAATTCCAAGCTGACATCACCTAAAACGAAGCTCTCTCTTGTGTTACATTTCTGTTGAGAAAGTGCTTCCTGTTTTAGGCATTGTAAGCATTGGGTAAAAAACAGTCAGATTTACTGTATAACTTACAATACTTTCTTTTATTTAATAAAGTTTAATAGAACTTTAATCTCAGAATTGAACATGAGATTCATTTAGCAAGTGATTTTTTAATGTAAATTTCTTGCTCATAATCCATTTCAAAATGACATTTTCATGTTTTTTTTTCATTACATTTATTATTACCATTGGTAAGAATTCAGATGTACCTCTATATTAATTCCAAGCTGACATCACCTAAAACGAAGCTATCTCTTGTGTTACATTTCTGTTGAGAAAGTGCTTCCTGTTTTAGGCATTGTAAGCATTGGGTAAAAAACAGTCAGATTTACTATATAACTTACAATTCTTTCTTTTATTTACTAAAGTTTAATAGAACTTTAATGTCAGAATTGAACATGATATTCATTTAGCAACTGATTTTTTAATATAAAATTCTTGCTCATAATCCATTTCAAATGACATTTTCATGTTTTTTTTTCATTACATTTATTATTACCATTGGTAAGAATTCAGATGTACCTCTATATTAATTCCAAGCTGACATCACCTAAAACGAAGCTCTCTCTTGTGTTACATTTCTGTTGAGAAAGTGCTTCCTGTTTTGGGCATTGTAAGCATTGGGTAACATCCAGTAAGATTTACTATAGGATTTACTTTCTTTTCGCTTCTATAGTTTAATAAACTTTAATGTCAAAATTAAACATGTTTTATTTTAGCAAGTGTATATTTTTTACTATAAATGCCCTGCTCCTAATCAATTTCCAAAGAATATTTTCATATTTTTTTTCATTACTTTTATTTCCATTGGTAAGAATTCAGAAGTACCTCTATATTAGTTCCAAACTAACATCACACAAAACAAAGTTCTCCCTTGTGTTATATTCCTGGTAAGAAAGTGCTTCCTTTTTTGGGCATTGTAGGCATTGGGAAACATCATCCAGACTGCTTAAATTACATTTAAGCTGTCTCCTCATAATTTTAGATTTTATTTTAAATTGTGTTTTGAAATTGTTTAAGTAATAGCTACTGCTCAGTATTCTAAAACTGAGTGAATTGAGTGATTTTAGCCATGATTAATATTTTGATTTGTATCATTAAATAAATGTACAACTTAATAGGCTCTATAAAATTCAGTATAAACAATAAGTATCTACAAAATTCAACTCTCCTGGCTTATCATGAATATGCTGAATGGGAGTTCAAACAAAAATCACACCCTTTGCTATGCAGAGGCTCTCACATACATATGTTAATTAAAAAGCACACCCATTTGTCCGAATGACTAATTGCATAACTCCTATTTTGGTCAAAACAAACAAAATGCCCTCTCAAATGTGATTGTCTGGGAACTGCACTGCTTTTGCTTATAAAAGACTACAAATGCCAGCACAGTTAGATGAACTTGAGACATAAACCAAGGACAAACATTCCAAGACAATAACATTTCTGAATGGGTAGGTAAGCATACAACTTCAGTTTTTCTACATATGGATCTTCTTGAAAATACAAGCATTCAATATCATACAGAGGCTCTTTGATGATTTAGACTAGATTAGACATAAGTTTCTGTTTTAATTATATTATAGCTATATGAAACATCTGAAACTCAATGATTTTCATTGTTTTATTATTATCATCATCATCATTGCTTAAACTTACTTCTATATTAATTCCAAGCTGACATCACCTAAAACGAAGCTCTCTCTTGTGTTACATTTCTGTTGAGAAAGTGCTTCCTGTTTTAGGCATTGTAAGCATTGGGTAAAAAACAGTCAGATTTACTATATAACTTACAATACTTTCTTTTATTTAATAAAGTTTAATATAACTTTAATGTCAGAATTTATCATGAGATTCATTTAGCAAGTGATTTTTTAATATAAATTTCTTGCTCATAATCCATTTCAAAATGAAATTTTCATGTTTTTTTTTCATTACATTTATTATTACCATTGGTAAGAATTCAGATGTACCTCTATATTAATTCCAAGCTGACATCACCTAAGATGAAGCTCTCTCTTGTGTTACATTTCTGTTGAGAAAGTGCTTCCTGTTTTAGGCATTGTAAGCATTGGGTAAAAAACAGTCAGATTTACTATATAACTTACAATACTTTCTTTTATTTAATAAAGTTTAATATAACTTTAATGTCAGAATTTATCATGAGATTCATTTAGCAAGTGATTTTTTAATATAAATTTCTTGCTCATAATCCATTTCAAAATGAAATTTTCATGTTTTTTTTTCATTACATTTATTATTACCATTGGTAAGAATTCAGATGTACCTCTATATTAATTCCAAGCTGACATCACCTAAAATGAAGCTCTCTCTTGTGTTACATTTCTGTTGAGAAAGTGCTTCCTGTTTTGGGCATTGTAAGCATTGGGTAACATCCAGTAAGATTTACTATAGGATTTACTTTCTTTTCGCTTCTATAGTTTAATAGAACTTTAATGTCAAAATTAAACATGTTTTATTTTAGCAAGTGTATTTTTTACTATAAATGCCCTGCTCATAATCAATTTCCAAAGAATATTTTCATTTTTTTTTCATTAGTTTTATTTCCATTGGTAAGAATTCAGAAGTACCTCTATATTAATTCCAAGCTGACATCACCTAAAACGAAGCTCTCTTTAAATTGTGTTTTGAAACTGTTTAAGTAATAGCTACTGCTCAGTATTCTAAAACTGAGTGAATTGAGTGATTTTAGCCATGATTAATATTTTGATTTGTATCATTAAATAAATGTACAACTTAATAGGCTCTATAAAATTCAGTATAAACAATAAGTATCTACAAAATTCAACTCTCCTGGCTTATCATGAATATGCTGAATGGGAGTTCAAACAAAAATCACACCCTTTGCTATGCAGAGGCTCTCACATACATATGTTAATTAAAAAGCACACCCATTTGTCCGAATGACTAATTGCATAACTCCTATTTTGGTCAAAACAAACAAAATGCCCTCTCAAATGTGATTGTCTGGGAACTGCACTGCTTTTGCTTATAAAAGACTACAAATGCCAGCACAGTTAGATGAACTTGAGACATAAACCAAGGACAAACATTCCAAGACAATAACATTTCTGAATGGGTAGGTAAGCATACAACTTCAGTTTTTCTACATATGGATCTTCTTGAAAATACAAGCATTCAATATCATACAGAGGCTCTTTGATGATTTAGACTAGATCAGACATAAGTTTCTGTTTTAATTATATTATAGCTATATTAAACATCTGAAACTCAATGATTTTCATTGTTTTATTATTATCATCATCATTGCTTAAACTTACTTCTATATTAATTCCAAGCTGACATCACCTAAAACGAAGCTCTCTCTTGTGTTACATTTCTGTTGAGAAAGTGCTTCCTGTTTTGGGCATTGTAAGCATTGGGTAACATCCAGTAAGATTTACTATAGGATTTACTTTCTTTTCGCTTCTATAGTTTAATAGAAGTTTAATGTCAAAATTAAACATGTTTTATTTTAGCAAGTGTATTTTTTTTACTATAAATGCCCTGCTCATAATCAATTTCCAAAGAATATTTTCATTTTTTTTTTTTCATTACTTTTATTTCCATTGGTAAGAATTCAGAAGTACCTCTATATTAATTCCAAGCTGACATCACCTAAAACTAAGCTCTCTCTTGTGTTACATTTCTGTTGAGAAAGTGCTTCCTGTTTTAGGCATTGTAAGCATTGGGTAAAAAACAGTCAGATTTACTATATAACTTACAATACTTTCTTTTATTTAATAAAGTTTAATAGAACTTTAATGTCAGAATTGAACATGAGATTCATTTAGCAAGTGATTTTTTAATATAAATTTCTTGCTCATAATCCATTTCAAAATGACATTTCCATGTTTTTTTTTCATTACATTTATTATTACCATTGGTAAGAATTCAGATGTACCTCTATATTAATTCCAAGCTGACATCACCTAAAACGAAGCTCTCTCTTGTGTTACATTTCTGTTGAGAAAGTGCTTCCTGTTTTGGGCATTGTAAGCATTGGGTAACATCTAGTAAGATTTACTATAGGATTTACTTTCTTTTCGCTTCTATAGTTTAATAGAACTTTAATGTCAAAATTAAACATGTTTTATTTTAGCAAGTGTATTTTTTACTATAAATGCCCTGCTCATAATCAATTTCCAAAGAATATTTTCATTTTTTTTTCATTAGTTTTATTTCCATTGGTAAGAATTCAGAAGTACCTCTATATTAATTCCAAGCTGACATCACCTAAAACGAAGCTCTCTCTTGTGTTCCATTTCTGTTGAGAAAGTGCTTCCTGTTTTAGGCATTGTAAGCATTGGGTAACATCCAGTAAGATTTACTATAGGATTTACTTTCTTTTCGCTTCTATAGTTTAATAGAACTTTAATGTCAAAATTAAACATGTTTTATTTTAGCAAGTGTATTTTTTTTACTATAAATGCCCTGTTCATAATCAATTTCCAAAGAATATTTTCATTTTTTTTTTCATTACTTTTATTTCCATTGGTAAGAATTCAGAAGTATCTCTATATTAATTCCAAGCTGACATCACCTAAAACTAAGCTCTCTCTTCTGTTACATTTCTGTTGAGAAAGTGCTTCCTGTTTTAGGCATTGTAAGCATTGGGTAAAAAACAGTCAGATTTACTATATAACTTACAATACTTTCTTTTATTTACTAAAGTTTAATAGAACTTTAATGTCAGAATTGAACATGATATTCATTTAGCAACTGATTTTTTAATATAAAATTCTTGCTCATAATCCATTTCAAATGACATTTTCATGTTTTTTTTTCATTACATTTATTATTACCATTGGTAAGAATTCAGATGTACCTCTATATTAATTCCAAGCTGACATCACCTAAAACGAAGCTCTCTCTTGTGTTACATTTCTGTTGAGAAAGTGCTTCCTGTTTTGGGCATTGTAAGCATTGGGTAACATCCAGTAAGATTTACTATAGGATTTACTTTCTTTTCGCTTCTATAGTTTAATAAACTTTAATGTCAAAATTAAACATGTTTTATTTTAGCAAGTGTATATTTTTTACTATAAATGCCCTGCTCCTAATCAATTTCCAAAAAATATTTTCATATTTTTTTTTCATTACTTTTATTTCCATTGGTAAGAATTCAGAAGTACCTCTATATTAGTTCCAAACTAACATCACACAAAACAAAGTTCTCCCTTGTGTTATATTCCTGGTAAGAAAGTGCTTCCTTTTTTGGGCATTGTAGGCATTGGGAAACATCATCCAGACTGCTTAAATTACATTTAAGCTGTCTCCTCATAATTTTAGATTTTATTTTAAATTGTGTTTTGAAATTGTTTAAGTAATAGCTACTGCTCAGTATTCTAAAACTGAGTGAATTGAGTGATTTTAGCCATGATTAATATTTTGATTTGTATCATTAAATAAATGTACAACTTAATAGGCTCTATAAAATTCAGTATAAACAATAAGTATCTACAAAATTCAACTCTCCTGGCTTATCATGAATATGCTGAATGGGAGTTCAAACAAAAATCACACCCTTTGCTATGCAGAGGCTCTCACATACATATGTTAATTAAAAAGCACACCCATTTGTCCGAATGACTAATTGCATAACTCCTATTTTGGTCAAAACAAACAAAATGCCCTCTCAAATGTGATTGTCTGGGAACTGCACTGCTTTTGCTTATAAAAGACTACAAATGCCAGCACAGTTAGATGAACTTGAGACATAAACCAAGGACAAACATTCCAAGACAATAACATTGCTGAATGGGTAGGTAAGCATACAACTTCAGTTTTTCTACATATGGATCTTCTTGAAAATACAAGCATTCAATATCATACAGAGGCTCTTTGATGATTTAGACTAGATCAGACATAAGTTTCTGTTTTAATTATATTATAGCTATATTAAACATCTGAAACTCAATGATTTTCATTGTTTTATTATTATCATCATCATTGCTTAAACTTACTTCTATATTAATTCCAAGCTGACATCACCTAAAACGAAGCTCTCTCTTGTGTTACATTTCTGTTAAGAAAGTGCTTCCTGTTTTGGGCATTGTAAGCATTGGGTAACATCCAGTAAGATTTACTATAGGATTTACTTTCTTTTCGCTTCTATAGTTTAATAGAACTTTAATGTCAAAATTAAACATGTTTTATTTTAGCAAGTGTATTTTTTACTATAAATGCCCTGCTCATAATCAATTTCCAAAGAATATTTTCATTTTTTTTTCATTAGTTTTATTTCCATTGGTAAGAATTCAGAAGTACCTCTATATTAATTCCAAGCTGACATCACCTAAAACGAAGCTCTCTCTTGTGTTCCATTTCTGTTGAGAAAGTGCTTCCTGTTTTAGGCATTGTAAGCATTGGGTAACATCCAGTAAGATTTACTATAGGATTTACTTTCTTTTCGCTTCTATAGTTTAATAGAACTTTAATGTCAAAATTAAACATGTTTTATTTTAGCAAGTGTATTTTTTTTACTATAAATGCCCTGTTCATAATCAATTTCCAAAGAATATTTTCATATTTTTTTTTTCATTACTTTTATTTCCATTGGTAAGAATTCAGAAGTACCTCTATATTAATTCCAAGCTGACATCACCTAAAACTAAGCTCTCTCTTGTGTTACATTTCTGTTGAGAAAGTGCTTCCTGTTTTAGGCATTGTAAGCATTGGGTAAAAAACAGTCAGATTTACTATATAACTTACAATACTTTCTTTTATTTAATAAAGTTTAATAGAACTTTAATGTCAGAATTGAACATGAGATTCATTTAGCAAGTGATTTTTTAATATAAATTTCTTGCTCATAATCCATTTCAAAATGACATTTTCATGTTTTTTTTTCATTACATTTATTATTACCATTGGTAAGAATTCAGATGTACCTCTATATTAATTCCAAGCTGACATCACCTAAAACGAAGCTCTCTCTTGTGTTACATTTCTGTTGAGAAAGTGCTTCCTGTTTTGGGCATTGTAAGCATTGGGTAACATCTAGTAAGATTTACTATAGGATTTACTTTCTTTTCGCTTCTATAGTTTAATAGAACTTTAATGTCAAAATTAAACATGTTTTATTTTAGCAAGTGTATTTTTTACTATAAATGCCCTGCTCATAATCAATTTCCAAAGAATATTTTCATTTTTTTTTCATTAGTTTTATTTCCATTGGTAAGAATTCAGAAGTACCTCTATATTAATTCCAAGCTGACATCACCTAAAACGAAGCTCTCTCTTGTGTTCCATTTCTGTTGAGAAAGTGCTTCCTGTTTTAGGCATTGTAAGCATTGGGTAACATCCAGTAAGATTTACTATAGGATTTACTTTCTTTTCGCTTCTATAGTTTAATAGAACTTTAATGTCAAAATTAAACATGTTTTATTTTAGCAAGTGTATTTTTTTTACTATAAATGCCCTGTTCATAATCAATTTCCAAAGAATATTTTCATTTTTTTTTTCATTACTTTTATTTCCATTGGTAAGAATTCAGAAGTACCTCTATATTAGTTCCAAACTAACATCACACAAAACAAAGTTCTCTCTTGTGTTATATTCCTGGTGAGAAAGTGCTTCCTTTTTTGGGCATTGTAGGCATTGGGAAACATCATCCAGACTGCTTAAGTTACATTTAAGCAGTCTCCTCATAATTTTAGATTTTATTTTCAGTTGTGTTTTGAAATTGTTTAAGTAATAGCTACTGCTCAGTATTCTAAAACTGAGTGAATTGAGTGATTTTAGCCATGATTAATATTTTGATTTGTATCATTAAATAAATGTACAACTTAATAGGCTCTATAAAATTCAGTATAAACAATAAGTATCTACAAAATTCAACTCTCCTGGCTTGTCATGAATATGCTGAAAGGGAGTTTAAACAAAATCACACCCTTTGCTATGCAGAGGCTTTCTCACATACATATGTTAATTAAAAAGCACACCCATTTGTCCGAATGACTAATTGCATAACTCCTATTTTGGTCAAAACAAACAAAATGCCCTCTCAAATGTGATTGGCTGGGAACTGCACTGCTTTTGCTTATAAAAGACTACAAATGCCAGCACAGTTAGATGAACTTGAGACATAAACCAAGGACAAACATTCCAAGACAATAACATTTCTGAATGGGTAGGTAAGCATACAACTTCAGTTTTTCTACATATGGATCTTCTTGAAAATACAAGCATTCAATATCATACAGAGGCTCTTTGATGATTTAGACTAGATCAGACATAAGTTTCTGTTTTAATTATATTATAGCTATATTAAACATCTGAAACTCAATGATTTTCATTGTTTTATTATTATCATCATCATCATTGCTTAAACTTACTTCTATATTAATTCCAAGCTGACATCACCTAAAACGAAGCTCTCTCTTGTGTTACATTTCTGTTGAGAAAGTGCTTCCTGTTTTAGGCATTGTAAGCATTGGGTAAAAAACAGTCAGATTTACTGTATAACTTACAATACTTTCTTTTATTTAATAAAGTTTAATAGAACTTTAATCTCAGAATTGAACATGAGATTCATTTAGCAAGTGATTTTTTAATGTAAATTTCTTGCTCATAATCCATTTCAAAATGACATTTTCATGTTTTTTTTTCATTACATTTATTATTACCATTGGTAAGAATTCAGATGTACCTCTATATTAATTCCAAGCTGACATCACCTAAAACGAAGCTATCTCTTGTGTTACATTTCTGTTGAGAAAGTGCTTCCTGTTTTAGGCATTGTAAGCATTGGGTAAAAAACAGTCAGATTTACTATATAACTTACAATTCTTTCTTTTATTTACTAAAGTTTAATAGAACTTTAATGTCAGAATTGAACATGATATTCATTTAGCAACTGATTTTTTAATATAAAATTCTTGCTCATAATCCATTTCAAATGACATTTTCATGTTTTTTTTTCATTACATTTATTATTACCATTGGTAAGAATTCAGATGTACCTCTATATTAATTCCAAGCTGACATCACCTAAAACGAAGCTCTCTCTTGTGTTACATTTCTGTTGAGAAAGTGCTTCCTGTTTTGGGCATTGTAAGCATTGGGTAACATCCAGTAAGATTTACTATAGGATTTACTTTCTTTTCGCTTCTATAGTTTAATAAACTTTAATGTCAAAATTAAACATGTTTTATTTTAGCAAGTGTATATTTTTTACTATAAATGCCCTGCTCCTAATCAATTTCCAAAGAATATTTTCATATTTTTTTTCATTACTTTTATTTCCATTGGTAAGAATTCAGAAGTACCTCTATATTAGTTCCAAACTAACATCACACAAAACAAAGTTCTCCCTTGTGTTATATTCCTGGTAAGAAAGTGCTTCCTTTTTTGGGCATTGTAGGCATTGGGAAACATCATCCAGACTGCTTAAATTACATTTAAGCTGTCTCCTCATAATTTTAGATTTTATTTTAAATTGTGTTTTGAAATTGTTTAAGTAATAGCTACTGCTCAGTATTCTAAAACTGAGTGAATTGAGTGATTTTAGCCATGATTAATATTTTGATTTGTATCATTAAATAAATGTACAACTTAATAGGCTCTATAAAATTCAGTATAAACAATAAGTATCTACAAAATTCAACTCTCCTGGCTTATCATGAATATGCTGAATGGGAGTTCAAACAAAAATCACACCCTTTGCTATGCAGAGGCTCTCACATACATATGTTAATTAAAAAGCACACCCATTTGTCCGAATGACTAATTGCATAACTCCTATTTTGGTCAAAACAAACAAAATGCCCTCTCAAATGTGATTGTCTGGGAACTGCACTGCTTTTGCTTATAAAAGACTACAAATGCCAGCACAGTTAGATGAACTTGAGACATAAACCAAGGACAAACATTCCAAGACAATAACATTTCTGAATGGGTAGGTAAGCATACAACTTCAGTTTTTCTACATATGGATCTTCTTGAAAATACAAGCATTCAATATCATACAGAGGCTCTTTGATGATTTAGACTAGATTAGACATAAGTTTCTGTTTTAATTATATTATAGCTATATGAAACATCTGAAACTCAATGATTTTCATTGTTTTATTATTATCATCATCATCATTGCTTAAACTTACTTCTATATTAATTCCAAGCTGACATCACCTAAAACGAAGCTCTCTCTTGTGTTACATTTCTGTTGAGAAAGTGCTTCCTGTTTTAGGCATTGTAAGCATTGGGTAAAAAACAGTCAGATTTACTATATAACTTACAATACTTTCTTTTATTTAATAAAGTTTAATATAACTTTAATGTCAGAATTTATCATGAGATTCATTTAGCAAGTGATTTTTTAATATAAATTTCTTGCTCATAATCCATTTCAAAATGAAATTTTCATGTTTTTTTTTCATTACATTTATTATTACCATTGGTAAGAATTCAGATGTACCTCTATATTAATTCCAAGCTGACATCACCTAAAACGAAGCTATCTCTTGTGTTACATTTCTGTTGAGAAAGTGCTTCCTGTTTTGGGCATTGTAAGCATTGGGTAACATCCAGTAAGATTTACTATTGGATTTACTTTCTTTTCGCTTCAATAGTTTAATAGAACTTTAATGTCAAAATTAAACATGTTTTATTTTAGCAAGTGTATTTTTTTTACTATAAATGCCCTGCTCATAATCAATTTCCAAAGAATATTTTCATATTTTTTTTTTCATTACTTTTATTTCCATTGGTAAGAATTCAGAAGTACCTCTATATTAATACCAAGCTGACATCACCTAAAACGAAGCTCTCTCTTGTGTTACATTTCTGTTGAGAAAGTGCTTCCTGTTTTAGGCATTGTAAGCATTGGGTAAAAAACAGTCAGATTTACTATATAACTTACAATACTTTCTTTTATTTACTAAAGTTTAATAGAACTTTAATGTCAGAATTGAACATGAGATTCATTTAGCAACTGATTTTTTAATATAAAATTCTTGCTCATAATCCATTTCAAAATGACATTTTCATGTTTTTTTTTTCATTACATTTATTATTACCATTGGTAAGAATTCAGATGTACCTCTATATTAATTCCAAGCTGACATCACCTAAAACGAAGCTCTCTCTTGTGTTACATTTCTGTTGAGAAAGTGCTTCCTGTTTTGGGCATTGTAAGCATTGGGTAACATCATCCAGACTGCTTAAGTTACATTTAAGCAGTCTCCTTATAATTTTAGATTTTATTTTCAGTTGTGTTTTGAAATTGTTTAAGTAATAGCTATTGCTCAGTATTCTAAAACTTAGTGAATTGAGTGATTTTAGCCATGATTAATATTTTGATTTGTATCATTAAATAAATGTACAACTTAATAGGCTCTATAAAATTCAGTATAAACAATAAGTATCTACAAAATTCAACTCTCCTGGCTTATCATGAATATGCTGAATGGAAGTTTAAACAAAAATCACACCCTTTGCTATGCAGAGGCTCTCACATACATATGTTAATTAAAAAGCACACCCATTTGTCCGAAAGACTAATTGCATAACTCCTATTTTGGTCTAAACAAACAAAATGCCTTTTCAAATGTGATTGGCTGGGAACTGCACTGCTTTTGCTTATAAAAGACTACAAATGCCAGCACAGTTAGATGAACTTGAGACATAAACCAAGGACAAACATTCCAAGACAATAACATTTCTGAATGGGTAGGTAAGCATACAACTTCAGTTTTTCTACATATGGATCTTCTTGAAAATACAAGCATTCAATATCATACAGAGGCTCTTTGATGATTTAGACTAGATCAGACATAAGTTTCTGTTTTAATTATATTATAGCTATATTAAACATCTGAAACTCAATGATTTTCATTGTTTTATTATTATCATCATCATTGCTTAAACTTACTTCTATATTAATTCCAAGCTGACATCACCTAAAACGAAGCTCTCTCTTGTGTTACATTTCTGTTGAGAAAGTGCTTCCTGTTTTGGGCATTGTAAGCATTGGGTAACATCTAGTAAGATTTACTATAGGATTTACTTTCTTTTCGCTTCTATAGTTTAATAGAACTTTAATGTCAAAATTAAACATGTTTTATTTTAGCAAGTGTATTTTTTACTATAAATGCCCTGCTCATAATCAATTTCCAAAGAATATTTTCATTTTTTTTTCATTAGTTTTATTTCCATTGGTAAGAATTCAGAAGTACCTCTATATTAATTCCAAGCTGACATCACCTAAAACGAAGCTCTCTCTTGTGTTCCATTTCTGTTGAGAAAGTGCTTCCTGTTTTAGGCATTGTAAGCATTGGGTAACATCCAGTAAGATTTACTATAGGATTTACTTTCTTTTCGCTTCTATAGTTTAATAGAACTTTAATGTCAAAATTAAACATGTTTTATTTTAGCAAGTGTATTTTTTTTACTATAAATGCCCTGTTCATAATCAATTTCCAAAGAATATTTTCATATTTTTTTTTTCATTACTTTTATTTCCATTGGTAAGAATTCAGAAGTATCTCTATATTAATTCCAAGCTGACATCACCTAAAACTAAGCTCTCTCTTCTGTTACATTTCTGTTGAGAAAGTGCTTCCTGTTTTAGGCATTGTAAGCATTGGGTAAAAAACAGTCAGATTTACTATATAACTTACAATACTTTCTTTTATTTACTAAAGTTTAATAGAACTTTAATGTCAGAATTGAACATGATATTCATTTAGCAACTGATTTTTTAATATAAAATTCTTGCTCATAATCCATTTCAAATGACATTTTCATGTTTTTTTTTCATTACATTTATTATTACCATTGGTAAGAATTCAGATGTACCTCTATATTAATTCCAAGCTGACATCACCTAAAACGAAGCTCTCTCTTGTGTTACATTTCTGTTGAGAAAGTGCTTCCTGTTTTGGGCATTGTAAGCATTGGGTAACATCCAGTAAGATTTACTATAGGATTTACTTTCTTTTCGCTTCTATAGTTTAATAAACTTTAATGTCAAAATTAAACATGTTTTATTTTAGCAAGTGTATATTTTTTACTATAAATGCCCTGCTCCTAATCAATTTCCAAAGAATATTTTCATATTTTTTTTCATTACTTTTATTTCCATTGGTAAGAATTCAGAAGTACCTCTATATTAGTTCCAAACTAACATCACACAAAACAAAGTTCTCCCTTGTGTTATATTCCTGGTAAGAAAGTGCTTCCTTTTTTGGGCATTGTAGGCATTGGGAAACATCATCCAGACTGCTTAAATTACATTTAAGCTGTCTCCTCATAATTTTAGATTTTATTTTAAATTGTGTTTTGAAATTGTTTAAGTAATAGCTACTGCTCAGTATTCTAAAACTGAGTGAATTGAGTGATTTTAGCCATGATTAATATTTTGATTTGTATCATTAAATAAATGTACAACTTAATAGGCTCTATAAAATTCAGTATAAACAATAAGTATCTACAAAATTCAACTCTCCTGGCTTATCATGAATATGCTGAATGGGAGTTCAAACAAAAATCACACCCTTTGCTATGCAGAGGCTCTCACATACATATGTTAATTAAAAAGCACACCCATTTGTCCGAATGACTAATTGCATAACTCCTATTTTGGTCAAAACAAACAAAATGCCCTCTCAAATGTGATTGTCTGGGAACTGCACTGCTTTTGCTTATAAAAGACTACAAATGCCAGCACAGTTAGATGAACTTGAGATATAAACCAAGGACAAACATTCCAAGACAATAACATTTCTGAATGGGTAGGTAAGCATACAACTTCAGTTTTTCTACATATGGATCTTCTTGAAAATACAAGCATTCAATATCATACAGAGGCTCTTTGATGATTTAGACTAGATTAGACATAAGTTTCTGTTTTAATTATATTATAGCTATATGAAACATCTGAAACTCAATGATTTTCATTGTTTTATTATTATCATCATCATTGCTTAAACTTACTTCTATATTAATTCCAAGCTGACATCACCTAAAACGAAGCTCTCTCTTGTGTTACATTTCTGTTGAGAAAGTGCTTCCTGTTTTAGGCATTGTAAGCATTGGGTAAAAAACAGTCAGATTTACTATATAACTTACAATACTTTCTTTTATTTAATAAAGTTTAATATAACTTTAATGTCAGAATTTATCATGAGATTCATTTAGCAAGTGATTTTTAATATAAATTTCTTGCTCATAATCCATTTCAAAATGACATTTTCATGTTTTTTTTTCATTACATTTATTATTACCATTGGTAAGAATTCAGATGTACCTCTATATTAATTCCAAGCTGACATCACCTAAAACGAAGCTCTCTCTTGTGTTACATTTCTGTTGAGAAAGTGCTTCCTGTTTTGGGCATTGTAAGCATTGGGTAACATCTAGTAAGATTTACTATAGGATTTACTTTCTTTTCGCTTCTATAGTTTAATAGAACTTTAATGTCAAAATTAAACATGTTTTATTTTAGCAAGTGTATTTTTTACTATAAATGCCCTGCTCATAATCAATTTCCAAAGAATATTTTCATTTTTTTTTCATTAGTTTTATTTCCATTGGTAAGAATTCAGAAGTACCTCTATATTAATTCCAAGCCGACATCACCTAAAACGAAGCTCTCTCTTGTGTTACATTTCTGTTGAGAAAGTGCTTCCTGTTTTGGGCATTGTAAGCATTGGGTAACATCCAGTAAGATTTACTATAGGATTTACTTTCTTTTCGCTTCTATAGTTTAATAGAACTTTAATGTCAAAATTAAACATGTTTTATTTTAGCAAGTGTATATTTTTTACTATAAATGCCCTGCTCCTAATCAATTTCCAAAGAATATTTTCATATTTTTTTTTCATTACTTTTATTTCCATTGGTAAGAATTCAGAAGTACCTCTATATTAATTCCAAGCTGACATCACCTAAAACGAAGCTCTCTCTTGTGTTCCATTTCTGTTGAGAAAGTGCTTCCTGTTTTAGGCATTGTAAGCATTGGGTAACATCCAGTAAGATTTACTATAGGATTTACTTTCTTTTCGCTTCTATAGTTTAATAGAACTTTAATGTCAAAATTAAACATGTTTTATTTTAGCAAGTGTATTTTTTTTACTATAAATGCCCTGTTCATAATCAATTCCCAAAGAATATTTTCATTTTTTTTTTTCATTACTTTTATTTCCATTGGTAAGAATTCAGAAGTATCTCTATATTAATTCCAAGCTGACATCACCTAAAACTAAGCTCTCTCTTCTGTTACATTTCTGTTGAGAAAGTGCTTCCTGTTTTAGGCATTGTAAGCATTGGGTAAAAAACAGTCAGATTTACTATATAACTTACAATTCTTTCTTTTATTTACTAAAGTTTAATAGAACTTTAATGTCAGAATTGAACATGATATTCATTTAGCAACTGATTTTTTAATATAAAATTCTTGCTCATAATCCATTTCAAATGACATTTTCATGTTTTTTTTTCATTACATTTATTATTACCATTGGTAAGAATTCAGATGTACCTCTATATTAATTCCAAGCTGACATCACCTAAAACGAAGCTCTCTCTTGTGTTACATTTCTGTTGAGAAAGTGCTTCCTGTTTTGGGCATTGTAAGCATTGGGTAACATCCAGTAAGATTTACTATAGGATTTACTTTCTTTTCGCTTCTATAGTTTAATAAACTTTAATGTCAAAATTAAACATGTTTTATTTTAGCAAGTGTATATTTTTTACTATAAATGCCCTGCTCCTAATCAATTTCCAAAGAATATTTTCATATTTTTTTTTCATTACTTTTATTTCCATTGGTAAGAATTCAGAAGTACCTCTATATTAGTTCCAAACTAACATCACACAAAACAAAGTTCTCCCTTGTGTTATATTCCTGGTAAGAAAGTGCTTCCTTTTTTGGGCATTGTAGGCATTGGGAAACATCATCCAGACTGCTTAAATTACATTTAAGCTGTCTCCTCATAATTTTAGATTTTATTTTAAATTGTGTTTTGAAATTGTTTAAGTAATAGCTACTGCTCAGTATTCTAAAACTGAGTGAATTGAGTGATTTTAGCCATGATTAATATTTTGATTTGTATCATTAAATAAATGTACAACTTAATAGGCTCTATAAAATTCAGTATAAACAATAAGTATCTACAAAATTCAACTCTCCTGGCTTATCATGAATATGCTGAATGGGAGTTCAAACAAAAATCACACCCTTTGCTATGCAGAGGCTCTCACATACATATGTTAATTAAAAAGCACACCCATTTGTCCGAATGACTAATTGCATAACTCCTATTTTGGTCAAAACAAACAAAATGCCCTCTCAAATGTGATTGTCTGGGAACTGCACTGCTTTTGCTTATAAAAGACTACAAATGCCAGCACAGTTAGATGAACTTGAGACATAAACCAAGGACAAACATTCCAAGACAATAACATTTCTGAATGGGTAGGTAAGCATACAACTTCAGTTTTTCTACATATGGATCTTCTTGAAAATACAAGCATTCAATATCATACAGAGGCTCTTTGATGATTTAGACTAGATTAGACATAAGTTTCTGTTTTAATTATATTATAGCTATATGAAACATCTGAAACTCAATGATTTTCATTGTTTTATTATTATCATCATCATCATTGCTTAAACTTACTTCTATATTAATTCCAAGCTGACATCACCTAAAACGAAGCTCTCTCTTGTGTTACATTTCTGTTGAGAAAGTGCTTCCTGTTTTAGGCATTGTAAGCATTGGGTAAAAAACAGTCAGATTTACTATATAACTTACAATACTTTCTTTTATTTAATAAAGTTTAATATAACTTTAATGTCAGAATTTATCATGAGATTCATTTAGCAAGTGATTTTTTAATATAAATTTCTTGCTCATAATCCATTTCAAAATGAAATTTTCATGTTTTTTTTTCATTACATTTATTATTACCATTGGTAAGAATTCAGATGTACCTCTATATTAATTCCAAGCTGACATCACCTAAGATGAAGCTCTCTCTTGTGTTACATTTCTGTTGAGAAAGTGCTTCCTGTTTTAGGCATTGTAAGCATTGGGTAAAAAACAGTCAGATTTACTATATAACTTACAATACTTTCTTTTATTTAATAAAGTTTAATATAACTTTAATGTCAGAATTTATCATGAGATTCATTTAGCAAGTGATTTTTTAATATAAATTTCTTGCTCATAATCCATTTCAAAATGAAATTTTCATGTTTTTTTTTCATTACATTTATTATTACCATTGGTAAGAATTCAGATGTACCTCTATATTAATTCCAAGCTGACATCACCTAAAATGAAGCTCTCTCTTGTGTTACATTTCTGTTGAGAAAGTGCTTCCTGTTTTGGGCATTGTAAGCATTGGGTAACATCCAGTAAGATTTACTATAGGATTTACTTTCTTTTCGCTTCTATAGTTTAATAGAACTTTAATGTCAAAATTAAACATGTTTTATTTTAGCAAGTGTATTTTTTACTATAAATGCCCTGCTCATAATCAATTTCCAAAGAATATTTTCATTTTTTTTTCATTAGTTTTATTTCCATTGGTAAGAATTCAGAAGTACCTCTATATTAATTCCAAGCTGACATCACCTAAAACGAAGCTCTCTTTAAATTGTGTTTTGAAATTGTTTAAGTAATAGCTACTGCTCAGTATTCTAAAACTGAGTGAATTGAGTGATTTTAGCCATGATTAATATTTTGATTTGTATCATTAAATAAATGTACAACTTAATAGGCTCTATAAAATTCAGTATAAACAATAAGTATCTACAAAATTCAACTCTCCTGGCTTATCATGAATATGCTGAATGGGAGTTCAAACAAAAATCACACCCTTTGCTATGCAGAGGCTCTCACATACATATGTTAATTAAAAAGCACACCCATTTGTCCGAATGACTAATTGCATAACTCCTATTTTGGTCAAAACAAACAAAATGCCCTCTCAAATGTGATTGTCTGGGAACTGCACTGCTTTTGCTTATAAAAGACTACAAATGCCAGCACAGTTAGATGAACTTGAGACATAAACCAAGGACAAACATTCCAAGACAATAACATTTCTGAATGGGTAGGTAAGCATACAACTTCAGTTTTTCTACATATGGATCTTCTTGAAAATACAAGCATTCAATATCATACAGAGGCTCTTTGATGATTTAGACTAGATTAGACATAAGTTTCTGTTTTAATTATAATATAGCTATATGTTTCATACTCAATGATTTTCATTGTTTTATTATTATCATCATCATTGCTTAAACTTACTTCTATATTAATTCCAAGCTGACATCACCTAAAACGAAGCTCTCTCTTGTGTTACATTTCTGTTGAGAAAGTGCTTCCTGTTTTAGGCATTGTAAGCATTGGGTAACATCCAGTAAGATTTACTATAGGATTTACTTTATTTTCGCTTCTATAGTTTAATAGAACTTTAATGTCAAAATTAAACATGTTTTATTTTAGCAAGTGTATTTTTTTTACTATAAATGCCCTGTTCATAATCAATTTCCAAAGAATATTTTCATATTTTTTTTTTCATTACTTTTATTTCCATTGGTAAGAATTCAGAAGTATCTCTATATTAATTCCAAGCTGACATCACCTAAAACTAAGCTCTCTCTTCTGTTACATTTCTGTTGAGAAAGTGCTTCCTGTTTTAGGCATTGTAAGCATTGGGTAAAAAACAGTCAGATTTACTATATAACTTACAATACTTTCTTTTATTTACTAAAGTTTAATAGAACTTTAATGTCAGAATTGAACATGATATTCATTTAGCAACTGATTTTTTAATATAAAATTCTTGCTCATCCATTTCAAATGACATTTTCATGTTTTTTTTTCATTACATTTATTATTACCATTGGTAAGAATTCAGATGTACCTCTATATTAATTCCAAGCTGACATCACCTAAAACGAAGCTCTCTCTTGTGTTACATTTCTGTTGAGAAAGTGCTTCCTGTTTTGGGCATTGTAAGCATTGGGTAACATCCAGTAAGATTTACTATAGGATTTACTTTCTTTTCGCTTCTATAGTTTAATAAACTTTAATGTCAAAATTAAACATGTTTTATTTTAGCAAGTGTATATTTTTTACTATAAATGCCCTGCTCCTAATCAATTTCCAAAGAATATTTTCATATTTTTTTTTCATTACTTTTATTTCCATTGGTAAGAATTCAGAAGTACCTCTATATTAGTTCCAAACTAACATCACACAAAACAAAGTTCTCCCTTGTGTTATATTCCTGGTAAGAAAGTGCTTCCTTTTTTGGGCATTGTAGGCATTGGGAAACATCATCCAGACTGCTTAAATTACATTTAAGCTGTCTCCTCATAATTTTAGATTTTATTTTAAATTGTGTTTTGAAATTGTTTAAGTAATAGCTACTGCTCAGTATTCTAAAACTGAGTGAATTGAGTGATTTTAGCCATGATTAATATTTTGATTTGTATCATTAAATAAATGTACAACTTAATAGGCTCTATAAAATTCAGTATAAACAATAAGTATCTACAAAATTCAACTCTCCTGGCTTATCATGAATATGCTGAATGGGAGTTCAAACAAAAATCACACCCTTTGCTATGCAGAGGCTCTCACATACATATGTTAATTAAAAAGCACACCCATTTGTCCGAATGACTAATTGCATAACTCCTATTTTGGTCAAAACAAACAAAATGCCCTCTCAAATGTGATTGTCTGGGAACTGCACTGCTTTTGCTTATAAAAGACTACAAATGCCAGCACAGTTAGATGAACTTGAGACATAAACCAAGGACAAACATTCCAAGACAATAACATTGCTGAATGGGTAGGTAAGCATACAACTTCAGTTTTTCTACATATGGATCTTCTTGAAAATACAAGCATTCAATATCATACAGAGGCTCTTTGATGATTTAGACTAGATTAGACATAAGTTTCTGTTTTAATTATATTATAGCTATATGAAACATCTGAAACTCAATGATTTTCATTGTTTTATTATTATCATCATCATTGCTTAAACTTACTTCTATATTAATTCCAAGCTGTCATCACCTAAAACGAAGCTCTCTCTTGTGTTACATTTCTGTTGAGAAAGTGCTTTCTGTTTTGGGCATTGTAAGCATTGGGTAACATCTAGTAAGATTTACTATAGGATTTACTTTCTTTTCGCTTCTATAGTTTAATAGAACTTTAATGTCAAAATTAAACATGTTTTATTTTAGCAAGTGTATTTTTTACTATAAATGCCCTGCTCATAATCAATTTCCAAAGAATATTTTCATTTTTTTTTCATTAGTTTTATTTCCATTGGTAAGAATTCAGAAGTACCTCTATATTAATTCCAAGCTGACATCACCTAAAACGAAGCTCTCTCTTGTGTTCCATTTCTGTTGAGAAAGTGCTTCCTGTTTTAGGCATTGTAAGCATTGGGTAACATCCAGTAAGATTTACTATAGGATTTACTTTCTTTTCGCTTCTATAGTTTAATAGAACTTTAATGTCAAAATTAAACATGTTTTATTTTAGCAAGTGTATTTTTTTTACTATAAATGCCCTGTTCATAATCAATTTCCAAAGAATATTTTCATATTTTTTTTTCATTACTTTTATTTCCATTGGTAAGAATTCAGAAGTATCTCTATATTAATTCCAAGCTGACATCACCTAAAACTAAGCTCTCTCTTCTGTTACATTTCTGTTGAGAAAGTGCTTCCTGTTTTAGGCATTGTAAGCATTGGGTAAAAAACAGTCAGATTTACTATATAACTTACAATACTTTCTTTTATTTACTAAAGTTTAATAGAACTTTAATGTCAGAATTGAACATGATATTCATTTAGCAACTGATTTTTTAATATAAAATTCTTGCTCATAATCCATTTCAAATGACATTTTCATGTTTTTTTTTCATTACATTTATTATTACCATTGGTAAGAATTCAGATGTACCTCTATATTAATTCCAAGCTGACATCACCTAAAACGAAGCTCTCTCTTGTGTTACATTTCTGTTGAGAAAGTGCTTCCTGTTTTGGGCATTGTAAGCATTGGGTAACATCCAGTAAGATTTACTATAGGATTTACTTTCTTTTCGCTTCTATAGTTTAATAAACTTTAATGTCAAAATTAAACATGTTTTATTTTAGCAAGTGTATATTTTTTACTATAAATGCCCTGCTCCTAATCAATTTCCAAAGAATATTTTCATATTTTTTTTCATTACTTTTATTTCCATTGGTAAGAATTCATAAGTACCTCTATATTAGTTCCAAACTAACATCACACAAAACAAAGTTCTCCCTTGTGTTATATTCCTGGTAAGAAAGTGCTTCCTTTTTTGGGCATTGTAGGCATTGGGAAACATCATCCAGACTGCTTAAATTACATTTAAGCTGTCTCCTCATAATTTTAGATTTTATTTTAAATTGTGTTTTGAAATTGTTTAAGTAATAGCTACTGCTCAGTATTCTAAAACTGAGTGAATTGAGTGATTTTAGCCATGATTAATATTTTGATTTGTATCATTAAATAAATGTACAACTTAATAGGCTCTATAAAATTCAGTATAAACAATAAGTATCTACAAAATTCAACTCTCCTGGCTTATCATGAATATGCTGAATGGGAGTTCAAACAAAAATCACACCCTTTGCTATGCAGAGGCTCTCACATACATATGTTAATTAAAAAGCACACCCATTTGTCCGAATGACTAATTGCATAACTCCTATTTTGGTCAAAACAAACAAAATGCCCTCTCAAATGTGATTGTCTGGGAACTGCACTGCTTTTGCTTATAAAAGACTACAAATGCCAGCACAGTTAGATGAACTTGAGACATAAACCAAGGACAAACATTCCAAGACAATAACATTTCTGAATGGGTAGGTAAGCATACAACTTCAGTTTTTCTACATATGGATCTTCTTGAAAATACAAGCATTCAATATCATACAGAGGCTCTTTGATGATTTAGACTAGATTAGACATAAGTTTCTGTTTTAATTATATTATAGCTATATGAAACATCTGAAACTCAATGATTTTCATTGTTTTATTATTATCATCATCATCATTGCTTAAACTTACTTCTATATTAATTCCAAGCTGACATCACCTAAAACGAAGCTCTCTCTTGTGTTACATTTCTGTTGAGAAAGTGCTTCCTGTTTTAGGCATTGTAAGCATTGGGTAAAAAACAGTCAGATTTACTATATAACTTACAATACTTTCTTTTATTTAATAAAGTTTAATATAACTTTAATGTCAGAATTTATCATGAGATTCATTTAGCAAGTGATTTTTTAATATAAATTTCTTGCTCATAATCCATTTCAAAATGAAATTTTCATGTTTTTTTTTCATTACATTTATTATTACCATTGGTAAGAATTCAGATGTACCTCTATATTAATTCCAAGCTGACATCACCTAAGATGAAGCTCTCTCTTGTGTTACATTTCTGTTGAGAAAGTGCTTCCTGTTTTAGGCATTGTAAGCATTGGGTAAAAAACAGTCAGATTTACTATATAACTTACAATACTTTCTTTTATTTAATAAAGTTTAATATAACTTTAATGTCAGAATTTATCATGAGATTCATTTAGCAAGTGATTTTTTAATATAAATTTCTTGCTCATAATCCATTTCAAAATGAAATTTTCATGTTTTTTTTTCATTACATTTATTATTACCATTGGTAAGAATTCAGATGTACCTCTATATTAATTCCAAGCTGACATCACCTAAAATGAAGCTCTCTCTTGTGTTACATTTCTGTTGAGAAAGTGCTTCCTGTTTTGGGCATTGTAAGCATTGGGTAACATCCAGTAAGATTTACTATAGGATTTACTTTCTTTTCGCTTCTATAGTTTAATAGAACTTTAATGTCAAAATTAAACATGTTTTATTTTAGCAAGTGTATTTTTTACTATAAATGCCCTGCTCATAATCAATTTCCAAAGAATATTTTCATTTTTTTTTCATTAGTTTTATTTCCATTGGTAAGAATTCAGAAGTACCTCTATATTAATTCCAAGCTGACATCACCTAAAACGAAGCTCTCTCTTGTGTTACATTTCTGTTGAGAAAGTGCTTCCTGTTTTAGGCATTGTAAGCATTGGGTAACATCCAGTAAGATTTACTATAGGATTTACTTTCTTTTCGCTTCTATAGTTTAATAGAACTTTAATGTCAAAATTAAACATGTTTTATTTTAGCAAGTGTATTTTTTTTTACTATAAATGCCCTGCTCATAATCAATTTCCAAAGAATATTTTCATATTTTTTTTTTCATTACTTTTATTTCCATTGGTAAGAATTCAGAAGTACCTCTATATTAATTCCAAGCTGACATCACCTAAAACTAAGCTCTCTCTTCTGTTACATTTCTGTTGAGAAAGTGCTTCCTGTTTTAGGCATTGTAAGCATTGGGTAAAAAACAGTCAGATTTACTATATAACTTACAATACTTTCTTTTATTTACTAAAGTTTAATAGAACTTTAATGTCAGAATTGAACATGATATTCATTTAGCAACTGATTTTTTAATATAAAATTCTTGCTCATAATCCATTTCAAAATGACATTTTCATGTTTTTTTTTCATTACATTTATTATTACCATTGGTAAGAATTCAGATGTACCTCTATATTAATTCCAAGCTGACATCACCTAAAACGAAGCTCTCTCTTGTGTTACATTTCTGTTGAGAAAGTGCTTCCTGTTTTGGGCATTGTAAGCATTGGGTAACATCCAGTAAGATTTACTATAGGATTTACTTTCTTTTCGCTTCTATAGTTTAATAGAACTTTAATGTCAAAATTAAACATGTTTTATTTTAGCAAGTGTATATTTTTTACTATAAATGCCCTGCTCCTAATCAATTTCCAAAGAATATTTTCATATTTTTTTTTCATTACTTTTATTTCCATTGGTAAGAATTCAGAAGTACCTCTATATTAGTTCCAAACTAACATCACACAAAACAAAGTTCTCTCTTGTGTTATATTCCTGGTGAGAAAGTGCTTCCTTTTTTGGGCATTGTAGGCATTGGGAAACATCATCCAGACTGCTTAAGTTACATTTAAGCAGTCTCCTCATAATTTTAGATTTTATTTTCAGTTGTGTTTTGAAATTGTTTAAGTAATAGCTACTGCTCAGTATTCTAAAACTGAGTGAATTGAGTGATTTTAGCCATGATTAATATTTTGATTTGTATCATTAAATAAATGTACAACTTAATAGGCTCTATAAAATTCAGTATAAACAATAAGTATCTACAAAATTCAACTCTCCTGGCTTGTCATGAATATGCTGAAAGGGAGTTTAAACAAAATCACACCCTTTGCTATGCAGAGGCTTTCTCACATACATATGTTAATTAAAAAGCACACCCATTTGTCCGAATGACTAATTGCATAACTCCTATTTTGGTCAAAACAAACAAAATGCCCTCTCAAATGTGATTGGCTGGGAACTGCACTGCTTTTGCTTATAAAAGACTACAAATGCCAGCACAGTTAGATGAACTTGAGACATAAACCAAGGACAAACATTCCAAGACAATAACATTTCTGAATGGGTAGGTAAGCATACAACTTCAGTTTTTCTACATATGGATCTTCTTGAAAATACAAGCATTCAATATCATACAGAGGCTCTTTGATGATTTAGACTAGATCAGACATAAGTTTCTGTTTCAATTATATTATAGCTATATTAAACATCTGAAACTCAATGATTTTCATTGTTTTATTATTATCATCATCATCATTGCTTAAACTTACTTCTATATTAATTCCAAGCTGACATCACCTAAAACGAAGCTCTCTCTTGTGTTACATTTCTGTTGAGAAAGTGCTTCCTGTTTTAGGCATTGTAAGCATTGGGTAAAAAACAGTCAGATTTACTGTATAACTTACAATACTTTCTTTTATTTAATAAAGTTTAATAGAACTTTAATCTCAGAATTGAACATGAGATTCATTTAGCAAGTGATTTTTTAATATAAATTTCTTGCTCATAATCCATTTCAAAATGACATTTTCATGTTTTTTTTTTCATTACATTTATTATTACCATTGGTAAGAATTCAGATGTACCTCTATATTAATTCCAAGCTGACCACCTAAAACGAAGCTCTCTCTTGTGTTACATTTCTGTTGAGAAAGTGCTTCCTGTTTTGGGCATTGTAAGCATTGGGTAACATCTAGTAAGATTTACTATAGGATTTACTTTTTTTTCGCTTCTATAGTTTAATAGAACTTTAATGTCAAAATTAAACATGTTTTATTTTAGCAAGTGTATTTTTTACTATAAATGCCCTGCTCATAATCAATTTCCAAAGAATATTTTCATTTTTTTTTCATTAGTTTTATTTCCATTAGTAAGAATTCAGAAGTACCTCTATATTAATTCCAAGCTGACATCACCTAAAACGAAGCTCTCTCTTGTGTTACATTTCTGTTGAGAAAGTGCTTCCTGTTTTGGGCATTGTAAGCATTGGGTAACATCCAGTAAGATTTACTATAGGATTTACTTTCTTTTCGCTTCTATAGTTTAATAGAACTTTAATGTCAAAATTAAACATGTTTTATTTTAGCAAGTGTATTTTTTTTACTATAAATGCCCTGCTCATAATCAATTTCCAAAGAATATTTTCATATTTTTTTTTCATTACTTTTATTTCCATTGGTAAGAATTTAGAAGTACCTCTATATCAGTTCCAAACTAACATCACACAAAACAAAGTTCTCTCTTGTGTTATATTCCTGGTGAGAAAGTGCTTCCTTTTTTGGGCATTGTAGGCATTGGGAAACATCATCCAGACTGCTTAAGTTACATTTAAGCTGTCTTCTCATAATTTTAGATTTTATTTTCAATTGTGTTTTGAAATTGTTTAAGTAATAGCTACTGCTCAGTATTCTAAAACTGAGTGAATTGAGTGATTTAGCCATAATTAATATTTTGATTTGTATCATTAAATAAATGTACAACTTAATAGGCTCTATAAAATTCAGTATAAACAATAAGTATCTACAAAATTACACTCTCCTGGCTTGTCATGAATATGCTGAAAGGGAATTTAAACAAAATCACACCCTTTGCTATGCAGAGGCTCTCACATACATATGTTAATTAAAAAGCACACCCATTTGTCCGAATGACTAATTGCATAACTCCTATTTTGGTCAAAACAAACAAAATGCCCTCTCAAATGTGATTGGCTGGGAACTGCACTGCTTTTGCTTATAAAAGACTACAAATGCCAGCAGAGTTAGATGAACTTAAGACATAAACCAAGGACAAACATTCCAAGAAAATAACATTTCTGAATGGGTAGGTAAGCATACAACTTCAGTTTTTCTACATATGGATCTTCTTGAAAATACAAGCATTCAATATCATACAAAGGCTCTTTGATGATTTAGACTAGATCAGACATAAGTTTCTGTTTTAATTATATTATAGCTATATTAAACATCTGAAACTCAATGATTTTCATTGTTTTATTATTATCATCATCATTGCTTAAACTTACTTCTATATTAATTCCAAGCTGACATCACCTAAAACGAAGCTATCTCTTGTGTTACATTTCTGTTGAGAAAGTGCTTCCTGTTTTGGGCATTGTAAGCATTGGGTAACATCCAGTAAGATTTACTATTGGATTTACTTTCTTTTCGCTTCAATAGTTTAATAGAACTTTAATGTCAAAATTAAACATGTTTTATTTTAGCAAGTGTATTTTTTTTACTATACATGCCCTGCTCATAATCAATTTCCAAAGAATATTTTCATATTTTTTTCATTAGTTTTATTTCCATTGGTAAGAATTCAGAAGTACCTCTATATTAATTCCAAGCTGACATCACCTAAAACGAAGCTCTCTCTTGTGTTACATTTCTGTTGAGAAAGTGCTTCCTGTTTTAGGCATTGTAAGCATTGGGTAACATCCAGTAAGATTTACTATAGGATTTACTTTCTTTTCGCTTCTATAGTTTAATAGAACTTTAATGTCAAAATTAAACATGTTTTATTTTAGCAAGTGTATATTTTTTACTATAAATGCCCTGCTCCTAATCAATTTCCAAAGAATATTTTCATATTTTTTTTTCATTACTTTTATTTCCATTGGTAAGAATTCAGAAGTACCTCTATATTAGTTCCAAACTAACATCACACAAAACAAAGTTCTCTCTTGTGTTATATTCCTGGTGAGAAAGTGCTTCCTTTTTTGGGCATTGTAGGCATTGGGAAACATCATCCAGACTGCTTAAGTTACATTTAAGCAGTCTCCTCATAATTTTAGATTTTATTTTCAGTTGTGTTTTGAAATTGTTTAAGTAATAGCTACTGCTCAGTATTCTAAAACTGAGTGAATTGAGTGATTTTAGCCATGATTCATATTTTGATTTGTATCATTAAATAAATGTACAACTTAATAGGCTCTATAAAATTCAGTATAAACAATAAGTATCTACAAAATTCAACTCTCCTGGCTTGTCATGAATATGCTGAAAGGGAGTTTAAACAAAATCACACCCTTTGCTATGCAGAGGCTTTCTCACATACATATGTTAATTAAAAAGCACACCCATTTGTCCGAATGACTAATTGCATAACTCCTATTTTGGTCAAAACAAACAAAATGCCCTCTCAAATGTGATTGGCTGGGAACTGCACTGCTTTTGCTTATAAAAGACTACAAATGCCAGCACAGTTAGATGAACTTGAGACATAAACCAAGGACAAACATTCCAAGACAATAACATTTCTGAATGGGTAGGTAAGCATACAACTTCAGTTTTTCTACATATGGATCTTCTTGAAAATACAAGCATTCAATATCATACAGAGGCTCTTTGATGATTTAGACTAGATCAGACATAAGTTTCTGTTTTAATTATATTATAGCTATATTAAACATCTGAAACTCAATGATTTTCATTGTTTTATTATTATTATCATCATCATCATTGCTTAAACTTACTTCTATATTAATTCCAAGCTGACATCACCTAAAACGAAGCTCTCTCTTGTGTTACATTTCTGTTGAGAAAGTGCTTCCTGTTTTAGGCATTGTAAGCATTGGGTAAAAAACAGTCAGATTTACTGTATAACTTACAATACTTTCTTTTATTTAATAAAGTTTAATAGAACTTTAATCTCAGAATTGAACATGAGATTCATTTAGCAAGTGATTTTTTAATATAAATTTCTTGCTCATAATCCATTTCAAAATGACATTTTCATGTTTTTTTTTCATTACATTTATTATTACCATTGGTAAGAATTCAGATGTACCTCTATATTAATTCCAAGCTGACATCACCTAAAACGAAGCTCTCTCTTGTGTTACATTTCTGTTGAGAAAGTGCTTCCTGTTTTGGGCATTGTAAGCATTGGGTAACATCTAGTAAGATTTACTATAGGATTTACTTTCTTTTCGCTTCTATAGTTTAATAGAACTTTAATGTCAAAATTAAACTTGTTTTATTTTAGCAAGTGTATTTTTTACTATAAATGCCCTGCTCATAATCAATTTCCAAAGAATATTTTCATTTTTTTTTTCATTAGTTTTATTTCCATTAGTAAGAATTCAGAAGTACCTCTATATTAATTCCAAGCTGACATCACCTAAAACGAAGCTCTCTCTTGTGTTACATTTCTGTTGAGAAAGTGCTTCCTGTTTTGGGCATTGTAAGCATTGGGTAACATCCAGTAAGATTTACTATAGGATTTACTTTCTTTTCGCTTCTATAGTTTAATAGAACTTTAATGTCAAAATGAAACATGTTTTATTTTAGCAAGTGTATTTTTTTTACTATAAATGCCCTGCTCATAATCAATTTCCAAAGAATATTTTCATATTTTTTTTTTCATTACTTTTATTTCCATTGGTAAGAATTTAGAAGTACCTCTATATCAGTTCCAAACTAACATCACACAAAACAAAGTTCTCTCTTGTGTTATATTCCTGGTGAGAAAGTGCTTCCTTTTTTGGGCATTGTAGGCATTGGGAAACATCATCCAGACTGCTTAAGTTACATTTAAGCAGTCTCCTTATAATTTTAGATTTTATTTTCAATTGTGTTTTGAAATTGTTTAAGTAATAGCTATTGCTCAGTATTCTAAAACTTAGTGAATTGAGTGATTTTAGCCATGATTAATATTTTGATTTGTATCATTAAATAAATGTACAACTTAATAGGCTCTATAAAATTCAGTATAAACAATAAGTATCTACAAAATTCAACTCTCCTGGCTTATCATGAATATGCTGAATGGGAGTTTAAACAAAAATCACACCCTTTGCTATGCAGAGGCTCTCACATACATATGTTAATTAAAAAGCACACCCATTTGTCCGAAAGACTAATTGCATAACTCCTATTTTGGTCTAAACAAACAAAATGCCCTCTCAAATGTGATTGGCTGGGAACTGCACTGCTTTTGCTTATAAAAGACTACAAATGCCAGCACAGTTAGATGAACTTGAGACATAAACCAAGGACAAACATTCCAAGACAATAACATTTCTGAATGGGTAGGTAAGCATACAACTTCAGTTTTTCTACATATGGATCTTCTTGAAAATACAAGCATTCAATATCATACAGAGGCTCTTTGATGATTTAGACTAGATCAGACATAAGTTTCTGTTTTAATTATATTATAGCTATATTAAACATCTGAAACTCAATGATTTTCATTGTTTTATTATTATCATCATCATTGCTTAAACTTACTTCTATATTAATTCCAAGCTGACATCACCTAAAACGAAGCTCTCTCTTGTGTTACATTTCTGTTGAGAAAGTGCTTCCTGTTTTGGGCATTGTAAGCATTGGGTAACTTCCAGTAAGATTTACTATAGGATTAATTTCTTTTCGCTTCTATAGTTTAATAGAAGTTTAATGTCAAAATTAAACATGTTTTATTTTAGCAAGTGTATTTTTTTTACTATAAATGCCCTGCTCATAATCAATTTCCAAAGAATATTTTCATATTTTTTTTTTCATTACTTTTATTTCCATTGGTAAGAATTCAGAAGTACCTCTATATTAATTCCAAGCTGACATCACCTAAAACGAAGCTCTCTCTTGTGTTACATTTCTGTTGAGAAAGTGCTTCCTGTTTTAGGCATTGTAAGCATTGGGTAACATCCAGTAAGATTTACTATAGGATTTACTTTCTTTTCGCTTCTATAGTTTAATAGAACTTTAATGTCAAAATTAAACATGTTTTATTTTAGCAAGTGTATTTTTTTTACTATAAATGCCCTGTTCATAATCAATTTCCAAAGAAAATTTTCATATTTTTTTTTTCATTACTTTTATTTCCATTGGTAAGAATTCAGAAGTACCTCTATATTAATTCCAAGCTGACATCACCTAAAACTAAGCTCTCTCTTCTGTTACATTTCTGTTGAGAAAGTGCTTCCTGTTTTAGGCATTGTAAGCATTGGGTAAAAAACAGTCAGATTTACTATATAACTTACAATACTTTCTTTTATTTACTAAAGTTTAATAGAACTTTAATGTCAGAATTGAACATGAGATTCATTTAGCAACTGATTTTTTAATATAAAATTCTTGCTCATAATCCATTTCAAAATGACATTTTCATGTTTTTTTTTTTCATTACATTTATTATTACCATTGGTAAGAATTCAGATGTACCTCTATATTAATTCCAAGCTGACATCACCTAAAACGAAGCTCTCTCTTGTGTTACATTTCTGTTGAGAAAGTGCTTCCTGTTTTGGGCATTGTAAGCATTGGGTAACATCCAGTAAGATTTACTATAGGATTTACTTTCTTTTCGCTTCTATAGTTTAATAGAACTTTAATGTCAAAATTAAACATGTTTTATTTTAGCAAGTGTATTTTTTACTATAAATGCCCTGCTCATAATCAATTTCCAAAGAATCTTTTCATTTTTTTTTTTTCAATACTTTTATTTCCATTGGTAAGAATTCAGAAGTACCTCTATATTAATTCCAAGCTTACATCACCTAAAACTAAGCTCTCTCTTCTGTTACATTTCTGTTGAGAAAGTGCTTCCTGTTTTAGGCATTGTAAGAATTGGGTAAAAAACAGTCAGATTTACTATATAACTTACAATACTTTCTTTTATTTACTAAAGTTTAATAGAACTTTAATGTCAGAATTGAACATGATATTCATTTAGCAACTGATTTTTTAATATAAAATTCTTGCTCATAATCCATTTCAAAATGACATTTTCATGTTTTTTTTTCATTACATTTATTATTACCATTGGTAAGAATTCAGATGTACCTCTATATTAATTCCAAGCTGACATCACCTAAAACGAAGCTCTCTCTTGTGTTACATTTCTGTTGAGAAAGTGCTTCCTGTTTTGGGCATTGTAAGCATTGGGTAACATCCAGTAAGATTTACTATAGGATTTACTTTCTTTTCGCTTCTATAGTTTAATAGAACTTTAATGTCAAAATTAAACATGTTTTATTTTAGCAAGTGTATATTTTTTACTATAAATGCCCTGCTCCTAATCAATTTCCAAAGAATATTTTCATATTTTTTTTTCATTACTTTTATTTCCATTGGTAAGAATTCAGAAGTACCTCTATATTAGTTCCAAACTAACATCACACAAAACAAAGTTCTCTCTTGTGTTATATTCCTGGTGAGAAAGTGCTTCCTTTTTTGGGCATTGTAGGCATTGGGAAACATCATCCAGACTGCTTAAGTTACATTTAAGCAGTCTCCTCATAATTTTAGATTTTATTTTCAGTTGTGTTTTGAAATTGTTTAAGTAATAGCTACTGCTCAGTATTCTAAAACTGAGTGAATTGAGTGATTTTAGCCATGATTAATATTTTGATTTGTATCATTAAATAAATGTACAACTTAATAGGCTCTATAAAATTCAGTATAAACAATAAGTATCTACAAAATTCAACTCTCCTGGCTTGTCATGAATATGCTGAAAGGGAGTTTAAACAAAATCACACCCTTTGCTATGCAGAGGCTTTCTCACATACATATGTTAATTAAAAAGCACACCCATTTGTCCGAATGACTAATTGCATAACTCCTATTTTGGTCAAAACAAACAAAATGCCCTCTCAAATGTGATTGGCTGGGAACTGCACTGCTTTTGCTTATAAAAGACTACAAATGCCAGCACAGTTAGATGAACTTGAGACATAAACCAAGGACAAACATTCCAAGACAATAACATTTCTGAATGGGTAGGTAAGCATACAACTTCAGTTTTTCTACATATGGATCTTCTTGAAAATACAAGCATTCAATATCATACAGAGGCTCTTTGATGATTTAGACTAGATCAGACATAAGTTTCTGTTTTAATTATATTATAGCTATATTAAACATCTGAAACTCAATGATTTTCATTGTTTTATTATTATTATCATCATCATCATTGCTTAAACTTACTTCTATATTAATTCCAAGCTGACATCACCTAAAACGAAGCTCTCTCTTGTGTTACATTTCTGTTGAGAAAGTGCTTCCTGTTTTAGGCATTGTAAGCATTGGGTAAAAAACAGTCAGATTTACTGTATAACTTACAATACTTTCTTTTATTTAATAAAGTTTAATAGAACTTTAATCTCAGAATTGAACATGAGATTCATTTAGCAAGTGATTTTTTAATATAAATTTCTTGCTCATAATCCATTTCAAAATGACATTTTCATGTTTTTTTTTCATTACATTTATTATTACCATTGGTAAGAATTCAGATGTACCTCTATATTAATTCCAAGCTGACATCACCTAAAACGAAGCTCTCTCTTGTGTTACATTTCTGTTGAGAAAGTGCTTCCTGTTTTGGGCATTGTAAGCATTGGGTAACATCTAGTAAGATTTACTATAGGATTTACTTTCTTTTCGCTTCTATAGTTTAATAGAACTTTAATGTCAAAATTAAACTTGTTTTATTTTAGCAAGTGTATTTTTTACTATAAATGCCCTGCTCATAATCAATTTCCAAAGAATATTTTCATTTTTTTTTTCATTAGTTTTATTTCCATTAGTAAGAATTCAGAAGTACCTCTATATTAATTCCAAGCTGACATCACCTAAAACGAAGCTCTCTCTTGTGTTACATTTCTGTTGAGAAAGTGCTTCCTGTTTTGGGCATTGTAAGCATTGGGTAACATCCAGTAAGATTTACTATAGGATTTACTTTCTTTTCGCTTCTATAGTTTAATAGAACTTAAATGTCAAAATGAAACATGTTTTATTTTAGCAAGTGTATTTTTTTTACTATAAATGCCCTGCTCATAATCAATTTCCAAAGAATATTTTCATATTTTTTTTTTCATTACTTTTATTTCCATTGGTAAGAATTTAGAAGTACCTCTATATCAGTTCCAAACTAACATCACACAAAACAAAGTTCTCTCTTGTGTTATATTCCTGGTGAGAAAGTGCTTCCTTTTTTGGGCATTGTAGGCATTGGGAAACATCATCCAGACTGCTTAAGTTACATTTAAGCAGTCTCCTTATAATTTTAGATTTTATTTTCAATTGTGTTTTGAAATTGTTTAAGTAATAGCTATTGCTCAGTATTCTAAAACTTAGTGAATTGAGTGATTTTAGCCATGATTAATATTTTGATTTGTATCATTAAATAAATGTACAACTTAATAGGCTCTATAAAATTCAGTATAAACAATAAGTATCTACAAAATTCAACTCTCCTGGCTTATCATGAATATGCTGAATGGGAGTTTAAACAAAAATCACACCCTTTGCTATGCAGAGGCTCTCACATACATATGTTAATTAAAAAGCACACCCATTTGTCCGAAAGACTAATTGCATAACTCCTATTTTGGTCTAAACAAACAAAATGCCCTCTCAAATGTGATTGGCTGGGAACTGCACTGCTTTTGCTTATAAAAGACTACAAATGCCAGCACAGTTAGATGAACTTGAGACATAAACCAAGGACAAACATTCCAAGACAATAACATTTCTGAATGGGTAGGTAAGCATACAACTTCAGTTTTTCTACATATGGATCTTCTTGAAAATACAAGCATTCAATATCATACAGAGGCTCTTTGATGATTTAGACTAGATCAGACATAAGTTTCTGTTTTAATTATATTATAGCTATATTAAACATCTGAAACTCAATGATTTTCATTGTTTTATTATTATCATCATCACTTAAACTTACTTCTATATTAATTCCAAGCTGACATCACCTAAAACGAAGCTCTCTCTTGTGTTACATTTCTGTTGAGAAAGTGCTTCCTGTTTTGGGCATTGTAAGCATTGGGTAACTTCCAGTAAGATTTACTATAGGATTAATTTCTTTTCGCTTCTATAGTTTAATAGAAGTTTAATGTCAAAATTAAACATGTTTTATTTTAGCAAGTGTATTTTTTTTACTATAAATGCCCTGCTCATAATCAATTTCCAAAGAATATTTTCATATTTTTTTTTTCATTACTTTTATTTCCATTGGTAAGAATTCAGAAGTACCTCTATATTAATTCCAAGCTGACATCACCTAAAACGAAGCTCTCTCTTGTGTTACATTTCTGTTGAGAAAGTGCTTCCTGTTTTAGGCATTGTAAGCATTGGGTAACATCCAGTAAGATTTACTATAGGATTTACTTTCTTTTCGCTTCTATAGTTTAATAGAACTTTAATGTCAAAATTAAACATGTTTTATTTTAGCAAGTGTATTTTTTTTACTATAAATGCCCTGTTCATAATCAATTTCCAAAGAAAATTTTCATATTTTTTTTTTCATTACTTTTATTTCCATTGGTAAGAATTCAGAAGTACCTCTATATTAATTCCAAGCTGACATCACCTAAAACTAAGCTCTCTCTTCTGTTACATTTCTGTTGAGAAAGTGCTTCCTGTTTTAGGCATTGTAAGCATTGGGTAAAAAACAGTCAGATTTACTATATAACTTACAATACTTTCTTTTATTTACTAAAGTTTAATAGAACTTTAATGTCAGAATTGAACATGAGATTCATTTAGCAACTGATTTTTTAATATAAAATTCTTGCTCATAATCCATTTCAAAATGACATTTTCATGTTTTTTTTTTTCATTACATTTATTATTACCATTGGTAAGAATTCAGATGTACCTCTATATTAATTCCAAGCTGACATCACCTAAAACGAAGCTCTCTCTTGTGTTACATTTCTGTTGAGAAAGTGCTTCCTGTTTTGGGCATTGTAAGCATTGGGTAACATCCAGTAAGATTTACTATAGGATTTACTTTCTTTTCGCTTCTATAGTTTAATAGAACTTTAATGTCAAAATTAAACATGTTTTATTTTAGCAAGTGTATTTTTTACTATAAATGCCCTGCTCATAATCAATTTCCAAAGAATCTTTTCATTTTTTTTTTTTCAATACTTTTATTTCCATTGGTAAGAATTCAGAAGTACCTCTATATTAATTCCAAGCTTACATCACCTAAAACTAAGCTCTCTCTTCTGTTACATTTCTGTTGAGAAAGTGCTTCCTGTTTTAGGCATTGTAAGAATTGGGTAAAAAACAGTCAGATTTACTATATAACTTACAATACTTTCTTTTATTTACTAAAGTTTAATAGAACTTTAATGTCAGAATTGAACATGATATTCATTTAGCAACTGATTTTTTAATATAAAATTCTTGCTCATAATCCATTTCAAAATGACATTTTCATGTTTTTTTTTCATTACATTTATTATTACCATTGGTAAGAATTCAGATGTACCTCTATATTAATTCCAAGCTGACATCACCTAAAACGAAGCTCTCTCTTGTGTTACATTTCTGTTGAGAAAGTGCTTCCTGTTTTGGGCATTGTAAGCATTGGGTAACATCCAGTAAGATTTACTATAGGATTTACTTTCTTTTCGCTTCTATAGTTTAATAGAACTTTAATGTCAAAATTAAACATGTTTTATTTTAGCAAGTGTATATTTTTTACTATAAATGCCCTGCTCCTAATCAATTTCCAAAGAATATTTTCATATTTTTTTTTCATTACTTTTATTTCCATTGGTAAGAATTCAGAAGTACCTCTATATTAGTTCCAAACTAACATCACACAAAACAAAGTTCTCTCTTGTGTTATATTCCTGGTGAGAAAGTGCTTCCTTTTTTGGGCATTGTAGGCATTGGGAAACATCATCCAGACTGCTTAAGTTACATTTAAGCAGTCTCCTCATAATTTTAGATTTTATTTTCAGTTGTGTTTTGAAATTGTTTAAGTAATAGCTACTGCTCAGTATTCTAAAACTGAGTGAATTGAGTGATTTTAGCCATGATTAATATTTTGATTTGTATCATTAAATAAATGTACAACTTAATAGGCTCTATAAAATTCAGTATAAACAATAAGTATCTACAAAATTCAACTCTCCTGGCTTGTCATGAATATGCTGAAAGGGAGTTTAAACAAAATCACACCCTTTGCTATGCAGAGGCTTTCTCACATACATATGTTAATTAAAAAGCACACCCATTTGTCCGAATGACTAATTGCATAACTCCTATTTTGGTCAAAACAAACAAAATGCCCTCTCAAATGTGATTGGCTGGGAACTGCACTGCTTTTGCTTATAAAAGACTACAAATGCCAGCACAGTTAGATGAACTTGAGACATAAACCAAGGACAAACATTCCAAGACAATAACATTTCTGAATGGGTAGGTAAGCATACAACTTCAGTTTTTCTACATATGGATCTTCTTGAAAATACAAGCATTCAATATCATACAGAGGCTCTTTGATGATTTAGACTAGATCAGACATAAGTTTCTGTTTTAATTATATTATAGCTATATTAAACATCTGAAACTCAATGATTTTCATTGTTTTATTATTATCATCATCATCATTGCTTAAACTTACTTCTATATTAATTCCAAGCTGACATCACCTAAAACGAAGCTCTCTCTTGTGTTACATTTCTGTTGAGAAAGTGCTTCCTGTTTTAGGCATTGTAAGCATTGGGTAAAAAACAGTCAGATTTACTGTATAACTTACAATACTTTCTTTTATTTAATAAAGTTTAATAGAACTTTAATCTCAGAATTGAACATGAGATTCATTTAGCAAGTGATTTTTTTATATAAATTTCTTGCTCATAATCCATTTCAAAATGACATTTTCATGTTTTTTTTTCATTACATTTATTATTACCATTGGTAAGAATTCAGATGTACCTCTATATTAATTCCAAGCTGACATCACCTAAAACGAAGCTCTCTCTTGTGTTACATTTCTGTTGAGAAAGTGCTTCCTGTTTTGGGCATTGTAAGCATTGGGTAACATCTAGTAAGATTTACTATAGGATTTACTTTCTTTTCGCTTCTATAGTTTAATAGAACTTTAATGTCAAAATTAAACTTGTTTTATTTTAGCAAGTGTATTTTTTACTATAAATGCCCTGCTCATAATCAATTTCCAAAGAATATTTTCATTTTTTTTTCATTAGTTTTATTTCCATTAGTAAGAATTCAGAAGTACCTCTATATTAATTCCAAGCTGACATCACCTAAAACGAAGCTCTCTCTTGTGTTACATTTCTGTTGAGAAAGTGCTTCCTGTTTTGGGCATTGTAAGCATTGGGTAACATCCAGTAAGATTTACTATAGGATTTACTTTCTTTTCGCTTCTATAGTTTAATAGAACTTTAATGTCAAAATGAAACATGTTTTATTTTAGCAAGTGTATTTTTTTTACTATAAATGCCCTGCTCATAATCAATTTCCAAAGAATATTTTCATATTTTTTTTTTCATTACTTTTATTTCCATTGGTAAGAATTTAGAAGTACCTCTATATCAGTTCCAAACTAACATCACACAAAACAAAGTTCTCTCTTGTGTTATATTCCTGGTGAGAAAGTGCTTCCTTTTTTGGGCATTGTAGGCATTGGGAAACATCATCCAGACTGCTTAAGTTACATTTAAGCTGTCTCCTCATAATTTTAGATTTTATTTTCAATTGTGTTTTGAAATTGTTTAAGTAATAGCTACTGCTCAGTATTCTAAAACTGAGTGAATTGAGTGATTTAGCCATAATTAATATTTTGATTTGTATCATTAAATAAATGTACAACTTAATAGGCTCTATAAAATTCAGTATAAACAATAAGTATCTACAAAATTACACTCTCCTGGCTTATCATGAATATGCTGAATGGGAGTTTAAACAAAAATCACACCCTTTGCTATGCAGAGGCTCTCACATACATATGTTAATTAAAAAGCACACCCATTTGTCCGAATGACTAATTGCATAACTCCTATTTTGGACAAAACAAACAAAATGCCCTCTCAAATGTGATTGGCTGGGAACTGCACTGCTTTTGCTTATAAAAGACTACAAATGCCAGCACAGTTAGATGAACTTAAGACATAAACCAAGGACAAACATTGCAAGACAATAACATTTCTGAATGGGTAGGTAAGCATACAACTTCAGTTTTTCTACATATGGATCTTCTTGAAAATACAAGCATTCAATATCATACAGAGGCTCTTTGATGATTTAGACTAGATCAGACATAAGTTTCTGTTTTAATTATATTATAGCTATATTAAACATCTGAAACTCAATGATTTTCATTGTTTTATTATTATCATCATCATTGCTTAAACTTACTTCTATATTAATTCCAAGCTGACATCACCTAAAACGAAGCTATCTCTTGTGTTACATTTCTGTTGAGAAAGTGCTTCCTGTTTTGGGCATTGTAAGCATTGGGTAACATCCAGTAAGATTTACTATTGGATTTACTTTCTTTTCGCTTCAATAGTTTAATAGAACTTTAATGTCAAAATTAAACATGTTTTATTTTAGCAAGTGTATTTTTTTTACTATAAATGCCCTGCTCATAATCAATTTCCAAAGAATATTTTCATATTTTTTTTTCATTACTTTTATTTCCATTGGTAAGAATTCAGAAGTACCTCTATATTAATTCCAAGCTGACATCACCTAAAACGAAGCTCTCTCTTGTGTTACATTTCTGTTGAGAAAGTGCTTCCTGTTTTAGGCATTGTAAGCATTGGGTAACATCCAGTAAGATTTACTATAGGATTTACTTTCTTTTCACTTCTATAGTTTAATAGAACTTTAATGTCAAAATTAAACATGTTTTATTTTAGCAAGTGTATTTTTTTTACTATAAATGCCCTGTTCATAATCAATTTCCAAAGAATATTTTCATATTTTTTTTTTCATTACTTTTATTTCCATTGGTAAGAATTCAGAAGTACCTCTATATTAATTCCAAGCTGACATCACCTAAAACTAAGCTCTCTCTTCTGTTACATTTCTGTTGAGAAAGTGCTTCCTGTTTTAGGCATTGTAAGCATTGGGTAAAAAACAGTCAGATTTACTATATAACTTACAATACTTTCTTTTATTTACTAAAGTTTAATAGAACTTTAATGTCAGAATTGAACATGAGATTCATTGAGCAACTGATTTTTTAATATAAAATTCTTGCTCATAATCCATTTCAAAATGACATTTTCATGTTTTTTTTTCATTACATTTATTATTACCATTGGTAAGAATTCAGATGTACCTCTATATTAATTCCAAGCTGACATCACCTAAAACGAAGCTCTCTCTTGTGTTACATTTCTGTTGAGAAAGTGCTTCCTGTTTTGGGCATTGTAAGCATTGGGTAACATCCAGTAAGATTTACTATAGGATTTACTTTCTTTTCGCTTCTATAGTTTAATAAACTTTAATGTCAAAATTAAACATGTTTTATTTTAGCAAGTGTATATTTTTTACTATAAATGCCCTGCTCCTAATCAATTTCCAAAGAATATTTTCATATTTTTTTTTCATTACTTTTATTTCCATTGGTAAGAATTCAGAAGTACCTCTATATTAGTTCCAAACTAACATCACACAAAACAAAGTTCTCCCTTGTGTTATATTCCTGGTAAGAAAGTGCTTCCTTTTTTGGGCATTGTAGGCATTGGGAGACATCATCCAGACTGCTTAAATTACATTTAAGCTGTCTCCTCATAATTTTAGATTTTATTTTAAATTGTGTTTTGAAATTGTTTAAGTAATAGCTACTGCTCAGTATTCTAAAACTGAGTGAATTGAGTGATTTTAGCCATGATTAATATTTTGATTTGTATCATTAAATAAATGTACAACTTAATAGGCTCTATAAAATTCAGTATAAACAATAAGTATCTACAAAGTTCAACTCTCCTGGCTTATCATGAATATGCTGAATGGGAGTTCAAACAAAAATCACACCCTTTGCTATGCAGAGGCTCTCACATACATATGTTAATTATAAAGCACACCCATTTGTCCGAATGACTAATTGCATAACTCCTATTTTGGTCAAAACAAACAAAATGCCCTCTCAAATGTGATTGTCTGGGAACTGCACTGCTTTTGCTTATAAAAGACTACAAATGCCAGCACAGTTAGATGAACTTGAGACATAAACCAAGGACAAACATTCCAAGACAATAACATTGCTGAATGGGTAGGTAAGCATACAACTTCAGTTTTTCTACATATGGATCTTCTTGAAAATACAAGCATTCAATATCATACAGAGGCTCTTTGATGATTTAGACTAGATCAGACATAAGTTTCTGTTTTAATTATATTATAGCTATATTAAACATCTGAAACTCAATGATTTTCATTGTTTTATTATTATCATCATCATTGCTTAAACTTACTTCTATATTAATTCCAAGCTGACATCACCTAAAACGAAGCTCTCTCTTGTGTTACATTTCTGTTGAGAAAGTGCTTCCTGTTTTGGGCATTGTAAGCATTGGGTAACATCTAGTAAGATTTACTATAGGATTTACTTTCTTTTCGCTTCTATAGTTTAATAGAACTTTAATGTCAAAATTAAACATGTTTTATTTTAGCAAGTGTATTTTTTTTACTATAAATGCCCTGTTCATAATCAATTTCCAAAGAATATTTTCATATTTTTTTTTCATTACTTTTATTTCCATTGGTAAGAATTCAGAAGTATCTCTATATTAATTCCAAGCTGACATCACCTAAAACTAAGCTCTCTCTTCTGTTACATTTCTGTTGAGAAAGTGCTTCCTGTTTTAGGCATTGTAAGCATTGGTAAAAAACAGTCAGATTTACTATATAACTTACAATACTTTCTTTTATTTACTAAAGTTTAATAGAACTATGTCAGAATTGAACATGAGATTCATTTAGCAAGTGATTTTTTAATATAAAATTCTTGCTCATAATCCATTTCAAAATGACATTTTCATGTTTTTTTTTTCATTACATTTATTATTACCATTGGTAAGAATTCAGATGTACCTCTATATTAATTCCAAGCTGACATCACCTAAAACGAAGCTCTCTCTTGTGTTACATTTCTGTTGAGAAAGTGCTTCCTGTTTTGGGCATTGTAAGCATTGGGTAACATCTAGTAAGATTTACTATAGGATTTACTTTCTTTTCGCTTCTATAGTTTAATAGAACTTTAATGTCAAAATTAAACATGTTTTATTTTAGCAAGTGTATTTTTTACTATAAATGCCCTGCTCATAATCAATTTCCAAAGAATATTTTCATTTTTTTTTCATTAGTTTTATTTCCATTGGTAAGAATTCAGAAGTACCTCTATATTAATTCCAAGCTGACATCACCTAAAACGAAGCTCTCTCTTGTGTTACATTTCTGTTGAGAAAGTGCTTCCTGTTTTAGGCATTGTAAGCATTGGGTAACATCCAGTAAGATTTACTATAGGATTTACTTTCTTTTCGCTTCTATAGTTTAATAGAACTTTAATGTCAAAATTAAACATGTTTTATTTTAGCAAGTGTATTTTTTTTACTATAAATGCCCTGTTCATAATCAATTTCCAAAGAATATTTTCATATTTTTTTTTCATTACTTTTATTTCCATTGGTAAGAATTCAGAAGTATCTCTATATTAATTCCAAGCTGACATCACCTAAAACTAAGCTCTCTCTTCTGTTACATTTCTGTTGAGAAAGTGCTTCCTGTTTTAGGCATTGTAAGCATTGGGTAAAAAACAGTCAGATTTACTATATAACTTACAATACTTTCTTTTATTTACTAAAGTTTAATAGAACTTTAATGTCAGAATTTAACATGATATTCATTTAGCAACTGATTTTTTAATATAAAATTCTTGCTCATAATCCATTTCAAATGACATTTTCATGTTTTTTTTTCATTTCATTTATTATTACCATTGGTAAGAATTCAGATGTACCTCTATATTAATTCCAAGCTGACATCACCTAAAACGAAGCTTTCTCTTGTGTTACATTTCTGTTGAGAAAGTGCTTCCTGTTTTAGGCATTGTAAGCATTGGGTAAAAAACAGTCAGATTTACTATATAACTTACAATACTTTCTTTTATTTACTAAAGTTTAATAGAACTTTAATGTCAGAATTGAACATGAGATTCATTTAGCAACTGATTTTTTAATATAAAATTCTTGCTCATAATCCATTTCAAAATGACATTTTCATGTTTTTTTTTTTCATTACATTTATTATTACCATTGGTAAGAATTCAGATGTACCTCTATATTAATTCCAAGCTGACATCACCTAAAACGAAGCTCTCTCTTGTGTTACATTTCTGTTGAGAAAGTGCTTCCTGTTTTAGGCATTGTAAGCATTGGGTAACATCCAGTAAGATTTACTATAGGATTCACTTTCTTTTCGCTTCTATAGTTTAATAGAACTTTAATGTCACAATTAAACATGTTTTATTTTAGCAAGTGTATTTTTTTTACTATAAATGCCCTGTTCATAATCAATTTCCAAAGAAAATTTTCATATTTTTTTTTTCATTACTTTTATTTCCATTGGTAAGAATTCAGAAGTACCTCTATATTAATTCCAAGCTGACATCACCTAAAACTAAGCTCTCTCTTCTGTTACATTTCTGTTGAGAAAGTGCTTCCTGTTTTAGGCATTGTAAGCATTGGGTAAAAAACAGTCAGATTTACTATATAACTTACAATACTTTCTTTTATTTACTAAAGTTTAATAGAACTTTAATGTCAGAATTGAACATGAGATTCATTTAGCAACTGATTTTTTAATATAAAATTCTTGCTCATAATCCATTTCAAAATGACATTTTCATGTTTTTTTTTTTCATTACATTTATTATTACCATTGGTAAGAATTCAGATGTACCTCTATATTAATTCCAAGCTGACATCACCTAAAACGAAGCTCTCTCTTGTGTTACATTTCTGTTGAGAAAGTGCTTCCTGTTTTGGGCATTGTAAGCATTGGGTAACATCCAGTAAGATTTACTATAGGATTTACTTTCTTTTCGCTTCTATAGTTTAATAGAACTTTAATGTCAAAATTAAACATGTTTTATTTTAGCAATTGTATATTTTTTACTATAAATGCCCTGCTCCTAATCAATTTCCAAAGAATATTTTCATATTTTTTTTTCATTACTTTTATTTCCATTGGTAAGAATTCAGAAGTACCTCTATATTAGTTCCAAACTAACATCACACAAAACAAAGTTCTCTCTTGTGTTATATTCCTGGTGAGAAAGTGCTTCCTTTTTTGGGCATTGTAGGCATTGGGAAACATCATCCAGACTGCTTAAGTTACATTGGTACTTATGTATTATCTGGGCTCCCATGTTAAATGCACCCCATTTTTTCATACCCCTACTATCCAACTACGCATGGAGTTGATTTTATATAGTGTGGCGAGCGCAGCGAGCCACCGCGCCCGAAGCGTGGCGAGCGCAGCGAGCCCCGCAAGGGGACGCGGTCTCATAAGAAAAACGGGAGCCCAGATATTACATAAGTACCGTTACATTTAAGCAGTCTCCTCATAATTTTAGATTTTATTTTCAGTTGTGTTTTGAAATTGTTTAAGTAATAGCTACTGCTCAGTATTCTAAAACTGAGTGAATTGAGTGATTTTAGCCATGATTAATATTTTGATTTGTATCATTAAATAAATGTACAACTTAATAGGCTCTATAAAATTCAGTATAAACAATAAGTATCTACAAAATTCAACTCTCCTGGCTTGTCATGAATATGCTGAAAGGGAGTTTAAACAAAATCACACCCTTTGCTATGCAGAGGCTTTCTCACATACATATGTTAATTAAAAAGCACACCCATTTGTCCGAATGACTAATTGCATAACTCCTATTTTGGTCAAAACAAACAAAATGCCCTCTCAAATGTGATTGGCTGGGAACTGCACTGCTTTTGCTTATAAAAGACTACAAATGCCAGCACAGTTAGATGAACTTGAGACATAAACCAAGGACAAACATTCCAAGACAATAACATTTCTGAATGGGTAGGTAAGCATACAACTTCAGTTTTTCTACATATGGATCTTCTTGAAAATGCAAGCATTCAATATCATACAGAGGCTCTTTGATGATTTAGACTAGATCAGACATAAGTTTCTGTTTTAATTATATTATAGCTATATTAAACATCTGAAACTCAATGATTTTCATTGTTTTATTATTATCATCATCATCATTGCTTAAACTTACTTCTATATTAATTCCAAGCTGACATCACCTAAAACGAAGCTCTCTCTTGTGTTACATTTCTGTTGAGAAAGTGCTTCCTGTTTTAGGCATTGTAAGCATTGGGTAAAAAACAGTCAGATTTACTGTATAACTTACAATACTTTCTTTTATTTAATAAAGTTTAATAGAACTTTAATCTCAGAATTGAACATGAGATTCATTTAGCAAGTGATTTTTTAATATAAATTTCTTGCTCATAATCCATTTCAAAATGACATTTTCATGTTTTTTTTTCATTACATTTATTATTACCATTGGTAAGAATTCAGATGTACCTCTATATTAATTCCAAGCTGACATCACCTAAAACGAAGCTCTCTCTTGTGTTACATTTCTGTTGAGAAAGTGCTTCCTGTTTTGGGCATTGTAAGCATTGGGTAACATCTAGTAAGATTTACTATAGGATTTACTTTCTTTTCGCTTCTATAGTTTAATAGAACTTTAATGTCAAAATGAAACATGTTTTATTTTAGCAAGTGTATTTTTTTTACTATAAATGCCCTGCTCATAATCAATTTCCAAAGAATATTTTCATATTTTTTTTTTCATTACTTTTATTTCCATTGGTAAGAATTTAGAAGTACCTCTATATCAGTTCCAAACTAACATCACACAAAACAAAGTTCTCTCTTGTGTTATATTCCTGGTGAGAAAGTGCTTCCTTTTTTGGGCATTGTAGGCATTGGGAAACATCATCCAGACTGCTTAAGTTACATTTAAGCTGTCTCCTCATAATTTTAGATTTTATTTTTAATTGTGTTTTGAAATTGTTTAAGTAATAGCTACTGCTCAGTATTCTAAAACTGAGTGAATTGAGTGATTTAGCCATAATTAATATTTTGATTTGTATCATTAAATAAATGTACAACTTAATAGGCTCTATAAAATTCAGTATAAACAATAAGTATCTACAAAATTACACTCTCCTGGCTTATCATGAATATGCTGAATGGGAGTTTAAACAAAAATCACACCCTTTGCTATGCAGAGGCTCTCACATACATATGTTAATTAAAAAGCACACCCATTTGTCCGAATGACTAATTGCATAACTCCTATTTTGGTCAAAACAAACAAAATGCCCTCTCAAATGTGATTGGCTGGGAACTGCACTGCTTTTGCTTATAAAAGACTACAAATGCCAGCACAGTTAGATGAACTTAAGACATAAACCAAGGACAAACATTCCAAGACAATAACATTTCTGAATGGGTAGGTAAGCATACAACTTCAGTTTTTCTACATATGGATCTTCTTGAAAATACAAGCATTCAATATCATACAGAGGCTCTTTGATGATTTAGACTAGATCAGACATAAGTTTCTGTTTTAATTATATTATAGCTATATTAAACATCTGAAACTCAATGATTTTCATTGTTTTATTATTATCATCATCATTGCTTAAACTTACTTCTCTATTAATTCCAAGCTGACATCACCTAAAACGAAGCTATCTCTTGTGTTACATTTCTGTTGAGAAAGTGCTTCCTGTTTTGGGCATTGTAAGCATTGGGTAACATCCAGTAAGATTTACTATTGGATTTACTTTCTTTTCGCTTCAATAGTTTAATAGAACTTTAATGTCAAAATTAAACATGTTTTATTTTAGCAAGTGTATTTTTTTTACTATAAATGCCCTGCTCATAATCAATTTCCAAAGAATATTTTCATATTTTTTTTTCATTACTTTTATTTCCATTGGTAAGAATTCAGAAGTACCTCTATATTAATTCCAAGCTGACATCACCTAAAACGAAGCTCTCTCTTGTGTTACATTTCTGTTGAGAAAGTGCTTCCTGTTTTAGGCATTGTAAGCATTGGGTAACATCCAGTAAGATTTACTATAGGATTTACTTTCTTTTCGCTTCTATAGTTTAATAGAACTTTAATGTCAAAATTAAACATGTTTTATTTTAGCAAGTGTATTTTTTTTACTATAAATGCCCTGTTCATAATCAATTTCCAAAGAATATTTTCATATTTTTTTTTTCATTACTTTTATTTCCATTGGTAAGAATTCAGAAGTATCTCTATATTAATTCCAAGCTGACATCACCTAAAACTAAGCTCTCTCTTCTGTTACATTTCTGTTGAGAAAGTGCTTCCTGTTTTAGGCATTGTAAGCATTGGGTAAAAAACAGTCAGATTTACTATATAACTTACAATACTTTCTTTTATTTACTAAAGTTTAATAGAACTTTAATGTCAGAATTGAACATGAGATTCATTTAGCAAGTGATTTTTTAATATAAATTTCTTGCTCATAATCCATTTCAAAATGACATTTTCATGTTTTTTTTTTTCATTACATTTATTATTACCATTGGTAAGAATTCAGATGTACCTCTATATTAATTCCAAGCTGACATCACCTAAAACGAAGCTCTCTCTTGTGTTACATTTCTGTTGAGAAAGTGCTTCCTGTTTTGGGCATTGTAAGCATTGGGTAACATCCAGTAAGATTTACTATAGGATTTACTTTCTTTTCGCTTCTATAGTTTAATAGAACTTTAATTTCAAAATTAAACATGTTTTATTTTAGCAAGTGTATATTTTTTACTATAAATGCCCTGCTCCTAATCAATTTCCAAAGAATATTTTCATATTTTTTTTTCATTACTTTTATTTCCATTGGTAAGAATTCAGAAGTACCTCTATATTAGTTCCAAACTAACATCACACAAAACAAAGTTCTCTCTTGTGTTATATTCCTGGTGAGAAAGTGCTTCCTTTTTTGGGCATTGTAGGCATTGGGAAACATCATCCAGACTGCTTAAGTTACATTTAAGCAGTCTCCTCATAATTTTAGATTTTATTTTCAGTTGTGTTTTGAAATTGTTTAAGTAATAGCTACTGCTCAGTATTCTAAAACTGAGTGAATTGAGTGATTTTAGCCATGATTAATATTTTGATTTGTATCATTAAATAAATGTACAACTTAATAGGCTCTATAAAATTCAGTATAAACAATAAGTATCTACAAAATTCAACTCTCCTGGCTTGTCATGAATATGCTGAAAGGGAGTTTAAACAAAATCACACCCTTTGCTATGCAGAGGCTTTCTCACATACATATGTTAATTAAAAAGCACACCCATTTGTCCGAATGACTAATTGCATAACTCCTATTTTGGTCAAAACAAACAAAATGCCCTCTCAAATGTGATTGGCTGGGAACTGCACTGCTTTTGCTTATAAAAGACTACAAATGCCAGCACAGTTAGATTAACTTGAGACATAAACCAAGGACAAACATTCCAAGACAATAACATTTCTGAATGGGTAGGTAAGCATACAACTTCAGTTTTTCTACATATGGATCTTCTTGAAAATACAAGCATTCAATATCATACAGAGGCTCTTTGATGATTTAGACTAGATCAGACATAAGTTTCTGTTTTAATTATATTATAGCTATATTAAACATCTGAAACTCAATGATTTTCATTGTTTTATTATTATCATCATCATCATTGCTTAAACTTACTTCTATATTAATTCCAAGCTGACATCACCTAAAACGAAGCTCTCTCTTGTGTTACATTTCTGTTGAGAAAGTGCTTCCTGTTTTAGGCATTGTAAGCATTGGGTAAAAAACAGTCAGATTTACTGTATAACTTACAATACTTTCTTTTATTTAATAAAGTTTAATAGAACTTTAATCTCAGAATTGAACATGAGATTCATTTAGCAAGTGATTTTTTAATATAAATTTCTTGCTCATAATCCATTTCAAAATGACATTTTCATGTTTTTTTTTCATTACATTTATTATTACCATTGGTAAGAATTCAGATGTACCTCTATATTAATTCCAAGCTGACATCACCTAAAACGAAGCTCTCTCTTGTGTTACATTTCTGTTGAGAAAGTGCTTCCTGTTTTGGGCATTGTAAGCATTGGGTAACATCTAGTAAGATTTACTATAGGATTTACTTTCTTTTCGCTTCTATAGTTTAATAGAACTTTAATGTCAAAATTAAACTTGTTTTATTTTAGCAAGTGTATTTTTTACTATAAATGCCCTGCTCATAATCAATTTCCAAAGAATATTTTCATTTTTTTTTCATTAGTTTTATTTCCATTAGTAAGAATTCAGAAGTACCTCTATATTAATTCCAAGCTGACATCACCTAAAACGAAGCTCTCTCTTGTGTTACATTTCTGTTGAGAAAGTGCTTCCTGTTTTGGGCATTGTAAGCATTGGTTAACATCCAGTAAGATTTACTGGTACTTATGTATTATCTGGGCTCCCATGTTAAATGCACTCCATTTTTTCATACCCCTACTATCCAACTACGCATGGAGTTGATTTTATATAGTGTGGCGAGCGCAGCGAGCCACCGTGCCCGAAGCGTGGCGAGCGCAGCGAGCCCCGCGAGGGGACGCGGTCTCCTAAGAAAAACAGGAGCCCAGATATTACATAAGTACCGATTTACTATAGGATTTACTTTCTTTTCGCTTCTATAGTTTAATAGAACTTTAATGTCAAAATGAAACATGTTTTATTTTAGCAAGTGTATTTTTTTTACTATAAATGCCCTGCTCATAATCAATTTCCAAAGAATATTTTCATATTTTTTTTTTCATTCCTTTTATTTCCATTGGTAAGAATTTAGAAGTACCTCTATATCAGTTCCAAACTAACATCACACAAAACAAAGTTCTCTCTTGTGTTATATTCCTGGTGAGAAAGTGCTTCCTTTTTTGGGCATTGTAGGCATTGGGAAACATCATCCAGACTGCTTAAGTTACATTTAAGCTGTCTCCTCATAATTTTAGATTTTATTTTTAATTGTGTTTTGAAATTGTTTAAGTAATAGCTACTGCTCAGTATTCTAAAACTGAGTGAATTGAGTGATTTAGCCATAATTAATATTTTGATTTGTATCATTAAATAAATGTACAACTTAATAGGCTCTATAAAATTCAGTATAAACAATAAGTATCTACAAAATTACACTCTCCTGGCTTATCATGAATATGCTGAATGGGAGTTTAAACAAAAATCACACCCTTTGCTATGCAGAGGCTCTCACATACATATGTTAATTAAAAAGCACACCCATTTGTCCGAATGACTAATTGCATAACTCCTATTTTGGTCAAAACAAACAAAATGCCCTCTCAAATGTGATTGGCTGGGAACTGCACTGCTTTTGCTTATAAAAGACTACAAATGCCAGCACAGTTAGATGAACTTAAGACATAAACCAAGGACAAACATTCCAAGAAAATAACATTTCTGAATGGGTAGGTAAGCATACAACTTCAGTTTTTCTACATATGGATCTTCTTGAAAATACAAGCATTCAATATCATACAGAGGCTCTTTGATGATTTAGACTAGATCAGACATAAGTTTCTGTTTTAATTATATTATAGCTATATTAAACATCTGAAACTCAATGATTTTCATTGTTTTATTATTATCATCATCATTGCTTAAACTTACTTCTCTATTAATTCCAAGCTGACATCACCTAAAACGAAGCTATCTCTTGTGTTACATTTCTGTTGAGAAAGTGCTTCCTGTTTTGGGCATTGTAAGCATTGGGTAACATCCAGTAAGATTTACTATTGGATTTACTTTCTTTTCGCTTCAATAGTTTAATAGAACTTTAATGTCAAAATTAAACATGTTTTATTTTAGCAAGTGTATTTTTTTTACTATAAATGCCCTGCTCATAATCAATTTCCAAAGAATATTTTCATATTTTTTTTTCATTACTTTTATTTCCATTGGTAAGAATTCAGAAGTACCTCTATATTAATTCCAAGCTGACATCACCTAAAACGAAGCTCTCTCTTGTGTTACATTTCTGTTGAGAAAGTGCTTCCTGTTTTAGGCATTGTAAGCATTGGGTAACATCCAGTAAGATTTACTATAGGATTTACTTTCTTTTCACTTCTATAGTTTAATAGAACTTTAATGTCAAAATTAAACATGTTTTATTTTAGCAAGTGTATTTTTTTAACTATAAATGCCCTGTTCATAATCAATTTCCAAAGAATATTTTCATATTTTTTTTTTCATTACTTTTATTTCCATTGGTAAGAATTCAGAAGTACCTCTATATTAATTCCAAGCTGACATCACCTAAAACTAAGCTCTCTCTTGTGTTACATTTCTGTTGAGAAAGTGCTTCCTGTTTTGGGCATTGTAAGCATTGGGTAACATCCAGTAAGATTTACTATAGGATTAATTTTTTTTTCGCTTCTATAGTTTAATAGAAGTTTAATGTCAAAATTAAACATGTTTTATTTTAGCAAGTGTATTTTTTTTACTATAAATGCCCTGCTCATAATCAATTTCCAAAGAATATTTTCATATTTTTTTTTTCATTACTTTTATTTCCATTGGTAAGAATTCAGAAGTACCTCTATATTAATTCCAAGCTGACATCACCTAAAACTAAGCTCTCTCTTGTGTTACATTTCTGTTGAGAAAGTGCTTCCTGTTTTAGGCATTGTAAGCATTGGGTAAAAAACAGTCAGATTTACTATATAACTTACAATACTTTCTTTTATTTAATAAAGTTTAATAGAACTTTAATGTCAGAATTGAACATGAGATTCATTTAGCAAGTGATTTTTTAATATAAATTTCTTGCTCATAATCCATTTCAAAATGACATTTTCATGTTTTTTTTTTCATTACATTTATTATTACCATTGGTAAGAATTCAGATGTACCTCTATATTAATTCCAAGCTGACATCACCTAAAACGAAGCTCTCTCTTGTGTTACATTTCTGTTGAGAAAGTGCTTCCTGTTTTGGGCATTGTAAGCATTGGGTAACATCTAGTAAGATTTACTATAGGATTTACTTTCTTTTCGCTTCTATAGTTTAATAGAACTTTAATGTCAAAATTAAACATGTTTTATTTTAGCAAGTGTATTTTTTACTATAAATGCCCTGCTCATAATCAATTTCCAAAGAATATTTTCATTTTTTTTTCATTAGTTTTATTTCCATTGGTAAGAATTCAGAAGTACCTCTACATTAATTCCAAGCTGACATCACCTAAAACGAAGCTCTCTCTTGTGTTACATTTCTGTTGAGAAAGTGCTTCCTGTTTTAGGCATTGTAAGCATTGGGTAACATACAGTAAGATTTACTATAGGATTTACTTTCTTTTCGCTTCTATAGTTTAATAGAACTTTAATGTCAAAATTAAACATGTTTTATTTTAAGCAAGTGTATTTTTTTTTACTATAAATGCCCTGTTCATAATCAATTTCCAAAGAATATTTTCATATTTTTTTTTTCATTACTTTTATTTCCATTGGTAAGAATTCAGAAGTATCTCTATATTAATTCCAAGCTGACATCACCTAAAACTAAGCTCTCTCTTCTGTTACATTTCTGTTGAGAAAGTGCTTCCTGTTTTAGGCATTGTAAGCATTGGGTAAAAAACAGTCAGATTTACTATATAACTTACAATACTTTCTTTTATTTACTAAAGTTTAATAGAACTTTAATGTCAGAATTGAACATGATATTCATTTAGCAACTGATTTTTTAATATAAAATTCTTGCTCATAATCCATTTCAAATGACATTTTCATGTTTTTTTTTCATTACATTTATTATTACCATTGGTAAGAATTCAGATGTACCTCTATATTAATTCCAAGCTGACATCACCTAAAACGAAGCTCTCTCTTGTGTTACATTTCTGTTGAGAAAGTGCTTCCTGTTTTGGGCATTGTAAGCATTGGGTAACATCTAGTAAGATTTACTATAGGATTTACTTTCTTTTCGCTTCTATAGTTTAATAGAACTTTAATGTCAAAATTAAACATGTTTTATTTTAGCAAGTGTATATTTTTTACTATAAATGCCCTGCTCCTAATCAATTTCCAAAGAATATTTTCATATTTTTTTTTCATTACTTTTATTTCCATTGGTAAGAATTCAGAAGTACCTCTATATTAGTTCCAAACTAACATCACACAAAACAAAGTTCTCTCTTGTGTTATATTCCTGGTGAGAAAGTGCTTCCTTTTTTGGGCATTGTAGGCATTGGGAAACATCATCCAGACTGCTTAAGTTACATTTAAGCAGTCTCCTCATAATTTTAGATTTTATTTTCAGTTGTGTTTTGAAATTGTTTAAGTAATAGCTACTGCTCAGTATTCTAAAACTGAGTGAATTGAGTGATTTTAGCCATGATTAATATTTTGATTTGTATCATTAAATAAATGTACAACTTAATAGGCTCTATAAAATTCAGTATAAACAATAAGTATCTACAAAATTCAACTCTCCTGGCTTGTCATGAATATGCTGAAAGGGAGTTTAAACAAAATCACACCCTTTGCTATGCAGAGGCTTTCTCACATACATATGTTAATTAAAAAGCACACCCATTTGTCCGAATGACTAATTGCATAACTCCTATTTTGGTCAAAACAAACAAAATGCCCTCTCAAATGTGATTGGCTGGGAACTGCACTGCTTTTGCTTATAAAAGACTACAAATGCCAGCACAGTTAGATTAACTTGAGACATAAACCAAGGACAAACATTCCAAGACAATAACATTTCTGAATGGGTAGGTAAGCATACAACTTCAGTTTTTCTACATATGGATCTTCTTGAAAATACAAGCATTCAATATCATACAGAGGCTCTTTGATGATTTAGACTAGATCAGACATAAGTTTCTGTTTTAATTATATTATAGCTATATTAAACATCTGAAACTCAATGATTTTCATTGTTTTATTATTATCATCATCATCATTGCTTAAACTTACTTCTATATTAATTCCAAGCTGACATCACCTAAAACGAAGCTCTCTCTTGTGTTACATTTCTGTTGAGAAAGTGCTTCCTGTTTTAGGCATTGTAAGCATTGGGTAAAAAACAGTCAGATTTACTGTATAACTTACAATACTTTCTTTTATTTAATAAAGTTTAATAGAACTTTAATCTCAGAATTGAACATGAGATTCATTTAGCAAGTGATTTTTTAATATAAATTTCTTGCTCATAATCCATTTCAAAATGACATTTTCATGTTTTTTTTTCATTACATTTATTATTACCATTGGTAAGAATTCAGATGTACCTCTATATTAATTCCAAGCTGACATCACCTAAAACGAAGCTCTCTCTTGTGTTACATTTCTGTTGAGAAAGTGCTTCCTGTTTTGGGCATTGTAAGCATTGGGTAACATCTAGTAAGATTTACTATAGGATTTACTTTCTTTTCGCTTCTATAGTTTAATAGAACTTTAATGTCAAAATTAAACTTGTTTTATTTTAGCAAGTGTATTTTTTACTATAAATGCCCTGCTCATAATCAATTTCCAAAGAATATTTTCATTTTTTTTTCATTAGTTTTATTTCCATTAGTAAGAATTCAGAAGTACCTCTATATTAATTCCAAGCTGACATCACCTAAAACGAAGCTCTCTCTTGTGTTACATTTCTGTTGAGAAAGTGCTTCCTGTTTTGGGCATTGTAAGCATTGGTTAACATCCAGTAAGATTTACTATAGGATTTACTTTCTTTTCGCTTCTATAGTTTAATAGAACTTTAATGTCAAAATGAAACATGTTTTATTTTAGCAAGTGTATTTTTTTTACTATAAATGCCCTGCTCATAATCAATTTCCAAAGAATATTTTCATATTTTTTTTTTCATTCCTTTTATTTCCATTGGTAAGAATTTAGAAGTACCTCTATATCAGTTCCAAACTAACATCACACAAAACAAAGTTCTCTCTTGTGTTATATTCCTGGTGAGAAAGTGCTTCCTTTTTTGGGCATTGTAGGCATTGGGAAACATCATCCAGACTGCTTAAGTTACATTTAAGCTGTCTCCTCATAATTTTAGATTTTATTTTTAATTGTGTTTTGAAATTGTTTAAGTAATAGCTACTGCTCAGTATTCTAAAACTGAGTGAATTGAGTGATTTAGCCATAATTAATATTTTGATTTGTATCATTAAATAAATGTACAACTTAATAGGCTCTATAAAATTCAGTATAAACAATAAGTATCTACAAAATTACACTCTCCTGGCTTATCATGAATATGCTGAATGGGAGTTTAAACAAAAATCACACCCTTTGCTATGCAGAGGCTCTCACATACATATGTTAATTAAAAAGCACACCCATTTGTCCGAATGACTAATTGCATAACTCCTATTTTGGTCAAAACAAACAAAATGCCCTCTCAAATGTGATTGGCTGGGAACTGCACTGCTTTTGCTTATAAAAGACTACAAATGCCAGCACAGTTAGATGAACTTAAGACATAAACCAAGGACAAACATTCCAAGAAAATAACATTTCTGAATGGGTAGGTAAGCATACAACTTCAGTTTTTCTACATATGGATCTTCTTGAAAATACAAGCATTCAATATCATACAGAGGCTCTTTGATGATTTAGACTAGATCAGACATAAGTTTCTGTTTTAATTATATTATAGCTATATTAAACATCTGAAACTCAATGATTTTCATTGTTTTATTATTATCATCATCATTGCTTAAACTTACTTCTCTATTAATTCCAAGCTGACATCACCTAAAACGAAGCTATCTCTTGTGTTACATTTCTGTTGAGAAAGTGCTTCCTGTTTTGGGCATTGTAAGCATTGGGTAACATCCAGTAAGATTTACTATTGGATTTACTTTCTTTTCGCTTCAATAGTTTAATAGAACTTTAATGTCAAAATTAAACATGTTTTATTTTAGCAAGTGTATTTTTTTTACTATAAATGCCCTGCTCATAATCAATTTCCAAAGAATATTTTCATATTTTTTTTTCATTACTTTTATTTCCATTGGTAAGAATTCAGAAGTACCTCTATATTAATTCCAAGCTGACATCACCTAAAACGAAGCTCTCTCTTGTGTTACATTTCTGTTGAGAAAGTGCTTCCTGTTTTAGGCATTGTAAGCATTGGGTAACATCCAGTAAGATTTACTATAGGATTTACTTTCTTTTCACTTCTATAGTTTAATAGAACTTTAATGTCAAAATTAAACATGTTTTATTTTAGCAAGTGTATTTTTTTAACTATAAATGCCCTGTTCATAATCAATTTCCAAAGAATATTTTCATATTTTTTTTTTCATTACTTTTATTTCCATTGGTAAGAATTCAGAAGTACCTCTATATTAATTCCAAGCTGACATCACCTAAAACTAAGCTCTCTCTTGTGTTACATTTCTGTTGAGAAAGTGCTTCCTGTTTTGGGCATTGTAAGCATTGGGTAACATCCAGTAAGATTTACTATAGGATTAATTTTTTTTTCGCTTCTATAGTTTAATAGAAGTTTAATGTCAAAATTAAACATGTTTTATTTTAGCAAGTGTATTTTTTTTACTATAAATGCCCTGCTCATAATCAATTTCCAAAGAATATTTTCATATTTTTTTTTTCATTACTTTTATTTCCATTGGTAAGAATTCAGAAGTACCTCTATATTAATTCCAAGCTGACATCACCTAAAACTAAGCTCTCTCTTGTGTTACATTTCTGTTGAGAAAGTGCTTCCTGTTTTAGGCATTGTAAGCATTGGGTAAAAAACAGTCAGATTTACTATATAACTTACAATACTTTCTTTTATTTAATAAAGTTTAATAGAACTTTAATGTCAGAATTGAACATGAGATTCATTTAGCAAGTGATTTTTTAATATAAATTTCTTGCTCATAATCCATTTCAAAATGACATTTTCATGTTTTTTTTTTCATTACATTTATTATTACCATTGGTAAGAATTCAGATGTACCTCTATATTAATTCCAAGCTGACATCACCTAAAACGAAGCTCTCTCTTGTGTTACATTTCTGTTGAGAAAGTGCTTCCTGTTTTGGGCATTGTAAGCATTGGGTAACATCTAGTAAGATTTACTATAGGATTTACTTTCTTTTCGCTTCTATAGTTTAATAGAACTTTAATGTCAAAATTAAACATGTTTTATTTTAGCAAGTGTATTTTTTACTATAAATGCCCTGCTCATAATCAATTTCCAAAGAATATTTTCATTTTTTTTTCATTAGTTTTATTTCCATTGGTAAGAATTCAGAAGTACCTCTACATTAATTCCAAGCTGACATCACCTAAAACGAAGCTCTCTCTTGTGTTACATTTCTGTTGAGAAAGTGCTTCCTGTTTTAGGCATTGTAAGCATTGGGTAACATACAGTAAGATTTACTATAGGATTTACTTTCTTTTCGCTTCTATAGTTTAATAGAACTTTAATGTCAAAATTAAACATGTTTTATTTTAAGCAAGTGTATTTTTTTTTACTATAAATGCCCTGTTCATAATCAATTTCCAAAGAATATTTTCATATTTTTTTTTTCATTACTTTTATTTCCATTGGTAAGAATTCAGAAGTATCTCTATATTAATTCCAAGCTGACATCACCTAAAACTAAGCTCTCTCTTCTGTTACATTTCTGTTGAGAAAGTGCTTCCTGTTTTAGGCATTGTAAGCATTGGGTAAAAAACAGTCAGATTTACTATATAACTTACAATACTTTCTTTTATTTACTAAAGTTTAATAGAACTTTAATGTCAGAATTGAACATGATATTCATTTAGCAACTGATTTTTTAATATAAAATTCTTGCTCATAATCCATTTCAAATGACATTTTCATGTTTTTTTTTCATTACATTTATTATTACCATTGGTAAGAATTCAGATGTACCTCTATATTAATTCCAAGCTGACATCACCTAAAACGAAGCTCTCTCTTGTGTTACATTTCTGTTGAGAAAGTGCTTCCTGTTTTGGGCATTGTAAGCATTGGGTAACATCCAGTAAGATTTACTATAGGATTTACTTTCTTTTCGCTTCTATAGTTTAATAGAACTTTAATGTCAAAATTAAACATGTTTTATTTTAGCAAGTGTATTTTTTTTACTATAAATGCCCTGCTCATAATCAATTTTCAAAGAATATTTTCATATTTTTTTTTCATTACTTTTATTTCCATTGGTAAGAATTCAGAAGTATCTCTATATTAATTCCAAGCTGACATCACCTAAAACTAAGCTCTCTCTTCTGTTACATTTCTGTTGAGAAAGTGCTTCCTGTTTTAGGCATTGTAAGCATTGGGTAAAAAACAGTCAGATTTACTATATAACTTACAATACTTTCTTTTATTTACTAAAGTTTAATAGAACTTTAATGTCAGAATTGAACATGATATTCATTTAGCAACTGATTTTTTAATATAAAATTCTTGCTCATAATCCATTTCAAATGACATTTTCATGTTTTTTTTTCATTACATTTATTATTACCATTGGTAAGAATTCAGATGTACCTCTATATTAATTCCAAGCTGACATCACCTAAAACGAAGCTCTCTCTTGTGTTACATTTCTGTTGAGAAAGTGCTTCCTGTTTTGGGCATTGTAAGCATTGGGTAACATCCAGTAAGATTTACTATAGGATTTACTTTCTTTTCGCTTCTATAGTTTAATAGAACTTTAATGTCAAAATTAAACATGTTTTATTTTAGCAAGTGTATTTTTTTTACTATAAATGCCCTGCTCATAATCAATTTTCAAAGAATATTTTCATATTTTTTTTTCATTACTTTTATTTCCATTGGTAAGAATTCAGAAGTACCTCTATATTAGTTCCAAACTAACATCACACAAAACAAAGTTCTCCCTTGTGTTATATTCCTGGTAAGAAAGTGCTTCCTTTTTTGGGCATTGTAGGCATTGGGAAACATCATCCAGACTGCTTAAATTACATTTAAGCTGTCTCCTCATAATTTTAGATTTTATTTTAAATTGTGTTTTGAAATTGTTTAAGTAATAGCTACTGCTCAGTATTCTAAAACTGAGTGAATTGAGTGATTTTAGCCATGATTAATATTTTGATTTGTATCATTAAATAAATGTACAACTTAATAGGCTCTATAAAATTCAGTATAAACAATAAGTATCTACAAAATTCAACTCTCCTGGCTTATCATGAATATGCTGAATGGGAGTTCAAACAAAAATCACACCCTTTGCTATGCAGAGGCTCTCACATTCATATGTTAATTAAAAAGCACACCCATTTGTCCGAATGACTAATTGCATAACTCCTATTTTGGTCAAAACAAACAAAATGCCCTCTCAAATGTGATTGTCTGGGAACTGCACTGCTTTTGCTTATAAAAGACTACAAATGCCAGCACAGTTAGATGAACTTGAGACATAAACCAAGGACAAACATTCCAAGACAATAACATTTCTGAATGGGTAGGTAAGCATACAACTTCAGTTTTTCTACATATGGATCTTCTTGAAAATACAAGCATTCAATATCATACAGAGGCTCTTTGATGATTTAGACTAGATTAGACATAAGTTTCTGTTTTAATTATATTATAGCTATATGAAACATCTGAAACTCAATGATTTTCATTGTTTTATTATTATCATCATCATTGCTTAAACTTACTTCTATATTAATTCCAAGCTGACATCACCTAAAACGAAGCTCTCTCTTGTGTTACATTTCTGTTGAGAAAGTGCTTCCTGTTTTAGGCATTGTAAGCATTGGGTAAAAAACAGTCAGATTTACTATATAACTTACAATACTTTCTTTTATTTACTAAAGTTTAATAGAACTTTAATGTCAGAATTGAACATGAGATTCATTTAGCAACTGATTTTTTAATATAAAATTCTTGCTCATAATCCATTTCAAAATGACATTTTCATGTTTTTTTTTCATTACATTTATTATTACCATTGGTAAGAATTCAGATGTACCTCTATATTAATTCCAAGCTGACATCACCTAAAACGAAGCTCTCTCTTGTGTTACATTTCTGTTGAGAAAGTGCTTCCTGTTTTGGGCATTGTAAGCATTGGGTAACATCTAGTAAGATTTACTATAGGATTTACTTTCTTTTCGCTTCTATAGTTTAATAGAACTTTAATGTCAAAATTAAACATGTTTTATTTTAGCAAGTGTATATTTGTTACTATAAATGCCCTGCTCCTAATCAATTTCCAAAGAATATTTTCATATTTTTTTTTCATTACTTTTATTTCCATTGGTAAGAATTCAGAAGTACCTCTATATTAGTTCCAAACTAACATCACACAAAACAAAGTTCTCTCTTGTGTTATATTCCTGGTGAGAAAGTGCTTCCTGTTTTGGGCATTGTAAGCATTGGGTAACATCATCCAGACTGCTTAAGTTACATTTAAGCAGTCTCCTTATAATTTTAGATTTTATTTTCAATTGTGTTTTGAAATTGTTTAAGTAATAGCTATTGCTCAGTATTCTAAAACTTAGTGAATTGAGTGATTTTAGCCATGATTAATATTTTGATTTGTATCATTAAATAAATGTACAACTTAATAGGCTCTATAAAATTCAGTATAAACAATAAGTATCTACAAAATTCAACTCTCCTGGCTTATCATGAATATGCTGAATGGGAGTTTAAACAAAAATCACACCCTTTGCTATGCAGAGGCTCTCACATACATATGTTAATTAAAAAGAACACCCATTTGTCCGAAAGACTAATTGCATAACTCCTATTTTGGTCTAAACAAACAAAATGCCCTCTCAAATGTGATTGGCTGGGAACTGCACTGCTTTTGCTTATAAAAGACTACAAATGCCAGAACAGTTAGATGAACTTGAGACATAAACCAAGGACAAACATTCCAAGACAATAACATTTCTGAATGGGTAGGTAAGCATACAACTTCAGTTTTTCTACATATGGATCTTCTTGAAAATACAAGCATTCAATATCATACAGAGGCTCTTTGATGATTTAGACTAGATCAGACATAAGTTTCTGTTTTAATTATATTATAGCTATATTAAACATCTGAAACTCAATGATTTTCATTGTTTTATTATTATCATCATCATTGCTTAAACTTACTTCTATATTAATTCCAAGCTGACATCACCTAAAACGAAGCTCTCTCTTGTGTTACATTTCTGTTGAGAAAGTGCTTCCTGTTTTGGGCATTGTAAGCATTGGGTAACATCCAGTAAGATTTACTATAGGATTAATTTTTTTTTTCGCTTCTATAGTTTAATAGAAGTTTAATGTCAAAATTAAACATGTTTTATTTTAGCAAGTGTATTTTTTTTACTATAAATGCCCTGCTCATAATCAATTTCCAAAGAATATTTTCATATTTTTTTTTTCATTACTTTTATTTCCATTGGTAAGAATTCAGAAGTACCTCTATATTAATTCCAAGCTGACATCACCTAAAACTAAGCTCTCTCTTGTGTTACATTTCTGTTGAGAAAGTGCTTCCTGTTTTAGGCATTGTAAGCATTGGGTAAAAAACAGTCAGATTTACTATATAACTTACAATACTTTCTTTTATTTAATAAAGTTTAATAGAACTTTAATGTCAGAATTGAACATGAGATTCATTTAGCAAGTGATTTTTTAATATAAATTTCTTGCTCATAATCCATTTCAAAATGACATTTTCATGTTTTTTTTTCATTACATTTATTATTACCATTGGTAAGAATTCAGATGTACCTCTATATTAATTCCAAGCTGACATCACCTAAAACGAAGCTCTCTCTTGTGTTACATTTCTGTTGAGAAAGTGCTTCCTGTTTTGGGCATTGTAAGCATTGGGTAACATCTAGTAAGATTTACTATAGGATTTACTTTCTTTTCGCTTCTATAGTTTAATAGAACTTTAATGTCAAAATTAAACATGTTTTATTTTAGCAAGTGTATTTTTTACTATAAATGCCCTGCTCATAATCAATTTCCAAAGAATATTTTCATTTTTTTTTCATTAGTTTTATTTCCATTGGTAAGAATTCAGAAGTACCTCTATATTAATTCCAAGCTGACATCACCTAAAACGAAGCTCTCTCTTGTGTTACATTTCTGTTGAGAAAGTGCTTCCTGTTTTAGGCATTGTAAGCATTGGGTAACATACAGTAAGATTTACTATAGGATTTACTTTCTTTTCGCTTCTATAGTTTAATAGAACTTTAATGTCAAAATTAAACATGTTTTATTTTAGCAAGTGTATTTTTTTTTACTATAAATGCCCTGTTCATAATCAATTTCCAAAGAATATTTTCATATTTTTTTTTTCATTACTTTTATTTCCATTGGTAAGAATTCAGAAGTATCTCTATATTAATTCCAAGCTGACATCACCTAAAACTAAGCTCTCTCTTCTGTTACATTTCTGTTGAGAAAGTGCTTCCTGTTTTAGGCATTGTAAGCATTGGGTAAAAAACAGTCAGATTTACTATATAACTTACAATACTTTCTTTTATTTACTAAAGTTTAATAGAACTTTAATGTCAGAATTGAACATGATATTCATTTAGCAACTGATTTTTTAATATAAAATTCTTGCTCATAATCCATTTCAAATGACATTTTCATGTTTTTTTTTCATTACATTTATTATTACCATTGGTAAGAATTCAGATGTACCTCTATATTAATTCCAAGCTGACATCACCTAAAACGAAGCTCTCTCTTGTGTTACATTTCTGTTGAGAAAGTGCTTCCTGTTTTGGGCATTGTAAGCATTGGGTAACATCCAGTAAGATTTACTATAGGATTTACTTTCTTTTCGCTTCTATAGTTTAATAAACTTTAATGTCAAAATTAAACATGTTTTATTTTAGCAAGTGTATATTTTTTACTATAAATGCCCTGCTCCTAATCAATTTCCAAAGAATATTTTCATATTTTTTTTTCATTACTTTTATTTCCATTGGTAAGAATTCAGAAGTACCTCTATATTAGTTCCAAACTAACATCACACAAAACAAAGTTCTCCCTTGTGTTATATTCCTGGTAAGAAAGTGCTTCCTTTTTTGGGCATTGTAGGCATTGGGAAACATCATCCAGACTGCTTAAATTACATTTAAGCTGTCTCCTCATAATTTTAGATTTTATTTTAAATTGTGTTTTGAAATTGTTTAAGTAATAGCTACTGCTCAGTATTCTAAAACTGAGTGAATTGAGTGATTTTAGCCATGATTAATATTTTGATTTGTATCATTAAATAAATGTACAACTTAATAGGCTCTATAAAATTCAGTATAAACAATAAGTATCTACAAAATTCAACTCTCCTGGCTTATCATGAATATGCTGAATGGGAGTTCAAACAAAAATCACACCCTTTGCTATGCAGAGGCTCTCACATACATATGTTAATTAAAAAGCACACCCATTTGTCCGAATGACTAATTGCATAACTCCTATTTTGGTCAAAACAAACAAAATGCCCTCTCAAATGTGATTGTCTGGGAACTGCACTGCTTTTGCTTATAAAAGACTACAAATGCCAGCACAGTTAGATGAACTTGAGACATAAACCAAGGACAAACATTCCAAGACAATAACATTGCTGAATGGGTAGGTAAGCATACAACTTCAGTTTTTCTACATATGGATCTTCTTGAAAATACAAGCATTCAATATCATACAGAGGCTCTTTGATGATTTAGACTAGATCAGACATAAGTTTCTGTTTTAATTATATTATAGCTATATTAAACATCTGAAACTCAATGATTTTCATTGTTTTATTATTATCATCATCATTGCTTAAACTTACTTCTATATTAATTCCAAGCTGACATCACCTAAAACGAAGCTCTCTCTTGTGTTACATTTCTGTTGAGAAAGTGCTTCCTGTTTTGGGCATTGTAAGCATTGGGTAACATCCAGTAAGATTTACTATAGGATTAATTTCTTTTCGCTTCTATAGTTTACTAGAAGTTTAATGTCAAAATTAAACATGTTTTATTTTAGCAAGTGTATTTTTTTTACTATAAATGCCCTGCTCATAATCAATTTCCAAAGAATATTTTCATATTTTTTTTTTCATTACTTTTATTTCCATTGGTAAGAATTCAGAAGTACCTCTATATTAATTCCAAGCTGACATCACCTAACACTAAGCTCTCTCTTGTGTTACATTTCTGTTGAGAAAGTGCTTCCTGTTTTAGGCATTGTAAGCATAGGGTAAAAAACAGTCAGATTTACTATATAACTTACAATACTTTCTTTTATTTAATAAAGTTTAATAGAACTTTAATGTCAGAATTGAACATGAGATTCATTTAGCAAGTGATTTTTTAATATAAATTTCTTGCTCATAATCCATTTCAAAATGACATTTTCATGTTTTTTTTTCATTACATTTATTATTACCATTGGTAAGAATTCAGATGTACCTCTATATTAATTCCAAGCTGACATCACCTAAAACGAAGCTCTCTCTTGTGTTACATTTCTGTTGAGAAAGTGCTTCCTGTTTTGGGCATTGTAAGCATTGGGTAACATCTAGTAAGATTTACTATAGGATTTACTTTCTTTTCGCTTCTATAGTTTAATAGAACTTTAATGTCAAAATTAAACATGTTTTATTTTAGCAAGTGTATTTTTTACTATAAATGCCCTGCTCATAATCAATTTCCAAAGAATATTTTCATTTTTTTTTCATTAGTTTTATTTCCATTGGTAAGAATTCAGAAGTACCTCTATATTAATTCCAAGCTGACATCACCTAAAACGAAGCTCTCTCTTGTGTTACATTTCTGTTGAGAAAGTGCTTCCTGTTTTAGGCATTGTAAGCATTGGGTAACATCCAGTAAGATTTACTATAGGATTTACTTTCTTTTCGCTTCTATAGTTTAATAGAACTTTAATGTCAAAATTAAACATGTTTTATTTTAGCAAGTGTATTTTTTTTACTATAAATGCCCTGTTCATAATCAATTTCCAAAGAATATTTTCATATTTTTTTTTTTCATTACTTTTATTTCCATTGGTAAGAATTCAGAAGTATCTCTATATTAATTCCAAGCTGACATCACCTAAAACTAAGCTCTCTCTTCTGTTACATTTCTGTTGAGAAAGTGCTTCCTGTTTTAGGCATTGTAAGCATTGGGTAAAAAACAGTCAGATTTACTATATAACTTACAATACTTTCTTTTATTTACTAAAGTTTAATAGAACTTTAATGTCAGAATTGAACATGATATTCATTTAGCAACTGATTTTTTAATATAAAATTCTTGCTCATAATCCATTTCAAATGACATTTTCATGTTTTTTTTTCATTACATTTATTATTACCATTGGTAAGAATTCAGATGTACCTCTATATTAATTCCAAGCTGACATCACCTAAAACGAAGCTCTCTCTTGTGTTACATTTCTGTTGAGAAAGTGCTTCCTGTTTTGGGCATTGTAAGCATTGGGTAACATCCAGTAAGATTTACTATAGGATTTACTTTCTTTTCGCTTCTATAGTTTAATAAACTTTAATGTCAAAATTAAACATGTTTTATTTTAGCAAGTGTATATTTTTTACTATAAATGCCCTGCTCCTAATCAATTTCCAAAGAATATTTTCATATTTTTTTTTCATTACTTTTATTTCCATTGGTAAGAATTCAGAAGTACCTCTATATTAGTTCCAAACTAACATCACACAAAACAAAGTTTTCCCTTGTGTTATATTCCTGGTAAGAAAGTGCTTCCTTTTTTGGGCATTGTAGGCATTGGGAAACATCATCCAGACTGCTTAAATTACATTTAAGCTGTCTCCTCATAATTTTAGATTTTATTTTAAATTGTGTTTTGAAATTGTTTAAGTAATAGCTACTGCTCAGTATTCTAAAACTGAGTGAATTGAGTGATTTTAGCCATGATTAATATTTTGATTTGTATCATTAAATAAATGTACAACTTAATAGGCTCTATAAAATTCAGTATAAACAATAAGTATCTACAAAATTCAACTCTCCTGGCTTATCATGAATATGCTGAATGGGAGTTCAAACAAAAATCACACCCTTTGCTATGCAGAGGCTCTCACATACATATGTTAATTAAAAAGCACACCCATTTGTCCGAATGACTAATTGCATAACTCCTATTTTGGTCAAAACAAACAAAATGCCCTCTCAAATGTGATTGTCTGGGAACTGCACTGCTTTTGCTTATAAAAGACTACAAATGCCAGCACAGTTAGATGAACTTGAGACATAAACCAAGGACAAACATTCCAAGACAATAACATTGCTGAATGGGTAGGTAAGCATACAACTTCAGTTTTTCTACATATGGATCTTCTTGAAAATACAAGCATTCAATATCATACAGAGGCTCTTTGATGATTTAGACTAGATCAGACATAAGTTTCTGTTTTAATTATATTATAGCTATATTAAACATCTGAAACTCAATGATTTTCATTGTTTTATTATTATCATCATCATTGCTTAAACTTACTTCTATATTAATTCCAAGCTGACATCACCTAAAACGAAGCTCTCTCTTGTGTTACATTTCTGTTAAGAAAGTGCTTCCTGTTTTGGGCATTGTAAGCATTGGGTAACATCCAGTAAGATTTACTATAGGATTTACTTTCTTTTCGCTTCTATAGTTTAATAGAACTTTAATGTCAAAATTAAACATGTTTTATTTTAGCAAGTGTATTTTTTTTACTATAAATGCCCTGCTCATAATCAATTTTCAAAGAATATTTTCATTTTTTTTTTTCATTACTTTTATTTCCATTGGTAAGAATTCAGAAGTACCTCTATATTAGTTCCAAACTAACATCACACAAAACAAAGTTCTCCCTTGTGTTATATTCCTGGTAAGAAAGTGCTTCCTTTTTTGGGCATTGTAGGCATTGGGAAACATCATCCAGACTGCTTAAATTACATTTAAGCTGTCTCCTCATAATTTTAGATTTTATTTTAAATTGTGTTTTGAAATTGTTTAAGTAATAGCTACTGCTCAGTATTCTAAAACTGAGTGAATTGAGTGATTTTAGCCATGATTAATATTTTGATTTGTATCATTAAATAAATGTACAACTTAATAGGCTCTATAAAATTCAGTATAAACAATAAGTATCTACAAAATTCAACTCTCCTGGCTTATCATGAATATGCTGAATGGGAGTTCAAACAAAAATCACACCCTTTGCTATGCAGAGGCTCTCACATACATATGTTAATTAAAAAGCACACCCATTTGTCCGAATGACTAATTGCATAACTCCTATTTTGGTCAAAACAAACAAAATGCCCTCTCAAATGTGATTGTCTGGGAACTGCACTGCTTTTGCTTATAAAAGACTACAAATGCCAGCACAGTTAGATGAACTTGAGACATAAACCAAGGACAAACATTCCAAGACAATAACATTTCTGAATGGGTAGGTAAGCATACAACTTCAGTTTTTCTACATATGGATCTTCTTGAAAATACAAGCATTCAATATCATACAGAGGCTCTTTGATGATTTAGACTAGATTAGACATAAGTTTCTGTTTTAATTATATTATAGCTATATGAAACATCTGAAACTCAATGATTTTCATTGTTTTATTATTATCATCATCATTGCTTAAACTTACTTCTATATTAATTCCAAGCTGACATCACCTAAAACGAAGCTCTCTGTTGTGTTACATTTCTGTTGAGAAAGTGCTTCCTGTTTTAGGCATTGTAAGCATTGGGTAACATCCAGTAAGATTTACTATAGGATTTACTTTCTTTTCGCTTCTATAGTTTAATAGAACTTTAATGTCAAAATTAAACATGTTTTATTTTAGCAAGTGTATATTTTTTACTATAAATGCCCTGCTCCTAATCAATTTCCAAAGAATATTTTCATATTTTTTTTTCATTACTTTTATTTCCATTGGTAAGAATTCAGAAGTACCTCTATATTAATTCCAAGCTGACATCACCTAAAACTAAGCTCTCTCTTGTCTTACATTTCTGTTGAGAAAGTGCTTCCTGTTTTAGGCATTGTAAGCATTGGGTAAAAAACAGTCAGATTTACTATATAACTTACAATACTTTCTTTTATTTAATAAAGTTTAATATAACTTTAATGTCAGAATTGAACATGAGATTCATTTAGCAAGTGATTTTTTAATATAAATTTCTTGCTCATAATCCATTTCAAAATGACATTTTCATGTTTTTTTTCATTACATTTATTATTACCATTGGTAAGAATTCAGATGTACCTCTATATTAATTCCAAGCTGACATCACCTAAAATGAAGCTCTCTCTTGTGTTACATTTCTGTTGAGAAAGTGCTTCCTGTTTTGGGCATTGTAAGCATTGGGTAACATCTAGTAAGATTTACTATGGGATTTACTTTCTTTTCGCTTCTATAGTTTAATAGAACTTTAATGTCAAAATTAAACATGTTTTATTTTAGCAAGTGTATTTTTTACTATAAATGCCCTGCTCATAATCAATTTCCAAAGAATATTTTCATTTTTTTTTTCATTAGTTTTATTTCCATTGGTAAGAATTCAGAAGTACCTCTATATTAATTCCAAGCTGACATCACCTAAAACGAAGCTCTCTCTTGTGTTACATTTCTGTTGAGAAAGTGCTTCCTGTTTTAGGCATTGTAAGCATTGGGTAACATCCAGTAAGATTTACTATAGGATTTACTTTCTTTTCGCTTCTATAGTTTAATAGAACTTTAATGTCAAAATTAAACATGTTTTATTTTAGCAAGTGTATTTTTTTTACTATAAATGCCCTGTTCATAATCAATTTCCAAAGAATATTTTCATATTTTTTTTTTCATTACTTTTATTTCCATTGGTAAGAATTCAGAAGTACCTCTATATTAATTCCAAGCTGACATCACCTAAAACTAAGCTCTCTCTTCTGTTACATTTCTGTTGAGAAAGTGCTTCCTGTTTTAGGCATTGTAAGCATTGGGTAAAAAACAGTCAGATTTACTATATAACTTACAATACTTTCTTTTATTTACTAAAGTTTAATAGAACTTTAATGTCAGAATTGAACATGAGATTCATTTAGCAACTGATTTTTTAATATAAAATTCTTGCTCATAATCCATTTCAAAATGACATTTTCATGTTTTTTTTTTCATTACATTTATTATTACCATTGGTAAGAATTCAGATGTACCTCTATATTAATTCCAAGCTGACATCACCTAAAACGAAGCTCTCTCTTGTGTTACATTTCTGTTGAGAAAGTGCTTCCTGTTTTGGGCATTGTAAGCATTGGGTAACATCTAGTAAGATTTACTATAGGATTTACTTTCTTTTCGCTTCTATAGTTTAATAGAACTTTAATGTCAAAATTAAACATGTTTTATTTTAGCAAGTGTATTTTTTACTATAAATGCCCTGCTCATAATCAATTTCCAAAGAATATTTTCATTTTTTTTTCATTAGTTTTATTTCCATTGGTAAGAATTCAGAAGTACCTCTATATTAATTCCAAGCTGACATCACCTAAAACGAAGCTCTCTCTTGTGTTACATTTCTGTTGAGAAAGTGCTTCCTGTTTTAGGCATTGTAAGAATTGGGTAAAAAACAGTCAGATTTACTATATAACTTACAATACTTTCTTTTATTTACTAAAGTTTAATAGAACTTTAATGTCAGAATTGAACATGATATTCATTTAGCAACTGATTTTTTAATATAAAATTCTTGCTCATAATCCATTTCAAAATGACATTTTCATGTTTTTTTTTCATTACATTTATTATTACCATTGGTAAGAATTCAGATGTACCTCTATATTAATTCCAAGCTGACATCACCTAAAACGAAGCTCTCTCTTGTGTTACATTTCTGTTGAGAAAGTGCTTCCTGTTTTGGGCATTGTAAGCATTGGGTAACATCCAGTAAGATTTACTATAGGATTTACTTTCTTTTCGCTTCTATAGTTTAATAGAACTTTAATGTCAAAATTAAACATGTTTTATTTTAGCAAGTGTATATTTTTTACTATAAATGCCCTGCTCCTAATCAATTTCCAAAGAATATTTTCATATTTTTTTTCATTACTTTTATTTCCATTGGTAAGAATTCAGAAGTACCTCTATATTAGTTCCAAACTAACATCACACAAAACAAAGTTCTCTCTTGTGTTATATTCCTGGTGAGAAAGTGCTTCCTTTTTTGGGCATTGTAGGCATTGGGAAACATCATCCAGACTGCTTAAGTTACATTTAAGCAGTCTCCTCATAATTTTAGATTTTATTTTCAGTTGTGTTTTGAAATTGTTTAAGTAATAGCTACTGCTCAGTATTCTAAAACTGAGTGAATTGAGTGATTTTAGCCATGATTAATATTTTGATTTGTATCATTAAATAAATGTACAACTTAATAGGCTCTATAAAATTCAGTATAAACAATAAGTATCTACAAAATTCAACTCTCCTGGCTTGTCATGAATATGCTGAAAGGGAGTTTAAACAAAATCACACCCTTTGCTATGCAGAGGCTTTCTCACATACATATGTTAATTAAAAAGCACACCCATTTGTCCGAATGACTAATTGCATAACTCCTATTTTGGTCAAAACAAACAAAATGCCCTCTCAAATGTGATTGTCTGGGAACTGCACTGCTTTTGCTTATAAAAGACTACAAATGCCAGCACAGTTAGATGAACTTGAGACATAAACCAAGGACAAACATTCCAAGACAATAACATTGCTGAATGGGTAGGTAAGCATACAACTTCAGTTTTTCTACATATGGATCTTCTTGAAAATACAAGCATTCAATATCATACAGAGGCTCTTTGATGATTTAGACTAGATCAGACATAAGTTTCTGTTTTAATTATATTATAGCTATATTAAACATCTGAAACTCAATTATTTTCATTGTTTTATTATTATCATCATCATTGCTTAAACTTACTTCTATATTAATTCCAAGCTGACATCACCTAAAACGAAGCTCTCTCTTGTGTTACATTTCTGTTAAGAAAGTGCTTCCTGTTTTGGGCATTGTAAGCATTGGGTAACATCCAGTAAGATTTACTATAGGATTTACTTTCTTTTCGCTTCTATAGTTTAATAGAACTTTAATGTCAAAATTAAACATGTTTTATTTTAGCAAGTGTATTTTTTTTACTATAAATGCCCTGCTCATAATCAATTTTCAAAGAATATTTTCATTTTTTTTTTTCATTACTTTTATTTCCATTGGTAAGAATTCAGAAGTACCTCTATATTAGTTCCAAACTAACATCACACAAAACAAAGTTCTCCCTTGTGTTATATTCCTGGTAAGAAAGTGCTTCCTTTTTTGGGCATTGTAGGCATTGTGAAACATCATCCAGACTGCTTAAATTACATTTAAGCTGTCTCCTCATAATTTTAGATTTTATTTTAAATTGTGTTTTGAAATTGTTTAAGTAATAGCTACTGCTCAGTATTCTAAAACTGAGTGAATTGAGTGATTTTAGCCATGATTAATATTTTGATTTGTATCATTAAATAAATGTACAACTTAATAGGCTCTATAAAATTCAGTATAAACAATAAGTATCTACAAAATTCAACTCTCCTGGCTTATCATGAATATGCTGAATGGGAGTTCAAACAAAAATCACACCCTTTGCTATGCAGAGGCTCTCACATACATATGTTAATTAAAAAGCACACCCATTTGTCCGAATGACTAATTGCATAACTCCTATTTTGGTCAAAACAAACAAAATGCCCTCTCAAATGTGATTGTCTGGGAACTGCACTGCTTTTGCTTATAAAAGACTACAAATGCCAGCACAGTTAGATGAACTTGAGACATAAACCAAGGACAAACATTCCAAGACAATAACATTTCTGAATGGGTAGGTAAGCATACAACTTCAGTTTTTCTACATATGGATCTTCTTGAAAATACAAGCATTCAATATCATACAGAGGCTCTTTGATGATTTAGACTAGATTAGACATAAGTTTCTGTTTTAATTATATTATAGCTATATGAAACATCTGAAACTCAATGATTTTCATTGTTTTATTATTATCATCATCATTGCTTAAACTTACTTCTATATTAATTCCAAGCTGACATCACCTAAAACGAAGCTCTCTCTTGTGTTACATTTCTGTTGAGAAAGTGCTTCCTGTTTTGGGCATTGTAAGCATTGGGTAACATCCAGTAAGATTTACTATAGGATTTACTTTCTTTTCGCTTCTATAGTTTAATAGAACTTTAATGTCAAAATTAAACATGTTTTATTTTAGCAAGTGTATATTTTTTACTATAAATGCCCTGCTCCTAATCAATTTCCAAAGAATATTTTCATATTTTTTTTTCATTACTTTTATTTCCATTGGTAAGAATTCAGAAGTACCTCTATATTAATTCCAAGCTGACATCACCTAAAACTAAGCTCTCTCTTGTCTTACATTTCTGTTGAGAAAGTGCTTCCTGTTTTAGGCATTGTAAGCATTGGGTAAAAAACAGTCAGATTTACTATATAACTTACAATACTTTCTTTTATTTAATAAAGTTTAATATAACTTTAATGTCAGAATTGAACATGAGATTCATTTAGCAAGTGATTTTTTAATATAAATTTCTTGCTCATAATCCATTTCAAAATGACATTTTCATGTTTTTTTTCATTACATTTATTATTACCATTGGTAAGAATTCAGATGTACCTCTATATTAATTCCAAGCTGACATCACCTAAAATGAAGCTCTCTCTTGTGTTACATTTCTGTTGAGAAAGTGCTTCCTGTTTTGGGCATTGTAAGCATTGGGTAACATCTAGTAAGATTTACTATGGGATTTACTTTCTTTTCGCTTCTATAGTTTAATAGAACTTTAATGTCAAAATTAAACATGTTTTATTTTAGCAAGTGTATTTTTTACTATAAATGCCCTGCTCATAATCAATTTCCAAAGAATATTTTCATTTTTTTTTTCATTAGTTTTATTTCCATTGGTAAGAATTCAGAAGTACCTCTATATTAATTCCAAGCTGACATCACCTAAAACGAAGCTCTCTCTTGTGTTACATTTCTGTTGAGAAAGTGCTTCCTGTTTTAGGCATTGTAAGCATTGGGTAACATCCAGTAAGATTTACTATAGGATTTACTTTCTTTTCGCTTCTATAGTTTAATAGAACTTTAATGTCAAAATTAAACATGTTTTATTTTAGCAAGTGTATTTTTTTTACTATAAATGCCCTGTTCATAATCAATTTCCAAAGAATATTTTCATATTTTTTTTTTCATTACTTTTATTTCCATTGGTAAGAATTCAGAAGTACCTCTATATTAATTCCAAGCTGACATCACCTAAAACTAAGCTCTCTCTTCTGTTACATTTCTGTTGAGAAAGTGCTTCCTGTTTTAGGCATTGTAAGCATTGGGTAAAAAACAGTCAGATTTACTATATAACTTACAATACTTTCTTTTATTTACTAAAGTTTAATAGAACTTTAATGTCAGAATTGAACATGAGATTCATTTAGCAACTGATTTTTTAATATAAAATTCTTGCTCATAATCCATTTCAAAATGACATTTTCTTGTTTTTTTTTTCATTACATTTATTATTACCATTGGTAAGAATTCAGATGTACCTCTATATTAATTCCAAGCTGACATCACCTAAAACGAAGCTCTCTCTTGTGTTACATTTCTGTTGAGAAAGTGCTTCCTGTTTTGGGCATTGTAAGCATTGGGTAACATCTAGTAAGATTTACTATAGGATTTACTTTCTTTTCGCTTCTATAGTTTAATAGAACTTTAATGTCAAAATTAAACATGTTTTATTTTAGCAAGTGTATTTTTTACTATAAATGCCCTGCTCATAATCAATTTCCAAAGAATATTTTCATTTTTTTTTCATTAGTTTTATTTCCATTGGTAAGAATTCAGAAGTACCTCTATATTAATTCCAAGCTGACATCACCTAAAACGAAGCTCTCTCTTGTGTTACATTTCTGTTGAGAAAGTGCTTCCTGTTTTAGGCATTGTAAGAATTGGGTAAAAAACAGTCAGATTTACTATATAACTTACAATACTTTCTTTTATTTACTAAAGTTTAATAGAACTTTAATGTCAGAATTGAACATGATATTCATTTAGCAACTGATTTTTTAATATAAAATTCTTGCTCATAATCCATTTCAAAATGACATTTTCATGTTTTTTTTTCATTACATTTATTATTACCATTGGTAAGAATTCAGATGTACCTCTATATTAATTCCAAGCTGACATCACCTAAAACGAAGCTCTCTCTTGTGTTACATTTCTGTTGAGAAAGTGCTTCCTGTTTTGGGCATTGTAAGCATTGGGTAACATCCAGTAAGATTTACTATAGGATTTACTTTCTTTTCGCTTCTATAGTTTAATAGAACTTTAATGTCAAAATTAAACATGTTTTATTTTAGCAAGTGTATATTTTTTACTATAAATGCCCTGCTCCTAATCAATTTCCAAAGAATATTTTCATATTTTTTTTCATTACTTTTATTTCCATTGGTAAGAATTCAGAAGTACCTCTATATTAGTTCCAAACTAACATCACACAAAACAAAGTTCTCTCTTGTGTTATATTCCTGGTGAGAAAGTGCTTCCTTTTTTGGGCATTGTAGGCATTGGGAAACATCATCCAGACTGCTTAAGTTACATTTAAGCAGTCTCCTCATAATTTTAGATTTTATTTTCAGTTGTGTTTTGAAATTGTTTAAGTAATAGCTACTGCTCAGTATTCTAAAACTGAGTGAATTGAGTGATTTTAGCCATGATTAATATTTTGATTTGTATCATTAAATAAATGTACAACTTAATAGGCTCTATAAAATTCAGTATAAACAATAAGTATCTACAAAATTCAACTCTCCTGGCTTGTCATGAATATGCTGAAAGGGAGTTTAAACAAAATCACACCCTTTGCTATGCAGAGGCTTTCTCACATACATATGTTAATTAAAAAGCACACCCATTTGTCCGAATGACTAATTGCATAACTCCTATTTTGGTCAAAACAAACAAAATGCCCTCTCAAATGTGATTGGCTGGGAACTGCACTGCTTTTGCTTATAAAAGACTACAAATGCCAGCACAGTTAGATGAACTTGAGACATAAACCAAGGACAAACATTCCAAGACAATAACATTTCTGAATGGGTAGGTAAGCATACAACTTCAGTTTTTCTACATATGGATCTTCTTGAAAATACAAGCATTCAATATCATACAGAGGCTCTTTGATGATTTAGACTAGATCAGACATAAGTTTCTGTTTTAATTATATTATAGCTATATTAAACATCTGAAACTCAATGATTTTCATTGTTTTATTATTATCATCATCATCATTGCTTAAACTTACTTCTATATTAATTCCAAGCTGACATCACCTAAAACGAAGCTATCTCTTGTGTTACATTTCTGTTGAGAAAGTGCTTCCTGTTTTGGGCATTGTAAGCATTGGGTAACATCCAGTAAGATTTACTATTGGATTTACTTTCTTTTCGCTTCAATAGTTTAATAGAACTTTAATGTCAAAATTAAACATGTTTTATTTTAGCAAGTGTATTTTTTTTACTATAAATGCCCTGCTCATAATCAATTTCCAAAGAATATTTTCATATTTTTTTTTCATTACTTTTATTTCCATTGGTAAGAATTCAGAAGTACCTCTATATTAATTCCAAGCTGACATCACCTAAAACGAAGCTCTCTCTTGTGTTACATTTCTGTTGAGAAAGTGCTTCCTGTTTTGGGCATTGTAAGCATTGGGTAAAAAACAGTCAGATTTACTATATAACTTACAATACTTTCTTTTATTTAATAAAGTTTAATAGAACTTTAATGTCAGAATTCAACATGAGATTCATTTAGCAAGTGATTTTTTAATATAAATTTCTTGCTCATAATCCATTTCAAAATGACATTTTCATGTTTTTTTTTCATTACATTTATTATTACCATTGGTAAGAATTCAGATGTACCTCTATATTAATTCCAAGCTGACATCACCTAAAACGAAGCTCTCTCTTGTGTTACATTTCTGTTGAGAAAGTGCTTCCTGTTTTGGGCATTGTAAGCATTGGGTAACATCTAGTAAGATTTACTATAGGATTTACTTTCTTTTCGCTTCTATAGTTTAATAGAACTTTAATGTCAAAATTAAACATGTTTTATTTTAGCAAGTGTATTTTTTACTATAAATGCCCTGCTCATAATCAATTTCCAAAGAATATTTTCATTTTTTTTTTCATTAGTTTTATTTCCATTGGTTTGAATTCAGAAGTACCTCTATATTAATTCCAAGCTGACATCACCTAAAACGAAGCTCTCTCTTGTGTTACATTCCTGGTAAGAAAGTGCTTCCTTTTTTGGGCATTGTAGGCATTGGGAAACATCATCCAGACTGCTTAAATTACATTTAAGCTGTCTCCTCATAATTTTAGATTTTATTTTAAATTGTGTTTTGAAATTGTTTAAGTAATAGCTACTGCTCAGTATTCTAAAACTGAGTGAATTGAGTGATTTTAGCCATGATTAATATTTTGATTTGTATCATTAAATAAATGTACAACTTAATAGGCTCTATAAAATTCAGTATAAACAATAAGTATCTACAAAATTCAACTCTCCTGGCTTATCATGAATATGCTGAATGGGAGTTCAAACAAAAATCACACCCTTTGCTATGCAGAGGCTCTCACATACATATGTTAATTAAAAAGCACACCCATTTGTCCGAATGACTAATTGCATAACTCCTATTTTGGTCAAAACAAACAAAATGCCCTCTCAAATGTGATTGTCTGGGAACTGCACTGCTTTTGCTTATAAAAGACTACAAATGCCAGCACAGTTAGATGAACTTGAGACATAAACCAAGGACAAACATTCCAAGACAATAACATTTCTGAATGGGTAGGTAAGCATACAACTTCAGTTTTTCTACATATGGATCTTCTTGAAAATACAAGCATTCAATATCATACAGAGGCTCTTTGATGATTTAGACTAGATTAGACATAAGTTTCTGTTTTAATTATATTATAGCTATATGAAACATCTGAAACTCAATGATTTTCATTGTTTTATTATTATCATCATCATTGCTTAAACTTACTTCTATATTAATTCCAAGCTGACATCACCTAAAACGAAGCTCTCTCTTGTGTTACATTTCTGTTGAGAAAGTGCTTCCTGTTTTGGGCATTGTAAGCATTGGGTAACATCCAGTAAGATTTACTATAGGATTTACTTTCTTTTCGCTTCTATAGTTTAATAGAACTTTAATGTCAAAATTAAACATGTTTTATTTTAGCAAGTGTATATTTTTTACTATAAATGCCCTGCTCCTAATCAATTTCCAAAGAATATTTTCATTTTTTTTTTTCATTACTTTTATTTCCATTGGTAAGAATTCAGAAGTACCTCTATATTAATTCCAAGCTGACATCACCTAAAACGAAGCTCTCTCTTGTGTTACATTTCTGTTGAGAAAGTGCTTCCTGTTTTAGGCATTGTAAGCATTGGGTAAAAAACAGTCAGATTTACTATATAACTTACAATACTTTCTTTTATTTAATAAAGTTTAATATAACTTTAATGTCAGAATTGAACATGAGATTCATTTAGCAAGTGATTTTTTAATATAAATTTCTTGCTCATAATCCATTTCAAAATGACATTTTCATGTTTTTTTTCATTACATTTATTATTACCATTGGTAAGAATTCAGATGTACCTCTATATTAATTCCAAGCTGACATCACCTAAAATGAAGCTCTCTCTTGTGTTACATTTCTGTTGAGAAAGTGCTTCCTGTTTTGGGCATTGTAAGCATTGGGTAACATCTAGTAAGATTTACTATAGGATTTACTTTCTTTTCGCTTCTATAGTTTAATAGAACTTTAATGTCAAAATTAAACATGTTTTATTTTAGCAAGTGTATTTTTTACTATAAATGCCCTGCTCATAATCAATTTCCAAAGAATATTTTCATTTTTTTTTTCATTAGTTTTATTTCCATTGGTAAGAATTCAGAAGTACCTCTATATTAATTCCAAGCTGACATCACCTAAAACGAAGCTCTCTCTTGTGTTACATTTCTGTTGAGAAAGTGCTTCCTGTTTTAGGCATTGTAAGCATTGGGTAACATCCAGTAAGATTTACTATAGGATTTACTTTCTTTTCGCTTCTATAGTTTAATAGAACTTTAATGTCAAAATTAAACATGTTTTATTTTAGCAAGTGTATATTTTTTACTATAAATGCCCTGCTCCTAATCAATTTCCAAAGAATATTTTCATATTTTTTTTTCATTACTTTTATTTCCATTGGTAAGAATTCAGAAGTACCTCTATATTAATTCCAAGCTGACATCACCTAAAACTAAGCTCTCTCTTGTCTTACATTTCTGTTGAGAAAGTGCTTCCTGTTTTAGGCATTGTAAGCATTGGGTAAAAAACAGTCAGATTTACTATATAACTTACAATACTTTCTTTTATTTAATAAAGTTTAATATAACTTTAATGTCAGAATTGAACATGAGATTCATTTAGCAAGTGATTTTTTAATATAAATTTCTTGCTCATAATCCATTTCAAAATGACATTTTCATGTTTTTTTTCATTACATTTATTATTACCATTGGTAAGAATTCAGATGTACCTCTATATTAATTCCAAGCTGACATCACCTAAAATGAAGCTCTCTCTTGTGTTACATTTCTGTTGAGAAAGTGCTTCCTGTTTTGGGCATTGTAAGCATTGGGTAACATCTAGTAAGATTTACTATGGGATTTACTTTCTTTTCGCTTCTATAGTTTAATAGAACTTTAATGTCAAAATTAAACATGTTTTATTTTAGCAAGTGTATTTTTTACTATAAATGCCCTGCTCATAATCAATTTCCAAAGAATATTTTCATTTTTTTTTTCATTAGTTTTATTTCCATTGGTAAGAATTCAGAAGTACCTCTATATTAATTCCAAGCTGACATCACCTAAAACGAAGCTCTCTCTTGTGTTACATTTCTGTTGAGAAAGTGCTTCCTGTTTTAGGCATTGTAAGCATTGGGTAACATCCAGTAAGATTTACTATAGGATTTACTTTCTTTTCGCTTCTATAGTTTAATAGAACTTTAATGTCAAAATTAAACATGTTTTATTTTAGCAAGTGTATTTTTTTTACTATAAATGCCCTGTTCATAATCAATTTCCAAAGAATATTTTCATATTTTTTTTTTCATTACTTTTATTTCCATTGGTAAGAATTCAGAAGTACCTCTATATTAATTCCAAGCTGACATCACCTAAAACTAAGCTCTCTCTTCTGTTACATTTCTGTTGAGAAAGTGCTTCCTGTTTTAGGCATTGTAAGCATTGGGTAAAAAACAGTCAGATTTACTATATAACTTACAATACTTTCTTTTATTTACTAAAGTTTAATAGAACTTTAATGTCAGAATTGAACATGAGATTCATTTAGCAACTGATTTTTTAATATAAAATTCTTGCTCATAATCCATTTCAAAATGACATTTTCATGTTTTTTTTTTCATTACATTTATTATTACCATTGGTAAGAATTCAGATGTACCTCTATATTAATTCCAAGCTGACATCACCTAAAACGAAGCTCTCTCTTGTGTTACATTTCTGTTGAGAAAGTGCTTCCTGTTTTGGGCATTGTAAGCATTGGGTAACATCTAGTAAGATTTACTATAGGATTTACTTTCTTTTCGCTTCTATAGTTTAATAGAACTTTAATGTCAAAATTAAACATGTTTTATTTTAGCAAGTGTATTTTTTACTATAAATGCCCTGCTCATAATCAATTTCCAAAGAATATTTTCATTTTTTTTTCATTAGTTTTATTTCCATTGGTAAGAATTCAGAAGTACCTCTATATTAATTCCAAGCTGACATCACCTAAAACGAAGCTCTCTCTTGTGTTACATTTCTGTTGAGAAAGTGCTTCCTGTTTTAGGCATTGTAAGAATTGGGTAAAAAACAGTCAGATTTACTATATAACTTACAATACTTTCTTTTATTTACTAAAGTTTAATAGAACTTTAATGTCAGAATTGAACATGATATTCATTTAGCAACTGATTTTTTAATATAAAATTCTTGCTCATAATCCATTTCAAAATGACATTTTCATGTTTTTTTTTCATTACATTTATTATTACCATTGGTAAGAATTCAGATGTACCTCTATATTAATTCCAAGCTGACATCACCTAAAACGAAGCTCTCTCTTGTGTTACATTTCTGTTGAGAAAGTGCTTCCTGTTTTGGGCATTGTAAGCATTGGGTAACATCCAGTAAGATTTACTATAGGATTTACTTTCTTTTCGCTTCTATAGTTTAATAGAACTTTAATGTCAAAATTAAACATGTTTTATTTTAGCAAGTGTATATTTTTTACTATAAATGCCCTGCTCCTAATCAATTTCCAAAGAATATTTTCATATTTTTTTTCATTACTTTTATTTCCATTGGTAAGAATTCAGAAGTACCTCTATATTAGTTCCAAACTAACATCACACAAAACAAAGTTCTCTCTTGTGTTATATTCCTGGTGAGAAAGTGCTTCCTTTTTTGGGCATTGTAGGCATTGGGAAACATCATCCAGACTGCTTAAGTTACATTTAAGCAGTCTCCTCATAATTTTAGATTTTATTTTCAGTTGTGTTTTGAAATTGTTTAAGTAATAGCTACTGCTCATTATTCTAAAACTGAGTGAATTGAGTGATTTTAGCCATGATTAATATTTTGATTTGTATCATTAAATAAATGTACAACTTAATAGGCTCTATAAAATTCAGTATAAACAATAAGTATCTACAAAATTCAACTCTCCTGGCTTGTCATGAATATGCTGAAAGGGAGTTTAAACAAAATCACACCCTTTGCTATGCAGAGGCTTTCTCACATACATATGTTAATTAAAAAGCACACCCATTTGTCCGAATGACTAATTGCATAACTCCTATTTTGGTCAAAACAAACAAAATGCCCTCTCAAATGTGATTGTCTGGGAACTGCACTGCTTTTGCTTATAAAAGACTACAAATGCCAGCACAGTTAGATGAACTTGAGACATAAACCAAGGACAAACATTCCAAGACAATAACATTGCTGAATGGGTAGGTAAGCATACAACTTCAGTTTTTCTACATATGGATCTTCTTGAAAATACAAGCATTCAATATCATACAGAGGCTCTTTGATGATTTAGACTAGATCAGACATAAGTTTCTGTTTTAATTATATTATAGCTATATTAAACATCTGAAACTCAATGATTTTCATTGTTTTATTATTATCATCATCATTGCTTAAACTTACTTCTATATTAATTCCAAGCTGACATCACCTAAAACGAAGCTCTCTCTTGTGTTACATTTCTGTTAAGAAAGTGCTTCCTGTTTTGGGCATTGTAAGCATTGGGTAACATCCAGTAAGATTTACTATAGGATTTACTTTCTTTTCGCTTCTATAGTTTAATAGAACTTTAATGTCAAAATTAAACATGTTTTATTTTAGCAAGTGTATTTTTTTTACTATAAATGCCCTGCTCATAATCAATTTTCAAAGAATATTTTCATTTTTTTTTTTCATTACTTTTATTTCCATTGGTAAGAATTCAGAAGTACCTCTATATTAGTTCCAAACTAACATCACACAAAACAAAGTTCTCCCTTGTGTTATATTCCTGGTAAGAAAGTGCTTCCTTTTTTGGGCATTGTAGGCATTGTGAAACATCATCCAGACTGCTTAAATTACATTTAAGCTGTCTCCTCATAATTTTAGATTTTATTTTAAATTGTGTTTTGAAATTGTTTAAGTAATAGCTACTGCTCAGTATTCTAAAACTGAGTGAATTGAGTGATTTTAGCCATGATTAATATTTTGATTTGTATCATTAAATAAATGTACAACTTAATAGGCTCTATAAAATTCAGTATAAACAATAAGTATCTACAAAATTCAACTCTCCTGGCTTATCATGAATATGCTGAATGGGAGTTCAAACAAAAATCACACCCTTTGCTATGCAGAGGCTCTCACATACATATGTTAATTAAAAAGCACACCCATTTGTCCGAATGACTAATTGCATAACTCCTATTTTGGTCAAAACAAACAAAATGCCCTCTCAAATGTGATTGTCTGGGAACTGCACTGCTTTTGCTTATAAAAGACTACAAATGCCAGCACAGTTAGATGAACTTGAGACATAAACCAAGGACAAACATTCCAAGACAATAACATTTCTGAATGGGTAGGTAAGCATACAACTTCAGTTTTTCTACATATGGATCTTCTTGAAAATACAAGCATTCAATATCATACAGAGGCTCTTTGATGATTTAGACTAGATTAGACATAAGTTTCTGTTTTAATTATATTATAGCTATATGAAACATCTGAAACTCAATGATTTTCATTGTTTTATTATTATCATCATCATTGCTTAAACTTACTTCTATATTAATTCCAAGCTGACATCACCTAAAACGAAGCTCTCTCTTGTGTTACATTTCTGTTGAGAAAGTGCTTCCTGTTTTGGGCATTGTAAGCATTGGGTAACATCCAGTAAGATTTACTATAGGATTTACTTTCTTTTCGCTTCTATAGTTTAATAGAACTTTAATGTCAAAATTAAACATGTTTTATTTTAGCAAGTGTATATTTTTTACTATAAATGCCCTGCTCCTAATCAATTTCCAAAGAATATTTTCATATTTTTTTTTCATTACTTTTATTTCCATTGGTAAGAATTCAGAAGTACCTCTATATTAATTCCAAGCTGACATCACCTAAAACTAAGCTCTCTCTTGTCTTACATTTCTGTTGAGAAAGTGCTTCCTGTTTTAGGCATTGTAAGCATTGGGTAAAAAACAGTCAGATTTACTATATAACTTACAATACTTTCTTTTATTTAATAAAGTTTAATATAACTTTAATGTCAGAATTGAACATGAGATTCATTTAGCAAGTGATTTTTTAATATAAATTTCTTGCTCATAATCCATTTCAAAATGACATTTTCATGTTTTTTTTCATTACATTTATTATTACCATTGGTAAGAATTCAGATGTACCTCTATATTAATTCCAAGCTGACATCACCTAAAATGAAGCTCTCTCTTGTGTTACATTTCTGTTGAGAAAGTGCTTCCTGTTTTGGGCATTGTAAGCATTGGGTAACATCTAGTAAGATTTACTATGGGATTTACTTTCTTTTCGCTTCTATAGTTTAATAGAACTTTAATGTCAAAATTAAACATGTTTTATTTTAGCAAGTGTATTTTTTACTATAAATGCCCTGCTCATAATCAATTTCCAAAGAATATTTTCATTTTTTTTTTCATTAGTTTTATTTCCATTGGTAAGAATTCAGAAGTACCTCTATATTAATTCCAAGCTGACATCACCTAAAACGAAGCTCTCTCTTGTGTTACATTTCTGTTGAGAAAGTGCTTCCTGTTTTAGGCATTGTAAGCATTGGGTAACATCCAGTAAGATTTACTATAGGATTTACTTTCTTTTCGCTTCTATAGTTTAATAGAACTTTAATGTCAAAATTAAACATGTTTTATTTTAGCAAGTGTATTTTTTTTACTATAAATGCCCTGTTCATAATCAATTTCCAAAGAATATTTTCATATTTTTTTTTTCATTACTTTTATTTCCATTGGTAAGAATTCAGAAGTACCTCTATATTAATTCCAAGCTGACATCACCTAAAACTAAGCTCTCTCTTCTGTTACATTTCTGTTGAGAAAGTGCTTCCTGTTTTAGGCATTGTAAGCATTGGGTAAAAAACAGTCAGATTTACTATATAACTTACAATACTTTCTTTTATTTACTAAAGTTTAATAGAACTTTAATGTCAGAATTGAACATGAGATTCATTTAGCAACTGATTTTTTAATATAAAATTCTTGCTCATAATCCATTTCAAAATGACATTTTCTTGTTTTTTTTTTCATTACATTTATTATTACCATTGGTAAGAATTCAGATGTACCTCTATATTAATTCCAAGCTGACATCACCTAAAACGAAGCTCTCTCTTGTGTTACATTTCTGTTGAGAAAGTGCTTCCTGTTTTGGGCATTGTAAGCATTGGGTAACATCTAGTAAGATTTACTATAGGATTTACTTTCTTTTCGCTTCTATAGTTTAATAGAACTTTAATGTCAAAATTAAACATGTTTTATTTTAGCAAGTGTATTTTTTACTATAAATGCCCTGCTCATAATCAATTTCCAAAGAATATTTTCATTTTTTTTTCATTAGTTTTATTTCCATTGGTAAGAATTCAGAAGTACCTCTATATTAATTCCAAGCTGACATCACCTAAAACGAAGCTCTCTCTTGTGTTACATTTCTGTTGAGAAAGTGCTTCCTGTTTTAGGCATTGTAAGAATTGGGTAAAAAACAGTCAGATTTACTATATAACTTACAATACTTTCTTTTATTTACTAAAGTTTAATAGAACTTTAATGTCAGAATTGAACATGATATTCATTTAGCAACTGATTTTTTAATATAAATTTCTTGCTCATAATCCATTTCAAAATGACATTTTCATGTTTTTTTTTCATTACATTTATTATTACCATTGGTAAGAATTCAGATGTACCTCTATATTAATTCCAAGCTGACATCACCTAAAACGAAGCTCTCTCTTGTGTTACATTTCTGTTGAGAAAGTGCTTCCTGTTTTGGGCATTGTAAGCATTGGGTAACATCTAGTAAGATTTACTTTCTTTTCGCTTCTATAGTTTAATAGAACTTTAATGTCAAAATTAAACATGTTTTATTTTAGCAAGTGTATTTTTTACTATAAATGCCCTGCTCATAATCAATTTCCAAAGAATATTTTCATTTTTTTTTTCATTAGTTTTATTTCCATTGGTTTGAATTCAGAAGTACCTCTATATTAATTCCAAGCTGACATCACCTAAAACGAAGCTCTCTCTTGTGTTACATTCCTGGTAAGAAAGTGCTTCCTTTTTTGGGCATTGTAGGCATTGGGAAACATCATCCAGACTGCTTAAATTACATTTAAGCTGTCTCCTCATAATTTTAGATTTTATTTTAAATTGTGTTTTGAAATTGTTTAAGTAATAGCTACTGCTCAGTATTCTAAAACTGAGTGAATTGAGTGATTTTAGCCATGATTAATATTTTGATTTGTATCATTAAATAAATGTACAACTTAATAGGCTCTATAAAATTCAGTATAAACAATAAGTATCTACAAAATTCAACTCTCCTGGCTTATCATGAATATGCTGAATGGGAGTTCAAACAAAAATCACACCCTTTGCTATGCAGAGGCTCTCACATACATATGTTAATTAAAAAGCACACCCATTTGTCCGAATGACTAATTGCATAACTCCTATTTTGGTCAAAACAAACAAAATGCCCTCTCAAATGTGATTGTCTGGGAACTGCACTGCTTTTGCTTATAAAAGACTACAAATGCCAGCACAGTTAGATGAACTTGAGACATAAACCAAGGACAAACATTCCAAGACAATAACATTTCTGAATGGGTAGGTAAGCATACAACTTCAGTTTTTCTACATATGGATCTTCTTGAAAATACAAGCATTCAATATCATACAGAGGCTCTTTGATGATTTAGACTAGATTAGACATAAGTTTCTGTTTTAATTATATTATAGCTATATGAAACATCTGAAACTCAATGATTTTCATTGTTTTATTATTATCATCATCATTGCTTAAACTTACTTCTATATTAATTCCAAGCTGACATCACCTAAAACGAAGCTCTCTCTTGTGTTACATTTCTGTTGAGAAAGTGCTTCCTGTTTTGGGCATTGTAAGCATTGGGTAACATCCAGTAAGATTTACTATAGGATTTACTTTCTTTTCGCTTCTATAGTTTAATAGAACTTTAATGTCAAAATTAAACATGTTTTATTTTAGCAAGTGTATATTTTTTACTATAAATGCCCTGCTCCTAATCAATTTCCAAAGAATATTTTCATATTTTTTTTTCATTACTTTTATTTCCATTGGTAAGAATTCAGAAGTACCTCTATATTAATTCCAAGCTGACATCACCTAAAACGAAGCTCTCTCTTGTGTTACATTTCTGTTGAGAAAGTGCTTCCTGTTTTAGGCATTGTAAGCATTGGGTAAAAAACAGTCAGATTTACTATATAACTTACAATACTTTCTTTTATTTAATAAAGTTTAATATAACTTTAATGTCAGAATTGAACATGAGATTCATTTAGCAAGTGATTTTTTAATATAAATTTCTTGCTCATAATCCATTTCAAAATGACATTTTCATGTTTTTTTTCATTACATTTATTATTACCATTGGTAAGAATTCAGATGTACCTCTATATTAATTCCAAGCTGACATCACCTAAAATGAAGCTCTCTCTTGTGTTACATTTCTGTTGAGAAAGTGCTTCCTGTTTTGGGCATTGTAAGCATTGGGTAACATCTAGTAAGATTTACTATAGGATTTACTTTCTTTTCGCTTCTATAGTTTAATAGAACTTTAATGTCAAAATTAAACATGTTTTATTTTAGCAAGTGTATTTTTTACTATAAATGCCCTGCTCATAATCAATTTCCAAAGAATATTTTCATTTTTTTTTTCATTAGTTTTATTTCCATTGGTAAGAATTCAGAAGTACCTCTATATTAATTCCAAGCTGACATCACCTAAAACGAAGCTCTCTCTTGTGTTACATTTCTGTTGAGAAAGTGCTTCCTGTTTTAGGCATTGTAAGCATTGGGTAACATCCAGTAAGATTTACTATAGGTTTTACTTTATTTTCGCTTCTATAGTTTAATAGAACTTTAATGTCAAAATTAAACATGTTTTATTTTAGCAAGTGTATTTTTTTTACTATAAATGCCCTGTTCATAATCAATTTCCAAAGAATATTTTCATATTTTTTTTTTCATTACTTTTATTTCCATTGGTAAGAATTCAGAAGTACCTCTATATTAATTCCAAGCTGACATCACCTAAAACTAAGCTCTCTCTTCTGTTACATTTCTGTTGAGAAAGTGCTTCCTGTTTTAGGCATTGTAAGCATTGGGTAAAAAACAGTCAGATTTACTATATAACTTACAATACTTTCTTTTATTTACTAAAGTTTAATAGAACTTTAATGTCAGAATTGAACATGAGATTCATTTAGCAACTGATTTTTTAATATAAAATTCTTGCTCATAATCCATTTCAAAATGACATTTTCATGTTTTTTTTTTCCATTACATTTATTATTACCATTGGTAAGAATTCAGATGTACCTCTATATTAATTCCAAGCTGACATCACCTAAAACGAAGCTCTCTCTTGTGTTACATTTCTGTTGAGAAAGTGCTTCCTGTTTTGGGCATTGTAAGCATTGGGTAACATCTAGTAAGATTTACTATAGGATTTACTTTCTTTTCGCTTCTATAGTTTAATAGAACTTTAATGTCAAAATTAAACATGTTTTATTTTAGCAAGTGTATTTTTTACTATAAATGCCCTGCTCATAATCAATTTCCAAAGAATATTTTCATTTTTTTTTTCATTAGTTTTATTTCCATTGGTTTGAATTCAGAAGTACCTCTATATTAATTCCAAGCTGACATCACCTAAAACGAAGCTCTCTCTTGTGTTACATTTCTGTTGAGAAAGTGCTTCCTGTTTTAGGCATTGTAAGCATTGGGTAACATCCAGTAAGATTTACTATAGGATTTACTTTCTTTTCGCTTCTATAGTTTAATAGAACTTTAATGTCAAAATTAAACATGTTTTATTTTAGCAAGTGTATTTTTTTTTACTATAAATGCCCTGCTCATAATCAATTTCCAAAGAATATTTTCATTTTTTTTTTTTCATTACTTTTATTTCCATTGGTAAGAATTCAGAAGTACCTCTATATTAATTCCAAGCTTACATCACCTAAAACTAAGCTCTCTCTTCTGTTACATTTCTGTTGAGAAAGTGCTTCCTGTTTTAGGCATTGTAAGAATTGGGTAAAAAACAGTCAGATTTACTATATAACTTACAATACTTTCTTTTATTTACTAAAGTTTAATAGAACTTTAATGTCAGAATTGAACATGATATTCATTTAGCAACTGATTTTTTAATATAAAATTCTTGCTCATAATCCATTTCAAAATGACATTTTCATGTTTTTTTTTCATTACATTTATTATTACCATTGGTAAGAATTCAGATGTACCTCTATATTAATTCCAAGCTGACATCACCTAAAACGAAGCTCTCTCTTGTGTTACATTTCTGTTGAGAAAGTGCTTCCTGTTTTGGGCATTGTAAGCATTGGGTAACATCCAGTAAGATTTACTATAGGATTTACTTTCTTTTCGCTTCTATAGTTTAATAGAACTTTAATGTCAAAATTAAACATGTTTTATTTTAGCAAGTGTATATTTTTTACTATAAATGCCCTGCTCCTAATCAATTTCCAAAGAATATTTTCATATTTTTTTTTCATTACTTTTATTTCCATTGGTAAGAATTCAGAAGTACCTCTATATTAATTCCAAGCTGACATCACCTAAAACGAAGCTCTCTCTTGTGTTACATTTCTGTTGAGAAAGTGCTTCCTGTTTTAGGCATTGTAAGCATTGGGTAACATCCAGTAAGATTTACTATAGGATTTACTTTCTTTTCGCTTCTATAGTTTAATAGAACTTTAATGTCAAAATTAAACATGTTTTATTTTAGCAAGTGTATTTTTTTTACTATAAATGCCCTGTTCATAATCAATTTCCAAAGAATATTTTCATATTTTTTTTTTCATTACTTTTATTTCCATTGGTAAGAATTCAGAAGTACCTCTATATTAATTCCAAGCTGACATCACCTAAAACTAAGCTCTCTCTTCTGTTACATTTCTGTTGAGAAAGTGCTTCCTGTTTTAGGCATTGTAAGCATTGGGTAAAAAACAGTCAGATTTACTATATAACTTACAATACTTTCTTTTATTTACTAAAGTTTAATAGAACTTTAATGTCAGAATTGAACATGAGATTCATTTAGCAACTGATTTTTTAATATAAAATTCTTGCTCATAATCCATTTCAAAATGACATTTTCATGTTTTTTTTTTCATTACATTTATTATTACCATTGGTAAGAATTCAGATGTACCTCTATATTAATTCAAAGCTGACATCACCTAAAACGAAGCTCTCTCTTGTGTTACATTTCTGTTGAGAAAGTGCTTCCTGTTTTGGGCATTGTAAGCATTGGGTAACATCTAGTAAGATTTACTATAGGATTTACTTTCTTTTCGCTTCTATAGTTTAATAGAACTTTAATGTCAAAATTAAACATGTTTTATTTTAGCAAGTGTATTTTTTACTATAAATGCCCTGCTCATAATCAATTTCCAAAGAATATTTTCATTTTTTTTTCATTAGTTTTATTTCCATTGGTAAGAATTCAGAAGTACCTCTATATTAATTCCAAGCTGACATCACCTAAAACGAAGCTCTCTCTTGTGTTACATTTCTGTTGAGAAAGTGCTTCCTGTTTTAGGCATTGTAAGCATTGGGTAACATCCAGTAAGATTTACTATAGGATTTACTTTCTTTTCGCTTCTATAGTTTAATAGAACTTTAATGTCAAAATTAAACATGTTTTATTTTAGCAAGTGTATATTTTTTACTATAAATGCCCTGCTCCTAATCAATTTCCAAAGAATATTTTCATATTTTTTTTTCATTACTTTTATTTCCATTGGTAAGAATTCAGAAGTACCTCTATATTAGTTCCAAACTAACATCACACAAAACAAAGTTCTCTCTTGTGTTATATTCCTGGTGAGAAAGTGCTTCCTTTTTTGGGCATTGTAGGCATTGGGAAACATCATCCAGACTGCTTAAGTTACATTTAAGCAGTCTCCTCATAATTTTAGATTTTATTTTCAGTTGTGTTTTGAAATTGTTTAAGTAATAGCTACTGCTCAGTATTCTAAAACTGAGTGAATTGAGTGATTTTAGCCATGATTAATATTTTGATTTGTATCATTAAATAAATGTACAACTTAATAGGCTCTATAAAATTCAGTATAAACAATAAGTATCTACAAAATTCAACTCTCCTGGCTTGTCATGAATATGCTGAAAGGGAGTTTAAACAAAATCACACCCTTTGCTATGCAGAGGCTTTCTCACATACATATGTTAATTAAAAAGCACACCCATTTGTCCGAATGACTAATTGCATAACTCCTATTTTGGTCAAAACAAACAAAATGCCCTCTCAAATGTGATTGGCTGGGAACTGCACTGCTTTTGCTTATAAAAGACTACAAATGCCAGCACAGTTAGATGAACTTGAGACATAAACCAAGGACAAACATTCCAAGACAATAACATTTCTGAATGGATAGGTAAGCATACAACTTCAGTTTTTCTACATATGGATCTTCTTGAAAATACAAGCATTCAATATCATACAGAGGCTCTTTGATGATTTAGACTAGATCAGACATAAGTTTCTGTTTTAATTATATTATAGCTATATTAAACATCTGAAACTCAATGATTTTCATTGTTTTATTATTATCATCATCATCATTGCTTAAACTTACTTCTATATTAATTCCAAGCTGACATCACCTAAAACGAAGCTATCTCTTGTGTTACATTTCTGTTGAGAAAGTGCTTCCTGTTTTGGGCATTGTAAGCATTGGGTAACATCCAGTAAGATTTACTATTGGATTTACTTTCTTTTCGCTTCAATAGTTTAATAGAACTTTAATGTCAAAATTAAACATGTTTTATTTTAGCAAGTGTATTTTTTTTACTATAAATGCCCTGCTCATAATCAATTTCCAAAGAATATTTTCATATTTTTTTTTCATTACTTTTATTTCCATTGGTAAGAATTCAGAAGTACCTCTATATTAATTCCAAGCTGACATCACCTAAAACGAAGCTCTCTCTTGTGTTACATTTCTGTTGAGAAAGTGCTTCCTGTTTTAGGCATTGTAAGCATTGGGTAACATCCAGTAAGATTTACTATAGGATTTACTTTCTTTTCGCTTCTATAGTTTAATAGAACTTTAATGTCAAAATTAAACATGTTTTATTTTAGCAAGTGTATTTTTTACTATAAATGCCCTGCTCATAATCAATTTCCAAAGAATATTTTCATTTTTTTTTCATTAGTTTTATTTCCATTGGTAAGAATTCAGAAGTACCTCTATATTAATTCCAAGCTGACATCACCTAAAACGAAGCTCTCTCTTGTGTTACATTTCTGTTGAGAAAGTGCTTCCTGTTTTAGGCATTGTAAGCATTGGGTAACATCCAGTAAGATTTACTATAGGATTTACTTTCTTTTCGCTTCTATAGTTTAATAGAACTTTAATGTCAAAATTAAACATGTTTTATTTTAGCAAGTGTATTTTTTTTACTATAAATGCCCTGTTCATAATCAATTTCCAAAGAATATTTTCATATTTTTTTTTCATTACTTTTATTTCCATTGGTAAGAATTCAGAAGTACCTCTATATATTAATTCCAAGCTGACATCACCTAAAACGAAGCTCTCTCTTGTGTTACATTTCTGTTGAGAAAGTGCTTCCTGTTTTGGGCATTGTAAGCATTGGGTAACATCCAGTAAGATTTACTATAGGATTTACTTTCTTTTCGCTTCTATAGTTTAATAGAACTTTAATGTCAAAATTAAACATGTTTTATTTTAGCAAGTGTATTTTTTTTACTATAAATGCCCTGCTCATAATCAATTTCCAAAGAATATTTTCATATTTTTTTTTCATTACTTTTATTTCCATTGGTAAGAATTCAGAAGTACCTCTATATTAATTCCAAGCTGACATCACCTAAAACTAAGCTCTCTCTTCTGTTACATTTCTGTTGAGAAAGTGCTTCCTGTTTTAGGCATTGTAAGCATTGGGTAAAAAACAGTCAGATTTACTATATAACTTACAATACTTTCTTTTATTTACTAAAGTTTAATAGAACTTTAATGTCAGAATTGAACATGAGATTCATTTAGCAACTGATTTTTTAATATAAAATTCTTGCTCATAATCCATTTCAAAATGACATTTTCATGTTTTTTTTTTCATTACATTTATTATTACCATTGGTAAGAATTCAGATGTACCTCTATATTAATCACCTAAAACGAAGCTCTCTCTTGTGTTACATTTCTGTTGAGAAAGTGCTTCCTGTTTTGGGCATTGTAAGCATTGGGTAACATCTAGTAAGATTTACTATAGGATTTACTTTCTTTTCGCTTCTATAGTTTAATAGAACTTTAATGTCAAAATTAAACATGTTTTATTTTAGCAAGTGTATTTTTTACTATAAATGCCCTGCTCATAATCAATTTCCAAAGAATATTTTCATTTTTTTTTCATTAGTTTTATTTCCATTGGTAAGAATTCAGAAGTACCTCTATATTAATTCCAAGCTGACATCACCTAAAACGAAGCTCTCTCTTGTGTTACATTTCTGTTGAGAAAGTGCTTCCTGTTTTAGGCATTGTAAGCATTGGGTAACATCCAGTAAGATTTACTATAGGATTTACTTTCTTTTCGCTTCTATAGTTTAATAGAACTTTAATGTCAAAATTAAACATGTTTTATTTTAGCAAGTGTATATTTTTTACTATAAATGCCCTGCTCCTAATCAATTTCCAAAGAATATTTTCATATTTTTTTTTCATTACTTTTATTTCCATTGGTAAGAATTCAGAAGTACCTCTATATTAGTTCCAAACTAACATCACACAAAACAAAGTTCTCTCTTGTGTTATATTCCTGGTGAGAAAGTGCTTCCTTTTTTGGGCATTGTAGGCATTGGGAAACATCATCCAGACTGCTTAAGTTACATTTAAGCAGTCTCCTCATAATTTTAGATTTTATTTTCAGTTGTGTTTTGAAATTGTTTAAGTAATAGCTACTGCTCAGTATTCTAAAACTGAGTGAATTGAGTGATTTTAGCCATGATTAATATTTTGATTTGTATCATTAAATAAATGTACAACTTAATAGGCTCTATAAAATTCAGTATAAACAATAAGTATCTACAAAATTCAACTCTCCTGGCTTGTCATGAATATGCTGAAAGGGAGTTTAAACAAAATCACACCCTTTGCTATGCAGAGGCTTTCTCACATACATATGTTAATTAAAAAGCACACCCATTTGTCCGAATGACTAATTGCATAACTCCTATTTTGGTCAAAACAAACAAAATGCCCTCTCAAATGTGATTGGCTTGGAACTGCACTGCTTTTGCTTATAAAAGACTACAAATGCCAGCACAGTTAGATGAACTTGAGACATAAACCAAGGACAAACATTCCAAGACAATAACATTTCTGAATGGATAGGTAAGCATACAACTTCAGTTTTTCTACATATGGATCTTCTTGAAAATACAAGCATTCAATATCATACAGAGGCTCTTTGATGATTTAGACTAGATCAGACATAAGTTTCTGTTTTAATTATATTATAGCTATATTAAACATCTGAAACTCAATGATTTTCATTGTTTTATTATTATCATCATCATCATTGCTTAAACTTACTTCTATATTAATTCCAAGCTGACATCACCTAAAACGAAGCTATCTCTTGTGTTACATTTCTGTTGAGAAAGTGCTTCCTGTTTTGGGCATTGTAAGCATTGGGTAACATCCAGTAAGATTTACTATTGGATTTACTTTCTTTTCGCTTCAATAGTTTAATAGAACTTTAATGTCAAAATTAAACATGTTTTATTTTAGCAAGTGTATTTTTTTTACTATAAATGCCCTGCTCATAATCAATTTCCAAAGAATATTTTCATATTTTTTTTTCATTACTTTTATTTCCATTGGTAAGAATTCAGAAGTACCTCTATATTAATTCCAAGCTGACATCACCTAAAACGAAGCTCTCTCTTGTGTTACATTTCTGTTGAGAAAGTGCTTCCTGTTTTAGGCATTGTAAGCATTGGGTAACATCCAGTAAGATTTACTATAGGATTTACTTTCTTTTCGCTTCTATAGTTTAATAGAACTTTAATGTCAAAATTAAACATGTTTTATTTTAGCAAGTGTATTTTTTACTATAAATGCCCTGCTCATAATCAATTTCCAAAGAATATTTTCATTTTTTTTTCATTAGTTTTATTTCCATTGGTAAGAATTCAGAAGTACCTCTATATTAATTCCAAGCTGACATCACCTAAAACGAAGCTCTCTCTTGTGTTACATTTCTGTTGAGAAAGTGCTTCCTGTTTTAGGCATTGTAAGCATTGGGTAACATCCAGTAAGATTTACTATAGGATTTACTTTCTTTTCGCTTCTATAGTTTAATAGAACTTTAATGTCAAAATTAAACATGTTTTATTTTAGCAAGTGTATTTTTTTTACTATAAATGCCCTGTTCATAATCAATTTCCAAAGAATATTTTCATATTTTTTTTTCATTACTTTTATTTCCATTGGTAAGAATTCAGAAGTATCTCTATATTAATTCCAAGCTGACATCACCTAAAACGAAGCTCTCTCTTCTGTTACATTTCTGTTGAGAAAGTGCTTCCTGTTTTAGGCATTGTAAGCATTGGGTAAAAAACAGTCAGATTTACTATATAACTTACAATACTTTCTTTTATTTACTAAAGTTTAATAGAACTTTAATGTCAGAATTGAACATGATATTCATTTAGCAACTGATTTTTTAATATAAAATTCTTGCTCATAATCCATTTCAAATGACATTTTCATGTTTTTTTTTCATTACATTTATTATTACCATTGGTAAGAATTCAGATGTACCTCTATATTAATTCCAAGCTGACATCACCTAAAACGAAGCTCTCTCTCGTGTTACATTTCTGTTGAGAAAGTGCTTCCTGTTTTGGGCATTGTAAGCATTGGGTAACATCCAGTAAGATTTACTATAGGATTTACTTTCTTTTCGCTTCTATAGTTTAATAAACTTTAATGTCAAAATTAAACATGTTTTATTTTAGCAAGTGTATATTTTTTACTATAAATGCCCTGCTCCTAATCAATTTCCAAAGAATATTTTCATATTTTTTTTTCATTACTTTTTTTTCCATTGGTAAGAATTCAGAAGTACCTCTATATTAGTTCCAAACTAACATCACACAAAACAAAGTTCTCCCTTGTGTTATATTCCTGGTAAGAAAGTGCTTCCTTTTTTGGGCATTGTAGGCATTGGGAAACATCATCCAGACTGCTTAAATTACATTTAAGCTGTCTCCTCATAATTTTAGATTTTATTTTAAATTGTGTTTTGAAATTGTTTAAGTAATAGCTACTGCTCAGTATTCTAAAACTGAGTGAATTGAGTGATTTTAGCCATGATTAATATTTTGATTTGTATCATTAAATAAATGTACAACTTAATAGGCTCTATAAAATTCAGTATAAACAATAAGTATCTACAAAATTCAACTCTCCTGGCTTATCATGAATATGCTGAATGGGAGTTCAAACAAAAATCACACCCTTTGCTATGCAGAGGCTCTCACATACATATGTTAATTAAAAAGCACACCCATTTGTCCGAATGACTAATTGCATAACTCCTATTTTGGTCAAAACAAACAAAATGCCCTCTCAAATGTGATTGTCTGGGAACTGCACTGCTTTTGCTTATAAAAGACTACAAATGCCAGCACAGTTAGATGAACTTGAGACATAAACCAAGGACAAACATTCCAAGACAATAACATTGCTGAATGGGTAGGTAAGCATACAACTTCAGTTTTTCTACATATGGATCTTCTTGAAAATACAAGCATTCAATATCATACAGAGGCTCTTTGATGATTTAGACTAGATCAGACATAAGTTTCTGTTTTAATTATATTATAGCTATATGAAACATCTGAAACTCAATGATTTTCATTGTTTTATTATTATCATCATCATTGCTTAAACTTACTTCTATATTAATTCCAAGCTGACATCACCTAAAACAAAGCTCTCTCTTGTGTTACATTTCTGTTGAGAAAGTGCTTCCTGTTTTGGGCATTGTAAGCATTGGGTAACATCCAGTAAGATTTACTATAGGATTTACTTTCTTTTCGCTTCTATAGTTTAATAGAACTTTAATGTCAAAATTAAACATGTTTTATTTTAGCAAGTGTATATTTTTTACTATAAATGCCCTGCTCCTAATCAATTTCCAAAGAATATTTTCATATTTTTTTTTCATTACTTTTATTTCCATTGGTAAGAATTCAGAAGTACCTCTATATTAATTCCAAGCTGACATCACCTAAAACTAAGCTCTCTCTTGTGTTACATTTCTGTTGAGAAAGTGCTTCCTGTTTTAGGCATTGTAAGCATTGGGTAAAAAACAGTCAGATTTACTATATAACTTACAATACTTTCTTTTATTTACTAAAGTTTAATATAACTTTAATGTCAGAATTGAACATGAGATTCATTTAGCAAGTGATTTTTTAATATAAATTTCTTGCTCATAATCCATTTCAAAATGACATTTTCATGTTTTTTTTTCATTACATTTATTATTACCATTGGTAAGAATTCAGATGTACCTCTATATTAATTCCAAGCTGACATCACCTAAAACGAAGCTCTCTCTTGTGTTACATTTCTGTTGAGAAAGTGCTTCCTGTTTTGGGCATTGTAGGCATTGGGAAACATCATCCAGACTGCTTAAGTTACATTTAAGCAGTCTCCTCATAATTTTAGATTTTATTTTCAGTTGTGTTTTGAAATTGTTTAAGTAATAGCTACTGCTCAGTATTCTAAAACTGAGTGAATTGAGTGATTTTAGCCATGATTAATATTTTGATTTGTATCATTAAATAAATGTACAACTTAATAGGCTCTATAAAATTCAGTATAAACAATAAGTATCTACAAAATTCAACTCTCCTGGCTTGTCATGAATATGCTGAAAGGGAGTTTAAACAAAATCACACCCTTTGCTATGCAGAGGCTTTCTCACATACATATGTTAATTAAAAAGCACACCCATTTGTCCGAATGACTAATTGCATAACTCCTATTTTGGTCAAAACAAACAAAATGCCCTCTCAAATGTGATTGGCTGGGAACTGCACTGCTTTTGCTTATAAAAGACTACAAATGCCAGCACAGTTAGATGAACTTGAGACATAAACCAAGGACAAACATTCCAAGACAATAACATTTCTGAATGGGTAGGTAAGCATACAACTTCAGTTTTTCTACATATGGATCTTCTTGAAAATACAAGCATTCAATATCATACAGAGGCTCTTTGATGATTTAGACTAGATCAGACATAAGTTTCTGTTTTAATTATATTATAGCTATATTAAACATCTGAAACTCAATGATTTTCATTGTTTTATTATTATCATCATCATTGCTTAAACTTACTTCTATATTAATTCCAAGCTGACATCACCTAAAACTAAGCTCTCTCTTGTGTTACATTTCTGTTGAGAAAGTGCTTCCTGTTTTAGGCATTGTAAGCATTGGGTAACATCCAGTAAGATTTACTATAGGATTTACTTTCTTTTCGCTTCTATAGTTTAATAGAACTTTAATGTCAAAATTAAACATGTTTTATTTTAGCAAGTGTATTTTTTTTACTATAAATGCCCTGTTCATAATCAATTTCCAAAGAATATTTTCATTTTTTTTTTTCATTACTTTTATTTCCATTGGTAAGAATTCAGAAGTACCTCTATATTAATTCCAAGCTGACATCACCTAAAACTAAGCTCTCTCTTCTGTTACATTTCTGTTGAGAAAGTGCTTCCTGTTTTAGGCATTGTAAGCATTGGGTAAAAAACAGTCAGATTTACTATATAACTTACAATACTTTCTTTTATTTACTAAAGTTTAATAGAACTTTAATGTCAGAATTGAAAATGAGATTCATTTAGCAACTGATTTTTTAATATAAAATTCTTGCTCATAATCCATTTCAAAATGACATTTTTATGTTTTTATTTTTCATTACATTTATTATTACCATTGGTAAGAATTCAGATGTACCTCTATATTAATTCCAAGCTGACATCACCTAAAACGAAGCTCTCTCTTGTGTTACATTTCTGTTGAGAAAGTGCTTCCTGTTTTGGGCATTGTAAGCATTGGGTAACATCCAGTAAGATTTACTATAGGATTTACTTTCTTTTTGCTTCTATAGTTTAATAGAACTTTAATGTCAAAATTAAACATGTTTTATTTTAGCAAGTGTATTTTTTTTTACTATAAATGCCCTGCTCATAATCAATTTCCAAAGAATATTTTCATATTTTTTTTTTCATTACTTTTATTTCCATTGGTAAGAATTCAGAAGTACCTCTATATTAATTCCAAGCTGACATCACCTAAAACGAAGCTCTCTCTTGTGTTACATTTCTGTTGAGAAAGTGCTTCCTGTTTTGGGCATTGTAAGCATTGGGTAAAAAACAGTCAGATTTACTATATAACTTACAATACTTTCTTTTAATTACTAAAGTTTAATAGAACTTTAATGTCAGAATTGAACATGAGATTCATTTAGCAACTGATTTTTTAATATAAAATTCTTGCTCATAATCCATTTCAAAATGACATTTTCATGTTTTTTTTTCATTACATTTATTATTACCATTGGTAAGAATTCAGATGTACCTCTATATTAATTCCAAGCTGACATCACCTAAAACGAAGCTCTCTCTTGTGTTACATTTCTATTGAGAAAGTGCTTCCTGTTTTGGGCATTGTAAGCATTGGGTAACATCCAGTAAGATTTACTATAGGATTTACTTTCTTTTCGCTTCTATAGTTTAATAGAACTTTAATGTCAAAATTAAACATGTTTTATTTTAGCAAGTGTATTTTTTACTATAAATGCCCTGCTCATAATCAATTTCTAAAGAATATTTTCATTTTTTTTTCATTAGTTTTATTTCCATTGGTAAGAATTCAGAAGTACCTCTATATTAATTCCAAGCTGACATCACACAAAACAAAGTTCTCTCTTGTGTTATATTCCTGGTGAGAAAGTGCTTCCTGTTTTGGGCATTGTAAGCATTGGGTAACATCCAGTAAGATTTACTATAGGATTTACTTTCTTTTCGCTTCTATAGTTTAATAGAACTTTAATGTCAAAATTAAACATGTTTTATTTTAGCAAGTGTATTTTTTTTACTATAAATGCCCTGCTCATAATCAATTTCCAAAGAATATTCTCATTTTTTTTTCATTACTTTTATTTCCATTGGTAAGAATTCAGAAGTACCTCTATATTAATTCCAAGCTGACATCACCTAAAACGAAGCTCTCTCTTGTGTTACATTCCTGGTGAGAAAGTGCTTCCTGTTTTGGGCATTGTAAGCATTGGGTAACATCCAGTAAGATTTACTATAGGATTTACTTTCTTTTCGCTTCTATAGTTTAATAGAACTTTAATGTCAAAATTAAACATGTTTTATTTTAGCAAGTGTATTTTTTTACTATAAATGCCCTGCTCATAATCAATTTCCAAAGAATATTCTCATTTTTTTTGTCATTACTTTTATTTCCATTGGTAAGAATTCAGAAGTACCTCTATATTAATTCCAAGCTGACATCACCTAAAACGAAGCTCTCTCTTGTGTTACATTTCTGTTGAGAAAGTGCTTCCTGTTTTGGGCATTGTAAGCATTGGGTAACATGCAGTAAGATTTACTATAGGATTTACTTTCTTTTCACTTCTATAGTTTAATAGAACTTTAATGTCAAAATTAAACATGTTTTATTTTAGCAAGTGTATTTTTTTTACTATAAATGCCCTGTTCATAATCAATTTCCAAAGAATATTTTCATATTTTTTTTTCATTACTTTTATTTCCATTGGTAAGAATTTAGAAGTACCTCTATATCAGTTCCAAACTAACATCACACAAAACAAAGTTCTCTCTTGTGTTATATTCCTGGTGAGAAAGTGCTTCCTTTTTTGGGCATTGTAGGCATTGGGAAACATCATCCAGACTGCTTAAGTTACATTTAAGCTGTCTCCTCATAATTTTAGATTTTATTTTCAATTGTGTTTTGAAATTGTTTAAGTAATAGCTACTGCTCAGTATTCTAAAACTGAGTGAATTGAGTGATTTTAGCCATGATTAATATTTTGATTTGTATCATTAAATAAATGTACAACTTAATAGGCTCTATAAAATTCAGTATAAACAATAATTATCTACAAAATTCAACTCTCCTGGCTTATCATGAATATGCTGAATGGGAGTTTAAACAAAAATCACACCCTTTGCTATGCAGAGGCTCTCACATACATATGTTAATTAAAAAGCACACCCATTTGTCCGAATGACTAATTGCATAACTCCTATTTTGGTCAAAACAAACAAAATGCCCTCTCAAATGTGATTGGCTGGGAACTGCACTGCTTTTGCTTATAAAAGACTACAAATGCCAGCACAGTTAGATGAACTTGAGACATAAACCAAGGACAAACATTCCAAGACAATAACATTTCTGAATGGGTAGGTAAGCATACCACTTCAGTTTTTCTACATATGGATCTTCTTAAAAATACAACCATTCAATATCATACAGAGGCTCTTTGATGATTTAGACTAGATCAGACATAAGTTTCTGTTTTAATTATATTATAGCTATATTAAACATCTGAAACTCAATGATTTTCATTGTTTTATTATTATCATCATCATTGCTTAAACTTACTTCTATATTAATTCCAAGCTGACATCACCTAAAACGAAGCTCTCTCGTGTTACATTTCTGTTAAGAAAGTGCTTCCTGTTTTGGGCATTGTAAGCATTGGGTAACATCCAGTAAGATTTACTATAGGATTTACTTTCTTTTCGCTTCTATAGTTTAATAGAACTTTAATGTCAAAATTAAACATGTTTTATTTTAGCAAGTGTATTTTTTTTACTATAAATGCCCTGCTCATAATCAATTTCCAAAGAATATTTTCATATTTTTTTTTTCATTACTTTTATTTCCATTGGTAAGAATTCAGAAGTACCTCTATATATTAATTCCAAGCTGACATCACCTAAAACGAAGCTCTCTCTTGTGTTACATTTCTGTTGAGAAAGTGCTTCCTGTTTTGGGCATTGTAAGCATTGGGTAACATCCAGTAAGATTTACTATAGGATTTACTTTCTTTTCGCTTCTATAGTTTAATAGAACTTTAATGTCAAAATTAAACATGTTTTATTTTAGCAAGTGTATTTTTTTTACTATAAATGCCCTGCTCATAATCAATTTCCAAAGAATATTTTCATATTTTTTTTTCATTACTTTTATTTCCATTGGTAAGAATTCAGAAGTACCTCTATATTAATTCCAAGCTGACATCACCTAAAACTAAGCTCTCTCTTGTGTTACATTTCTGTTGAGAAAGTGCTTCCTGTTTTAGGCATTGTAAGCATTGGGTAAAAAACAGTCAGATTTACTATATAACTTACAATACTTTCTTTTATTTAATAAAGTTTAATAGAACTTTAATGTCAGAATTGAACAATGAGATTCATTTAGCAAGTGATTTTTTAATATAAATTTCTTGCTCATAATCCATTTCAAAATGACATTTTCATGTTTTTTTTTCATTACATTTATTATTACCATTGGTAAGAATTCAGATGTACCTCTATATTAATTCCAAGCTGACATCACCTAAAACGAAGCTCTCTCTTGTGTTACATTTCTGTTGAGAAAGTGCTTCCTGTTTTGGGCATTGTAAGCATTGGGTAACATCTAGTAAGATTTACTATAGGATTTACTTTCTTTTCGCTTCTATAGTCTAATAGAACTTTAATGTCAAAATTAAACATGTTTTATTTTAGCAAGTGTATTTTTTACTATAAATGCCCTGCTCATAATCAATTTCCAAAGAATATTTTCATTTTTTTTTTTTTTCATTAGTTTAATTTCCATTGGTAAGAATTCAGATGTACCTCTATATTAATTCCAAGCTGACATCACCTAAAACGAAGCTCTCTCTTGTGTTACATTTCTATTGAGAAAGTGCTTCCTGTTTTGGACATTGTAAGCATTGGGTAACATCTAGTAAGATTTACTATAGGATTTACTTTCTTTTCGCTTCTATAGTTTAATAGAACTTTAATGTCAAAATTAAACATGTTTTATTTTAGCAAGTGTATTTTTTTTTACTATAAATGCCCTGTTCATAATCAATTTCCAAAGAATATTTTCATATTTTTTTTTCATTACTTTTATTTCCATTGGTAAGAATTCAGAAGTACCTCTATATTAATTCCAAGCTGACATCACCTAAAACGAAGCTCTCTCTTCTGTTACATTTCTGTTGAGAAAGTGCTTCCTGTTTTAGGCATTGTAAGCATAGGGTAAAAAACAGTCAGATTTACTATATAACTTACAATACTTTATTTTATTTACTAAAGTTTAATAGAACTTTAATGTCAGAATTGAACATGAGATTAGCAAGTGATTTTTTTAATATAAATTTCTTGCTCATAATCCATTTCAAAATGACATTTTTGTGTTTTTTTTTCATTACATTTATTATTACCATTGGTACGAATTCAGATGTACCTCTATATTAAGTCCAAGCTGACATCACCTAAAACAAAGCTCTCTCTTGTGTTAAATTTCTGTTGAGAAAGTGCTTCCTGTTTTGGGCATTGTAAGCATTGGGTAACATCCAGTAAGATTTACTATAGGATTTACTTTCTTTTCGCTTCTATAGTTTAATAGAACTTTAATGTCAAAATTAAACATGTTTTATTTTAGCAAGTGTATTTTTTTTACTATAAATGCCCTGCTCCTAATCAATTTCCAAAGAATATTTTCATATTTTTTTTTTCATTACTTTTATTTCCATTGGTAAGAATTCAGAAGTACCTCTATATTAGTTCCAAACTAACATCACACAAAACAAAGTTCTCTCTTGTGTTATATTCCTGGTGAGAAAGTGCTTCCTTTTTTGGGCATTGTAGGCATTGGGAAACATCATTCAGACTGCTTAAGTTACATTTAAGCTGTCTCCTCATAATTTTGGATTTTATTTTCAATTGTGTTTTGAAATTGTTTAAGTAATAGCTACTGCTCAGTATTCTAAAACTGAGTGAATTGAGTGATTTTAGCCCTGATTAATATTTTGATTTGTATCATTAAATAAATGTACAACTTAATAGGCTCTATAAAATTCAGTATAAACAATAAGTATCTACAAAATTCAACTCTCCTGGCTTATCATGAATATGCTGAATGGGAGTTCAAACAAAAATCACACCCTTTGCTATGCAGAGGCTCTCACATACATATGTTAATTAAAAAGCACACCCATTTGTCCGAATGACTAATTGCATAACTCCTATTTTGGTCAAAACAAACAAAATGCCCTCTCAAATGTGATTGGCTGGGAACTGCACTGCTTTTGCTTATAAAAGACTACAAATGCCAGCACAGTTAGATGAACTTGAGACATAAACCAAGGACAAACATTCCAAGACAATAAAATTTCTGAATGGGTAGGTAAGCATACAACTTCAGGTTTTCTACATATGGATCTTCTTGAAAATACAAGCATTCAATATCATACAGAGGCTCTTTGATGATTTAGACTAGATCAGACATAAGTTTCTGTTTTAATTATATTATAGCTATATTAAACATCTGAAACTCAATGATTTTCATTGTTTTATTATTATCATCATCATTGCTTAAACTTACTTCTATATTAATTCCAAGCTGACATCACCTAAAACGAAGCTCTCTCGTGTTACATTTCTGTTGAGAAAGTGCTTCCTGTTTTGGGCATTGTAAGCATTGGGTAACATCCAGTAAGATTTACTATAGGATTTACTTTCTTTTCGCTTCTATAGTTTAATAGAACTTTAATGTCAAAATTAAACATGTTTTATTTTAGCAAGTGTATTTTTTTTACTATAAATGCCCTGCTCATAATCAATTTCCAAAGAATATTTTCATATTTTTTTTTTCATTACTTTTATTTCCATTGGTAAGAATTCAGTAGTACCTCTATATTAATTCCAAGCTGACATCACCTAAAACTAAGCTCTCTCTTGTGTTACATTTCTGTTGAGAAAGTGCTTCCTGTTTTAGGCATTGTAAGCATTGGGTAAAAAACAGTCAGATTTACTATATAACTTACAATACTTTCTTTTATTTAATAAAGTTTAATAGAACTTTAATGTCAGAATTGAACATGAGATTCATTTAGCAAGTGATTTTTTTATATAAATTTCTTGATCATAATCCATTTCAAAATGACATTTTCATGTTTTTTTTTCATTACATTTATTATTACCATTGGTAAGAATTCAGATGTACCTCTATATTAATTCCAAGCTGACATCACCTAAAACGAAGCTCTCTCTTGTGTTACATTTCTGTTGAGAAAGTGCTTCCTGTTTTGGGCATTGTAAGCATTGGGTAACATCTACTAAGATTTACTATAGGATTTACTTTCTTTTCGCTTCTATAGTTTAATAGAACTTTAATGTCAAAATTAAACATGTTTTATTTTAGCAAGTGTATTTTTTACTATAAATGCCCTGCTCATAATCAATTTCCAAGAATATTTTAATTTTTTTTTTCATTACTTTTATTTCCATTGGTAGGAATTCAGATGTACCTCTATATTAATTCCAAGCTGACATCACCTAAAACGAAGCTCTCTCTTGTGTTACATTTCTGTTGAGAAAGTGCTTCCTGTTTTAGGCATTGTAAGCATTGGGTAAAAAACAGTCAGATTTACTATATAACTTACAATACTTTCTTTTATTTACTAAAGTTTAATAGAACTTTAATGTCAAAATTGAACATGAGATTAGCAAGTGATTTTTTAATATAAATTTCTTGCTCATAATCCATTTCAAAATGACATTTTTGTGTTTTTTTTTCATTACATTTATTATTACCATTGGTACGAATTCAGATGTACCTCTATATTAATTCCAAGCTGACATCACCTAAAACAAAGCTCTCTCTTGTGTTACATTTCTGTTGAGAAAGTGCTTCCTGTTTTGGGCATTGTAAGCATTGGGTAACATCCAGTAAGATTTACTATAGGATTTACTTTCTTTTCGCTTCTATAGTTTAATAGAACTTTAATGTCAAAATTAAACATGTTTTATTTTAGCAAGTGTATTTTTTTTACTATAAATGCCCTGCTCCTAATCAATTTCCAAAGAATATTTTCATATTTTTTTTTTCATTACTTTTATTTCCATTGGTAAGAATTCAGAAGTACCTCTATATTAGTTCCAAACTAACATCACACAAAACAAAGTTCTCTCTTGTGTTATATTCCTGGTGAGAAAGTGCTTCCTTTTTTGGGCATTGTAGGCATTGGGAAACATCATTCAGACTGCTTAAGTTACATTTAAGCTGTCTCCTCATAATTTTGGATTTTATTTTCTTTTTTTTGAATAAACATTTTTATTGTTTTTTTTCAATAAAGGTAATACAATAAGTAGTACAATAAATGTGGTACAATAAATTGGTAGTGAAAGGTGAGATAATTCCTTAAGTCATACACGGTGAGGATTCACTAAATACTGCCAATGGAAAGTGCGGGGATTGATCGGGTCATGAGCCTTGGATATGTTTGGAAAAGTTCCTGGAAAGATAAGAGCTCGCTCCTAGAGCTAGATTCCAGAAGGCTATCATGACCAATTTTTTGTGAATTTTAACATTTCACTTTCCACATGTAGATATGTTAGCCGTGTTTACCCTTCTACCTATCTACCTGCCAGTGACTACTAACTTAACTACTGAGTATAAAGAAGAGAGAAAGTAAGTGGTTGGGGAGAAGAAGAAAAAGGGGGGGAGGCGGGGTAGGTAGTCAGGAGGGGGGGGGGAGGAGTATAGGATATCTAGTGTGTTTGATATGTCGGACTTGACACTGTGTCCGTCGATTTTCCCTATGGGGGAGGGGGGGGGGTCCACGAGTGTAACCTAGTCTCCACTGTGATGAAATTTACATCGAAGGACTAATACCAACTGTGTTGTTTCAGATGTGATTTATGAGCCCTTCTAATCACTTAACTACCCTGCCTGAACTATCTGAAATTCAATATTTGCTTTGTGGTATGTCTAAGCAGGGACCATTCCTGGTGGTCGGAGAATTGGTAGATTTTTGTTTGTGTGTCTGTATCTAGAGTGGAGATGTAATATCCCCACTTCTTGCGAAATCTTGAGTCTCCTTTGTTATAAGTTGAATAGAGGTATTTACGGTCATAATACATTTGTTGCAGGGTCATTCTGTGCAATTCGCTTATTAACGGGCCAGACCTGACCGTCCAATGCTTGAGGATTAATTTTTTCGAGATAGTGAAAAGTATAGTAAGTAGCGGGCCAAGGTCCTCTAGTTGAGACTCATCCAACCACCCCGTGAACCTCAGACATATACAAGCCGCGGGTGTGGGAGCTAAGCTAAGATTTAGTTTTGATTTTAGGAATGCAAATATTTTGTTCCAAAACCTTCTGATTTTGGGGCAGTCCCAAAAGCAGTGCATAAGGGAAGCCGATACTTTCCCGCATTTTGTGCATCTCCCTTCATCACCTGGTATGAAATGAGCCCTGACGCTGGGAGGCATGTAGGCCCTGTGAATCGTTCGTAGGTGGACCTCTTGCAGATATGCTGAGTGGAGAGATTTCATGGTGGTGGTGAAGCTCTCCATCAGTACGTCCCCAGTGATGTTGCCCCCTATATCCTGTTGCCATCTGTCTGCAAGCTTGACCATGTGTGGGGTGGATGGGATGTCGACTATGAGGGAGTATACATGTTTAAGTCTGTAGGGCAGCTTCTCCCATCTTTTTAGTAATCTCAAAATAGTGTTTGTTTTTGTTTGCGGGGGGGGGGGGGTAAGTTTAATGCTTGTATATAGTGTCTGACTTGAAGGTACATGAAGAAGTTAGAGTTATGAAGTGAGTATTTGTCTTTTAGATCCTGGAATGAGAGCAGTGAACCGCCACCTGGGTCAAACACTTGACTGGCCGAACACAGCCCTTTTTCCCTCCACTGCAAGAACCTGATATTTTGTAGGGATGGAGTGAATGATGGATTCCCCCACAAAGCTATATATGGAGTCGTTGTGTGAGATTCCTTTAGCTTTTTGTTGAGTGTTATCCAGGCAATATATGTGTCGTGAAACAGGGGGTGGTGAAAGATGTCTGGCGGAATTAGGTTTTTCTTAGTATTCAGCAGTGCGCCTGGCGAATATGGGCGGAAGACAGACCAGTCAAAGTCTAAGTCAGTGTATTGACTCTGTCCTAGCAGCCAATCTGCTGCATGTCTCATAAGGATAGCTATCGAGTAGGAGTGAATATCTGGTAATCCTGTACCCCCCTCCTCTTTGGACATTGCGAGTTTGGAAAACGCAATCTTTGGTTTCTTCCCCTGCCAAACAAATTTTATCATTGCTTTCCTTAATGACTGATTATATTTTTTGGATATCAGGAATGGGAGGAGCTGCATTATGTAGAATATTTTGGGGAAGATGATAGCCTTCACCACTGCAATTCGGCCTAATAGTGACAATGGAAGATCCGCCCAACCCTCTAGTTTGGTTGTTAGACCGCTAATGATCCTAGAAAAGTTTAAGGCATAAATGTTGGAGTGTTTTGAGGGGACTTGTATGCCCAGGTATTTAAAATGGGTTTGCATTATTTTGAGTTGAGTAGAAGTTTCTATATTTAGGATGACATCAGGTGAAAGATTGAGGGGGAGAAGTTCTGATTTAGTAACATTGATTTTGTAGCCTGCTCTAGCCCCGAATGTTCCTATAAGTCTCAGAATCTCTGGTATTGAGTTTAAAGGGTTAGCTATAAAAAGAAGCATGTCATCGGCAAACAACGCTATCTTTAGCTCTGCACTGCCAATTTGCATGCCTTTGTACTCTGTGGACGCTCTCAGCATCATTGCCAATGGCTCGAGGGCTATGGCGAACAACATTGGTGACAGCGGGCAACCCTGTCTTGTCCCTTTTTCTATTTCAAATGGTACTGAGAGATGCCCATTGCATGCAATTTGTGTTTGCGGTTTGTGATAGAGCAGTTGTATAAGCCTAATGAACTGGGTTGGGAATTGAAATTTGCAAAGAGACTCGTATAGGTGTGGCCATTCTATAAGGTCAAATGCCTTTTCGGCATCGAGTGAAAGTATTGCTCCTTGTAAGGGGTGAGTCGGGGAGTCATGCGCTGCCAGTGCAGCAATTACCTTTCTTACGTTTACTACTGAGTGACGTCCTGCTATAAATCCGGTTTGATCGGGGTGAATTATCGAGGGGAGAATAATTTTAAGTCTCATGGCAATTATTTTAGCTAGTAATTTATAATCTAAATTTAGAAGCGATATAGGCCTGTAGGAGCTGGGAAGTGATAGATCTCTATCCGGTTTCGGGAGGATTTTCAAGATTGCAGAGTTAAAGTGTAGTGAGGGGGTGGGGTCTTTAAGCATGGCATTTAGAAATTTTGTCAGTATTGGGGTGAGCGGTGAGAGCAGTATTTTATAGAATTCTCCGCTGAACCCATCTGGGCCTGGGGCTTTATTTGCTTTCAAGCCTTTGATCGCTGCCTCTACTTCTTCTTCTGATATGTTCGCGGTTAGAGAGTTGGACATTGATTCTGTTAATGTGGGGTATGTGAGAGAATCCCAGTCTTGTGAGGGGGTGCGAGGTGCACTGGTTGAGGGTGAGCACGACGCTTCCTCATGTACTAGAGAGGATGTATATAATTTTTTATAAAATTGATGCATCGTTTGGGCTATTTGTTCATTGGTCTCTGTCAATGAGCCATTGTCCGTACGTAGGGGTTGTACTACTGCGGGTTTGTGTGTGCCTTTTAGCAAATTGGATAGCAGGGTGCCTGTCTTATTTCCGAACCTGTGAAATTTGTAATTCACCGTGAATAAATATCTGTCGCCCATATCCGCCAGGTACTCCTCAAAGTGAGTCTTAGCCAGTAAGTATGCCTGTTTCAATCCGGGGGAAGGAGAGGTTTTATAACTTTGAAAGGCTGCTGTTAGCTCTTTCTGCAGCGTGCGATATCGCGTGGAATAATGTTTGTTTGTGGCAGCTGTGTAGGAAATGATAAAGCCTCTTATTACTGGTTTCAAAGCCATCCAGAAAAGGGTAGGGCTGTGTTCAGCTGTCTCAGCGTTCTGAGTTGCATATTGCTGGATTTCCTTAAGCAGTAAGTCTCTAAATTTTGCTGACTTGCAAAATCTGGTTGGGAATCTCCAGACTCTGTTTGACCCAGGGCCGTCTGGTATGTGAAGGTGTACGGTGACCATTGCGTGATCCGAAATTGTTATTGGGCCTATGTCTGATCTGGTAGAATGGGGGAAGATGGTGTGGGACATAAAGATATAGTCTATGCGGGATAGGGTCCCATGAGCAGCCGATAAACAAGTATAATCCCTATCTAGTGGATGATGTGCCCTCCATACATCTATGGTTTGTAAGGATTCTTGTAGGAGTTGTATGCCTATCTTAGGTAAGGGAGGGGGTTTGGCCTTTGTGTTTGACCTATCTAGTAAGGGAGAGGCGACGATGTTAAGGTCTCCGCCTATTATGAGGTTTTGATTCATGTATGGGGAGAGTATGGCTATTATGGATTTCATAAAGGGTTTAGAGTAAGGGGTGGGGGCGTATATGTTCGTCAGTGTGTAAGTCTTACCGGCAATGCAGACAGATGCCAACACATACCTTCCTTCAGCGTCAGTGACTGTCTTCATAATCTCCATAGGGAGGGATCTTTTGGCTAGTATTACCACGCCGCGTGCTTTAGATGTGAATGGCGAGGCCGCCACCACCGTCCAACCAAGCATCTGTAGCTTTTGAGTCTCAGGGGCCGTCAGATGAGTCTCCTGTAATAAGGCCAAATCAACATTATTTTTAGTCAAATACATTAAAATTTTCCTGCGTTTTGCAGGAGAATTTATTCCCCCTACATTCCACGTGCATATGGACAGGTCAGGCATGGTCGAACTGCGTTGTATAGCGACATCTCGTGACCCGCCATCGTAGCGGATTTTGTTTAGAAGGACCCAGTATCAAGACATTTAGTGACCCTATCGACTTTAACACACTTTCCATGAGTAAGTAGCTGTTTTGGGGAGGGAATGGGGAGGGCATTGGGATGAAAGAAAGGATAGACAGAAAGGAGAAAGAAGTGAGAAGAAAAATAGAAAAAGACAGTACACAACTTAACCTTACAATTTTAGGTAAACTGGACCTAAAAACATACTGCCTCGAGGGAAAAATCCCCCAGGCTAGACTTCCGTCATACTTTAACATTCCTAATACAATTTCTATAACCGGCTATTGGTTCCGTCCATCCGCCCTTAAGCCGAATCTAGGAGGGGGTGGGGGGGGGCAGGAGGATAAGTGGGGGGGGGAGGAGGGGGGGGGGGTATAGGGGAGGGGGGGGGGGGAGGGGATGGAAGAAAGGGAAGGAAAGTCCGCTTTAAATGAAAACATCTCAGATAGTTCTCACACTCCTGTGTAAGTATCAAAAATCCATTGGCCTGTCCCAAGTGGGAAAGATAGGATGCAAGTCAAGGCTGGAGTATGACCTGTACTTTCATCATGAGGTGTGTCTTGGTCTAATTTCTTCAATCAGCTGAAAGCTGGAAGCTTCACGGAGTTTTTCTCTAAATGTGGCAGTGGAGTTTAGGTATATATATTTATCTTGGCAAAGTCCATATCCGCTGCTGAGGAGGTGTGAGGGGAGGGGGCTGGGGGTGAATGGAGCCGTGATCAAATGTAGGAGATGGTGCTGTCGGTGCTTGTTCCTGAGTCTCTTGAAGACGAAGAAGATCTGTCATTTCAAGGCACAGCATCCGTTATATCTGCAGCTGCAGCATGAGCCAGTTCCTTTAGATATGCTGCGGCATCGTTGGGGTTGGTGAAGTCCTTAAATGAGGTCCCGTCGTATACTCGGAGTTTAGCAGGATATAAAAGACCAAATTTCCGACCTTCAGTCGCCAGTTGCGAACATATCGGTGAGAAGGCTTTGCGAGCTTTGGACAACTCCGCAGAGTAGTCCTGAAAGATGTGCAACTTATGGCCTTCCCAGGTCAGGTCCTTAATCCTCCTAGAGGCTGACCAAATTTCCACTTTGTGGAGGTAATTCAAACATTTGAAAAGCACTACTCTCGGGCGTGGCCTGGAAGGGGTGGGTGGTGGTCCTACCCTGTGCGCTCTTTCTACCACCATGTCTTTGCAAGCTGCGTCTATCTGCAGGATATTTGGCAGGGTATTTCTTATGAAGTTGTCCAGGGCTGGGCCCTTCACAGATTCGGGCAGGCCCACCAGCCTGACGTTGTTCCTGCGGGATCTGTTTTCCAGATCCTCCACTCTGTTCCATAACTGATAGTTTTCAGTGTTCAGCCTTTTCATGTCCCTCTGCATGTCAGAGATATCGTGTGTGACTGCCCCCAGTTGCTGTTCATTCACTATGACTCTGTGTTAGCTGCTGTATCTGTTGTGTTATGTCTGCGACAGCCTTAGTGAGCAAGGGGGTCATAGCAGCATGTATAGCCTCCACCACCTCCCTGTATGTAACAGGGGCTTCAGAGCCCTGACTTACGTGGCCCCTGGGCTCCCTTTCTCCCCCTGCGACTTTCTTCTGTGCAGGGAGCTCTCTCTCCCTGTTATCTGCGGGCGCCATGTCTCCCGACGTCCTCCTCCTGTCTGCGCGGGCTGGCTGGGGTGGCTGGGACGCATAGTGCGCCGGCTGTCCTCCGTGCTGCGGAGATTTTTCCATCCTCCCTGGTGTTGGCGGAGGGGATCTGAGGTGAGCGGGTGGGGAATTAGAGGCTCTGGGAGCCGATTAACTGCGTCTTTTGGGCGGCGGTGAACGGAGCCAGGAGAAGGTGCTCCTTACTCCATAACGCCGGAACCGGAAGTCTATTGGATTTTATTTTCAATTGTGTTTTGAAATTGTTTAAGTAATAGCTACTGCTCAGTATTCTAAAACTGAGTGAATTGAGTGATTTTAGCCCTGATTAATATTTTGATTTGTATCATTAAATAAATGTACAACTTAATAGGCTCTATAAAATTCAGTATAAACAATAAGTATCTACAAAATTCAACTCTCCTGGCTTATCATGAATATGCTGAATGGGAGTTTAAACAAAAATCACACCCTTTGCTATGCAGAGGCTCTCACATACATATGTTAATTAAAAAGCACACCCATTTGTCCGAATGACTAATTGCATAACTCCTATTTTGGTCAAAACAAACAAAATGCCCTCTCAAATGTGATTGGCTGGGAACTGCACTGCTTTTGCTTATAAAAGACTACAAATGCCAGCACAGTTACATGAACTTGAGACATAAACCAAGGACAAACATTCCAAGACAATAACATTTCTGAATGGGTAGGTAAGCATACAACTTCAGGTTTTCTACATATGGATCTTCTTGAAAATACAAGCATTCAATATCATACAGAGGCTCTTTGATGATTTAGACTAGATCAGACATAAGTTTCTGTTTTAATTATATTATAGCTATATTAAACATCTGAAACTCAATGATTTTCATTGTTTTATTATTATCATCATCATTGCTTAAACTTACTTCTATATTAATTCCAAGCTGACATCACCTAAAACAAAGCTCTCTCTTGTATTACATTTCTTTTGAGAAAGTGCTTCCTGTTTTGGGCATTGTAAGCATTGGGTAAAAAACAGTCAGATTTACTATATAACTTACAATACTTTCTTTTATTTACTAAAGTTTAATAGAACTTTAATGTCAGAATTGAACATGAGATTCATTTAGCAACTGATTTTTTAATATAAATTTCTTGCTCATAATCCATTTCAAAATGACATTTTCATGTTTTTTTTTTCATTACATTTATTATTACCATTGGTAAGAATTCAGATTTACCTCTATATTAATTCCAAGCTGACATCACCTAAAACGAAGCTATCTCTTGTGTTACATTTCTGTTGAGAAAGTGCTTCCTGTTTTGGGCATTGTAAGCATTGGGTAACATCCAGTAAGATTTACTATAGGATTTACTTTCTTTTCGCTTCTATAGTTTAATAGAACTTTAATGTCAAAATTAAACATGTTTTATTTTAGCAAGTGTATTTTTTTTACTATAAATGCCCTGCTCATAATCAATTTCCAAAGAATATTTTCATATTTTTTTTTCTCATTACTTTTATTTCCATTGGTAAGAATTCAGAAGTACCTCTATATTAGTTCCAAACTAACATCACACAAAACAAAGTTCTCTCTTGTGTTATATTCCTAGTGAGAAAGTGCTTCCTGTTTTGGGCATTGTAAGCATTGGGTAACATCTAGTAAGATTTACTATAGGATTTACTTTCTTTTCGCTTCTATAGTTTAATAGAACTTTAATGTCAAAATTAAACATGTTTTATTTTAGCAAGTGTATTTTTTTTTACTATAAATGCCCTGCTCATAATCAATTTCCAAAGAATATTTTAATATTTTTTTTTTCATTACTTTTATTTCCATTGGTAAGAATTTAGAAGTACCTCTATATCAGTTCCAAACTAACATCACACAAAACAAAGTTCTCTCTTGTGTTATATTCCTGGTGAGAAAGTGCTTCCTTTTTTGGGCATTGTAGGCATTGGGAAACATCATCCAGACTGCTTAAGTTACATTTAAGCTGTCTCCTCATAATTTTAGATTTTATTTTTAATTGTGTTTTGAAATTGTTTAAGTAATAGCTACTGCTCAGTATTCTAAAACTGAGTGAATTGAGTGATTTTAGCCCTGATTAATATTTTGATTTGTATCATTAAATAAATGTACAACTTAATAGGCTCTATAAAATTCAGTATAAACAATAAGTATCTACAAAATTCAACTCTCCTGGCTTATCATGAATATGCTGAATGGGAGTTTAAACAAAAATCACACCCTTTGCTATGCAGAGGCTCTCACATACATATGTTAATTAAAAAGCACACCCATTTGTCCGAATGACTAATTGCATAACTCCTATTTTGGTCAAAACAAACAAAATGCCCTCTCAAATGTGATTGGCTGGGAACTGCACTGCTTTTGCTTATAAAGACTACAAATGCCAGCACAGTTAGATGAACTTGAGACATAAACCAAGGACAAACATTCCAAGACAATAACGTTTCTGAATGGGTAGGTAAGCATACAACTTCAGTTTTTCTACATATGGATCATCTTGAAAATACAAGCATTCAATATCATACAGAGGCTCTTTGATGATTTAGACTAGATCAGACATAAGTTTCTGTTTTAATTATATTATAGCTATATTAAACATCTGAAACTCAATGATTTTCATTGTTTTATTATTATCATCATCATTGCTTAAACTTACTTCTTTATTAATTCCAAGCTGACATCACCTAAAACAAAGCTCTCTCTTGTATTACATTTCTTTTGAGAAAGTGCTTCCTGTTTTGGGCATTGTAAGCATTGGGTAACATCCAGTAAGATTTACTATAGGATTTACTTTCTTTTCGCTTCTATAGTTTAAAAGAACTTTAATGTCAAAATTAAACATGTTTTATTTTAGCAAGTGTATTTTTTTTACTATAAATGCCCTGCTCAATCAATTTTCAAAGAATATTTTCATATTTTTTTTTTCATTACTTTTATTTCCATTGGTAAGAATTCAGAAGTACCTCTATATTAATTCCAAGCTGACATCACCTAAAACGAAGCTCTCTATTGTGTTAAATTTCTGTTGAGAAAGTGCTTCCTGTTTTAGGCATTGTAAGCATTGGGTAAAAAACAGTCAGATTTACTATATAACTTACAATACTTTCTTTTATTTACTAAAGTTTAATAGAACTTTAATGTCAGAATTGAACATGAGATTCATTTAGCAACTGATTTTTTAATATAAATTTCTTGCTCATAATCCATTTCAAAATGACATTTTCATGTTTTTTTTTTCATTACATTTATTATTACCATTGGTAAGAATTCAGATTTACCTCTATATTAATTCCAAGCTGACATCACCTAAAACGAAGCTATCTCTTGTGTTACATTTCTGTTGAGAAAGTGCTTCCTGTTTTGGGCATTGTAAGCATTGGGTAACATCCAGTAAGATTTACTATAGGATTTACTTTCTTTTCGCTTCTATAGTTTAATAGAACTTTAATGTCAAAATTAAACATGTTTTATTTTAGCAAGTGTATTTTTTTACTATAAATGCCCTGCTCATAATCAATTTCCAAAGAATATTTTCATATTTTTTTTTTCTCATTACTTTTATTTCCATTGGTAAGAATTCAGAAGTACCTCTATATTAGTTCCAAACTAACATCACACAAAACAAAGTTCTCTCTTGTGTTATATTCCTAGTGAGAAAGTGCTTCCTGTTTTGGGCATTGTAAGCATTGGGTAACATCTAGTAAGATTTACTATAGGATTTACTTTCTTTTCGCTTCTATAGTTTAATAGAACTTTAATGTCAAAATTAAACATGTTTTATTTTAGCAAGTGTATTTTTTTTACTATAAATGCCCTGCTCATAATCAATTTTCAAAGAATATTTTCATTTTTTTTTTTCATTACTTTTATTTCCATTGGTAAGAATTTAGAAGTACCTCTATATTAATTCCAAGCTGACATCACCTAAAACGAAGCTCTCTTGTGTTACATTTCTGTTGAGAAAGTGCTTCCTGTTTTGGGCATTGTAAGCATTGGGTAAAAAACAGTCAGATTTACTATATAACTTACAATACTTTCTTTTATTTACTAAAGTTTAATAGAAATTTAATGTCAGAATTGAACATGAGATTAGCAAGTGATTTTATAATATAAATTTCTTGCTCATAATCCATTTCAAAATGACATTTTTGTGTTTTTTTTTCTCATTACATTTATTATTACCATTGGTACGAATTCATATGTACCTCTATATTAATTCCAAGCTGACATCACCTAAAACGAAGCTCTCTCTTGTGTTACATTTCTGTTGAGAAAGTGCTTCCTGTTTTGGGCATTGTAAGCATTGGGTAACATCCAGAAAGATTTACTATAGGATTTACTTTCTTTTCGCTTCTATAGTTTAATAGAACTTTAATGTCAAAATTAAACATGTTTTATTTTAGCAAGTGTATTTTTTTTTACTATAAATGCCCTGCTCATAATCAATTTCCAAAGAATATTTTAATATTTTTTTTTTCATTACTTTTATTTCCATTGGTAAGAATTTAGAAGTACCTCTATATCAGTTCCAAACTAACATCACACAAAACAAAGTTCTCTCTTGTGTTATATTCCTGGTGAGAAAGTGCTTCCTTTTTTGGGCATTGTAGGCATTGGGAAACATCATCCAGACTGCTTAAGTTACATTTAAGCTGTCTCCTCATAATTTTAGATTTTATTTTTAATTGTGTTTTGAAATTGTTTAAGTAATAGCTACTGCTCAGTATTCTAAAACTGAGTGAATTGAGTGATTTTAGCCATGATTGATATTTTGATTTGTATCATTAAATAAATGTACAACTTAATAGGCTCTATAAAATTCAGTATAAACAATAAGTATCTACAAAATTCAACTCTCCTGGCTTATCATGAATATGCTGAATGGGAGTTTAAACAAAAATCACACCCTTTGCTATGCAGAGGCTCTCACATACATATGTTAATTAAAAAGCACACCCATTTGTCCGAATGACTAATTGCATAACTCCTATTTTGGTCAAAACAAACAAAATGCCCTCTCAAATGTGATTGGCTGGGAACTGCACTGCTTTTGCTTATAAAGACTACAAATGCCAGCACAGTTAGATGAACTTGAGACATAAACCAAGGACAAACATTCCAAGACAATAACATTTCTGAATGGGTAGGTAAGCATACAACTTCAGTTTTTCTACATATGGATCTTCTTGAAAATACAAGCATTCAATATCATACAGAGGCTCTTTGATGATTTAGACTAGATCAGACATAAGTTTCTGTTTAATTATATTATAGCTATATTAAACATCTGAAACTCAATGATTTTCATTGTTTTATTATTCTCATCATCATCATTGCTTAAACTTACTTCTATATTAATTCCAAGCTGACATCACCTAAAACGAAGCTCTCTCTTGTGTTACATTTCTGTTGAGAAAGTGCTTCCTGTTTTGGGCATTGTAAGCATTGGGTAAAAAACAGTCAGATTTACTATATAACTTACAATACTTTCTTTTATTTACTAAAGTTTAATAGAACTTTAATGTCAGAATTGAACATGAGATTAGCAAGTGATTTTTTAATATAAATTTCTTGCTCATAATCCATTTCAAAATGACATTTTTGTGTTTTTTTTTCATTACATTTATTATTACCATTGGTACGAATTCAGATGTACCTCTATATTAATTCCAAGCTGACATCACCTAAAACGAAGCTCTCTCTTGTGTTACATTTCTGTTGAGAAAGTGCTTCCTGTTTTGGGCATTGTAAGCATTGGGTAACATCCAGTAAGATTTACTATAGGATTTACTTTCTTTTCGCTTCTATAGTTTAATAGAACTTTAATGTCAAAATTAAACATGTTTTATTTTAGCAAGTGTATTTTTTTTACTATAAATGCCCTGCTCATAATCAATTTCCAAAGAATATTTTCATATTTTTTTTTTCATTACTTTTATTTCCATTGGTAAGAATTCAGAAGTACCTCTATATATTAATTCCAAGCTGACATCACCTAAAACGAAGCTCTCTCTTGTGTTACATTTCTGTTGAGAAAGTGCTTCCTGTTTTGGGCATTGTAAGCATTGGGTAACATCCAGTAAGATTTACTATAGGATTTACTTTCTTTTCGCTTCTATAGTTTAATAGAACTTTAATGTCAAAATTAAACATGTTTTATTTTAGCAAGTGTATTTTTTTTTACTATAAATGCCCTGCTCATAATCAATTTCCAAAGAATATTTTCATATTTTTTTTTCATTACTTTTATTTCCATTGGTAAGAATTTAGAAGTACCTCTATATCAGTTCCAAACTAACATCACACAAAACAAAGTTCTCTCTTGTGTTACATTTCTGTTGAGAAAGTGCTTCCTGTTTTGGGCATTGTAAGCATTGGGTAACATCCAGAAAGATTTACTATAGGATTTACTTTCTTTTCGCTTCTATAGTTTAATAGAACTTTAATGTCAAAATTAAACATGTTTTATTTTAGCCAGTGTATTTTTTTACTATAAATGCCCTGCTCCTAATCAATTTCCAAAGAATATTTTCATATTTTTTTTTCATTACTTTTATTTCCATTGGTAAGAATTCAGAAGTACCTCTATATATTAATTCCAAGCTGACATCACCTAAAACGAAGCTCTCTTTTGTGTTACATTTCTGTTGAGAAAGTGCTTCCTGTTTTGGGCATTGTAAGCATTGGGTAACATCCAGTAAGATTTACTATAGGATTTACTTTCTTTTCGCTTCTATAGTTTAATAGAACTTTAATGTCAAAATTAAACATGTTTTATTTTAGCAAGTGTATTTTTTTACTATAAATGCCCTGCTCATAATCAATTTCCAAAGAATATTTTCATTTTTTTTTTTTCATTACTTTTATTTCCATTGGTAAGAATTCAGAAGTACCTCTATATTAATTCCAAGCTGACATCACCTAAAACGAAGCTCTCTCTTGTGTTACATTTCTGTTGAGAAAGTGCTTCCTGTTTTGGGCATTGTAAGCATTGGGTAACATCCAGTAAGATTTACTATAGGATTTACTTTCTTTTCGCTTCTAAAGTTTAATAGAACTTTAATGTCAAAATTAAACATGTTTTATTTTAGCAAGTGTATTTTTTTTACTATAAATGCCCTGCTCATAATCAATTTCCAAAGAATATTTTCATATTTTTTTTTCATTACTTTTATTTCCATTGGTAAGAATTTAGAAGTACCTCTATATCAGTTCCAAACTAACATCACACAAAACAAAGTTCTCTCTTGTGTTATATTCCTGTTGAGAAAGTGCTTCCTTTTTTGGGCATTGTAGGCATTGGGAAACATCATCCAGACTGCTTAAGTTACATTTAAGCTGTCTCCTCATAATTTTAGATTTTATTTTCAATTGTGTTTTGAAATTGTTTAAGTAATAGCTACTGCTCAGTATTCTAAAACTGAGTGAATTGAGTGATTTTAGCCATGATTAATATTTTGATTTGTATCATTAAATAAATGTACAACTTAATAGGCTCTATAAAATTCAGTATAAACAATAAGTATCTACAAAATTCAACTCTCCTGGCTTATCATGAATATGCTGAGTGGGAGTTTAAACAAAAATCACACCCTTTGCTATGCAGAGGCTCTCACATACATATGTTAATTAAAAAGCACACCCATTTGTCCGAATGACTAATTGCATAACTCCTATTTTGGTCAAAACAAACAAAATGCCCTCTCAAATGTGATTGGCTGGGAACTGCACTGCTTTTGCTTATAAAAGACTACAAAATGCCAGCACAGTTAGATGAACTTGAGACATAAACCAAGGACAAACATTCCAAGACAATAACATTTCTGAATGGGTAGGTAAGCATACAACTTCAGTTTTTCTACATATGGATCTTCTTGAAAATACAAGCATTCAATATCATACAGAGGCTCTTTGATGATTTAGACTAGATCAGACATAAGTTTCTGTTTTAATTATATTATAGCTATATTAAACATCTGAAACTCAATGATTTTCATTGTTTTATTATTATCATCATCATCATTGCTTAAACTTACTTCTATATTAATTCCAAGCTGACATCCCCTAAAACGAAGCTCTCTCTTGTGTTACATTTCTGTTGAGAAAGTGCTTGATGTTTTGGGCATTGTAAGCATTGGGTAACATCCAGTAAGATTTACTATAGGATTTACTTTCTTTTCGCTTGTATAGTTTAATAGAACTTTAATGTCAAAATTAAACATGTTTTATTTTAGCAAGTGTATTTTTTTTACTATAAATGCCCTGCTCATAATCAATTTCCAAAGAATATTTTCATATTTTTTTTTTCATTAGTTTTATTTCCATTGGTAAGAATTCAGAAGTACCTCTATATATTAATTCCAAGCTGACATCACCTAAAACGAAGCTCTCTCGTGTTACATTTCTGTTGAGAAAGTGCTTCCTGTTTTGGGCATTGTAAGCATTGGGTAACATCCAGTAAGATTTACTATAGGATTTACTTTCTTTTCGCTTCTATAGTTTAATAGAACTTTAATGTCAAAATTAAACATGTTTTATTTCAGCAAGTGTATTTTTTTTTACTATAAATGCCCTGCTCATAATCAATTTCCAAAGAATATTTTCATATTTTTTTTTCATTACTTTTATTTCCATTGGTAAGAATTTAGAAGTACCTCTATATCAGTTCCAAACTAACATCACACAAAACAAAGTTCTCTCTTGTGTTACATTTCTGTTGAGAAAGTGCTTCCTGTTTTGGGCATTGTAAGCATTGGGTAACATCCAGAAAGATTTACTATAGGATTTACTTTCTTTTCGCTTCTATAGTTTAATAGAAATTTAATGTCAAAATTAAACATGTTTTATTTTAGCCAGTGTATTTTTTTTACTATAAATGCCCTGCTCCTAATCAATTTCCAAAGAATATTTTCATATTTTTTTTCATTACTTTTTTTTCCATTGGTAAGAATTCAGAAGTACCTCTATATATTAATTCCAAGCTGACATCACCTAAAACGAAGCTCTCTCTTGTGTTACATTTCTGTTGAGAAAGTGCTTCCTGTTTTGGGCATTGTAAGCATTGGGTAACATCCAGAAAGATTTACTATAGGATTTACTTTCTTTTCGCTTCTATAGTTTAATAGAACTTTATTGTCAAAATTAAACATGTTTTATTTTAGCCAGTGTATTTTTTTTTACTATAAATGCCCTGCTCCTAATCAATTTCCAAAGAATATTTTCATATTTTTTTTTTCATTACTTTTATTTCCATTGGTAAGAATTCAGAAGTACCTCTATATTAGTTCCAAACTAACATCACACAAAACAAAGTTCTCTCTTGTGTTATATTCCTGGTAAGAAAGTGCTTCCTTTTTGGGCATTGTAGGCATTGGGAAACATCATCCAGACTGCTTAAATTACATTTAAGCTGTCTCCTCATAATTTTAGATTTTATTTTCAATTGTGTTTTGAAATTGTTTAAGTAATAGCTACTGCTCAGTATTCTAAAACTGAGTGAATTGAGTGATTTTAGCCATGATTAATATTTTGATTTGTATCATTAAATAAATGTACAACTTAATAGTCTCTATAAAATTCAGTATAAACAATAAGTATCTACAAAATTCAACTCTCCTGGCTTATCATGAATATGCTGAAAGGGAGTTTAAACAAAATCACACCCTTTGCTATGCAGAGGCTTTCTCACATACATATGTTAATTAAAAAGCACACCCATTTGTCCAAATGACTAATTGCATAACTCCTATTTTGGTCAAAACAAACAAAATGCCCTCTCAAATGTGATTGGCTGGGAACTGCACTGCTTTTGCTTATAAAAGACTACAAATGCAAGCACAGTTAGATGAACTTGAGACATAAACCAAGGACAAACATTCCAAGACAATAACATTTCTGAATGGGAAGGTAAGCATACAACTTCAGTTTTTCTACATATGGATCTTCTTGAAAATACAAGCATTCAATATCATACAGAGGCTCTTTGATGATTTAGACTAGATCAGACATAAGTTTCTGTTTTAATTATATTATAGCTATATTAAACATCTGAAACTCAATGATTTTCATTGTTTTATTATTATCATCATCATCATTGCTTAAACTTACTTCTATATTAATTCCAAGCTGACATCACCTAAAACGAAGCTCTCTCTTGTGTTACATTTCTGTTGAGAAAGTGCTTCCTGTTTTGGGCATTGTAAGCATTGGGTAACATCCAGAAAGATTTACTATAGGATTTACTTTCTTTTCGCTTCTATAGTTTAATAGAACTTTATTGTCAAAATTAAACATGTTTTATTTTAGCAAGTGTATTTTTTTTACTATAAATGCCCTGCTCATAATCAATTTCCAAAGAATATTTTCATATTTTTTTTTCATTACTTTTATTTCCATTGGTAAGAATTCAGTAGTACCTCTATATTAATTCCAAGCTGACATCACCTAAAACGAAGCTCTCTTGTGTTACATTTCTGTTGAGAAAGTGCTTCCTGTTTTGGGCATTGTAAGCATTGGGTAACATCCAGAAAGATTTACTATAGGATTTACTTTCTTTTCGCTTCTATAGTTTAATAGAACTTTAATGTCAAAATTTAACATGTTTTATTTTAGCAAGTGTATTTTTTTTACTATAAATGCCCTGCTCATAATCAATTTCCAAAGAATATTTTCATATTTTTTTTTTCATTACTTTTATTTCCATTGGTACGAATTCAGATGTACCTCTATATTAATTCCAAGCTGACATCACCTAAAACGAAGCTCTCTCTTGTGTTACATTTCTGTTGAGAAAGTGCTTCCTGTTTTGGGCATTGTAAGCATTGGGTAACATCCAGAAAGATTTACTATAGGATTTACTTTCTTTTCGCTTCTATAGTTTAATAGAACTTTAATGTCAAAATTAAACATGTTTTATTTCAGCAAGTGTATTTTTTTTTACTATAAATGCCCTGCTCATAATCAATTTCCAAAGAATATTTTCATATTTTTTTTTCATTACTTTTATTTCCATTGGTAAGAATTTAGAAGTACCTCTATATCAGTTCCAAACTAACATCACACAAAACAAAGTTCTCTCTTGTGTTACATTTCTGTTGAGAAAGTGCTTCCTGTTTTGGGCATTGTAAGCATTGGGTAACATCCAATAAGATTTACTATAGGATTTACTTTCTTTTCACTTCTATAGTTTAATAGAACTTTAATGTCAAAATTAAACATGTTTTATTTCAGCAAGTGTATTTTTTTTTTTTACTATAAATGCCCTTCTCATAATCAATTTCCAAAGAATATTTTCATATTTTTTTTCATTACTTTTATTTCCATTGGTAAGAATTCAGTAGTACCTCTATATTAATTCCAAGCTGACATCACCTAAAACGAAGCTCTCTCTTGTGTTACATTTCTGTTGAGAAAGTGCTTCCTGTTTTGGGCATTGTAAGCATTGGGTAACATCCAGTAAGATTTACTATAGGATTTACTTTCTTTTCGCTTCTATAGTTTAATAGAACTTTAATGTCAAAATTAAACATGTTTTATTTTAGCAAGTGTATTTTTTTTACTATAAATGCCCTGCTCATAATCAATTTCCAAAGAATATTTTCATATTTTTTTTTCATTACTTTTATTTCCATTGGTAAGAATTTAGAAGTACCTCTATATCAGTTCCAAACTAACATCACACAAAACAAAGTTCTCTCTTGTGTTATATTCCTAGTGAGAAAGTGCTTCCTTTTTTGGGCATTGTAGGCATTGGGAAACATCATCCAGACTGCTTAAGTTACATTTAAGCTGTCTCCTCATAATTTTAGAATTTATTTTCAATTGTGTTTTGAAATTGTTTAAGTAATAGCTACTGCTCAGTATTCTAAAACTGAGTGAATTGAGTGATTTTAGCCATGATTAATATTTTGATTTGTATCATTAAATAAATGTACAACTTAATAGGCTCTATAAAATTCAGTATAAACAATAAGTATCTACAAAATTCAACTCTCCTGGCTTATCATGAATATGCTGAATGGGAGTTTAAACAAAAATCACACCCTTTGCTATGCAGAGGCTCTCACATACATATGTTAATTAAAAAGCACACCCATTTGTCCGAATGACTAATTGCATAACTCCTATTTTGGTCAAAACAAACAAAATGCCCTCTCAAATGTGATTGGCTGGGAACTGCACTGCTTTTGCTTATAAAAGACTACAAATGCCAGCACAGTTAGATGAACTTGAGACATAAACCAAGGACAAACATTCCAAGACAATAACATTTCTGAATGGGTAGGTAAGCATACAACTTCAGTTTTTCTACATATGGATCTTCTTGAAAATACAAGCATTCAATATCATACAGAGGCTCTTTGATGATTTAGACTAGATCAGACATAAGTTTCTGTTTTAATTATATTATAGCTATATTAAACATCTGAAACCCAATGATTTTCATTGTTTTATTATTATCATCATCATTGCTTAACCACTTAAGTGGTATGCCCGGAGATTTTCCGGGCTCAGCTGCGCTGCCACAGCTGGCTGTCCCGGAAAATCTCCGGGCATACCACTATGTACTGTAGGTGCGCGCCAGTGGTGTCTCCATCGGAGCACCACTGGCGCACTACCTTAGGGGTGTGTCCCCCCCCCTCGGTCAGCCCCTCCCCACCCAAAAAGAAGAGCGCCAATATGGAGGAAACAAAAGAAATAGTCCGGTTTATTGGAACCTACTGTAAGGAATGGAGGGAAATCCGAAACATTTTGAACAAACACATTGAGATCCTGAGAACAGATAAAGATCTGAATAGTGTCCTACAGAACCAGCTACAAATTAGCTGGAGGCACAGCAACAACCTGAGGGATACACTTGTCCATAGCCACCTGGATAAAATCAACATCGGCAATCATCACAAAAAAACTGGCTCATATAAATGTGGCCACTGTAGAGCATGCACTGTAATGAGCACTACCAACCAATTCCATGATAAATTCGGCAAGAAATGGAACATCAAAGAATACATCACCTGTGAGACACCGGGGGTGGTGTATAATCTAACATGCCCATGCAACCGCTCATACATTGGCAAAACTAAGAGGCCCCTCAAACAAAGACTGCTAGAACATTTATCTAGCATTAGAAATGCAGCCAGGGATGTACAAAACATGAGAACTTTGACACCAATTGCTAAACATTTTCACAGACATCATCAAGGTAAAAGCAATGGCTTAAAGGCCTATGGGATGCTCAAAGTGGAAATGGGCATCAGGAGAGGCAATTTGGATAAAAAATTGCTCCAACAGGAAACAAAACTCATCTTTCTCATGGATACACTGGTACCAAAAGGTCTGAACGAAGAGAATAGCTACGCAGCCTTTTTATAAATCAATAACAGCTACCTCACACATACAAAATTACACCCATTCCCCTTGAAACCAACCAAGAAATATCTTTGTACAGCCCTTCATGTGAATTGCAAGCAGCTAATAAGCGTTTTACAAACAGCAATATCATATAATATGAATAAAATCCTTCCTTATCCCTCATATGTCTCCCTCCAGATAGGAATGACATGAGTGAGGAATAAAATTCCTATGAAGTATATGATAAGTATAGCACATGATATTAGGGAATATATTCACTTCCTTTGATATTTACAGCCTTTGTCACTATATTTAGATAGATTTTTCTCTCCCCTCTTTGTCCCCCTATATATGCCCTGGGATTCACCCAATCGCTATTAATATGGGGACCACCAAGGAACATACCTATATCGATGAAACACGGGGTATCCGCCCATTTTATACATCTACATCTCAATCTAGAAAATCAGGAATCAACAAATTTCCCCCCCCTCTTTTCCCTTCTTTTTCCATCAACTGTGGAAACCCCCAATGTATATACGATGGAAGGAGATACAATAATTGGGCAGCATCTAACACTGATTTTGATTTTGCACCCCCCTTTCTTGTTTTGTAGTTTTGTTCAATCACATGTTAAACCTCACTCAACCATTTTTTATGCACGTTTTTATAGCACAGGGCATGCAGCTCACTATCACCTCCTACAATTCACCTATTCATATATGTATGTAGACGTACACACACCTGCGGATATGTATACCCAAGTATACGTAAGCATAGATACAGGCACAATTTGAGAATTCACGACGAAATCCTCACGACACAATTGTCCCCATATATGAGAGTAAGGTCTCTCCACTGTCCCGTTTTCCTTCCCCACCCCTAAATGATAATATCATTATTACTTTCTAGCAACCAACCTATTATTTGGCACCATCACACACACTCACGCTCACCAATGGGCACACAGGATATTCTTCACGTTATATATACAGTACACGGATGGACGCACAGGTCATAGACCCCATTTCACTGTATATGGAACAATGTGTAGTTTAGGAGTTGTGACTAGTGAACCCCATCTTCCAGTAGATCGGATTGATAGTCCACTCATGATAACACTCACTGGCAATATAGGGAGGGAATTGAGATTAACCTCTCAGTGTCGACACCATCATCCAAGATGTCAACACAGATAGAGGATCCACCCCCCACATACAACTCTGATGGGGTTAACGCATAGACCCATTTAGAAATCATAACCCACAACATAGGGATGAGTACATAGAAATTAACCTCCCTGTCGACACCAAGCAGATGTAATTGTACCAACTGTGGACATAACCTCCACACTACACAAGTGACCACTTTAAACTAGGATTCCTCTGGGCATTACCCCGTTACCCTGAGATTTAGTCTCAAACATCAGCTAATGATAAGATCTAAGTAATATTTGGGAATCACTTGGCAACATGATCCCTCAGCTGATAAGATGAGTATTACTACACAACAAGTAAACTCAGATCGATTAAGAATTGTCAATGAATAACAGGGCGATGTACTATATATTTCTGTTACGTAACATCACGATGTCAAAATAGGTGCTGCTGACCCGACTACGAGCTGATAGGAATATGAATATGAATAAGAGACAATCAAGCCAATGATCATAATATACTGATAAAAGTTTATATAATGGATTGGCAAGAAAATATTTGCTGGATGTCAGTATCAAGCTTACGTTAAAATATGAAGAAAACATAATCACCCAATACGAATCCTCAAAGGAGAAGGATGGGAGCAATAGACCAATCATCGGGCAGCAGGAGGGCGGGACTTACCGCTCATTGAACCTGATTGGCTGATGCCCACAACATGAAAACCTTTTTAAACCTTCCGGAAACTGCAGGGCGGCTTGCCCTGAAGAAGCGGATAAGCGAAAACGCGCGATCGGCACCTTTAGCCGTGCGAGCGTCTGCTTACCGCGTGTTGCCGCATATACTATGTGACCACACACCTAGCTAACCCGGCCAGACACAGCCCTTCTTAGGGCTAACCACTCGTACCTTATCAGTCATAGAGGAACCTGTCAGTTGCTGCGCGATCAGCCTGACAAACTCGCAGCCTGTTATGTGAACGCATATTGCCTAGTTAAATATAACAAGTGACAGTAGTCAGGAATGCTGATTGAGAGATATATCCAGCATCATATACCAGTACAATCTGTCATGTCAGTTACTATGCGATCAGCTTGAAAACCCACAGCCTATTATATGAATGCTTATTGCATATCTAATACCAATAAGTGACAGTAGTTACAAACGCTGATTAAGAGATATATCTGGCATCATATATCAGTATAATCTGCCATGTCAGTAGCCGTTCGATCAGCCTAAATAACCCACAGCCTGTTATATGAATGTATATTGCATAAATTGATACAATAAGTGACAGTAGTTACAAACGCTGATTGAGAGATATATCTGGCATCATATATCAGCATAATCTGCCATGTCAGTAGCCGTACGATCAGCCTAAATAACCCACAGCCTGTTATACGAATGTATATTGCATAAATTGATACAATAAGTGACAGTAGTTACAAACGCTGATTGAGAGATATATCTGGCATCATATATCAGTATAATCTGCCATGTCAGTAGCCGTACGATCAGCCTAAATAACCCACAGCCTGTTATATGAATGTATATTGCATAAATTGATACAATAAGTGACAGTAGTTACAAACGCTGATTGAGAGATATATCTGGCATCATATATCAGCATAATCTGCCATGTCAGTAGCCGTACGATCAGCCTAAATAACCCACAGCCTGTTATACGAATGTATATTGCATAAGTTGATACAATAAGTGACAGTAGTCACAAACGCTGATTGGGAGATATATCTGGCATCATATATCAGTATAATCTGCTAGTGACAGAGATCATAATTCAGCGCTCACTGGTATTGCTAGAACGTAGACTCCACTGTATGAGTTATTTATATAACTATACTCTGAGAGAATAACAGCATCACTGCTGAAATATTCCATATTATCCAGTTGCATACTGTGAGATAATATAAATTAATACAGCAAGATAACCAGCATCTGAACAAGATATCCATGCAATAAAAATTAGCACTGTGATTAAATTGAGTTTATATGCCAATTAAGTGTGAAATTATGCTAAATCAGCGTTCCCTGACACTCCTGGAGTCCAGGCTCTAACCTATATGCCATTACAGCTAAAGTACTCAGCAGTGAACAGAGACCTCAGCATTCTTGTGACAAAACTTAGTTTATGAACCAACTAAATGTTAATTGGTGAACACCAGTGTGAAAAATAATAACACACATCTAGGTCCCTGCCTCCTGTGTACGCTAACTCAGCCAGAAGGGCTGGAGACTTGGAGAGAGGCTTGTTAATACATACACTTTCAGTCTCCTCTCGCAATAATACAAAGTAACAACTTATACGAGTGGCAACATATTTTCCTCTGTAACCAATTGATACAATACCCAGCAGTGAATTACTGCAGGAATATGATCATACCCTGACGGGCTTATTTTGTACAGAGATGGCGGGTATATGAATGTGTAAAACACTACCAATAAAATTTGACACACGCGGCACGCTCGCACGCGCTATTTTATAAATACCTTTTCCCCATCTGTATGTGTTATATGTGTTTTTTATATTTCGCTTGTTTTATTATAAAACCAATTAAAAGTTAGATTTTAGGACTCCATTTCTTTCATTGGTGCACCACACCAAGACAAATCTTTTTTCTTCTCTGCTTTTGTGAATTATCTTATTTGTCAGTGGTAGCACACCCCTGAATTATATTAGACACAAGATTGTCACAATTACAAACAGGGGGTCACCTGTATATCCAACCTTACAATTTAAGGATACACCATCTTGTGCGATTGTACCCAAACCCCCTTTGTGTGCAGGATAAACCTGCCCTGGTAGGTTTGTCCTGCCCCAGCAAAACCCACCACTCAAGGGGTTAAACTTACTTCTATATTAATTCCAAGCTGACATCACCTAAAACGAAGCTCTCTCTTGTGTTACATTTCTGTTGAGAAAGTGCTTCCTGTTTTGGGCATTGTAAGCATTGGGTAAAAAACAGTCAGATTTACTATATAACTTACAATACTTTCTTTTATTTAATAAAGTTTAATAGAACTTTAATGTCAGAATTGAACATGAGATTCATTTAGCAAGTGATTTTTTAATATAAATTTCTTGCTCATAATCTATTTCAAAATGACATTTTCATGTTTTTTTTTTCATTACATTTATTATTACCATTGGTAAGAATTCAGATGTACCTCTATATTAATTCCAAGCTGACATCACCTAAAACGAAGCTCTCTCGTGTTACATTTCTGTTGAGAAAGTGCTTCCTGTTTTGGGCATTGTAAGCATTGGGTAACATCTACTAAGATTTACTATAGGATTTACTTTCTTTTCGCTTCTATAGTTTAATGTAACTTTAATGTCAAAATTAAACATGTTTTATTTTAGCAAGTGTATTTTTTTTACTATAAATGCCCTGCTCATAATCAATTTCCAAAGAATATTTTCATATTTTTTTTTCATTACTTTTATTTCCATTGGTAAGAATTTAGAAGTACCTCTATATTAGTTCCAAACTAACATCACACAAAACAAAGTTCTCTCTTGTGTTATATTCCTGGTAAGAAAGTGCTTCCTTTTTTGGGCATTGTAGTCATTGGGAAACATCATCCAGACTGCTTAAATTACATTTAAGCTGTCTCCTCATCATTTTAGATTTTATTTTCAATTGTGTTTTGAAATTGTTTAAGTAATAGCTACTGCTCAGTATTCTAAAACTGAGTGAATTTAGTGATTTTAGCCATGATTAATATTTTGATTTGTATCATTAAATAAATGTACAACTTAATAGGCTCTATAAAATTCAGTATAAACAATAAGTATCTACAAAATTCAACTCTCCTGGCTTGTCATGAATATGCTGAAAGGGAGTTTAAACAAAATCACACCCTTTGCTATGCAGAGGCTTTCTCACATACATATGTTAATTAAAAAGCACACCCATTTGTCCAAATGACTAATTGCATAACTCCTATTTTGGTCAAAACAAACAAAATGCCCTCTCAAATGTGATTGGCTGGGAACTGCACTGCTTTTGCTTATAAAAGACTACAAATGCCAGCACAGTTAGATGAACTTGAGACATAAACCAAGGACAAGCATTCCAAGACAATAACATTTCTGAATGGGTAGGTAAGCATACAACTTCAGTTTTTCTACATATGGATCTTCTTGAAAATACAAGCATTCAATATCATACAGAGGCTCTTTGATGATTTAGACTAGATCAGACATAAGTTTCTGTTTTAATTATATTATAGCTATATTAAACATCTGAAACTCAATGATTTTCATTGTTTTATTATTATCATCATCATTGCTTAAACTTACTTCTATATTAATTCCAAGCTGACATCACCTAAAACGAAGCTCTCTCTTGTGTTACATTTCTGTTGAGAAAGTGCTTCCTGTTTTGGGCATTGTAAGCATTGGGTAAAAAACAGTCAGATTTACTATATAACTTACAATACTTTCTTTTATTTAATAAAGTTTAATAGAACTTTAATGTCAAAATTAAACATGTTTTATTTTAGCAAGTGTATTTTTTTCTATAAATGACCTGCTCATAATCAATTTCCAAAGAATATTTTCATTTTTTTTTTTTTATTACTTTTATTTCCATTGGTAAGAATTCAGAAGCAACTCTATATTAATTCCAAGCTGACATCACCTAAAACTAAGCTCTCTCTTGTGTTACATTTCTGTTGAGAAAGTGCTTCCTGTTTTAGGCATTGTAAGCATTGGGTAAAAAACAGTCAGATTTACTATATAACTTACAATACTTTCTTTTATTTAATAAAGTTTAATAGAACTTTAATGTCAGAATTGAACATGAGATTCATTTAGCAAGTGATTTTTTAATATAAATTTCTTGCTCATAATCCATTTAAAAATGACATTTTCATGTTTTTTTTTCATTACATTTATTATTACCATTGGTAAGAATTCAGATGTACCTCTATATTAATTCCAAGCTGACATCACCTAAAACGAAGCTCTCTCTTGTGTTACATTTCTGTTGAGAAAGTGCTTCCTGTTTTGGGCATTGTAAGCATTAGGTAACATCTAGTAAGATTTACTATAGGATTTACTTTATTTTCGCTTCTATAATTTAATAGAACTTTAATGTCAAAATTAAACATGTTTTATTTTAGCAAGTGTATTTTTTACTATAAATGCCCTGCTCATAATCAATTTCCAAAGAATATTTTCATTTTTTTTTTCATTAGTTTTATTTCCATTGCTAAGAATTCAGAAGTACCTCTATATTAATTGCAAGCTGACATCACCTAAAACTAAGCTCTCTCTTGTGTTACATTTCTGTTGAGAAAGTGCTTCCTGTTTTAGGCATTGTAAGCATTGGGTAACATCCAGTAAGATTTACTATAGGATTTACTTTCTTTTCGCTTCTATAGTTTCATAGAACTTTAATGTCAAAATTAAACATGTTTTATTTTAGCAAGTGTATATTTTTTTTTCTATAAATGCTCTGCTCATAATCAATTTCCAAAGAATATTTTCATATTTTTTTTTTCATTACTTTTATTTCCATTGGTAAGAATTCAGAAGTACCTCTATATTAATTCCAAGCTGACATCACCTAAAACTAAGCTCTCTCTTGTGTTACATTTCTGTTGAGAAAGTGCTTCCTGTTTTAGGCATTGTAAGCATTGGGTAAAAAACAGTCAGATTTACTATATAACTTACAATACTTTCTTTTATTGACTAAAGTTTAATAGAACTTTAATGTCAGAATTGACCATGAGATTAGCAAGTGATTTTTTAATATAAATTTCTTGCTCATAATCCATTTCAAAATGACATTTTCGTGTTTTTTTTTCATTACATTTATTATTACCATTGGTAAGAATTCAGATGTACCTCTATATTAATTCCAAGCTGACATCACCTAAAACGAAGCTCTCTCTTGTGTTACATTTCTCTTGAGAAAGTGCTTCCTGTTTTGGGCATTGTAAGCATTGGGTAACATCCAGTAAGATTTACTATAGGATTTACTTTCTTTTCGCTTCTATAGTTTAATAGAACTTTAATGTCAAAATTAAACATGTTTTATTTTAGCAAGAGTATTTTTTTTACTATAAATGCCCTGCTTCTAATCAATTTCAAAAGAATATTTTCATTTTTTTTTCATTACTTTTATTTCCATTGGTAAGAATTCAGAAGTACCTCTATATTAGTTCCAAACTAACATCACACAAAACAAAGTTCTCTCTTGTGTTATATTCCTGGTGAGAAAGTGCTTCCTTTTTTGGGCATTGTAGGCATTGGGAAACATCATCCAGACTGCTTAAGTTACATTTAAAACTGTCTCCTCATAATTTTAGATTTTATTTTCAATTGTGTTTTGAAATTGTTTAAGTAATAGCTACTGCTCAGTATTCTAAAACTGAGTGAATTGAGTGATTTTAGCCATGATTAATATTTTGATTTGTATCATTAAATAAATGTACAACTTAATAGGTTCTATAAAATTCAGTATAAACAATAAGTATCTACAAAATTCAACTCTCCTGGCTTGTCATGAATATGCTGAAAGGGAGTTTAAACAAAATCACACCCTTTGCTATGCAGAGGCTTTCTCATACATATGTTAATTAAAAAGCACACCCATTTGTCCGAATGACTAATTGCATAACTCCTATTTTGGTCAAAACAAACAAAATGCCCTCTAAAATGTGATTGGCTGGGAACTGCACTGCTTTTGCTTATAAAAGACCACAAATGCCAGCACAGTTAGATGAACTTGAGACATAAACCAAGGACAAACATTCCAAGACAATAACATTTCTGAATGGGTCGGTAAGCATACAACTTCAGTTTTTCTACATATGGATCTTCTTGAAAATACAAGCATTCAATATCATACAGAGGCTCTTTGATGATTTAGACTAGATCAGACATAAGTTTCTGTTTTAATTATATTATAGCTATATTAAACATCTGAAACTCAATGATTTTCATTGTTTTATTATTATCATCATCATTGCTTAAACTTACTTCTATATTAATTCTAAGCTGACATCACCTAAAACGAAGCTCTCTCTTGTGTTACATTTCTGTTGAGAAAGTGCTTCCTGTTTGGGCATTGTAAGCATTGGGTAACATCCAGTAAGATTTACTATAGGATTTACTTTCTTTTCGCTTCTATAGTTTAATAGAACTTTAATGTCAAAATTAAACATGTTTTATTTCAGCAAGTGTATTTTTTTTTACTATAAATGCCCTGCTCATAATCAATTTCCAAAGAATATTTTCATATTTTTTTTCATTACTTTTATTTCCATTGGTAAGAATTCAGTAGTACCTCTATATTAATTCCAAGCTGACATCACCTAAAACGAAGCTCTCTCTTGTGTTACATTTCTGTTGAGAAAGTGCTTCCTGTTTTGGGCATTGTAAGCATTGGGTAACATCCAGTAAGATTTACTATAGGATTTACTTTCTTTTCGCTTCTATAGTTTAATAGAACTTTAATGTCAAAATTAAACATGTTTTATTTTAGCAAGTGTATTTTTTTTACTATAAATGCCCTGCTCATAATCAATTTCCAAAGAATATTTTCATATTTTTTTCATTACTTTTATTTCCATTGGTAAGAATTTAGAAGTACCTCTATATCAGTTCCAAACTAACATCACACAAAACAAAGTTCTCTCTTGTGTTATATTCCTGGTGAGAAAGTGCTTCCTTTTTTGGGCATTGTAGGCATTGGGAAACATCATCCAGACTGCTTAAGTTACATTTAAGCTGTCTCCTCATAATTTTAGATTTTATTTTCAATTGTGTTTTGAAATTGTTTAAGTAATAGCTACTGCTCAGTATTCTAAAACTGAGTGAATTGAGTGATTTTAGCCATGATTAATATTTTGATTTGTATCATTAAATAAATGTACAACTTAATAGGCTCTATAAAATTCAGTATAAACAATAAGTATCTACAAAATTCAACTCTCCTGGCTTATCATGAATATGCTGAATTCTGAGTTTAAACAAAAATCACACCCTTTGCTATGCAGAGGCTCTCACATACATATGTTAATTAAAAAGCACACCCATTTGTCCGAATGACTAATTGCATAACTCCTATTTTGGTCAAAACAAACAAAATGCCCTCTCAAATGTGATTGGCTGGGAACTGCACTGCTTTTGCTTATAAAAGACTACAAATGCCAGCACAGTTAGATAAACTTGAGACATAAACCAAGGACAAACATTCCAAGACAATAACATTTCTGAATGGGTAGGTAAGCATACAACTTCAGTTTTTCTACATATGGATCTTCTTGAAAATACAAGCATTCAATATCATACAGAGGCTCTTTGATGATTTAGACTAGATCAGACATAAGTTTCTGTTTTAATTATATTATAGCTATATTAAACATCTGAAACCCAATGATTTTCATTGTTTTATTATTATCATCATCATTGCTTAACCACTTAAGTGGTATGCCCGGAGATTTTCCGGGCTCAGCTGCGCTGCCACAGCTGGCTGTCCCGGAAAATCTCCGGGCATACCACTATGTACTGTAGGTGCGCGCCAGTGGTGTCTCCATCGGAGCACCACTGGTGCACTACCTTAGGGGTGTGTCCCCCCCCCTCGGTCAGCCCCTCCCCACCCCTCTTGTTTCCCCCCCCGTGTCCCTCTGCTCCGGCGTACACGGCGATCGTACGCCGGAGCTTCCCCACCGCCGGCCGCCAATCATCTGACCTGTAGTGACGTCGGCGGCAGGATCGGGGATGTTCGGGCGGCTCGGGGGGACTCGGGACAGTTCAGTAACTCGAGTCCTCCCGAGCCGCGAACATCCCCCAGCCTGCCGCCGCCGTCACTGCAGAATGTGACAGGCGCCGCGGCTGAAGGATGAGATGCTGAGCGGCTGCAGGGAAGCTCCGGCATACTAACGCCGGAGCAAAAGGGGGACTTTCCAGCTGTCTTGTGGTGGGTTTTGCTGGGGCAGGATAAACCTGCCCTGGTAGGTTTGTCCTGCCCCAGCAAAACCCACCACTCAAGGGGTTAAACTTATTTCTATATTAATTCCAAGCTGACATCACCTAAAACTAAGCTCTCTCTTGTGTTACATTTCTGTTGAGAAAGTGCTTCCTGTTTTGGGCATTGTAAGCATTGGGTAAAAAACAGTCAGATTTACTATATAACTTACAATACTTTCTTTTATTTACTAAAGTTTAATAGAACTTTAATGTCAGAATTGAACATGAGATTCATTTAGCAAGTGATTTTTTAATATAAATTTCTTGCTCATAATCCATTTCAAAATGACATTTTCATGTTTTTTTTTTCATTACATTTATTATTACCATTGGTAAGCATTCAGATGTACCTCTATATTAATTCCAAGCTGACATCACCTAAAACGAAGCTCTCTCGTGTTACATTTCTGTTGAGAAAGTGCTTCCTGTTTTGGGCATTGTAAGCATTGGGTAACATCTACTAAGATTTACTATAGGATTTACTTTCTTTTCGCTTCTATAGTTTAATGTAACTTTAATGTCAAAATTAAACATGTTTTATTTTAGCAAGTGTATTTTTTTTACTATAAATGCCCTGCTCATAATCAATTTCCAAAGAATATTTTCATATTTTTTTTTCATTACTTTTATTTCCATTGGTAAGAATTATAAGTACCTCTATATTAGTTCCAAACTAACATCACACAAAACAAAGTTCTCTCTTGTGTTATATTCCTGGTAAGAAAGTGCTTCCTTTTTTGGGCATTGTAGTCATTGGGAAACATCATCCAGACTGCTTAAATTACATTTAAGCTGTCTCCTCATCATTTTAGATTTTATTTTCAATTGTGTTTTGAAATTGTTTAAGTAATAGCTACTGCTCAGTATTCTAAAACTGAGTGAATTGAGTGATTTTAGCCATGATTAATATTTTGATTTGTATCATTAAATAAATGTACAATTTAATAGGCTCTATAAAATTCAGTATAAACAATAAGTATCTACAAAATTCAACTCTCCTGGCTTGTCATGAATATGCTGAAAGGGAGTTTAAACAAAATCACACCCTATGCTATGCAGAGGCTTTCTCATACATATGTTAATTAAAAAGCACACCCATTTGTCCGAATGACTAATTGCATAACTCCTATTTTGGTCAAAACAAACAAAATGCCCTCTCAAATGTGATTGGCTGGGAACTGCACTGCTTTTGCTTATAAAAGACTACAAATGCCAGCACAGTTAGATGAACTTGAGACATAAACCAAGGACAAGCATTCCAAGACAATAACATTTCTGAATGGGTAGGTAGGCATACAACTTCAGTTTTTCTACATATGGATCTTCTTGAAAATACAAGCATTCAATATCATACAGAGGCTCTTTGATGATTTAGACTAGATCAGACATAAGTTTCTATTTTAATTATATTATAGCTATATTAAACATCTGAAACTCAATGATTTTCATTGTTTTATTATTATCATCATCATTGCTTAAACTTACTTCTATATTAATTCCAAGCTGACATCACCTAAAACGAAGCTCTCTCTTGTGTTACATTTCTGTTGAGAAAGTGCTTGATGTTTTGGGCATTGTAAGCATTGGGTAACATCCAGTGAGATTTACTATAGGATTTACTTTCTTTTCGCTTCTATAGTTTAATAGAACTTTAATGTCAAAATTAAACATGTTTTATTTTAGCAAGTGTATTTTTTTTACTATAAATGCCCTGCTCATAATCAATTTCCAAAGAATATTTTCATTTTTTTTTTCATTAGTTTTATTTCCATTGGTAAGAATTCAGAAGTACCTCTATATTAATTGCAAGCTGACATCACCTAAAACTAAGCTCTCTCTTGTGTTACATTTCTGTTGAGAAAGTGCTTCCTGTTTTAGGCATTGTAAGCATTGGGTAACATCCAGTAAGATTTACTATAGGATTTACTTTCTTTTCGCTTCTATAGTTTCATAGAACTTTAATGTCAAAATTAAACATGTTTTATTTTAGCAAGTGTATATTTTTTTTTCTATAAATGCTCTGCTCATAATCAATTTCCAAAGAATATTTTCATATTTTTTTTCATTAGTTTTATTTCCATTGGTAAGAATTCAGAAGTACCTCTATATTAATTGCAAGCTGACATCACCTAAAACTAAGCTCTCTCTTGTGTTACATTTCTGTTGAGAAAGTGCTTCCTGTTTTAGGCATTGTAAGCATTGGGTAACATCCAGTAAGATTTACTATAGGATTTACTTTCTTTTCGCTTCTATAGTTTCATAGAACTTTAATGTCAAAATTAAACATGTTTTATTTTAGCAAGTGTATATTTTTTTTTCTATAAATGCTCTGCTCATAATCAATTTTCAAAGAATATTTTCATATTTTTTTTTTCATTACTTTTATTTCCATTGGTAAGAATTCAGAAGTACCTCTATATTAATTCCAAGCTGACATCACCTAAAACTAAGCTCTCTCTTGTGTTACATTTCTGTTGAGAAAGTGCTTCCTGTTTTAGGCATTGTAAGCATTGGGTAAAAAACAGTCAGATTTACTATATAACTTACAATACTTTCTTTTATTGACTAAAGTTTAATAGAACGTTAATGTCAGAATTGACCATGAGATTAGCAAGTGATTTTTTAATATAAATTTCTTGCTCATAATCCATTTCAAAATGACATTTTCATGTTTTTTTTTCATTACATTTATTATTACCATTGGTAAGAATTCAGATGTACCTCTATATTAATTCCAAGCTGACATCACCTAAAACGAAGCTCTCTCTTGTGTTACATTTCTCTTGAGAAAGTGCTTCCTGTTTTGGGCATTGTAAGCATTGGGTAACATCCAGTAAGATTTACTATAGGATTTACTTTCTTTTCGCTTCTATAGTTTAATAGAACTTTAATGTCAAAATTAAACATGTTTTATTTTAGCAAGAGTGTTTTTTTTTACTATAAATGCCCTGCTTCTAATCAATTTCAAAAGAGTATTTTCATTTTTTTTTCATTACTTTTATTTCCATTGGTAAGAATTCAGAAGTACCTCTATATTAGTTCCAAACTAACATCACACAAAACAAAGTTCTCTCTTGTGTTATATTCCTGGTGAGAAAGTGCTTCCTTTTTTGGGCATTGTAGGCATTGGGAAACATCATCCAGACTGCTTAAGTTACTTTTAAAACTGTCTCCTCATAATTTTAGATTTTATTTTCAATTGTGTTTTGAAATTGTTTAAGTAATAGCTACTGCTCAGTATTCTAAAACTGAGTGAATTGAGTGATTTTAGCCATGATTAATATTTTGATTTGTATCATTAAATAAATGTACAACTTAATAGGTTCTATAAAATTCAGTATAAACAATAAGTATCTACAAAATTCAACTCTCCTGGCTTGTCATGAATATGCTGAAAGGGAGTTTAAACAAAATCACACCCTTTGCTATGCAGAGGCTTTCTCATACATATGTTAATTAAAAAGCACACCCATTTGTCCGAATGACTAATTGCATAACTCCTATTTTGGTCAAAACAAACAAAATGCCCTCTAAAATGTGATTGGCTGGGAACTGCACTGCTTTTGCTTATAAAAGACCACAAATGCCAGCACAGTTAGATGAACTTGAGACATAAACCAAGGACAAACATTCCAAGACAATAACATTTCTGAATGGGTCGGTAAGCATACAACTTCAGTTTTTCTACATATGGATCTTCTTGAAAATACAAGCATTCAATATCATACAGAGGCTCTTTGATGATTTAGACTAGATCAGACATAAGTTTCTGTTTTAATTATATTATAGCTATATTAAACATCTGAAACTCAATGATTTTCATTGTTTTATTATTATCATCATTGCTTAAACTTACTTCTATATTAATTCCAAGCTGACATTACCTAAAACGAAGCTCTCTCGTGTTACATTTCTGTTGAGAAAGTGCTTCCTGTTTTGGGCATTGTAAGCATTGGGTAACATCCAGTAAGATTTACTATAGGATTTACTTTCTTTTCGCTTCTATTGTTTAATAGAACTTTAATGTCAAAATTAAACATGTTTTATTTTAGCAAGTGTATTTTTTTTACTATAAATGCCCTGCTCATAATCAATTTCCAAAGAATATTTTCATTTTTTTTTTCATTACTTTTATTTCCATTGGTAAGAATTCAGAAGTACCTCTATATTAATTCCAAGCTGACATCACCTAAAACGAAGCTCTCTCTTGTGTTACATTTCTGTTGAGAAAGTGCTTCCTGTTTTAGGCATTGTAAGCATTGGGTAAAAAACAGTCAGATTTACTATATAACTTACAATACTTTCTTTTATTTACTAAAGTTTAATAGAACATTAATGTCAGAATTGAACATGAGATTCATTTAGCAAGTGATTTTCTAATATAAATTTCTTGCTCATAATCCATTTCAAAATGACATTTTCATGTTTTTTTTTCATTACATTTATTATTACCATTGGTACGAATTCAGATGTACCTCTATATTAATTCCAAGCTGACATCACCTAAAACGAAGCTCTCTCTTGTGTTAATTTTCTGTTGAGAAAGTGCTTCCTGTTTTGGGCATTGTAAGCATTGGGTAACATCCAGTAAGATTTACTATAGGATTTACTTTCTTTTCGCTTCTATAGTTTAATAGAACTTTAATGTCAAAATTAAACATGTTTTATTTTAGCAAGTGTATTTTTTTTACTATAAATGCCCTGCTCCTAATCAATTTCCAAAGAATATTTTCATATTTTTTTTTCATTACTTTTATTTCCATTGATAAGAATTCAGAAGTACCTCTATATTAGTTCCAAACTTACATCACACAAAACAAAGTTCTCTCTTGTGTTATATTCCTGGTGAGAAAGTGCTTCCTTTTTTGGGCATTGTAAGCATTGGGAAACATCATCCAGACTGGTTAAGTTACATCTAAGCTGTCTCGTCATAATTTTAGATTTTATTTTCAATTGTGTTTTGAAATTGTTTAAGTAATAGCTACTGCTCAGTATTCTAAAACTGAGTGAATTGAGTGATTTTAGCCATGATTAATATTTTGATTTGTATCATTAAATAAATGTACAACTTAATAGGCTCTATAAAATTCAGTATAAACAATAAGTATCTACTAAATTCAACTCTCCTGGCTTGTCATGAATATGCTGAAAGGGAGTTTAAACAAAATCACACCCTTTGCTATGCAGAGGCTTTCTCATACATATGTTAATTAAAAAGCACACCCATTTGTCCGAATGACTAATTGCATAACTCCTATTTTGGTCAAAACAAACAAAATGCCCTCTAAAATGTGATTGGCTGGGAACTGCACTGCTTTTGCTTATAAAAGACCACAAATGCCAGCACAGTTAGATGAACTTGAGACATAAACCAAGGACAAACATTCCAAGACAATAACATTTCTGAATGGGTCGGTAAGCATACAACTTCAGTTTTTCTACATATGGATCTTCTTGAAAATACAAGCATTCAATATCATACAGAGGCTCTTTGATGATTTAGACTAGATCAGACATAAGTTTCTGTTTTAATTATATTATAGCTATATTAAACATCTGAAACTCAATGATTTTCATTGTTTTATTATTATCATCATTGCTTAAACTTACTTCTATATTAATTCCAAGCTGACATTACCTAAAACGAAGCTCTCTCGTGTTACATTTCTGTTGAGAAAGTGCTTCCTGTTTTGGGCATTGTAAGCATTGGGTAACATCCAGTAAGATTTACTATAGGATTTACTTTCTTTTCGCTTCTATTGTTTAATAGAACTTTAATGTCAAAATTAAACATGTTTTATTTTAGCAAGTGTATTTTTTTTACTATAAATGCCCTGCTCATAATCAATTTCCAAAGAATATTTTCATTTTTTTTTTCATTACTTTTATTTCCATTGGTAAGAATTCAGAAGTACCTCTATATTAATTCCAAGCTGACATCACCTAAAACGAAGCTCTCTCTTGTGTTACATTTCTGTTGAGAAAGTGCTTCCTGTTTTAGGCATTGTAAGCATTGGGTAAAAAACAGTCAGATTTACTATATAACTTACAATACTTTCTTTTATTTACTAAAGTTTAATAGAACATTAATGTCAGAATTGAACATGAGATTCATTTAGCAAGTGATTTTCTAATATAAATTTCTTGCTCATAATCCATTTCAAAATGACATTTTCATGTTTTTTTTTCATTACATTTATTATTACCATTGGTACGAATTCAGATGTACCTCTATATTAATTCCAAGCTGACATCACCTAAAACGAAGCTCTCTCTTGTGTTAATTTTCTGTTGAGAAAGTGCTTCCTGTTTTGGGCATTGTAAGCATTGGGTAACATCCAGTAAGATTTACTATAGGATTTACTTTCTTTTCGCTTCTATAGTTTAATAGAACTTTAATGTCAAAATTAAACATGTTTTATTTTAGCAAGTGTATTTTTTTTACTATAAATGCCCTGCTCCTAATCAATTTCCAAAGAATATTTTCATATTTTTTTTTCATTACTTTTATTTCCATTGATAAGAATTCAGAAGTACCTCTATATTAGTTCCAAACTTACATCACACAAAACAAAGTTCTCTCTTGTGTTATATTCCTGGTGAGAAAGTGCTTCCTTTTTTGGGCATTGTAAGCATTGGGAAACATCATCCAGACTGGTTAAGTTACATCTAAGCTGTCTCGTCATAATTTTAGATTTTATTTTCAATTGTGTTTTGAAATTGTTTAAGTAATAGCTACTGCTCAGTATTCTAAAACTGAGTGAATTGAGTGATTTTAGCCATGATTAATATTTTGATTTGTATCATTAAATAAATGTACAACTTAATAGGCTCTATAAAATTCAGTATAAACAATAAGTATCTACTAAATTCAACTCTCCTGGCTTGTCATGAATATGCTGAAAGGGAGTTTAAACAAAATCACACCCTTTGCTATGCAGAGGCTTTCTCACATACATATGTTAATTAAAAAGCACACCCATTTGTCCGAATGACTAATTCCATAACTCCTATTTTGGTCAAAACAAACAAAATGCCCTCTCAAATGTGATTGGCTGGGAACTGCACTGCTTTTGCTTATAAAAGACTACAAATGCCAGCACAGTTAGATGAACTTGAGACATAAACCAAGGACAAACATTCCAAGACAATAACATTTCTGAATGGGTAGGTAAGCATACAACTTCAGTTTTTCTACATATGGATCTTCTTGAAAATACAAGCATTCAATATCATACAGAGGCTCTTTGATGATTTAGACTAGATCAGGCATAAGTTTCTGTTTTAATTACATTATAGCTATATTAAAAATCTGAAACTCAATGATTTTCATTGTTTTATTATTATCATCATTGCTTAAACTTACTTCTATATTAATTCCAAGCTGACATCACCTAAAATGAAGCTCTCTCTTGTGTTACATTTCTGTTGAGAAAGTGCTTCCTGTTTTAGGCATTGTAAGCATTGGGTAACATCCAGTAAGAATTACTATAGGATTTACTTTCTTTTCGCTTCTATTGTTTAATAGAACTTTAATGTCAAAATTAAACATGTTTTATTTTAGCAAGTGTATTTTTTTACTATAAATGCCCTGCTCATAATCAATTTCCAAAGAATATTTTCATTTTTTTTTTCATTAGTTTTATTTCCATTGGTAAGAATTCAGAAGTACCTCTATATTAATTCCAAGCTGACATCACCTAAAACGAAGCTCTCTTGTGTTACATTTCTGTTGAGAAAGTGCTTCCTGTTTTAGGCATTGTAAGCATTGGGTAACATCTAGTAAGATTTACTATAGGATTTACTTTCTTTTCGCTTCTATAGTTTAATAGAACTTTAATGTCAAAATTAAACATGTTTTATTTTAGCAAGTGTATTTTTTTTACTATAAAAGCCCTGCTCCTAATCAATTTCCAAAGAATATTTTCATATTTTTTTTTCATTACTTTTAATTCCATTGGTAAGAATTCAGAAGTACCTCTATATTAGTTCCAAACTTACATCACACAAAACAAAGTTCTCTCTTGTGTTATATTCCTAGTGAGAAAGTGCTTCCTTTTTTGGGCATTGTAAGCATTGGGAAACATCATCCAGACTGCTTAAGTTACATCTAAGCTTTCTCCTCATAATTTTAGATTTTATTTTCAATTGTGTTTTGAAATTGTTTAAGTAATAGCTACTGCTCAGTATTCTAAAACTGAGTGAATTGAGTGATTTTAGCCATGATTAATATTTTGATTTGTATCATTAAATAAATGTACAACTTAATAGGCTCTATAAAATTCAGTATAAACAATAAGTATCTACTAAATTCAACTCTCCTGGCTTGTCATGAATATGCTGAAAGGGAGTTTAAACAAAATCACACCCTATGCTATGCAGAGGCTTTCTCATACATATGTTAATTAAAAAGCACACCCATTTGTCCGAATGACTAATTGCATAACTCCTATTTTGGTCAAAACAAACAAAATGTCCTCTCAAATGTGATTGGCTGGGAACTGCACTGCTTTTGCTTATAAAAAAAGACTACAAATGCCAGCACAGTTAGATGAACTTGAGACATAAACAAAGGACAAACATTCCAAGACAATAACATTTCTGAATGGGCAGGTAAGCATACAACTTCAGTTTTTCTACATATGGATCTTCTTGAAAATACAAGCATTCAATATCATACAGAGGCTCTTTGATGATTTAGACTAGATCAGACATAAGTTTCTGTTTTAATTATATTATAGCTAAATTAAACATCTGAAACTCAATGATTTTCATTGTTTTATTATTATCATCATTGCTTAAACTTACTTCTATATTAATTCCAAGCTGACATCACCTAAAATGAAGCTCTCTCTTGTGTTACATTTCTGTTGAGAAAGTGCTTCCTGTTTTAGGCATTGTAAGCATTGGGTAACATCCAGTAAGATTTACTATAGGATTTACTTTCTTTTCGCTTCTATTGTTTAATAGAACTTTAATGTCAAAATTAAACATGTTTTATTTCAGCAAGTGTATTTTTTTTTACTATAAATGCCCTGCTCATAATCAATTTCCAAAGAATATTTTCATTTTTTTTTTCATTACTTTTATTTCCATTGGTAAGAATTCAGAAGTACCTCTATATTAATTCCAAGCTGACATCACCTAAAACGAAGCTCTCTCTTGTGTTACATTTCTGTTGAGAAAGTGCTTCCTGTTTTAGGCATTGTAAGCATTGGGTAAAAAACAGTCAGATTTACTATATAACTTACAATACTTTCTTTTATTTACTAAAGTTTAATAGAACATTAATGTCAGAATTGAACATGAGATTCATTTAGCAAGTGATTTTTTAATATAAATTTCTTGCTCATAATCCATTTCAAAATGACATTTTCATGTTTTTTTTCATTACATTTATTATTACCATTGGTACGAATTCAGATGTACCTCTATATTAATTCCAAGCTGACATCACCTAAAACGAAGCTCTCTCTTGTGTTACATTTCTGTTGAGAAAGTGCTTCCTGTTTTGGGCATTGTAAGCATTGGGTAAAAAACAGTCAGATTTACTATATAACTTACAATACTTTCTTTTCTTTACTAAAGTTTAATAGAACTTTAATGTCAGAATTGAACATGAGATTAGCAAGTGATTTTTTAATATAAATTTCTTGCTCATAATCCATTTCAAAATGACATTTTCATGTTTTTCTTTCATTACATTTATTATTACCATTGGTATGAATTCAGATGTACCTGTATATTAATTCCAAGCTGACATCACCTAAAACGAAGCTCTCTCTTGTGTTACATTTCTGTTGAGAAAGTACTTCCGGTTTTGGGCATTGTAAGCATTGGGTAACATCCAGTAAGATTTACTATAGGATTTACTTTCTTTTCGCTTCTATAGTTTAATAGAACTTTAATGTCAAAATTAAACATGTTTTATTTTAGCAAGTGTATTTTTTTACTATAAATGCCCTGCTTATAATTAATTTCCAAAGAATATTTTCATTTTTCTTTCATTAGTTTTATTTCCATTGGTAAGAATTTAGAAGTACCTCTATATTAATTCCAAGCTGACATCACCTAAAACGAAGCTCTCTCTTGTGTTACATTTCTGTTGAGAAAGTGCTTCCTGTTTTGGGCATTGTAAGCATTGGGTAACATCCAGTAAGATTTACTATAGGATTTACTTTCTTTTCGCTTCTATAGTTTAATATAACTTTAATGTCAAAATTAAACATGTTTTATTTTAGCAAGTGTATTTTTTTTACTATAAATGCCCTGCTCCTAATCAATTTCCAAAGAATATTTTCATATTTTTTTTTTCATTACATTTATTTCCATTGGTAAGAATTCAGAAGTACCTCTATATTAGTTCCAAACTTACATCACACAAAACAAAGTTCTCTCTTGTGTTATATTCCTGGTGAGAAAGTGCTTCCTTTTTTGGGCATTGTAAGCATTGGGAAACATCATCCAGACTGCTTAAGTTACATCTAAGCTTTCTCCTCATAATTTTAGATTTTATTTTCAATTGTGTTTTGAAATTATTTAAGTAATAGCTACTGCTCAGTATTCTAAAACTGAGTGAATTGAGTGATTTTAGCCATGATTAATATTTTGATTTGTATCATTAAATAAATGTACAACTTAATAGGCTCTATAAAATTCAGTATAAACAATAAGTATCTACAAATTCAACTCTCCTGGCTTATCATGAATATGCTGAAAGGGAGTTTAAACAAAATCACACCCTTTGCTATGCAGAGGCTTTCTCATACATATGTTAATTAAAAAGCACACCCATTTGTCCGAATGACTAATTGCATAACTCCTATTTTGGTCAAAACAAACAAAATGCCCTCTCAAATGTGATTGGCTGGGAACTGCACTGCTTTTGCTTATAAAAGACTACAAATGCCAGCACAGTTAGATGAACTTGAGACATAAACCAAGGACAAACATTCCAAGACAATAACATTTCTGAAAGGGTAGGTAAGCATACAACTTCAGTTTTTCTACATATGGATCTTCTTGAAAAAACAAGCATTCAATATCATACAGAGGCTCTTTGATGATTTAGACTAGATCAGACATAAGTTTCTGTTTTAATTATATTATAGCTATATTAAACATCTGAAACTCAATGATTTTCATTGTTTTATTATTATTATCATCATTGCTTAAACTTACTTCTATATTAATTCCAAGCTGACATCACCTAAAACGAAGCTCTCTCTTCTGTTACATTTCTGTTGAGAAAGTGCTTCCTGTTTTAGGCATTGTAAGCATTGGGTAACATCCAGTAAGATTTACTATAGGATTTACTTTCTTTTCGCTTCTATAGTTTAATAGAACTTTAATGTCAAAATTAAACATGTTTGATTTTAGCAAGTGTATTTTTTTACTATAAATGCCCTGCTCTTAATCAATTTCCAAAGAATATTTTCATTTTTTTTTCATTACTTTTATTTCCATTGGTAAGAATTCAGAAGTACCTCTATATTAATTCCAAGCTGACATCACCTAAAACGAAGCTCTCTCTTGTGTTACATTTCTGTTGAGAAAGTGCTTCCTGTTTTGAGCATTGTAAGCATTGGGTAACATCCAGTAAGAATTACTATAGGATTTACTTTCTTTTCGCTTCTATAGTTTAATAGAACTTTAATGTCAAAATTAAACATGTTTTATTTTAGCAAGTGTATTTTTTTTACTATAAATGCCCGGTTCATAATCAATTTCCAAAGAATATTTTCATATTTTTTTTTCATTACTTTTATTTCCATTGGTAAGAATTCAGAAGTACCTCTATATTAATTCCAAGCTGACATCACCTAAAACGAAGCTCTCTCTTGTGTTACATTTCTGTTGAGAAAGTGCTTCCTGTTTTGGGCATTGTAAGCATTGGGTAACATCCAGTAAGAATTACTATAGGATTTACTTTCTTTTCGCTTCTATAGTTTAATAGAACTTTAATGTCAAAATTAAACATGTTTTATTTTAGCAAGTGTATTTTTTTTACTATAAATGCCCGGTTCATAATCAATTTCCAAAGAATATTTTCATTTTTTTTTTCATTACTTTTATTTCCATTGGTAAGAATTCAGAAGTACCTCTATATTAATTCCAAGCTGACATCACCTAAAACGAAGCTCTCTGTTGTGTTACATTTCTGTTGAGAAAGTGCTTCCTGTTTTAGGCATTGTAAGCATTGGGTAACATCTAGTAAGATTTACTATAGGATTTACTTTCTTTTCGCTTCTATAGTTTAATAGAACTTTAATGTCAAAATTAAACATGTTTTATTTTAGCAAGTGTATTTTTTTACTATAAATGCCCTGCTCATAATCAATTTCCAAAGAATATTTTCATTTTTTTTTCATTAGTTTTATTACCATTGGTAAGAATTCAGATGTACCTCTATATTAATTCCAAGCTGACATCACCTAAAACGAAGCTCTCTCTTCTGTTACATTTCTGTTGAGAAAGTGCTTCCTGTTTTAGGCATTGTAAGCATTGGGTAACATCCAGTAAGATTTACTATAGGATTTACTTTCTTTTCGCTTCTATAGTTTAATAGAAATTTAATGTCAAAATTAAACATGTTTGATTTTAGCAAGTGTATTTTTTTTACTATAAATGCCCTGCTCATAATCAATTTCCAAAGAATATTTTCATTTTTTTTCCATTACTTTTATTTCCATTGGTAAGAATTCAGAAGTACCTCTATATTAATTCCAAGCTGACATCACCTAAAACGAAGCTCTCTCTTCTGTTGCATTTCTGTTGAGAAAGTGCTTCCTGTTTTAGGCATTGTAAGCATTGGGTAAAAAACAGTCAGATTTACTATATAACTTACAATACTTTCTTTTTTTTACTAAAGTTTAATAGAACTTTAATGTCAGAATTGAACATGAGATTAGCAAGTGATTTTTTAATATAAATTTCTTGCTCATAATCCATTTCAAAATGACATTTTCATGTTTTTCTTTCATTACATTTATTATTACCATTGGTACGAATTCAGATGTACCTGTATATTAATTCCAAGCTGACATCACCTAAAACGAAGCTCTCTCTTGTGTTACATTTCTGTTGAGAAAGTGCTTCCTGTTTTGGGCATTGTAAGCATTGGGTAACATCCAGTAAGATTTACTATAGGATTTACTTGCTTTTCGCTTCTATTGTTTAATAGAACTTTAATGTCAAAATTAAACATGTTTTATTTTAGCAAGTGTATTTTTTTTTACTATAAATGCCATGCTCATAATCAATTTCCAAAGAATATTTTCATATATTTTTTTCATTACTTTTATTTCCATTGGTAAGAATTCAGAGGTACCTCTATATTAATTCCAAGCTGACATCACCTAAAACGAAGCTCTCTCTTGTGTTACATTTCTGTTGAGAAAGTGCTTCCTGTTTTGGGCATTGTAAGCATTGGGTAACATCCAGTAAGAATTACTATAGGATTTGCTTTCTTTTCGCTTCTATAGTTTAATAGAACTTTAATGTCAAAATTAAACATGTTTTATTTTAGCAAGTGTATTTTTTTTACTATAAATGCCCGGTTCATAATCAATTTCCAAAGAATATTTTCATATTTTTTTTTCATTACTTTTATTTCCATTGGTAAGAATTCAGAAGTACCTCTATATTAATTCCAAGCTGACATCACCTAAAACGAAGCTCTCTCTTGTGTTACATTTCTGTTGAGAAAGTGCTTCCTGTTTTGGGCATTGTAAGCATTGGGTAACATCCAGTAAGAATTACTATAGGATTTACTTTCTTTTCGCTTCTATAGTTTAATAGAACTTTAATGTCAAAATTAAACATGTTTTATTTTAGCAAGTGTATTTTTTTTACTATAAATGCCCGGTTCATAATCAATTTCCAAAGAATATTTTCATATTTTTTTTTCATTACTTTTATTTCCATTGGTAAGAATTCAGAAGTACCTCTATATTAATTCCAAGCTGACATCACCTAAAACGAAGCTCTCTCTTGTGTTACATTTCTGTTGAGAAAGTGCTTCCTGTTTTAGGCATTGTAAGCATTGGGTAACATCTAGTAAGATTTACTATAGGATTTACTTTCTTTTCGCTTCTATAGTTTAATAGAACTTTAATGTCAAAATTAAACATGTTTTATTTTAGCAAGTGTATTTTTTTACTATAAATGCCCTGCTCATAATCAATTTCCAAAGAATATTTTCATTTTTTTTTTCATTACTTTTATTTCCATTGGTAAGAATTCAGAAGTACCTCTATATTAATTCCAAGCTGACATCACCTAAAACGAAGCTCTCTCTTGTGTTACATTTCTGTTGAGAAAGTGCTTCCTGTTTTAGGCATTGTAAGCATTGGGTAACATCTAGTAAGATTTACTATAGGATTTACTTTCTTTTCGCTTCTATAGTTTAATAGAACTTTAATGTCAAAATTAAACATGTTTTATTTTAGCAAGTGTATTTTTTTACTATAAATGCCCTGCTCATAATCAATTTCCAAAGAATATTTTCATTTTTTTTTCATTAGTTTTATTACCATTGGTAAGAATTCAGATGTACCTCTATATTAATTCCAAGCTGACATCACCTAAAACGAAGCTCTCTCTTCTGTTACATTTCTGTTGAGAAAGTGCTTCCTGTTTTAGGCATTGTAAGCATTGGGTAACATCCAGTAAGATTTACTATAGGATTTACTTTCTTTTCGCTTCTATAGTTTAATAGAACTTTAATGTCAAAATTAAACATGTTTTATTTTAGCAAGTGTATTTTTTTTACTATAAATGCCCGGTTCATAATCAATTTCCAAAGAATATTTTCATATTTTTTTTTCATTACTTTTATTTCCATTGGTAAGAATTCAGAAGTACCTCTATATTAATTCCAAGCTGACATCACCTAAAACGAAGCTCTCTCTTGTGTTACATTTCTGTTGAGAAAGTGCTTCCTGTTTTGGGCATTGTAAGCATTGGGTAACATCCAGTAAGAATTACTATAGGATTTACTTTCTTTTCGCTTCTATAGTTTAATAGAACTTTAATGTCAAAATTAAACATGTTTTATTTTAGCAAGTGTATTTTTTTTACTATAAATGCCCGGTTCATAATCAATTTCCAAAGAATATTTTCATATTTTTTTTTCATTACTTTTATTTCCATTGGTAAGAATTCAGAAGTACCTCTATATTAATTCCAAGCTGACATCACCTAAAACGAAGCTCTCTGTTGTGTTACATTTCTGTTGAGAAAGTGCTTCCTGTTTTAGGCATTGTAAGCATTGGGTAACATCCAGTAAGATTTACTATAGGATTTACTTTCTTTTCGCTTCTATAGTTTAATAGAACTTTAATGTCAAAATTAAACATGTTTGATTTTAGCAAGTGTATTTTTTTACTATAAATGCCCTGCTCATAATCAATTTCCAAAGAATATTTTCATTACTTTTATTTCCATTGGTAAGAATTCAGAAGTACCTCTATATTAATTCCAAGCTGACATCACCTAAAACGAAGCTCTCTCTTCTGTTGCATTTCTGTTGAGAAAGTGCTTCCTGTTTTAGGCATTGTAAGCATTGGGTAAAAAACAGTCAGATTTACTATATAACTTACAATACTTTCTTTTATTTACTAAAGTTTAATAGAACTTTAATGTCAGAATTGAACATGAGATTAGCAAGTGATTTTTTAATATGAATTTCTTGCTCATAATCCATTTCAAAATGACATTTTCATGTTTTTCTTTCATTACATTTATTATTACCATTGGTACGAATTCAGATGTACCTCTATATTAATTCCAAGCTGACATCACCTAAAACGAAGCTCTCTCTTGTGTTACATTTCTGTTGAGAAAGTGCTTCCTGTTTTGGGCATTGTAAGCATTGGGTAACATCCAGTAAGAATTACTATAGGATTTGCTTTCTTTTCGCTTCTATAGTTTAATAGAACTTTAATGTCAAAATTAAACATGTTTTATTTTAGCAAGTGTATTTTTTTTACTATAAATGCCCGGTTCATAATCAATTTCCAAAGAATATTTTTATATTTTTTTTTCATTACTTTTATTTCCATTGGTAAGAATTCAGAAGTACCTCTATATTAATTCCAAGCTGACATCACCTAAAACGAAGCTCTCTCTTGTGTTACATTTCTGTTGAGAAAGTGCTTCCTGTTTTGGGCATTGTAAGCATTGGGTAACATCCAGTAAGAATTACTATAGGATTTACTTTCTTTTCGCTTCTATAGTTTAATAGAACTTTAATGTCAAAATTAAACATGTTTTATTTTAGCAAGTGTATTTTTTTTACTATAAATGCCCGGTTCATAATCAATTTCCAAAAAATATTTTCATATTTTTTTTTCATTACTTTTATTTCCATTGGTAAGAATTCAGAAGTACCTCTATATTAATTCCAAGCTGACATCACCTAAAACGAAGCTCTCTCTTGTGTTACATTTCTGTTGAGAAAGTGCTTCCTGTTTTAGGCATTGTAAGCATTGGGTAACATCTAGTAAGATTTACTATAGGATTTACTTTCTTTTCGCTTCTATAGTTTAATAGAACTTTAATGTCAAAATTAAACATGTTTTATTTTAGCAAGTGTATTTTTTTACTATAAATGCCCTGCTCATAATCAATTTCCAAAGAATATTTTCATTTTTTTTTTCATTACTTTTATTTCCATTGGTAAGAATTCAGAAGTACCTCTATATTAATTCCAAGCTGACATCACCTAAAACGAAGCTCTCTCTTGTGTTACATTTCTGTTGAGAAAGTGCTTCCTGTTTTAGGCATTGTAAGCATTGGGTAACATCTAGTAAGATTTACTATAGGATTTACTTTCTTTTCGCTTCTATAGTTTAATAGAACTTTAATGTCAAAATTAAACATGTTTTATTTTAGCAAGTGTATTTTTTTACTATAAATGCCCTGCTCATAATCAATTTCCAAAGAATATTTTCATTTTTTTTTTCATTAGTTTTATTACCATTGGTAAGAATTCAGATGTACCTCTATATTAATTCCAAGCTGACATCACCTAAAACGAAGCTCTCTCTTCTGTTACATTTCTGTTGAGAAAGTGCTTCCTGTTTTAGGCATTGTAAGCATTGGGTAACATCCAGTAAGATTTACTATAGGATTTACTTTCTTTTCGCTTCTATAGTTTAATAGAACTTTAATGTCAAAATTAAACATGTTTTATTTTAGCAAGTGTATTTTTTTTACTATAAATGCCCGGTTCATAATCAATTTCCAAAGAATATTTTCATATTTTTTTTTCATTACTTTTATTTCCATTGGTAAGAATTCAGAAGTACCTCTATATTAATTCCAAGCTGACATCACCTAAAACGAAGCTCTCTCTTGTGTTACATTTCTGTTGAGAAAGTGCTTCCTGTTTTAGGCATTGTAAGCATTGGGTAACATCCAGTAAGATTTACTATAGGATTTACTTGCTTTTCGCTTCTATTGTTTAATAGAACTTTAATGTCAAAATTAAACATGTTTTATTTTAGCAAGTGTATTTTTTACTATAAATGCCCTGCTCATAATCAATTTCTAAAGAATATTTTCATTTTTTTTTCATTAGTTTTATTTCCATTGGTAAGAATTCAGAAGTACCTCTATATTAATTCCAAGCTGACATCACCTAAAACTAAGCTCTCTCTTCTGTTACATTTCTGTTGAGAAAGTGCTTCCTGTTTTAGGCATTGTAAGCATTGGGTAAAAAACAGTCAGATTTACTATATAACTTACAATACTTTCTTTTATTTACTAAAGTTTAATAGAACTTTAATGTCAGAATTGAACATGAGATTAGCAAGTGATTTTTTAATATAAATTTCTTGCTCATAATCCATTTCAAAATGACATTTTCATGTTTTTCTTTCATTACATTTATTATTACCATTGGTACGAATTCAGATGTACCTCTATATTAATTCCAAGCTGACATCACCTAAAACGAAGCTCTCTCTTGTGTTACATTTCTGTTGAGAAAGTGATTCCTGTTTTGGGCATTGTAAGCATTGGGTAACATCCAGTAAGAATTACTATAGGATTTACTTTCTTTTCACTTCTATAGTTTAATAGAACTTTAATGTCAAAATTAAACATGTTTTATTTTAGCAAGTGTATATTTTTACTATAAATGCCCTGCTCATAATCAATTTCCAAAGAATATTTTCATTTTTTTTTCATTAGTTTTATTTCCATTGGTAAGAATTCAGAAGTACCTCTATATTAATTCCAAGCTGACATCACCTAAAACGAAGCTCTCTCTTGTGTTACATTTCTGTTGAGAAAGTGCTTCCTGTTTTAGGCATTGTAAGCATTGGGTAAAAAACAGTCAGATTTTCTATATAACTTACAATACTTTCTTTTATTTACTAAAGTTTAATAGAACTTTAATGTCAGAATTGAACATGAGATTTATTTAGCAAGTGATTTTTTAATATAAATTTCTTGCTCATAATCCATTTCAAAATGACATTTTCATTTTTTTTTTTTTTCATTACATTTATTATTACCATTGGTAAGAATTCAGATGTACCTCTATATTAATTCCAAGCTGACATCACCTAAAACGAAGCTCTCTCTTCTGTTACATTTCTGTTGAGAAAGTGCTTCCTGTTTTAGGCATTGTAAGCATTGTGTAACATCCAGTAAGATTTACTATAGGATTTACTTTTTCGCTTCTATAGTTTAATAGAAATTTAATGTCAAAATTAAACATGTTTGATTTTAGCAAGTGTATTTTTTTTACTATAAATGCCCTGCTCATAATCAATTTCCAAAGAATATTTTCATTTTTTTTTTCATTACTTTTATTTCCATTGGTAAGAATACAGTAGTACCTCTATATTAATTCCAAGCTGACATCACCTAAAACGAAGCTCTCTCTACTGTTGCATTTCTGTTGAGAAAGTGCTTCCTGTTTTAGGCATTGTAAGCATTGGGTAAAAAACAGTCAGATTTACTATATAACTTACAATACTTTCTTTTTTTTTACTAAAGTTTAATAGAACTTTAATGTCAGAATTGAACATGAGATTAGCAAGTGATTTTTTAATATAAATATCTTGCTCATAATCCATTTCAAAATGACATTTTCATGTTTTTCTTTCATTACATTTATTATTACCATTGGTACGAATTCAGATGTACCTGTATATTAATTCCAAGCTGACATCACCTAAAACGAAGCTCTCTCTTGTGTTACATTTCTGTTGAGAAAGTGCTTCCTGTTTTAGGCATTGTAAGCATTGGGTAACATCTAGTAAGATTTACTATAGGATTTACTTTCTTTTCGCTTTTATAGTTTAATAGAACTTTAATGTCAAAATTAAACATGTTTTATTTTAGCAAGTGTATTTTTTTTACTATAAAAGCCCTGCTCCTAATCAATTTCCAAAGAATATTTTCATATTTTTTTTTCATTACTTTTAATTCCATTGGTAAGAATTCAGAAGTACCTCTATATTAGTTCCAAACTTACATCACACAAAACAAAGTTCTCTCTTGTGTTATATTCCTGGTGAGAAAGTGCTTCCTTTTTTGGGCATTGTAAGCATTGGGAAACATCATCCAGACTGCTTAAGTTACATCTAAGCTTTCTCCTCATAATTTTAGATTTTATTTTCAATTGTGTTTTGAAATTGTTTAAGTAATAGCTACTGCTCAGTATTCTAAAACTGAGTGAATTGAGTGATTTTAGCCATGATTAATATTTTGATTTGTATCATTAAATAAATGTACAACTTAATAGGCTCTATAAAATTCAGTATAAACAATAAGTATCTACTAAATTCAACTCTCCTGGCTTGTCATGAATATGCTGAAAGGGAGTTTAAACAAAATCACACCCTTTGCTATGCAGAGGCTTTCTCATACATATGTTAATTAAAAAGCACACCCATTTGTCCGAATGACTAATTGCATAACTCCTATTTTGGTCAAAACAAACAAAATGTCCTCTCAAATGTGATTGGCTGGGAACTGCACTGCTTTTGCTTATAAAAAAGACTACAAATGCCAGCACAGTTAGATGAACTTGAGACATAAACCAAGGACAAACATTCCAAGACGATAACATTTCTGAATGGGTAGGTAAGCATACAACTTCAGTTTTTCTACATATGGATCTTCTTGAAAATACAAGCATTCAATATCATACAGAGGCTCTTTGATGATTTAGACTAGATCAGACATAAGTTTCTGTTTTAATTATATTATAGCTATATTAAACATCTGAAACTCAATGATTTTCATTGTTTTATTATTATTATCATCATTGCTTAAACTTACTTCTATATTAATTCCAAGCTGACATCACCTAAAATGAAGCTCTCTCTTGTGTTACATTTCTGTTGAGAAAGTGCTTCCTGTTTTAGGCATTGTAAGCATTGGGTAAAAAACAGTCAGATTTACTATATAACTTACAATACTTTCTTTTATTTACTAAAGTTTAATAGAACTTTAATGTCAGAATTGAACATGAGATTCATTTAGCAAGTGATTTTTTAATATAAATTTATTGCTCATAATCCATTTCAAAATGACATTTTCATGTTTTTTTTTTTCATTACATTTATTATTACCATTGGTACGAATTCAGATGTACCTCTATATTAATTCCAAGCTGACATCACCTAAAACGAAGCTCTCTCTTGTGTTACATTTCTGTTGAGAAAGTGCTTCCTGTTTTGGGCATTGTAAGCATTGGGTAACATCCAGTAAGATTTACTATAGGATTTACTTTCTTTTCGCTTCTATAGTTTAATAGAACTTTAATGTCAAAATTAAACATGTTTGATTTTAGCAAGTGTATTTTTTTACTATAAATGCCCTGCTCATAATCAATTTCCAAAGAATATTTTCATTTTTTTTTTCATTACTTTTATTTCCATTGGTAAGAATTCAGAAGTACCTCTATATTAATTCCAAGCTGACATCACCTAAAACGAAGCTCTCTCTTCTGTTGCATTTCTGTTGAGAAAGTGCTTCCTGTTTTAGGCATTGTAAGCATTGGGTAAAAAACTGTCAGATTTACTATATAATTTACAGTACTTTAAAGTTCTATTAAACTTTATTAAATAAAATAAAGTACTGTAAATTATATAGTATATCTGACTGTTTTTTACCCAATGCTTACAATTCCTAAAACAGGAAGCACTTTCTCAACAGAAATGTAACATAAGAGAGAGCTTTGTTTTAGGTGATGTCAGCTTGGAATTAATATAGAGGTACATATGAATTCTTACCAATGGTAATAATAAATGTAATAAAAAAAACATGAAAATGTAATTTTGAAATGGATTATGAGCAAGACATTTATACTAAAAAATCACTTGCTAAATGAATCTCATGTTCAATTTTGACATTAAAGTTCTATTAAACTTTATTAAATAAAATAATGTCAAAATTGAACATGAGATTCATTTAGCAAGTGATTTTTTAGTATAAACGTCTTGCTCATAATCCATTTCAAAATTACATTTTCATGTTTTTTTATTACATTTATTATTACCATTGGTAAGAATTCAGATGTACCTCTATATTAATTCCAAGCTGACATCACCTAAAACGAAGCTCTCTCTTGTGTTACATTTCTGTTGAGAAAGTGCTTCCTGTTTTAGGCATTGTAAGCATTGGGTAACATCCAGTAAGATTTACTATAGGATTTACTTTCTTTTCGCTTCTATGGTTTAATAAAACTTTAATGTCAAAATTAAACATGAGATTTTTTTAGCAAGTGATTTTTTAGTATAAATGTCTTGCTCATAATCCATTTCAAAATGACATTTTCATGTTTTTTTATTACATTTATTATTACTATTGTTAAGAATTCAGATGTACCTCTATATTAATTCCAAGCTGACATCACCTAAAACAAAGCTCTCTCTTGTGTTACATATCTGTTGAGAAAAAGCTTCCTGTTTTGGGCATTTGAAAGGAAGAAAAAAAGTACTCTCTTTTTTGGGGGGCACGCTTAGAATTAAAACTTGACGTTTAATCATAAATTAATTTAAAATTGTTTAAGGACATAACTGGACAGACACACATAAAACATACAAATGCTCTAGATACTCTGCTTTTGAGTTCTGTATTTATTGTGGATTGGTTTATGTTAAGGTAAGAGCTCTCCTATTAAGGGATAATTCTCTTTAATCGCTGCCAATCTCACACAATTGGGGTGCCACAATCTATATGGAGTGGACCGCAAATATTTTTTTAATTTTTCTTACATTACACCATAATATGATAAATGGTTATCAGGTCACTCTGGTGTGATAAGCCAGGGATAATATGCCTGAGAGAGTGCCAGTTTGGTACAGTCAATTGTTAGTGCAAAAATATAAGATAGAGAAAAAAGCGGAAATTGGTGTCAGTACACCCCTGCAGTTTGTTTGTTGCAACGGTGACTGCTGCTGATTGCTCTATCCGGCCTGGCTCAACCAGACCTTACAATTGAGCGGGTCTATCCGTGCTACAGTTGCAGATTTGGGTTTGAAGAAAGTTGGTGTGTTCAAACTCTCAGTGTTAGAGTGGGTGACTCCCTGGTTAGCAAAGCCCTTGCAGGGAAATCTACCCCACTCAGTGAGATTTTAACCCAGAAAGTGTGTAGCTTTGAAGAAAAAGTTAGTTGCCATATAAGGTGTCTGTACACGCTGCTTTCTCCCACATGCTTTTAAGTATTGGTGGGCGATGAGCGGTGTACTCTACCTTTCTGTGCGACTTGAAAATTATAGGCTGGATAGATATATTAGGTAAAAGAATGGAGCAACAGACTGAAAAAAGATATTGCTATAAAAATGCACTATGTCAATAAATATAGGGTTTTGGGCATTGTAAGCATTGGGTAACATCCAGTAAGATTTACTATAGGATTTACTTTCTTTTCACTTCTATAGTTTAATAGAATTTTAATGTCAAAATTAAACAGGTTTTATTTTAGCAAGTGTATTTTTTTACTATAAATGCCCTGCTCATAATCAGATTCCAAAGAATATTTTCATAGTTTTTTTTTTTCATTACTTTTATTTTCATTGGTAAGAATTCAGAAGTACCTCTATTAGTTCCAAACTAACATCACACAAAACAAAGTTCTCTCTTGTGTTATATTCCTGGTGAGAAAGTGCTTCCTGTTTTGGGCATTGTAGGCATTGGAAAACATCATCCAGACTGCTTAAGTTACATTTAAGCTGTCTCCTCATAATTTTAGATTTTATTTTCAATTGTGTTTTGAAATTGTTTAAGTAATAGCTACTGCTCAGTATTCTAAAACTGAGTGAATTGAGTGATTTTAGCCATGATTAATATTTTGATTTGTATCATTAAATAAATGTACAACTTAATAGGCTCTATAAAATTCGGTATAAACAATAAGTATCTACAAAATTCAACTCTCCTGGCTTGTCATGAATATGCTGAAAGGGAGTTTAAAAAATATCACACCCTTTGCTATGCACAGGCTTTCTCACATACATATGTTAATTAAAAAGCACACCCATTTGTCCGAATGACTAATTGCATAACTCATATTTTGGTCAAAACAAACAAAATGCCCTCTCAAATGTGATTATGTGGGAACTGCACAGCTTTGCTTATAAAAAGACTACAAATGCCAGCACAGTTAGATGAACTTGAGACATAAACCAAGGACAAACATTCCAAGACAATAACATTTCTGAATGGGTAGGTAAGCATACAACTTCAGTTTTTCTACATATGGATCTTCTTGAAAATACAAGCATTCATTATCATACAGAGGCTCTTTGATGATTTAGACTAGATCAGACATAAGTTTCTGTTTTAATTATATTATAGCTATATGAAACATCTGAAACTCAATGATTTTCATTGTTTTATTATTATTATTATTATCATTATTATCATTATTATTATTATTATTATTATCATCATCGCTTAAACTTACTTCTATATTAATTCCAAGCTGACATCACCTAAAACGAAGCTCTCTCTTGTGTTACATTTCTGTTGAGAAAGTGCTTCCTGTTTTAGGCATTGTAAGCATTGGGTAAAAAACTGTCAGATTTACTATATCATTTACAGTACTTTATTTTATTTAATAAAGTTTAATAGAACTTTAATGTCAAAATTGAACATGAGATTCATTTAGCAAGTGATTTTTTAGTATAAACGTCTTGCTCATAATCCATTTCAAAATTACATTTTCATGTTTTTTTTTATTACATTTATTATTACCATTGGTAAGAATTCATATGTACCTCTATATTAATTCCAAGCTGACATCACCTAAAACAAAGCTCTCTCTTGTGTTACATTTCTGTTGAGAAAGTGCTTCCTGTTTTGGGCATTGTAAGCATTGGGTAACATCCAGTAAGATTTACTATAGGATTTACTTTCTTTTCGCTTCTATAGTTTAATAGAACTTTAATGTCAAAATTAAACAGGTTTTATTTTAGCAAGTGTATTTTTTTTACTATAAATGCCCTGCTCATAATCAATTTCCAAAGAATATTTTCATAGGTTTTTTTTTCATTACTTTTATTTCCATTGGTAAGAATTCAGAAGTACCTCTATATTAGTTCCAAACTGACATCACACAAAACAAAGTTCTCTCTTGTGTTATATTCCTGGTGAGAAAGTGATTCCGGTTTTAGGCATTGTAGGCATTGGGAAACATCATCCAGACTGCTTAAATTACATTTAAGCTGTCTCCTCATAATTTTAGATTTTATTTTCAATTGTGTTTTGAAATTGTTTAAGTAATAGCTACTGCTCAGTATTCTAAAACTGAGTGAATTGAGTGATTTTAGCCATGATTAATATTTTGATTTGTATCATTAAATAAATGTACAACTTAATAGGCTCTATAAAATTCGGTATAACCAATAAGTATCTACAAAATTCAACTCTCCTGGCTTGTCATGAATATGCTGAAAGGGAGTTTAAACAAAATCACACCCTTTGCTATGCAGAGGCATTCTCACATACATATGTTAATTAAAAAGCATACCCATTTGTCCGAATGACTAATTGCATAACACCTATTTTGGTCAAAACAAACAAAATGCCCTCTCAAATGTGATTGGCTGGGAACTGCACTGCTTTTGCTTATAAAAGACTACAAATGGGGGCGTTGCCTAGCGACGGAGGTGACCGGCTGTTCCCTGAGCGAGCTCCCGCACTTAATACCCTAAAGTGCCCCACTTCAGCGCAAAAAATCGCTGCCCAACCCCCATATACACCCCCCTCCCTGTGGGGACCCCCCGCTACCTAGTGGTAAGAGCTGCGGAGTCGGGGACGCCCGCACTGGCGTCCTGCGGATTGCGGCCTACCACTGAACAGAAGCCGCGGCCTCAATTAGAAGCAGCACCCGGCGCAGGAGCTCCAGGCCGAAATCGCGGGAGTTTGGAAGCCGCCTGAGCTGAGAAAACACACAAGGAGGTTAGCTGCACCCCTCCTTAACCCTCCCCGTTGCACCCCTAATCTTGCTTGCCCCGCAGGGCTCCAGCACGGAAGGAGCTCTGTGGAGAAAATCACTGTCTCCAACAGATGAGCGGCGGCCATCTTGAAAGTATCCCCCACAGCCCTGCAGTAGTCTGCTACCCCCTGAGTAGTGGCAGACACTCATCCATCCCACCCAGCACCCCTGAGACAGTTTACACCTAACAGCACTTGCCACCCACAAACTAAACATTCTCTCTGCCCACACAACGTACCGTGCATAACTCCTGCATAATACAAGGCAGCTCACCCAAATCTCTTAAGACCAGGCTCCATCTAGCGGCCACTAGGAGTAACTACACCCAGGTCTGACACAATCCAGCTTGAATACCATTAACCCCTGCTTTGCTGACCACAAGTGAAGCCCTGACGGCAATATTGTAAGGTTTAAAACCTCAGCTCCTTGTACACTTAACGCTTCCCTGAGGAGACCTTGGTGCATATCCTACGTGTGAGTCTACTTTGCTGGCAACTCAGATACCCTGCAGAGGCAGCCGCTTCCCCACATTATTGTACCACTGGGACGATGTGACCAAACATTCGCTACATTGGCCCCTCGGGAACGCCGGATAACCCTCCACTTATGCCTGTGGACCCGCCACAGATAATGATATAGAATAACCAAGCCACGCAGGGGGTCTGTGTGTCGCATACTTTACCTAGACATGCTCTGCCTATACTGAAGATCTCTTTTAAAAAGACCTGCCCTGGATTCCGTCCTCTCTGCACCGTCAGATGACTAAACGCCGTAGCTCCGGAAAACCAACAAAACCCCGAGCTACATCCTCTCAAGCTGCGGCCTTTCACACTTTGTTTGGGCCCTCCCAACCTGGCAACATAGCCTCTCCTACACCCCCGACTACCATGGCCTCACGTGCCGAGGACGACTCTAGCGACCCTATTGATCGCCACTCAACTAACACCTCTAAGGAACCTATGGACATAGCGGCAGTAATGGCGCAACTGCGCGCACTTCCATCTCGACAAGATATGCTAAATATGGAAAAGAGGATTCAAGACTCCATCCAAACACATATCTCCACTATACAAACTGATCTCACACAGGTAGCAAACAGAGTGGTGGACCTGGAGGAACACAAAGAGGAAACAGATGCGAAAATCGCAGATCTCCACGACCTTGTCTCCCGCTATACCCATACCACGATGGACATGAGGCGTCGAGTAGATGATATCGACAACAGAGGCAGAAGAAACAATTTACGGATTAAAGGCCTCCCGGAAGATGTGCTTCCCCATGACATTGTTGCTGCACTAACCAAAATTTTTAATGAGTTGCTAGGAGCTAAGCCAGACAACCAGATAGAGTTTGATAGAGCACATCGAGCTCTACGCCTTAAAGGCCCGCCCACGGAACAACCAAGAGACGTCATTTGCCATCTGCACTATTTCAAGGTTAAGGAAGACATCCTACAGAAATCCAGGCAGGTCTCCACAATTGACTTTAATGGTCACCAGATACAGATTTACCAAGATCTCTCATGGACAACACTGCAACAGAGACGCCTTCTCCGGCCTCTCACAGAAGAACTCCAGAAGAAAAATATCCGATTCCGCTGGGGCTTCCCGATCAGCATCCAGGTGAACAAGGAGGGCACCAGGCACATACTCCAGGAATATGAAGAGGTCCCGTCTTTTTGTGCCGCACTGGGTCTCCCTGTGGTGCCACTGCAAAATTGGCTGGACCCCCTGCAGCTGCCTACCACATCTCTTCCACAGAGGGACACCTGGAAAAAAACTAAGAACCACAGAAGACGACGTCGCGCTGGCCCAGATGATAACACCTCGGCTGATCCCTGAAGGGAACCACGGCTGCAGCATGAGATATCCTTTTCTAAACAGTGTAACACATGACCAATGTTAGTCTAGTTAAAATGTTTTACTTTGGACTGGAAGTTTTGTAAAGTGACACGGATTTTATAGTTGTATATGCTTAGACATAGAGTAACTGAGGCTGTCCCTTGGGCATATTTCCAAGTCCTCTAAGGACGATTATTAAAAAAAAAAAAAAATATATATATATATATATATATATATATATATATACAGAAGTTTATTTTCTCTTTATTTTATCTTTCGCTTCTGATTCATATTTAAGTTGGTTATAGTTGCGACCACAGTCACCCCCTAGACCCCCTTCTCTCTGCTGTATATTTGTTAGACCATGGGAAACCTAGCTTCTCCCATGGCTTTTAATGCAGAGGACACTGCTATCAGTATGTTTCTAACTAAATTTATGTATATTATTACTAGTACTTTGATTATTGTCAACCCCTTCCTTCCCTCATGTGTCTACCACCCACCTCCGTCCCATCCCCCATTTTCAGAAGATATGACGAGTGAGCATCGTTACTGGAGGTTGCTGCAGGCTAGTCGAACCCCCCTACCTCCTTTCCTATGGCTTCCATAAAGGTAATCTCCTATAATGTGAAGGGATTGAATGTCCCAGAAAAGAGATCAGGCCTCCTATATAACATACACAAAGATAAAGCAGATGTAGTTTTTTTTACAAGAGACGCACTTTAAGAAGGGCTCATCCCCAGGTCTTCGCTCCCGCTATTTCCCACAAGGTTACTTTAATGACTACTCCGAGGCAAAGGCCAGAGGGGTCGCCAGCCTTTTCGCCAGCCATATGAGAGTTAGCGATGTCTCAGAAACGGCGATAGGAAATGGCAGAGGACTCTTGGTCAATGCAGCTATAGCAAATCAAAAATTCACTTTCGTGAATCTTTATCTCCCAAACCAGGGACAGACCAGATTCCTTAGAACTTATAGAACAACACTTAGAGGGAGTACTGGTGGTGGGAGGAGACTTTAATTGGGTATTAGAACCTCATCTGGACTCCTCATCGGGGACAGTGAGAAACACACCAAAAGAATCTAGAACATTTAAATCTATCCTACATGATTTTCAACTAATTGACACTTGGAGGCTCCTGCACCCTGCGGACAGGGATTTCACCTTCTACTCAAATCCCCATAAATCATACTCTCGTATAGACTATCTCTGTGTGAGTCATGCCCACCTTGAGCTGTTGCTCGATGCAACCATCGGCCAAATAGTAACATCAGACCATGCTCCCATCACCCTTACACTCTCCCTCAGACACCCCCCACCCAAACAGTGGAACTGGAGGCTCAACGAACAGCTCCTCAGAGATAATGACTCTCGAACCCAGATTATAGAAGCGATAGATGACTATATCAAATTAAACAAAACAGATGACGACATCTCGCCAGTCACATTGTGGGAGGCTCATAAATGTGTCATAAGAGGCAAATGTATCCAATTAGGCACACGTTTGAAGAAACGAAAAGCAGAATGTAAAAATGCCTTAATAGAACAAATCAAGCAACTAGAACTTACACATAAAAATACACTTGCCTCAGACACTTTTGCTGACCTTCAAAAAGCCAGACAAGCACTCAACAGCCTGCTCAGTGACGGCACACGTAGAGCCTTCCGTAAATGTCGCCACACATTTCACAGATGGGGCAACAAGCCAGGTAGACTCTTGGCGCGTGCTTTGAGAGCCCAAAAATCCTCCACATACATCACCAAACTTAAAGATGTAAATGGTAAACTACATGCCACTGAAACGGCAAAGATTTTTCAGGCATACTATTCTGATCTATATAATCTAACCTCAAAACGCACACCCTCCACACAGATAGCACACAAACAGGAGATACAGAGATACCTAGACAAAATTAACTTTCCTTCCCTCTCTGCCGACACTATACAGGCCCTAGAAACTCCTTTTACAGAAGACGAACTCTTGCGGGTACTAAAATCGACACCCAATGGCAAAAGCCCAGGCCCCGACGGCTTTCCAGTAACTTACTATAAAGCCTTCCAAGACAAACTTGCACCCCTCCTTCTCCAAACATGTAACACTATCTCCTTAGAAAATCCTTTCTGTTCCCAATCTCTTGGAGCCCATATAACTGTAATACCTAAGGAAGGGAAAGACCCAACACTCCCATCTAGTTACAGGCCAATCTCTCTTCTAAATGTAGACGTGAAACTGTTTGCGAAACTCATGGCCAACCGTCTTGGACCTTTGTTGCCAGGAGTCATCCACTCAGACCAGGTTGGGTTTGTCCCGAACAGAGAGGCGAAAGATAATACTATTAAAGTCATTGATTTAATAGCACATGCACAAACAACAAACACCCCTATGATGCTTCTCTCCACAGACGCAGAGAAGGCCTTCGATCGAGTAGACTGGGATTTTATGGAGGCTATCCTCAGGCGGCTAGGGCTAGGACATACCTTCTTACAAAAAGTACTCTCGCTATATAGGTCTCCCTCAGCTCAAGTAAGAGTTAATGGAATTTTTTCTGAGCCGATACAGATATCCAATGGTACTCGCCAGGGGTGTCCGCTCTCGCCATTGATATTTGTACTATGTATGGAGGCTTTAGCAAGGGCAATTAGAAATAACACCGACATAACGGGCCTACAAGTCAACAAGGTCGATTACCGCTTAGCCCTTTTTGCGGACGACCTACTGGCGGCTATTACCAACCCGGTTGTCTCTCTTCCCAATCTCATGGCAGAGTTCACATACTTTGGTAATCTTTCCAACTTTAAAATTAATTACTCAAAATCCATGGCGCTGAACATCACACTCCCTGCCGCTACAGTCTCATTATTGTCGGGGTCATTCCCGTTTGTCTGGCAACCCTCCCACATCAAATACTTAGGTATCTTGATTCCCAAACAACTTGACAAGATGGTCGCAATTAACCACACCCCCCTTCTCCGTAAATTGAAACAAGAAATGACACCCTGGCTCACACAGAGATTTTCTTGGCTAGGCCGCATTAATATAGTAAAAATGAACATATTGCCGAGAATACTATATCTATTCCAAACCATCCCACTGAAACTTTCTCCCCAATTCCTATCAGAAGCCCATAAAGCCATAAGCCATTTTGTGTGGGGTGGGCGTAAGCCTAGATTCAAGCATACACATCTGTCTCGCCATAAATCAAACGGTGGCCAACAACTACCTATGATATCAGCGTACTACCAAGCCACAGTCTTACACAGGGTCTTGGAGTGGTCCCACCCTGGCCCCTGCAAGCAACAATGGGTCAACATAGAAACATCCTCCACAGATCTTAGCCTGTTCTCAATACCATGGACCCCCAAAATTAAACGAATCATACACCCCACAGTAGGACCCACCCTTGCATTGTGGAGGACAGTTCGCCACAAGCCAGGGATATCCTCGGGGAAAACACCACTTAGACCCATATTTGACAACCCATTGTTTCCACAGGGACTTCGCGGGCGGGGTGGCCTCGAGATGGAAAAAAGCTGGGGTGACTAGAGTGAACCACTTGACTGCAGATGGTAAAATCAAAACCTTCTCAGAAATTCAGAACAATGAGCATATACATGCAAACGATTATTGGTTTTACCTTCAACTGAGACATTTTATTCTCTCCCAGAGGGAGTGGATTGATCCACATAAGAGTCTTACGCCTTTTGAATCCATGTGCGGTCAGGTGGTACCACCCACCCATGTAATATCAGGCATCTACAAAATCCTTATACATGGACACTTCCCTGACAAACCTTCATTTTGTGATGCGTGGGACAAAGACCTAACACACCGCGGCATAAAAATTAAATGGGAAACTCACTGTGAAAAAATGGCTCTCTGCTCCACTAGCCTAGAAGTAGTAGAAACACAATATAAACTACTGACACGCTGGCATAGATGCCCGTCTCTATTGCACAAATGCTATCCCTCTGTCTCCCCCCTTTGCTGGAGGTGCGGTAAAGATAAAGGCACACTAATACATACCTGGTGGGATTGCCCATTAATCACCCCATTTTGGAACAAAATTAGAGAACTGTCCGCAGAAATACTAGGATTCCCAGTCCCACAAGGCCCTGACTTCTGGTTGCTTTCTCATTCCAACATCCCCCTAGCAAGATACAAAAAAATCTCTCTTGAAACATCTAAACAACGCTACGAGAGCGGTCATTCCAGTACATTGGCGCTCCACTGAACCACCAACAATATGGGAGTGGTTCCAACATATAGATTTCTATATGAGTATGGAGGACATCTACTTTGCAGCTCTGGAGAAACACTCAGACTTTACCTCAACCTGGTTTAGTTGGCTGGAATTTAAGACCTCCACGACCTACATCGCTTTTGCACCCTCTTAGCCAAAAAAAGATAAAAACACATTAACCTAATGCTCTCGCCAAAAGACTATGCTTCAGTACATGAAAAATTACCCCCAACACACCCCTTCCTCCCCCTCGATACCCTTGTCTTCCCCGTTTAAGTTAATGTCTGTCAGAAAATCTGACCATGCATCTGTGTCTGTTTTGGACCTCAGTTTCAGGGTCATTAGTTTGTTTTTCTTCCACAACCAGATTTGTAAAAAGCTATGTTTTTAGCTGTCAATATTTCTACTGTTATTAAGTAATGGAAACGATGTTGTGACATTACTACAATGTATGTGGACTATATTATGTTTATAAAACAAAAATTAAGAATTTATAAAAAAAAAAGACTACAAATGCCTGCACAGTTAGATGAACTTGAGACATAAACCAAGGACAAACATTCCAAGACAATAACATTTCTGAATGGGTAGGTAAGCATACAACTTCAGTTTTTCTACATATGGATCTTCTTGAAAATACAAGCATTTAATATCATACAGAGGCTCTTTGATGATTTAGACTAGATCAGACATAAGTTTCTGTTTTAATTATATTATAGCTATATGAAACGTCTGAAACTCAATGATTTTCATTGTTTTATTATTATCATCATTGCTTAAACTTACTTCTATATTAATTCCAAGCTGACATCACCTAAAACGAAGCTCTCTCTTGTGTTACATTTCTGTTGAGAAAGTGCTTCCTGTTTTAGGCATTGTAAGCATTGGGTAAAAAACTGTCAGATTTACTATATAATTTACAGTACTTTATTTTATTTAATAAAGTTTAATAGAACTTTAATGTCAAAATTGAACATGAGATTCTTTTAGCAAGTGATTTTTTAGTATAAACGTCTTGCTCATAATCCATTTCAAAATTACATTTTCATGTTTTTTTTTATTACATTTATTATTACCATTGGTAAGAATTCATATGTACCTCTATATTAATTCCAAGCTGACATCACCTAAAACAAAGCTCTCTCGTGTTACATTTCTGTTGAGAAAGTGCTTCCTGTTTTGGGCATTGTAAGCATTGGGTAACATCCAGTAAGATTTACTATAGGATTTACTTTCTTTTCGCTTCTATAGTTTAATAGAACTTTAATGTCAAAATGAAACATGTTTTATTTTAGCAAGTGTATTTTTTTACTATAAATGCCCTGCTCATAATCAATTTCCAAAGAATATTTTCATTGTTTTTTTTTTCATTACACTTATTTCCATAGGTAAGAATTCAGAAGTACCTCTATATTAGTTCCAAACTGACATCACACAAAACAAAGTTCTCTCTGGTGTTACATTTCTGTTGAGAAAGTGCTTCCTGTTTTAGGCATTGTAAGCATTGGGTAACATCCAGTAAGATTTATATTTATATTACCATTGGTAAGAATTCAGATGTACCTTTATATTAATTCCAAGCTGACATCACCTAAAACAAAGCTCTCTCTTGTGTTACATTTCTGTTGAGAAAAAGCTTCCTGTTTTGGGCATTTGAAAGAAAGAAAAAAGTACTCTCTTTTTTTGGGGGGCACGCTTAGAATTAAAACTTGACGTTTAATCATAAATTCATTTAAAATTGTTTTAGGACATAACTGGACAGACACACATAAAACATACAAATGCTCTAGATACTCTGCTTTTGAGTTCTGTATTTATTGTGGATTGTTTTATGTTGAGGTAAGAGCTCTCCTATTAAGGGATAATTCTCTTTAATCGCTGCCAATCTCACACAATTGGGGTGCCACAATCTATATGGAGTGGACCGCGAATATTTTTAAATTTTTCTTACATTACACCATAATATGATAAATGGTTATCAGGTCACTCTGGTGTGATAAGCCAGGGATAATATGCCTGAGAGAGTGCCAGTTTGGTACAGTCAATTGTTAGTGCAAAAATATAAGATAGAGAAAAAAGCGGAAATTGGTGTCAGTACACCCCTGCAGTTTGTTTGTTGCAACGGTGACTGCTGCTGATTGCTCTATCCGGCCTGGCTCAACCAGACCTTACAATTGAGCGGGTCTATCCGTGCTACAGTTGCAGAATCGGGTTTGAAGAAAGTTGGGGTGTTCAAACTCTCAGTGTTAGAGTGGGTGACTCCCTGGTTAGCAAAGCCCTTGCAGGGAAATCTACCCCACTCAGTGAGATTTTAACCCAGAAAGTGTGTAGCTTTGAAGAAAAAGTTAGTTGCCATATAAGGTGTCTGTACACGCTGCTTTCTCCCACATGCTTTTAAGTATTGGTGGGCGATGAGCGGTGTACTCTACCTTTCTGTGCGACTTGAAAATTATAGGCTGGATAGATATATTAGGTAAAAGAATGGAGCAACAGACTGAAAAAAGATATTGCTATAAAAATGCACTATGTCAATAAATATAGGGTTTTGGGCATTGTAAGCATTGGGTAACATCCAGTAAGATTTACTATAGGATTTACTTTCTTTTCGCTTCTATAGTTTAATAGAACTTTAATGTCAAAATTAAACATGTTTTATTTTAGCAAGTGTATTTTTTTTACTATAAATGCCCTGCTCATAATCAATTTCCAAAGAATATTTTCATAGTTTTTTTTTTTTTCATTACTTTTATTTCCATTGGTAAGAATTCAGAAGTACCTCTATATTAGTTCCAAACTAACATCACACAAAACAAAGTTCTCTCTTGTGTTATATTCCTGATGAGAAAGTGCTTCCTGTTTTGGGCATTGTAGGCATTGGAAAACATCATCCAGACTGCTTAAGTTACATTTAAGCTGTCTCCTCATAATTTTAGATTTTATTTTCAATTGTGTTTTGAAATTGTTTAAGTAATAGCTACTGCTCAGTATTCTAAAACTAAGTGAATTGAGTGATTTTAGCCATGATTAATATTTTGATTTGTATCATTAAATAAATGTACAACTTAATAGGCTCTATAAAATTCGGTATAAACAATAAGTATCTACAAAATTCAACTCTCCTGGCTTGTCATGAATATGCTGAAAGGGAGTTTAAACAAAAATCACACCCTTTGCTATGCAGAGGCTTACTCACATACATATGTTAATTAAAAAGCACACCCATTTGTCCGAATGACTAATTGCATAACTCCTATTTTGGTCAAAACAAACAAAATGCCCTCTCAAATGTGATTGGCTGGGAACTGCACTGCTTTGCTAATAAAAGACTACAAATGCCAGCACAGTTAGATGAACTTGAGACATAAACCAAGGACAAACATTCCAAGACAATAACATTTCTGAATGGGTAGGTAAGCATACAACTTCAGTTTTTCTACATATGGATCTTCTTGAAAATACAAGCATTCAATATCATACAGAGGCTCTTTGATGATTTAGACTAGATCAGACATAAGTTTCTGTTTTAATTATATTATAGCTATATGAAACATCTGAAACTCAATGATTTTCATTGTTTTATTATTATTATTATCATCATCATCATTGCTTAAACTTACTTCTATATTCCAAGCTGACATCACCTAAAACGAAGCTCTCTCTTGTGTTACATTTCTGTTGAGAAAGTGCTTCCTGTTTTGGGCATTGTAAGCATTGGGTAACATCCATTAAGATTTACTATAGGATTTACTTTCTTTTCGCTTCTATAGTTTAATAGAACTTTAATGTCAAAATGAAACATGTTTTATTTTAGCAAGTGTATTTTTTTTACTATAAATGCCTTGCTCAATCAATTTCCAAATAATATTTTCATAGTTTTTTTTTGTCATTACATTTTTTTCCATTGGTAAGAATTCAGAAGTACCTCTATATTAGTTCCAAACTGACATCACACAAAACAAAGTTCTCTATTGTGTTATATTCCTGGTGAGAAAGTGCTTTCTGTTTTAGGCATTGTAAGCATTGGGTAAAAAACAGTCAGATTTACTATATAATTTACAGTACTTTCTTCTATTTACTAAAGTTTAATAGAACTTTATTGTCAAAATTGAACATGAGATAGGACGGTCAACCGGGGGGCGGAGCCACGACGGCGTGCACTTGAGGGAGGTTGCTCTGACCCTCTGATGCTTTGACTTCCAGCCGGGAATCCTGTGCTCCCTTCTCCCCCCTTTCCATACCCGGTGTCCGCTTGTGCGAGTCGCAGAGGCCGGTTCTCGAGGTGCGTGTGTGCTGCAGCACAGAGAGGTCCATCCACAGCCGAGAGATTGCCGGGTGCCTATACGGCGCATAGTGTGAGGACTACACCGGCGACGTCAGAGGTCTGCGTCTGGAGCCCGGACCAGCGCAAGCCAGCGTGTACCGGCGGGTACCTGGAAGCGGCGCCCTCAAAGCACAGACGCCGGCAGATAGACGTCCTGGCCATTCGTTAGCAGGTGACCCTGCTAGCAGCTGAGGGTGACCCCAGGCACAGCTGTCGCAGTGAGCAGGACATCCCTCCCCGCGCCTGAACGCTGGGAAGGTCAGTCGGGGCAGCAGCTTTACAGCGCACAACAGCAGCAAGGGATCCCATTTGTGACCGTATCGGCACCGGGGTAAAGGACGCCCACAAGTGAGGACAGAGAGTGCTACCGCATCTGTGAGGGCAGATAACCCACGCATGAAGACACCGGGCAGACAGTTGAAAGTCTACATAAACAGCAAGTATCACTGGCACCTTTTCGTGGTAATTGTTAGAATTAACCTGCTAAAAGCAGGCTGTGCCTCCGGACTCTAGTTAAATTACAGTACGGGGTGCCTGTACTCTGTGGAGTAATCTATTACCGTTTGAGCTATGTTTAGCAAGGCCACATGCACTAATAATTGACTGCGACTGGTACGTGACTGTATAATTAAAATCTCACGGAGGGCGTGATAGATATAAATCTCATATCCCCTCATTGTGTGTGTGTGTGGTGAAAAATTCATAAGCTCTGATGGGGAAGACGGGCCAGACTGCAGCAGCCACAAGGCTGGAGAAATATGCTCGAACGCAGGCCCAGGGTGCAAATGCCTCGCGAAATGTCACCCCCCAGAATACTCCTACTAAAGCTGGCACTGAATCATTAGCAAATGAAGTTACATTGTCACAGGTGCTGGAAGCTATTAGCACCAGTGAATCACGGCTTTCTGAGCAATTAAACAAGGTCCAATCGGACGTAATGCTGATCCGAGATGATATGCAAAAGGTTCGTCAGAGAGTATCAGAGGTGGAGTCTCGGGTGTCACAGATTGAGGACAGGGTGGACCCCCTAACCACCCAGGTTAAGATGCTGTCGGAAAAAGTATCTGAAATGCGCACTAAAATCTCAGATATGGAGGGACGAATGCGCAGAAATAACATTTGTTTTGTTGGGTTTGAGGAGAAGGTTGAGGGGTCCTCGCCTGAAAAGTTTATAGAGGACTGGCTTCGTAAATGTTTGGGGAGTGAGGCCCTCTCACCCATGTTTTCAATTGAAAGGGCACATCGTGTTCCAACAAGGCCACCAATACCTGGGGGTCCTCATCGGACTTTAATTGTTCGGGTACTCCAATCTAAGGATAGAGACGACATCCTAAGACTCGTCCGAAATATGGGTGATTTAACATACAACGAAAAAAAAAAAAATCGCAGCATTTCCCGACCTTCCCTATGATGTTCAGAAGGGAAGGGCCGGGTTTCGAGACATCAAAGCAAGACTGCGGGAATTAAATGTTAAATATGCTATGTTGTACCCTGTGAAGTTCCGGGTGATTCAAAATGATGAAGCTAAATTTTTTTACTCCCCAGAAGGAGGCGGCCGCCTGGATTGATAGGACTTTCCCGGGTCAGAGGCAGCTCTCTCATAAGTAGGGGACTGTCTCCGACATCCGGGAAATTACCTTCATCCCTGAGGAGTATTGAGAGTCTCTAGAATGAAAGATATCCTAACAGGCATAGCAATGATGCTTGATTACATCTTCCAGTGTATTTGGAGTAATATTATGAAATGATGCCTATATGTTATCAGGAAAATGAAAAACATTAGATTGCTGGGCACTGGGCAGGGGGGGGGGGTTGGGGGAGTAAATGGATATAATGTTTGGTAAAAGTATAAACCAGAGGGTCAGGCACGCTCTAGTGAGGTGGCTAAATAAGTAATTATTCCAAACCGATAGTGGGGGCTAGAGCAAAGGTATACCTAAACGGGTAGGTAATACAGGGAGGGTGTGGGTGGGCAGGAGAATGTTCAGTGTTGTATGTCTTGTTTTTGTCGGGGGGTGGAGTGTTGGGTTTATGTATGTAGTGCAGATTGTCGGTAAACTGTTTCTTCTTACTTATTATCAACAATTCCAGAAAAGCGAGGACATGTATAGTCAGACTTGGCAGGACCAGTATATCCAGCTGGCAAAATATATATACGATAAGTCATGGTAGGATTTATGACATGGAATGTAAGAGGAATGAACGAGAAGATTAAGCGTTCACTGGTTCTTAACTAATGCAGGGCATCTACCGCCAATATAATTTGCCTTCAAGAAACCCACCTCAGTGGGGATAAAACACTAGCACTAAGGCGGCCCTGGATTGGCAGAACCTTCCACTCGCAATTCTCCTCATCATCTCGGGGTGTCACTGTCATTATCAAAAAGAATATTGCTTTTGAACTGCTAGCAGTTAGTATTGACCCAAGGGGTCGGTACGTTTTCCTAGATGGGCGGATTGAGGAAACTAGATACTGCATCTTAGCCATTTATATACCTCCTCCCTTCTCGCTAGAGGTATTGCAGCTGGCGGTCAATTTTGCTGCCGCGCGTCCGGATAGTATTGTTGTATGTTTGGGAGATTTTAATGCTGTGATGGACATCAATTTAGATAGATGGAGTAGAAGGGGATTTGGAGATGGCCGGCAAACAAAACTCGCTGAATTTATAACTGAATTTGACTGGTGGGACGTGTGGCGTGAGAAGCATCCTAATGTGAAACAATATTCATTTTATTCACCTCCACACAATGCATTCTCACGGATTGATAATATGTTTGTGTCTAGAAATGCTCTTATGAACATAGCTTCGGTAGAGTACCTGGCCCGTGGAATCTCAGATCATTCCCCAGTACTGTTGCAAATTAACGCTACGGCCAGTGCAGGTGTTAGACTCTGGAGACTCCACCCCTCTTGGCTTTCGCAATTCAACGATGCAGAGGAGGTGCGCTCAATGGTCGATGTTTTTTTCGGGACAAATGGCGGTTTTGCATTAAAAAGATTGAGCAAGCCAAGCGGAGGTACCGCAAAGCTGCAGTGCTATTAGAGGATGAATTGACAGTTAAGGAGCAGAAATACCTGAGAGAAGATACCGAGGCTACTAGAACTGAATGGCTAGATGCTCAGCGGGCATGGGCGTGGGCGGAGAGCATTTACAGACCATGATGACCCATAAATTGTTGAATGATTCCCACAAGTTCTACATGAATACCGATAAAGCCAGTAAATATATGGCATATTTGTCGAAGCTGGATAGGCCATCATGTGTAGTTACAAAAATAAGCTTAGATACGGGAACGGTGGCCACTACTGCGCCAGATATCGCAGCGGCATTCTGTGAACATTTTAGTAAGGTTTACGATACCAAAATCACGTGCGGGAATAATGAGATAAAAAAACGATCTTGATTGCATTGATCTTCCAGTCCTTTCTAATGAGGATAGGGAAATGCTAGATGCCCCGGTTTCTATTGAGGAAGTTTTGGCAGCGATTAAGTCTCTCCCAACCGGTAAAGCCCCGGGAGTAGATGGATTTCCCGCAGAATTTTACAAAAAGTTTGAGGGGATTTTTGCCCCCAAGCTATTGTACTATTTCCGGGAAATGGACCTGGAGGGTGGGTTCTCTAGCTCAATGACAGTGGCAATCATCATTGTCATTCCTAAAAATGGCAAGGACCCATCGATAGTGGATTTGTATCGTCCTATCTCCCTGATCAAGACAGATGCAAAAATCTTTGCCAAAATTTTGGTCTCTAGATTAAATGCCATGATCAGTAAGATAATCCACCCAGATCAGGTCGGGTTTATGAGCGGTAAATCTACTGCAATAAGTCTCCGCAGATTATTTATGTTCCTACAAAGGGCAGATGTACTTGGAACCCCAGTCGCTATCGCATCATTCGATGCTAATAAAGCATTCGATTCTGTGGAATGGCCGTATCTGAGGCAAGTTTTATCTGCATTTGGGATAGGCCCTAGATTTATAAACTGGATATTCAGGTTATATCAATCTCTTAAAGCCAGAATTCTGGTCAATGGCTATATGTCTGACCTGTTTCCACTTTCCAGGGGCACCCGTCAAGGGTGTCCACTTTCTCCCTTGTTGTTTGCGCTTGCCATAGAGCCAATTGCATGTAAATTGCGACTGCTACTGGGCTTAACGGGTGAGAGCCAGAGTCCCCTGAGTAATATTATTTCGCTATACGCAGACGATTTATTGGTCGGCATGACCGACCACATGAATCAGTTACCCCAGGTTATCGGAAGTATACGGGAGTTTGGCCGTTATTCCGGTTTAACCATAAATTATGGTAAATCTCAGTTGCTAATAACTAGGACAGCAAACCAAAGTAGGCTCGACTGTGAGTTTTGTCCCCCTGTGGTGGATAAGTTCAAATACTTAGGGATAGTGGTCTCAAGTAATCCATCAGACTATATCACACATAATCTAGACCCCATAATTGAAGAATGTAAAATTAGATGTAAAAACTGGCAGCACCTCCCATTAACCATTTTAGGATGGGTCAACCTAATAAAAATGGTGATTCTGCCCAAACTTCAGTATATTATTACCCATTCTCCCATTTTAATAAAAGAAACAACGTTCCGTAAAATCCATCAAGTGATCTCATCATATGTTTGGAAAAACAAAACTCAGAGAATTAGAATGTCGTTTATGTGTAGAGAGCATAGCGAGGGAGGTTTTGCTATGCCAAATTTCAAAATATATTACTACGCAGCCCAATTAACTCACCTTGCAACTTGGATAAGCGGAAACGAGTATTCCGCAGAGCTTAAGAAGTATGTTGCTAACGTTTTTCCCAACCATTCCCCGTTACAGGCTATTCTAAAACAGGGAGGCCATCACAAACTTCCCCCATTTGTGAAACAATTATGGTTTATGGGCATGTAAAAAAATGGGGTTCGACGGGATAGATCCTGATACATATATCTTTTCCATAACCCAGTTTTGTAGTTTGAACGCAAATCAGGGAGGAAGAATGTGGGGGTATTATGGAGTTGATGCTGTGGGCCAGGTCTTTGAGGGAAATGTGCTGAGGCACTTTTCTCAGCTGCAGTCGGAATTTGCACTTCCTAAACATATGTTTTATAGGTACCTGCAGCTGAGAAGTGCCTTAGCGCAAGAAAACCGAATGAAACAAATTGTTCTGGCTGAATCCCCTTTAAAAAAGTTTGTGAAAACTATAGGTAACAGCAAATGCCTCTCTAAATGGTATAAATTTCTTCATATAAATACGCAAACTGATAATATGGAAGGGTTGACTAATAAATGGTTGGTAAATATTCCGGAGATTGATAGTGAAGATTGGAGGGTAGCGCTGGATGTTCCCCGTAGGTCTACTAACTCCATAAGAATTCAGCAAGTCCAGTTAAATATTCTTTACCACACATATCTAACACCTGAAAGGATTTCTGGTTTCTCACAGGACTATTGTAGTCGATGCCCGAAGTGTCATATTATGGGCTGTGGGTTTTGGCAACTACTATGGGAAGATGTCGGCAAGGCACTTATGAGTATTGGGCTGGCGGGTGAAGATTTTCGTCCGCTGACAATTATTCTTGGGGTATGGCTGAGCTCTGTTCCGTTGGGTTTCCGACATCTATTGATAAATATATACGCAATAGCTAAGGTCATCATCGCCCGTAGGTGGATGGCGAAAGAAAGTCCAGGAATCCAGGAATGGATTGCCTTGGCCAATATAAACATGATGCATGAGCGATATGTGTATTCTTCCAGGAATGCTATAGATAAATTTTATGTTAAATGGGAGAGATGGTACTATTCAAAATACTATACTACATAGTTCTTTCTCTCGGGCTTATTTACTTCCTCTCTCTCGGCTCTCTTCTCTTTCTTCTAATACCGAGGTTGATTTTTTATACTTAGACACATTACACGTCATTTATAAAGGGAAAAGCTGATTCTGCACACGTAAAAGCACTTTAAAGGAAATATTTTAATATGTACACTAAAACGGGTAAAGCAAAATTTAGAAGGTGCACAGATAAAATATACTTTACATTGCCTGTCTTTAAAAAGGCCTGGCAAAATCACTGGAACACTAAAAGGAAATATTCCCAATTATGAGGGGTAGAAACACACAATGTTCGCAGGAATTAGTCGTGCGTTCTATATATAAGTGAAATAGTTGATATTGCATCACAACTGCTACTGCATACACTGTACACCAAAAATTACTTTTTCTTTTTTTCCCCCTCTTTTAAGGGGAGGGGAGGAGGGGCGAAATCGATCACAGCTTAGACAATCAATGATGAACTACCCACTATCTAGTTCCTGGAAGAATGGATCATGTATGGATGGATCATGTATTTTGTATATTGTGGGGAGACCGACTTGAAATGGGTTCCAAGTCAAGATATACTGGTTTGTTAAACCCATAGGTCTTGGTTTTCTAATGGAATTGATTGAAGAAAGTCTTATGCTGCACTACTTATGTTTGTCGTATGTTAGATGTTTTTGTCATAAACTGTAATGTATTGTCGTTGTGTATGTGAATGTCAAAAATTTTCAATAAAGATAAATGTAAAAAAAAAAAATGAACATGAGATTTTTTTAGCAAGTGATTTTTTTAGTATAAGTGTCTTGCTCATAATCCATTTCAAAATGACATTTTCATGGTTTTTTTCATTACATTTATTATTACTATTGGTAAGAATTCAGATGTACCTCTATATTAATTCCAAGCTGACATCACCTAAAACGAAGCTCTCTCGTGTGTTACATTTCTGTTGAGAAAGTGCTTCCTGTTTTGGGCATTGTAAGCATTGGGTAACATCCAGTAAGATTTACTATAGGATTTACTTTCTTTTCACTTCTATAGTTTAATAGAACTTTAATGTCAAAATTAAACATATTTTATTTTAGCAAGTGTATTTTTTTTTACTATAAATGCCCTGCTCATAATCAATTTCCAAAGAATATTTTCATATTTTTTTTTCATTACTTTTATTTCCATTGGTAAGAATTCAGAAGTACCTCTATATTAGTTCCAAACTAACATCACACAAAACAAAGTTCTCTCTTGTGTTATATTCCTGGTGAGAAGGTGCTTCCTGTTTTGGGCATTGTAGGCATTGGGAAACATCATCCAGACTGCTTAAGTTACATTTAAGCTGTCTCCTCATAATTTTAGATTATATTTTCAATTGTGTTTTGAAATTGTTTAAGTAATAGCTACTGCTCAGTATTCTAAAACTGAGTGAATTGAGTGATTTTAGCCATGATTAATATTTTGATTTGTATCATTAAATAAATGTACAACTTAATAGGCTCTATAAAATTCGGTATAAACAATAAGTATCTACAAAATTCAACTCTCCTGGCTTGTCATGAATATGCTGAAAGGGAGTTTAAACAAAAATCACACCCTTTGCTATGCAGAGGCTTTCTCACATACATATGTTAATTAAAAAGCACACCCATTTGTCCGTATGACTAATTGCATAACTCCTATTTTGGTCAAAACAAACAAAATGCCCTCTCAAATGTGATTGGCTGGGAACTGCACTGCTTTTGCTTATAAAAGACTACAAATGCCAGCACAGTTAGATGAACTTGAGACATAAACCAAGGACAAACATTCCAAGACAATAACATTTCTGAATGGGTAGGTAAGCATACAACTTCAGTTTTTCTACATATGGATCTTCTTGAAAATACAAGCATTCAATATCATACAGAGGCTATTTGATGATTTAGACTAGATCAGACATATGTTTCTGTTTTAATTATATTAGAGCTGTATGAAACATCTGAAACTCAATGATTTTCATTTGATTATTATTTTTATTATTATTAAAGGGAAAATATGCCTTTTTGCAGATGACACAAAAGGTATGCAACAGGGTAGACAAACCAGGTTGGGTAAAACAAATGATTGATGATCTGTAGGTAGATTAGAGGAATGGTCAAGTGTATAGCAACTACAGTTTAATTCCAAAAAATGCTAAATCATGCACTTGGGTCTTAAAAATCCAAACATTAAACATAGTATAAATGGCACTATTATGGAGACTACTGAGGAGAGGTATCTAGGTGTCATTATTTTAGGTGACTAAAGGCAGGAAGGCAAGGTAACAAAGTAATGAAGAAGGCAAGTCAGATGCTTGGTTGCACAGGGAGAGAAATCAGCGGTAGAAATTAATAATGCAACTGTATAGGTCATTGGTAAAACCTCATCTAGGCTATATCTCCAGAAGGATATAAATACATTAGAGACAGTACAAAGAAGGGCAACTAAAATGGTCCATGGCCTACATCACAAAACTTACCCTAAAACGATCTTAGTATGTATAGTTTAAAGCAGAGAAGGGAAAGGGAGGACATGATAGAAACTTTTAAACATAGGGTTTTAACAAGGTACAGGAGAGAGACATTCTTCACAGAAAAAGGAACAACAGAGCACGAGAACATGCACTGCCTAGAGGGAGAAGAATTCAGGGGAAATTTGAGAAATAAATACTTCACAGAAAGGGTAGTGGATAAGTGGAGTACCCTCCCATCAGAAGTGGTAGAGGCAAAAACAGCAGAGCAATAAACATGCTTGGGATAGACACATTGATATCCTTACAAATAAATAAGGATCAAATATGGTTTGAGGTAACACGTTTAAAAAATGGGCAGTCTAGATGGGCCAAGTGGTTCTTATCTTCTGTCAACTGTTACTATTTAAGTACTATTTCCTGAATAATGTCCAACACCACTTTTGGCAAAAACTGAGGATTAGTTCTCAAGACCTCTTTACTGAAAAAAAAAATTGAGAGGTTGTTCAGACTTCCAGTGGGCAGACCTGAGGGAAGGTCGTATTTTAAGAGAGCATTCTGTTCCCATGGTGTCGGCCTGTACAACTGCCTTATAGCACCGGGAGTATCTGCCAGCCCTACACCATTGGTGGCACCAAAGATATCGGTGGGGAAGAGGGTGCACTCCTCAGCTCCCCACTGCCTTGCTTACCCCGGATTGCCACCATCTTGGACCTGACATCTCAGAGCTGCCTTCTGTTCCTGTCGCTCGGAGCGCCCCGTCACTACAGCTATGGTGCTCGGGATAGGATCCTTGTGGACTCAGTACACTGTCGCCATATGAGAGGAGAGATGGCAGAGGTATCACCAGCTGTGCCACCGCTTGCAAAGCCTGCCGAGTGTCAGACTCATGCCCTGGCTAGCCCAGTGCACCTGATGCTCCCACCAGGCTATGACCTGTGGCCCACACCAGTCCCAAGAATCTTCAAGTACCCACATTGGGCCTCCATTAACTGCGCTATACAGTTGGCAACATCATGGCCAGCCCCTCCCTTGCACCCCACTCTGCTTTCCCTTATAAACCTGCAGATGGTGGGGATCTAAGTGCATTCCAGCAGGTGCATTTCTGCTCACGGTGTCAGGGAAGCAGCGGAGAAATTTTACCTGATGCTGCTTTCACACTGCAAAACCTGCTCTGTCCCATTTTGTTAAACGTTTCTTTAACCGGGTCAGAGCAAGTTTAACACCTTTCACATTGCATGTTGTAAACGGTATATTACTGGTTAATTACAGTTTTTGTACCTTTCACATTGAACCTGTTGTGAAAGGTACAAGGTAATTAACCAGTAATATACCACCCATTGCCTGGTACCTGGCCCGTGCCCCCCCCCACCTGGCCTGCACTCCCCCCTCCCCTGGTACATGCCAGCGCACACTGCCCATTCACCAAAGCAAAGGGACCCAGCTGCAGGGAATTAGAGCTGCCACACTGGCAGTAGGCGGAGCGGGTTCAGGGGGTGACTAAGAGGCAGCAGCCACAGGTGTCGGTAAAGCAGCAGCCCCCCTGTACCCCGTAATGCAGCACACAGGCAGCACCTAGAGACACCCCCTCCCTCCCCTTCCCCGGGCAGCAGCAGGTGCCGGCACCATGTGCTCCTATTAGGGACATGGAGCACATAGCAAGCAGCCCGCGGCACCCAATGCCCACTGTACACATCACTGTTTACCATCCTTTTCACCTACTGTCCAGGACATTGTTCCAAGAGAATCTTGCCACTTGCACTGTGCTCACGGTCTCATAGCTGCTTAACAAGAGGCTACAGATGGTTAGGGAGCGGTCTCATCCTCGCCTTGTGGTGCTGTCCTATCCAACCCAATCTCTGCTGAGCTCTGCTACCTGATCTTCTGGAGGAATACATGGCAAGACCCCAGAGATCCCAACCAAATAAGGTGAAGGATAAACAGCAGAATGCAAGCTCCCCATCTTCACCGCAATCACCTAGCCATTCTGACCCATTGCCTCTTACAATCATTGTCATGAACCTGACTTGTTTCACATTATTTTCTGATGTTCCATGCCGGTCTGTTTCCTAGCTGCTGCTGCAGCTGCAGCTTCTCTGCATTCTCAGTGATTAAAACTCCAGTGAGGCTCCCTGAGTTCAGCACCAGTCACATGATCCAGGTAACTCAAGGCATACTTCCTGGTTCTGTCTGCTGCTGCAGACAATCAAGAAATCACCTGGAGGAATATAAGCCAGCTTCCCAGAGTCCTCCTTGCCTTGAACAAATGTTCTTTCTGCTTCCTGTGTGGTTACCCCAGAGACAGAGAATTCCAAGGCTCCTGGCTATCCAGTCTCCAGCGATACCTGCTCCTAGTGTCCTGCTGCTACTTACCTGGTTCCGTTCATCTCCAGAGACTCCTGCTAATTCCATCACTGCGGTTGAGTTAGCAAGTTATCCCCTGCAGAGGATACCGCTGGCACTGGCTAGCAAATCCCCACTAGCTTCCAGGCTAGACCCCTTGGCTCCCAGGCCAAACTACCTTCAAACCTTTCAGTGACTTTTTACCATCACAGTCCTGATCTGTCGACAGGCACTGTCTACCTCACAGTCGACACTCAGCTTCTGCCGTCTATCCTTGACTAACATCATCCGTGTCATCCCTGACGTCCATCAGTTGCTGCATCCAAGTGTTGTCACATTATCGTCTATTGTCGACATTGTGTCAACTGTTTCCCAAAGTGCCTCCAGAGACTCTGTGCTTCTGTCGTCCCCTGGTGACTAACATCATCTGTGTCATCTCCGACGTCCACCAGTTGCCGCACTCAAGTATTGTCACACATACACCTGTCGTCGACATCTTGTGTCAACTGTTTTCCAAAGTGCCTCCAGAGACTCCGACATTCTCTCCTGGTTATCGATATCCTAGACCAACGACTCCCAGGTCGTCATCTCCGGCTCCCAGGCCATCCCGCAGTTCCCAGGCTGCCAACTGTCATCACCGGCTCCCAGGCCATCCCGCAGCTCCCAGGCTGCCAACTACAACCCCGGCTCCCAGGCCGCCTCGCAGCTCCCAGGCTGCCAACTACAACCCCGGCTCCCAGGCCGCCTCGCAGCTCCCAGGCTGCCAACTACAACCCCGGCTCCCAGGCCGCCTCGCAGCTCCCAGGCTGCCAACGACAACCCCGGCTCCCAGGCCGCCTCGCAGCTCCCAGGCTGCCTGCTATCATCCCCGGCTCTCAGGCCGTCTGCAAAGACATTCTCAGCATCCCTGGTCATTCCACTCCTGCCAGAAGTCTCCACGTGTTTCCATCTGCCGTGTGATCCGGTCTTCTCGTGCAGCCCAGGTTACTTACTCAGTGTCCGGTTATCCGTGGGTTCCGTGCCCGTCTCCCCTCGGCTCTCAGGCCGCTCCAGCGATCCCCAGTGATCTCAAGTACCGGCTCCCTAGCCGCTCCAGCGATCCCCAGTGATCTCAAGTACCGGCTCCCTAGCCGCCCCAGTGATCCCCAGTGATCTCAAGTACCGGCTCCCTAGCCGCCCCAGTGATCTCAAGTATCGGCTCCCTAGCCGCCCCAGTGTTTCCAGTGTCTCCAGCGTTCCCCCTGTGCTACCCTCGTGTCATCCTCGGCTTCCAGGCCGCATCTCTCACTCTCAAGTACCCTCTGTGTTGCTGTATAGCATTCAGTGCCATCGACCACCATCGATGGTTTAAGTACCCCGTAAAAGACTCTTGTGTTTCAAACCCTGCCAAAAGCCACAGGGGAACCTGGGCAGAGGGCCACGACCTGGTCGGCAGTTGCAGCGAAGTCCATATCCCCTTGCGGGGGTCCCTGGTTAATACCACTGTCGGCTTAGACCCCGCGCCTCTGCTTTAGGTCTCAGCCAATCCTCTGTGTCCCCGGCAGGTCGTCTTCCTCCATCCTCCGTGCATGAGTTCCGACTACCTCAAACCTCCTGTGTCCTGCTACCCAGCGCCCTCCACTGGTCCACCACGGTCACAGCCGGGAACACAAGGAACCCGGTGCATGACAATCATATCACATCACACCTCCTCTGCCCAGAGGGCAACAGAAATATCGGACATACTCTTCCCCCTCTTCGAGGCCAAACTGGCCCCACTTACTGAAGCAATAACCTCTGTGGTGAGTCAATTGAAACAACATGCGACCAGATTGGATGAGGCCTAGAAGCGAATCTCCGTGCTGGAAGATGAACTCCAGGGGGCGAAAAATCTCCTCACTGACCAGACCTCCTCTGTTGTGGCACTGCAGGATAAATTAGAGGATACAAAAATTGGAATTGGCTAAATACCCTATGCTTAAATTGGGGTCCCTGAATAGGCTGAAGGACCTTCTACATTTGGTCAATGCCTGGCTACTTGAGACTCTAAATATATCCATACAGGATGGCCCTATTGTAGTCGAAAGAGCCCACAGAACTGGTCCAGAGAGGGGTGAGGTTTGCCTTGCTCTACCCGGCGAAGTTAAGGACCATCAACAACAACAAGCCAGTTTACTTTGACGATGTCCAACCGGCAAATAACTTCTTGCAGTCACTGGACTCATCTGGATCACGCTCCCCTGCAGTGGAGTTGGGCTGAGAACTTCTTTACTGCCCCACACTGTTCATTAAATCCAGAACCCGATTTTCCAACGGTATCAGTCGTGTTCACTTCAGCTCCCGTGAGAACCAGCCCAACGGTAGCCACTCCCCCAGCCTCCCCGGGCCCGGGGGGACCTTTGGCGGGGAAAGGATAGGCAAGCACCCGATGCGGGGTTGCCTAGTCCCAGCAAACCTACAGATACCAGTGATTCCCCCTCTGGGCTTCCCTGTGCTTGGGGACCCAGAGGTAGGTACGTGGAAGCGGGCACCCAGTGCGGGGATGTTTTTTCTGCATTTCCTAAAAAGGAAAAAAAAGGAAGTCAGCGGTCGGCTGACACATCTGCACAGAGAGGCAGTGCACCCGTGGGTGCAGGAGCAGCCAAGCAAGTCTTGATGGAAGAAAGCAGTGACGGAGATGGTCCCCCGGAAGACTCCAGAGGTAACCATGCACCTAGCCTGGTGTGGGGAGAAGAAAAGGAGAAACCCGCCGCGGATGCCACCGGCATAAAAGCAGCTGCGGGGGACAGCGATTCATCACTGCCCATATCAGAGGACACCAGTGTGGATGAAAGAGGACGAACACCTAGATTTGATGGGATTACAAGACCTAAAGAGAGAAATCGGCAGAGCTAATAGAAAACTGTTAAAGGCTAAACTGAAACGCAAAACCTGCCATATATGGGAAAAAGGTTCCTTAAAAGATGAAATCGCTATTCATCTAAAGACTATAAACAAGATTGAAAGAAGAATTGAATTAAAAGAATGGGAAATAAGCAAGTTTAAATCCCTTCCAGCATCAGACGGGTTAATGGCAGACACGGTGAGAGCAGTTCAACCTGCAGCTGATGACGTCACCGTGGAAAAACACTGCCTCGTGGAGCACAGGAGTGCGGGAATCCTACAGGCGGAGACTGACAAGACCCAGTGTTCCATGGCGCCTGCAAACGAGACAGAGACAGCGGCTGGATGTCGGGAGCAGCGGGGACCTCAGGACGCGGTGAGTATGGAGACGGAGTTTCTGTCAGAGAGTGCCGCGTACCTGGGGACCCCCGAGGTGCTCAGGACACAGCCACTCCCGGCGGTGATGAAGCCGGCGGCTGCCCTGAGCACAGTAGCATCAGCGGGCAGACAGGCTGGCTTGATGATGGACAGCCAAGTGCCGGGTCCAAGTACAGTAAAGAATGACACTGTACATGCTATGGACATTACATGTGATAACAAAATGAGTGATGGGGGAGATGTTGTGATAAAATTGGCGCAAGGGAAAAAAATTTAAATGAGAATGCACTGTCAAATGCGGAGAAAAATGTTTATGATACCATATATGGCAAAATTGGTGCACCTGAAGGTGCTATGGGGGCAATAAGGATTATCACTGAGCAACTGGTGAAAAATATTGGAGGTGAAAGTGTGATTGCTAAGAGTGGTAATGTGTTGACAGAGGACATGTCGACTAAATTAAGAACCCCAAATTCTTATGCAAAAGCTGTCAAAAATGTTGCTAAAACAAATGATGAGAATGATAAAGATATGCCCAGGTTTAATTCAAATAATATTGGAAAACGTAACTAACTACAATTCAAGTGGGTCGACACTGGTCCAGTGCCAACACAAACCTGTTTTTTAAATATGATTTTCTCCTTAAATTGCTGTGCCAAAGATTTATCAGCCTGTATTCACCCCAAGAGATCCCCCATTTTTGATTTAAGTTTCCTTTCACCCCACAAAATGCAGAGTGTACTGACAGAGTGGGAAACAAAAAAGTTTGGTGAAAAATATTTGGGATATATAGTGTCCACCATGTCAAAACCAGATAGCATCAGAGTTAAAATCTTGGTCAGGAACGACATGATCCCACCAGAAGATATTTGTTACTGGCTTAGTCGACAGTGTAATTTAAAAGGTGACATGATGAAAGTAGGATACACACTTGGTGTATGGGGGGGGGTGTGGTCTGTCCTGCTGAGACTGAACCAGGTTGGGGGTAGAACCGTGCATCTCCCTTCAGCTGCCTACATTGGCCGGGATAGAATCCAGGTTTTTTATCCCGGTCAACCTAGGACATGCTTTAAATGTGGCAAAATAGGGCATAATAGTAGTGAATGCGGGGGAAATAAAGTGTTCTTTGTGGGGTGAATCTGGCCACCCCTCAAAATCCTGCAACAAGGTAACTTGCAACTATTGTGGGTTTGGGGGACATCCATTGAGGGATATAGCCGTTGCCCAGACTCTTTGAAGAGTGTAATTGACAGGTCAGATGCAGCAAAAATTGAACAATACACAAAAGTTGTAATAAATAAAGAGAGAAACATTGAATGGAGCAAGGGTGATGACAAGGTGGAGGGTGAAGTTTTTGAAGTGGTTAAAATAGGTAAAAAAATCTTTTAAAGGGAAAGAGAAGGAAAAAAAAACCGATATTGATTTGTCAAATAGGTTTCTGGCCTTTTCTGATGAGGAAGGGGATGAGGAGAGGGAGGAAGAGAAAGATGGAGAGGGAGAGATATATAAAGAGGGTGACAAACTTGTGTTTAAACCAGAGAAAAAAAAAAATTGGGTTTTTACTATAAATGCCTTGCTCAATCAATTACCAAAGAATATTTTCATAGTTTTGTTTATTACATTTATTTCCATTGGTACATTAATTCCAAACTGACATCACCCAAAACAAAGTTCTGTCTTGTGTTATATTCCTAGTGAGAAAGTGCTTCCTGTTTTGGGCATTGTAGGCATTGGGAAACATCATGCAGACTGCTTAAGTTACATTTAAGCTGTCTTGTATTTTTAAGAAGTTTTTCTACATATGGATCTTCTTGAAAATACAAGCATTCAATATCATACAGAGGCTCTTTGATGATTTAGATTATATTATAGCTATATCATCCTTGCTTAAACTTACTTCTATATTAATTCCAAGCTGATATCACCTAAAACAAAGTTCTCTCTTGTGTTACATTTCTGTTGAGAAAGTGCTTCCTGTTTTAGGCATTGTAAGCATTGGGTAAAAAACGGTCAGATTTACTATATAATTTACAGTACTTTCTTTTATTTACTAAAGTTTAATAGAACTTTAATGTCAGAATTGAACATGAGATTTTTTTAGCAAGTGATTTTTTAGTATAAATGTCTTGCTCATAATCCATTTCAAAACGACATTTTCATGTTTTTTTTTCATTACATTTATTATTACCATTGGTAAGAATTCAGATGTACCTCTATATTAATTCCAAGCTGACATCACCTAAAACGAAGCTCTCTCGTGTTACATTTCTGTTGAGAAAGTGCTGGATGTTACCCAATGCTTACAATGCCCAGTGATTTTTTAGTATAAATGTCTTGCTCATAATCCATTTCAAAACGACATTTTCATGTTTTTTTTCATTACATTTATTATTACCATTGGTAAGAATTCAGATGTACCTCTATATTAATTCCAAGCTGACATCACCTAAAACGAAGCTCTCTCGTGTTACATTTCTGTTGAGAAAGTGCCCTGTTTTGGGCATTGTAAGCATTGGGTAACATCCAGTAGGATTTACTATAGGATTGACTTTCTTTTCGCTTCTATAGTTTAATAGAACTTTAATGTCAAAATTAAACATGTTTTATTTTAGCGAGTGATTTTTTTTTTTTACTATAAATGCCTTGCTCAATCAATTTCCAAATAATATTTTCATAGTTTTTTTTTTCCATTACATTTATTTCCATTGGTAAGAATTCAGAAGTACCTCTATATTAATTCCAAACCAACATCACCCAAAACAAAGTTCTCTCGTGTTCTATTCCTGGTGAGAAAGTGCTTCCTGTTTTGGGCATTGTAGGCATTGGGAAACATCATGCAGACTGCGTAAGTTACATTTAAGCTGTCTTGTGGAGCTCCTCATAATTTTAGATTTTATTTTCAATTGTGTGTTTGAAATTGTTCAAGTAATAGCTACTGCTCAGTATTCTAAAACTGAGTGAATTGAGTGATTTTAGTCATGATTAATATTTCAATTTGTATCATTAAATACATGTACAACTTAATAGGCTCTATAAAATTCGGTATAAACAATAAGTATCTACAAAATTCAACTCTCCTGGCTTGTCATGAATATGCTGAAAGGGAGTTTAAACAAAATCACACCATTTGCTATGCAGAGGCTTTCTCACATACATATGTTAATTAAAAAGCACACCCATTTGTCCATATGACTAATTGCATAACTCCTATTTTGGTCAAAACAAACAAAATGCCCTCTTAAATGTGATTGGCTGGGAACTGCACTGCTTTTGCTTATAAAAGACTACAAATGCCAGCACAGTTAGATGAACTTGAGACATAAACCAAGGACAAACATTCCAAGGCAATAACATTTCTGAATGGGTAGGTAAGCATACAACTTCAGTTTTTCTACATATGGATATTCTTGAAAATACAAGCATTCAGTATCATACAGAGGCTCTCTGATGATTTAGACAAGATCAGACATACGTTTCTGTTTTAATTATATTATAGCTATATGAAACATCTGAAACTCAATGATTTTCATTGTTTTATTATTATCATCATTGCTTAAACTTACTTCTATATTAACTCCAAGCTGACATCACCTAAAACGAAGCTCTCTCGTGTTACATTTCTGTTGAGAAAGTGCTTCCTGTTTCGGGCATTGTAAGCATTGGGTAACATCCAGTAAGATTTACTATAGCATTTACTTTCTTTACGCTTCTATAGTTTAATAGAACTTTAATGTCAAAATTAAACATGTTTTATTTTAGCAAGTTATTTTTTTTTTACTATAAATGCCTTTCTCAATCAATTACCAAAGAATATTTTCATAGTTTTGTTTATTACATTTATTTCCATTGGTAAGAATTCAGAAGTACCTCTATATTAATTCCAAACCAACATCACCCAAAACAAAGTTCTCTCTTGTGTTCTATTCCTGGTGAGAAAGTGCTTCCTGTTTTGGGCATTGTAGGCATTGGGAAACATCATGCAGACTGCTTAAGTTACATTTAAGCTGTCTTGTGGAGCTCCTCATAATTTTAGATTTTATTTTTAATTGTGTGTTTGAAATTGGATAAGTAATAGCTACTGCTCAGTATTCTAAAACCGAGTGAATTTAGTGATTTTAGCAATGATAAATGTTTTAATTTGTATCGGTAAATACATTTACAACTTAATAGGCTCTATAAAATTCGGTATAAACATTATCTAAAAATTCAACTCTCCTGGCTTGTCATGAATATGCTGAAAGGGAGTTTAAACAAAATCACACCCTTTGCTATGCAGAGGCTTTCTCACATACATGTGTTAATTAAAAAGCACACCCATTTGTCCAAATTACTAATTGCATAACTCCTGTTTTGGACAAAGCAAACAAAATGCCTTCTCAAATGTGATTGGCTGGGAACTGCACTGCTTTTGCTTATAAAAGACTACAAATGCCAGCACAGTTAGATGAACTTGAGACATAAACCAAGGACAAACATTCCAAGACAATAACATTTGTGAATGGAACAGGTAAGCATACAACTTAATTTCTTCTATATATGGATCATCTTGAAAATACAAGCATTCTATAGCATACAGAGGCTCTCTGATGATTTAGACTAGATCAGACATACGTTTCTGTTTTAATTATATTAGAGCTGTATGAAATCTCTGAAACTCAATGATTTGCATTCGATTATTATTTTTATTATTATTATTAAAAGGGAAAATATGCCTTTTTGCAGAGGACACAAAAGGTATGCAACAGGGTAGACAAACCAGGTTGGGTAAAACAAATGATTGATGATCTGTAGGTAGATTAGAGGAATGGTCAAGTGTATAGTAACTACAGTTTAATTCCAAAAAATGCTAAATCATGCACTTGGGTCTTAAAAATCCAAACATTAAACATAGTATAAATGGCACTATTATGGAGACTACTGAGGAGAGGTATCTACAGTAGGTGTCATTATTTTAGGTGACTAAAGGCAGGTAGGCAAGGTAACAAAGTAATGAAGAAGGCAAGTCAGATGCTTGGTTGCACAGGGAGAGAAATCAGTGGTAGAAATTAAGTAATAATGCAACTGTATAGGTCATTGGTAAAACCTCATCTAGGCTATATCTCAAGAAGGATATAAATACATTAGAGACTGTACAAAGAAGGGCAACTAAAATGGTCCATGGCCTACATCACAAAACTTACCCTAAAACGATCTTAGTATGTATGGTTTAAAGCAGAGAAGGGAAAGGGAGGACATGATAGAAACTTTTAAACATAGGGTTTTAACAAGGTACAGGAGGGAGACATTCTTCACAGAAAAAGGAACAACAGAGCACGAGAACATGCACTGCCTAGAGGGAGAAGAATTCAGGGGAAATTTGAGAAATAAATACTTCACAGAAAGGGTAGTGGATAAGTGGAGTACCCTCCCATCAGAAGTGGTATGTCACAATCATGCCAGAACTCAATGGGCGGTATTCAATGTGAATACCTGCGAGGTGCAGCGAATCCTTTTTAGGATTCGCTGCACATTCGCCACATTCCGGAGCCAGCGGGCTCCGGTATTCAACGTGTCAGGGGCTCGCTGCCCCTGACAGGCGAATATGAGCTCCCGCGGCGAATGCCGCAGGGAGCCTGAGGAGGGTGCCAGGCAGAGAGATGGAAGTCTCTCTGCCTGCCCCTAAACGTTTGTGGGGGGCAGGTGGGCTCCCCGGGTGCCAGGCAGCACAGGCTGCCCCCCCGGGGGTGCCAGCAGGGGGCCGCGTATATTCACTATACCCGATCGTAACATCGGGTGCAGTGAATATATGAATATGTAATGAGCGGCTTGGCTCCGGCGCCCCCTGCTTACAGCACATGAATAAAAATAGCATGCCCCTCCTCAGAATAAAATTCCTGATTTTTTTACACCAAATGTAAAAAACAAAACACTTTATTTTAAAAGTTCACATTCCACTTCACCATAAAAAGATAGCGATTGCTACTCGGTGAATCATGGCGAAAAAAACCTTCAAATGTATTCACCATGTGGTCATTGAATAGGGTGATTCACCATTTTTGTCAAAAATTCGCCAAACAGCACAAATTCGCCATAAAAACATGGCGAATCAGGCTCATTGAATACCGCCCAGTGTGTTTGTCCTGTCTTACATGCATGTCAGTCTTGTTTCTCACCCTGCTGCAGCAAGATCTGAGTATTTGCTTGTAATGAGCACCTGGGTGATTCTGATTCAGCCATTAACTCTGTGGTTACCATTTGAAAGGATTTATACAAGTTCCCTGTTGGCCTCATCCAGAGACTGTTCCAGGTGTGGCCATTCCTAATCACCCGGATGGCCAATCAGTGCTGCTCTGAGGGGTTATTCTCCCAGCCCTGCATAGACACTTTGCTTTTGCATTGTTGTCAATAACTTGGGAGGAAGCTTCAGCTTGTGTTCCTGCTTAAGCTCTGTGGTATTCCAGTTACCCAGCATTTGTATCCTGCTTCCAAGACCCTGCACCAGCATTCCTACACCTGTGAGCTTCCAAGACCCTGCACCAGCATTCCTACACTGGTGTGCTTCCAAGTACCTGCACCAGCGTTCCTACACCTGTGTGCCTCCAACACCCTGCACCGGCGTTCCTACACCTGTGTGCCTCCAACACCCTGCACCAGTGTTCACCTGTTCCTGCATTACAAGTACCTGCACCAGTGTCACCCTGTACCTGTATCCAGTACCTGCTTCCTGCCTTCCAAAGTTACCTGAACCTGTGCTTCTGAGTTACCTGCACCTGTGCTTCCGACTTACCTGTACCTGTGTTCATCTGCACCAGTGTTCATCCGTTCCTGCATTCCGAGTTACCTGCACCTGTTCTTCCGAGTTACCTGCACCTGTGACCACTTGCAACCGCACGCTCCAGCATATGCACCTGTGTCCACCTGCCTCTGCGTGCCTCAATACCTGCACCCGCAACCACCGTCACCACTGCCTACCGTGCTTCCGGCACCTGCTCTCCAGTGGTCCAACTCCGTGCTTCCGGCACCTGCTCTCCAGTGGTCCAACTCCATGCTTCCAGCACCTGCACTACAGTGGCCCTACTCTGTTCTTTCCAGCTCCTGTGCTCCCGTGCCTCTACTACATGCCTCAAAGTAACTGTTATCAGTTCCCAGCTTTCTAAAGACTTTTACAGACTTTCAAATGTCCCCTGTACCAGTTCATTCTATGCAATAAACTTTACTCATTTTTATCCACTTGCCTCCGTCCTGTTTCCATTGGGTTGTCAGCTAGCCACCAAGGTCACTCCCGGGTCCCAAATCCCCAGTCGTGACATGGTAGAGGCAAAAACAGCAGAGCAATAATGCTTGGGATAGACACATTGATATCCTTACAAATAAATAAGGATCAAATATGGTTTGAGCTAACATGTTTTAAAAATGGGCAATCTAGATGGGCCAAGTGGTTCTTATCTGCTGTCAACTGTTACTATTTAAGTACTATTTCCTGAATAATGTCCAACTCCACTTTTGGCAAAAAGTGAGGATTAGTTCTCAAGACCTCTTTACTGAAAAAAAAATTAAGAGAGGTTGTTCAGACTTCCAGTGGGCGGACCTGAGGGAAGGTTGTATTTTAAGAGAGCATTCTGTTCCCATGGTGTCGGCCTGTACAACTGCCTTATAGCACCGGGAGTATCTGCCAGCCCTACACCATTGGTGGCACCAAAGATATCGGTGGGGAAGAGGGTGCACTCCTCAGCTCCCCACTGCCTTGCTTACCCCGGATTGCCACCATCTTGGACCTGACATCTCAGAGCTGCCTTCTGTTCCTGTCGCTCGGAGCGCCCCGTCACTACAGCTATGGTGCTCGGGTTAGGATCCTTGTGGACTCAGTACACTGTCGCCATATGGCAGAGGTATCACCAGCTGTGCCACCGCTTGCAAAGCCTGCCGAGTCAGACTCATGCCCTGGCTAGCCCAGTGCACCTGATGCTCCCACCAGGCTATGACCTGTGGCCCACACCAGTCCCAAGAATCTTCAAGTACCCACATTGGGCCTCCATTAACTGCGCTATACAGTTGGCAACATCATGGCCAGCCCCTCCCTTGCACCCCACTCTGCTTTCCCTTATAAACCTGCAGATGGTGGGGATCTAAGTGCATTCCAGCAGGTGCATTTCTGCTCACGGTGTCAGGGAAGCAGCAGAGAAATTTTACCTGATGCTGCTTTCATACTGCAAAACCTGCTGTCCCATTTTGTTAAACGTTTCTTTAACCGGGTCAGAGCAAGTTTAACACCTTTCACATTGCATGTTGTAAACGGTATATTAATGGTTAATTACAGTTTTTGTACCTTGCACATTGAACCTGTTGTGAAAAGGTACAAGGTAATTAACCAGTAATATACCACACATTGCCTGGTACCTGGCCTGCGCCCCCCCACCCTACCTGGCCTGCACCCCCCCCCCTCCCCTGGTACCTGGCCTGCACTCCCCCCTCCACTGTTACATGCGCACACTGCCCATTCACCAAAGCAAAGGGAGCCAGCTGTAGGGAATTAGAGCTGCCACACTGGCAGTAGGCGGAGCGGGTTCAGGGGGTGACTAAGAGGCAGCAGCCACAGGTGTCGGTAAAGCAGCAGCCCCCCTGTACCCCATAACGCAGCACACAGCCAGCACCTAGAGACACCCCCTCCCCTTCCCCGGGCAGTAGCAGGTGCCGGCACCATGTGCTTCCATTAGGGACATGGAGCACATTGCAGGCAGCACGCGGCACCCAATGCCCACTGTACACATCATCACTGCTCACCATCCTTTTCACCTACTGTCCAGGACATTGTTCCCAGAGAATCTTGCCACTTGCCCTGTGCTCACAGTCTCATAGCTGCTTAACAAGAGGCTACAGATGGTTAGGGAGCAGTCTCATCCTCGCCTTGTGGTGCTGTCCTATCCACCCCAATCTCTGCTGAGCTCTGCTACCTGATCTTCTGGAGGAATACATGGCAAGACCCCAGAGATCCCAACCAAATAAGGTGAAGGATAAACAGCAGAATGCAAGCTCCCCATCTTCACCGCAATCACCTAGCCATTCTGACCCATTGCCTCTTACAATCATATCACATCACACCTCCTCTGCCCAGAGGGCAACAGAAATATCGGACATACTCTTCCCCCTCTTCGAGGCCAAACTGGCCCCACTTACTGAAGCAATAACCTCTGTGGTGAGTCAATTGAAACAACATGCGACCAGATTGGATGAGGCCTAGAAGCGAATCTCCGTGCTGGAAGATGAACTCCAGGGGGCGAAAAATCTCCTCACTGACCAGACCTCCTCTGTTGTGGCACTGCAGGATAAATTAGAGGATACAAAAATTGGAATTGGCTAAATAGGCTTAAATTGGGGTCCCTGAATAGGCTGAAGGACCTTCTACATTTGGTCAATGCCTGGCTACTTGAGACTCTAAATATATCCGTACAGGATGGCCCTATTGTAGTCGAAAGAGCCCACAGAACTGGTCCAGAGAGGGGTGAGGTTTGCCTTGCTCTACCCGGCGAAGTTAAGGACCATCGACAACAACAAGCCAGTTTACTTTGACGATGTCCAACCGGCAAATAACTTCTTGCAGTCACTGGACTCATCTGGATCACACTCCCCTGCAGTGGAGTTGGGCTGAGAACTTCTTTACTGCCCCCACACTGTTAATTAAAGCCAGAACTATGGCCCTTATTCTGGTTGGTGCGGTAATATCCGCGTGGGTTCATGCCGCCGATGTTTTGTGTCTGCGCATGTGCGAGCGGGACGCACGGCCACATTCCGCATGAAATGTGTACACTACGAACAGGGGGTGGAGAGGGGTGTGAAGGGCTGTTTGGGCTCATTACCATATGTTTACACTCCGCGTTTCATGGGCGTTCCCATGCAAACGCTGGGCGTATGTATGGTAATGCGGCCGTGACGCACGCGTTGGGGGCGGATATATGACATTGCCGGATGTCAGCTGCCCGCCCAGATCCCTGCTTTTGCATGGAGAAATGCCCATGTGGTCTGAGGTTGCGGGAGCTGCCTGGCCACTCGGTCCTGCATTTGATGGTCTGCGACCATCGAATGATGGGGGAGGTTCCCTGAAATGGAGGAGGTGTATTCATGAGAAATACACGTGCGGTCCGTTCGGACAGCTTCTTACCGCGTACGGACGGAGTTGGTGATCCATATGAAAGGCGGGGTTTAGGACGCACGGTGCTGGCCGCATATTCGGATCCGGCCGCACCGATCAGAATAAGGGCCAATGTTTTCTCTCTTTATATTTTACTATGGGAATGTTACTAGAACCCCCCTGATGGCTTTATAGGTCTTAATCACTTATATATTCATACACTGCTACGTTGGTTGATTATTATCCCGCCACTAATTCAGTTGGACTTTGATCCTTTTATGGCTAGCTTGCCATATTCTTATTTGTTTACATATCATAAAGGAGGGATATGATGATCCCTCATTCTGGGTACGTAAAACAGGAAAAAATGTTCTTATGCATGTTGATATGTTTTTAATGCTGATCTTTGTCTACACCGTTATATGTTTGTTCTGTTGTTATGTTGTTTCATGTTGGTACAATACATTATTGCGGTTTTTCATATTTCCTTTCCTGGTGGCTGGGACAGGAGGTCATTTCTTAGACTATATTTGACCACAGTTAGTGTACACAGAACTGGTATTGGTTAATTATGTTGGCTACTATTAGGGCAGGGGACACTTGTAGACCTAAAACTAGTATCAAACTGTTATCATACAATGTGGAAGGTTTGAACACACCGGTGAAAAGGAAAAAAGTACTCCGGCATCTTAAGAGCCTTTAAACATGATGTGGTGTTCTTTCAGGAATCCCACTGGAAAAGGGGTGATCCCAATGTTTTAAGGGAAATACACCACTTACAAATCGAAATCACAAAGGGTACTGGTATAGTTCAGGGGATAGATTCCTGCTTTTGAAGGTCACCCTAGAGTGTGAAAAATACACTTTGGCTTGTTTATATGCCCCTCCCGGCCCAAATGCTGAATGATTTTCTGATATATTCACACATTTACAGGACTGGGCAGAGGAAATAATAATTATTGGTGGAGATCTAAATGTTAGTTGATCGGACACTAGATGCTACTGGCATTGGAATAGATGGGAGTACCAAACGAGAGGCCGCTCCTAGCTTAGCACTACTTGTGGATACCTTTCAATTGATAGATCCTCGGAGGTTCCTTCGCCCCACCTCTAGAGAGTTTACCTTTTACTCCCTTCCCCACAACTCCTCCTCTAGTCTGGACTAGTGGTTCATTTCCAGGTCACTGTTGAATAGAGTTTCTGCTGCTGTAGTTGGAGATATCTTAATACCATATCACGCGCCCACGTGGTTCACCATTGATGTGGCCAGCCCTAGATCTTTCTCTTAACTGGAGATTCCTTGATTATTTATTAAATTCTGCAGACTTTAAGAGACATCTGAACCAATCTTTTCCTAATTACATTAATGATAACGTGGCACATAGTCAGGGTATTAACCTGTTTTGGCAAGCATTGGGGGGCATATAATATCCTATGTCAGTCATCAACATAAAAACCGCTGCACTAGGCTTCTGCAGGATAGTGTGAAAGTTAAAGATGCTTATTCCACCCTACTGAGAGCCCCCACAGAACAAAATAGAAGCCTCTTTAAAAGGAGGCTATATTGTTGTATGAAGTGTTGTGCACAGAAAAATACATTAATTTCTAGAGGAATAAATATTATTGGTGGGGCAACAAATTGGGGAAACTATTAGAAGCCATGATGCGGGTGGCTAAGGATTTTAAACATATCGGGGTAAATTTACTAAGATGTGAAATACACTTCACAGGTCATGTTGCTATGGGCAACCAATCAGATCCTGTCTACTATCTTTTAGAGGGTGAAAAAGAAATAAGAAGCAGCTTCTGATTGGTTGCCCATAGCAACATGACCTGTGAAGTGTATTTCACATCTTAGTAAATTTTCCCCATCACCTCAATAAGACTGCCTAACGGTACAACCACCACAGACCCAAATGAAATTGAGGAGGCATTTCTTGATTACTTTAGGTCCCTATATACAGGTTTACCTGAGGACAAGGTGAGGAGCTACTGCTGAGCAAGGTGAGTCTCTGGAAATTGTTGCCTAGTGACAAGGAACAGCTGGTAGCTCCCATATTAGAGTTAGAAATTACCCTGGTAATTTCTTCCCTGTCCACCTGAAAATCTCCCGGCCGTTTATTCCGCAAAGTACTATAAACTGTTGTAGCCTCTGCTGACCCCGCATTTACATACACTTTATAGAGATGAAGCGCCTCTCATTATTGGTGCCAGCTCGCCATGGCAAAGGTTTTGGCATTCCACTTTTGTTCTTGCACTCCGGTCTGCCAAGGGGCGTGGGCACACACCATGCAATACAAACCGCCATCGCTGGGTGTCTAATGCTCCATCAATCCAGCATCAGAGTGATATACTGTATCAATGTAATCCCACCATTTGCCGAGCGCACTTACAATACAGTATACTGTACTGTAGTATGAGATGCACGTGCGTTATGAGACACCCGTGAACATAGCTGCGAGCAAATGGGCTGTGTAGTGTCACGATCCTATAGGCAAATATTTACCTTCATGTTTCCATAGTCAATGCTGAATATTTTGAACATTAAAGCAGTATAGAACATTGGGACATTAGTGTAGTAAATAAAAGAACAACCACGGGAGGCAGGGGTCAACTTAAGCTGAATATTGTACATTACAGTACTTTACCTCCAACAGCGCTAATCACAATCGTCTCAGACACTCCCGCAACTTGGGTTTCTCCAACAGAGACGAGACATCACCGGTTCTGGTGAAGTCCAATACAGATTGGTGCATGACCTTAGAGAAGTCAAAAAGAGACTGTTGATAAACTGTCCCATTGTACCTAATCCACACACCTTGCTCAATCAGATTCCACCATCAGAGGCCTAGTTTATGGTGATTGATTTGGCTAATGCATTCTTATCTGTGCCTATCACCAAAGACTCACACTGTTAGCCTTTACACATGATGGCAAACAATACTGTTGGACACGATTGCCTCAAGGGGGCGCCAGTAGCCCCAGTGATTACACTGAAGCCATGTCACTGGTTCTCCAGGCTTGGAGACCCCCTATACCCAGAAGACACCCAGCTTATCCAGTATGTTGATGACCTCCTTTTAACGACAACAACTCAAGCCAAATGCCAGCAGGAAACAGTGTCCCTACTCAAGTTTCTCGAAGAGCAAGACTGCAGGGCATCGAAAGACAAAATTACAGCTCTGCAAACAGAAAGTCATCTTCCTGGAGCATTGCATTTCTCAAAGCATAAGACACCTGACAGAAGACAGGAATAAGCTTATTTTGCAAGCCAAGGTACCAAAGACTGTTAAGCAAATCAGGTCATTCCTAGGCTTAGTTGGCTACTGCAGGGACTGGATCCCTCTCACATCCGTTTATATGCAAACCTTGTAAGATGCCACAAAGAAAGAAGGTCCATGCCCATCAGAGGAAGAAATGTCTTAACAGTTCAGCAACTAAAGTCAGCCATATCTTCTTTGCCAGCTCTAGGCCTTCCAGACTATTCAAAATCCTTGTCCCTCTACTGTCATGAGGAAAGGGGACACACACTGTGAGTCCTTACACAGCTACATGGGACAAAAAACAAAGACCTCTTGCCTACTACGCCAACAAACTTAATATCAATCAAGGATCCCCCACATGCATCAGAGTGGTTGCATCTGCAGCAGTATTAAAAGACAAGTGTACAGACATTGTTCTCAGTCATGAACTGACCATACAGGTACCACATGCTGTTACTGAAATCCTACAACAAGCAAGAATCAAACACCTCTCAGCAGCCAGACCAAATATGAAGTCTCCCTATTGAGTGCAACTAATGTGACAATAAAGAGATGCACCACCCTTAACCCACCAACACTCCTACCAGCTCTGCTGCAGGAGCAAGTGTGTGAACCTCCAGGTTCAAAAGCAGGGAGATTAGGGGGACAAGCACCTTCCATCAGCACAGCCTCATCTACAGCAGCCCAGAGAATGGAAGTAGATTCAGAGGAAGAAGGTGAAGGTGGTGAAACAGAGGATGAGGAGGGAAATACTCCTATTCAAACTTTTTCCCATGATTACCTTGTTTTGATGGAACAAGAGATTCAGACATTACCACACGTCCAGGATACCCCCATACCCAATGCACATTATGAACTGTATGTTGATGGGTCCAGATACTATGAGAATGGCACATCCTACACTGGATATGCCGTCACTACCGATACCGAAGTAGTAACATCTGAAGCCCTACCAGCACACTTATCAGCACAAGCAGCAGAACTTGTGGCTCTCACTAAAGCATTGGAACATGCAGAGAACAGCCAAAATTTATACAGATTCCAGATACAGCTGGGGAGTGACGATGGACGATGGGTTAATCTGGAAAAGCAGAGACTGTAAAAAAGTTACAGGCAAACCGATACAGCACGCTGACCTCATAAAATAAACTTTCCCAAGCATTTATGAAGCCACACAAAGTTCAAGATTCGAGGAAACAATCTTGTAGATGCAAAAGCCAAAAGAGCAGCCAAATCCGTCAGTAAAACAAAACGTGGTAAAACCACAACACATGGCCAGTATGCAGCAAAGTAATTTCAAGAACAAGCAGGACCAATGGAAAAAGCAAAGTGGCAAAAGAAAAGGAGCAACAGAAGATAAAGAAACAGGGCTCTGGAAAAATAAGCAGTTGTTATGCCTAACAAGAGTATTATACCCAGCCATATGTCAATTCGCAAAATGGACAGACCCATCTTGCAAGAGATCAAACGACTGCCATTACTAAAGAGAGAGATGGATCGCTCCAGGGTTCCAAGCGGCAGCAGCACTTCATACACAAGTATGCTGGATCTGTGGAACAAACAACCCACAGATCCAGCAAAAGGAACCATACCAAAAACTGCAAAAGGAACGGTACTTGTTTCCTAGAACGGCCACAATCGTGAGTGATCGTGGCTCTTAATTAAGGGACACGATCCTCACGATGTGGCCGATTTTTTACATTTTTTTGCCTTTGATTGACAGAAATCGGGTCAATCGGTCGGTCGCGACCAATTAAAATCGGCCGCGATGCGACCGACCGATTGACCCGATTTTTACATAGACTTCAATGTTAAAAAATCTTTTAACATTGAAATCGGGAGGATCGTGTCGGTCTTGTGCCATTATAATGGCACAAGATGAGATGGACTTGATTAAGTCCATCTCACATAGGGAAAATTGATAAAAAAGGTGAAATGGGTCAATATGACCCATTTCACATTTTTTATGTGCCCGCCATGACCCCACGATAGACGTGAACCCGAAGCGTGGCGAGCGCAGCGAGCCCGCGAGGGGCGGCGGTACGCGTCCTCCGACCTTTTCATTCCCCTACTATCCACTAGGGCGTGGAGTGAGAATAGAATAGTGTGGCGAGCGCAGCGAGCCACCGAGCCCGAAGCGTGGCGAGCGCAGCGAGCCCCGCGAGGGGACGCGTATACCTGTGAAGTTATACGCGTCCCCTCGCGGGGCTCGCTGCGCTCGCCACGCTTCGGGCTCGGTGGCTCGCTGCGCTCGCCACACTATTCTATTCTCACTCCACGCCCTAGTGGATAGTAGGGGAATGAAAAGGTCGGAGGACGCGTACCGCCGCCCCTCGCGGGCTCGCTGCGCTCGCCACGCTTCGGGTTCACGTCTATCGTGGGGTCTAGCACACTTAGTAACATTTGGGGGGGCAATTAAAAAAAATCTGGTGAAAAAATAAAAAAATCGGGTGAAAAATCGGCAGATCGGATCGGTCGCATCGTATGCGACCAAATCGCATGCGATGCGACCGATCCGATTTTTTATCTTCCGACCACAACGATCTAAATCGTTGTGGCCGTGCTAGGAAACAAGTACCAAAGGAACAATACCAAAAGGCAACAGCTCCTTTTCAGAGCCTCCAGATTGACTATATCCAGATGCCTAAGTGTGGGGCCTACGAATACATATTGTAGATATGCTGTCAAAATGGGTGGAGGCAAGGAACACAGCTAAAAAGATCCTCTCAGAGATTGTCTGTAAATATGGTGTCCCAGACATTACTGAAATCAGATGGGGCACACACTTTACAGGTGAATTTATGACACACATAATGGAAGATTTAGGCATACAACAGGCCTTCCACACAGCCTACAGACCTCAGGCGAGTGCACTCGTTAAACGCACTAACTTTAATTTGAAATCCAAGGTAACAAAAGCAATGAGAGATACAGGTAAAACATGGGAGGAGTTTCTGCCATTAGCATTGTTTAGCATGAGGACCACACCTCATAAAAAGTCATGATATTCCACATATGAAATATTGTTTGGTAGCAAGCCAAAAATAGGGTGTTATTATCCACAAGAACTTGTGCATAAACATGCTGATTTAATTAGTTATGTAAAAGAACTGGCCGAGAGACTAACTCAACTCCATATTGCAGCCTATGCTTCACTTCCAGACTCAACAGCAGAGAATAAAACTCACCATCTCCAACCAGGAGACTGGATTTATTTGAAGAAGAAAAAACACGTGAGAAGATCACTTGAGCCCAGATATGATGGCCCATTTCAAGTCCTGTTGACCACCCCAACATCTGTAAAGCTCAAAGACAGAGACTCCTGGGTCCACGCATCACACTGCAAGAAATTGAAAGTTAAGTTTGATGATGCAGTTTGCGAAAATGTTACTAGGGCCCAAACCTGATAAGGGTCTATGGCAGGGGTGGCCAAACCTGTCCTCAAGATCTACCAATGGTGCATGTTTTCCAGGCAACCTGTGGATCTATGAACAATGGTTTTAATGTTTGAACTTTAGCGCAACCCCCTTAAAAAGATGTGAGATGCACAAATAAAAGTTTTGACAATTTATTGTGACATAACAGTTAATGACATACGTGGTCATGAACAATTGAATGAACATACATATAAAAGCAAATGAAATTGATGGTTTTGCCAGGCAGTGAATGGACTGATGATTTCAGCACAAAATGAGTAAGCTTTTATCTCACCATAGATGGAAGTTGCGGTGGGCTATACTTCTGATTGAAGTTCTGCGGCACCACCGCAGATGGCTTTCTATGGAAGAGGACTCAATAAAGTGCTGGTACGTCCATAAAGTGTCCTGGTGCTTCAAAGTGTGAAAGTGCACTGGGTCAGGCAGTCTGTATCCAAAAGAGTAGCTGCAACGCGTTTCGGAGATACACAAACGTCTCCTTTCTGAAGCTGTATGGATACTCTAATGCCTTACTCCTCTTAAATACCCACTATCTGGGTCTTTTAAGAGCGATCAGCCAATGAAATTTTGCCTCCGTTTCGCGGGCCGGAAGTGCCGTGCGTTCCACCCGGCACTTCCGGTTTGCGTTCCATTCGGCGTTTGGTCACTTCCGTTTCCGCTTTAGCGGTTCTGTGCTGCTGTAACTTGTGACATAAACGGACTTGTATATTTGCACATCTCTGTGTTTTATTCATTTCAGTCCGGTATACTGTGTGCACGGCTCCCTTTTATTTCTACCACATACACAATGATGATAGTTTCTTTTACAGCGTGTTTTGATGTCCGTCCGCCATTTTGATTATGGGCAGAAGTGTGGGCAAATCGATTGGGGCTTTTCTTTTTCATTTTTCTCAGTGGGAAAGGGCTTCTCCTCAAAATACCTTCTGTGCAGTACTTTGTATTCCTGCATAGTCCATCCCTTATTACCGGGAGAGCCCAATCCCACTGAATTTGTATCCAATTCAATCCCATCCAGAATTTCCATGAATTTTGAAGTCAACGGGGTGAACTACAAAATCAATCAATTTATTACTTGTCATTCAAATATATATATATATATATATATATATATATATATATATATATATATATATATATATATATATATATATATATATATATATATATATACACACACACACACACACACACTTTTTCTTCCTCTCAACCCCATATATGTCTGTTGAATAGCAATTACCTAGTTAATTAAAAAGTCTGAAACACATGATTACAGGTATTCCAACAGCGATCACCAATATACTGTATGAGAATATTTCGCCAATGTTTTTAATCTGCATTAGAAAAATTTAAAAAAATCAGATTGTCACTATTACTAAATTTCACTTGTATATAAAAATCACTTGCACATAAAATTCAGCTGGGGCAATTAATGCCTCAAAGGGTTGTATCAATCCTAAATCTGAGAAACATTGAGTATCCCAGCTTATGCACACAAACCTTTTTTGCAACGTGGTCAAGTGCTTAGCTATATATCTGTCTAAAAAATACCCCTCAAGAATACTGTCATTAAGTTTGATATCACAACACAAAAATATCATAATTTAAATATAAAAAATGTAAATAAGAAATGCCCCCCCCCCCCCCCCCCCCAAAAAAAAAGAGTCATCTTTCCTTCTCCTTTGCTTATCCTTAATTGTCATGACTCATGGGAGCACCAACTAGAAAATTAAGGACATTTGTGTCTTATAATTGAATTTATGCGTTGGTACACACATGCAAATTCATTGGTTAGTCTGTGCGAGAAATTTCTCCAGTTCCCCTTTTGTAAAATATGCATTGAATTTAAGAAAAGACAAAGAGAAAGTATCTTCGACTAGGGTAAAGATTTTTTTTTCTGTCAAACACCTATCTGGGAACATTTTATCCGTGCACTAAGGCCCCTTTTCGAGTTGGTGGTGTCACTTATACTGAGAGACCAGGAGTACCCCCATTCCCCATATCTCTGACACCATATGAGGGGGAGCCTAAAAGAAGAAAAATGGTTAACAGTATGGCCAGGGCCGGGATTCCCTAGCTGGATGAATGAGACAGGAAGCAGTCCCACCCAATTCATAGTAAATGGAACAATAGCAGCTAAAGCATTGTATAACCTAAGAAATATATGGGATACCATACCCCCAATTCTCCCCCAAATGTTTTATTTCTTTGTGTGGAAAATATGCCTACAAATGGCTTGCCTATGGTGACTATGGGAATTGCGCCTACAGCATGACCATGAGGATCTGAAAGAAATGATCAGAGGGAAAGTATAGTCCAATACACAAAGCCACAAGGGAGGTCAAAGGAGCAGGAAAAAATGAAAAAAAACTAATCTACACACCCTGACATGAGAGAACGAGATTCTTGGACCTATTCGGGTCAAATTTATACTATAGAGTTGAATCCCTTGCAGAGCTATTGGATAACATTACTAAAATATATAATACTTTCAGATATGTAGGGAAAGCGCTTCAAGAAATTAAAAAAGCAGTTACAATACAGAATCATTATTGATTACTTAACGGCACAGACAGGAGGCTACTGTATGACTTTATATACACAGACAGGACAATTGTGCTGTACATTTATTACCAATTAAACAGACAATGCTCAATACAGGCACAATAGAAAGACATGTGCAAGAGATAGAAGAAAAATGGATTTATGTTAATAAGCATAACACCCCTGACACTCTAGGAGGTGATTGGGGCTGGCTATCTTGGCTGAACCCAACCACATGGTTCTCAGGAATCAGAGGATGGCTTATGGCAATTCTCATGTTCGCCCTAAAAAATATAGGATTAGGCATACTTGTTTATATTGCCTTCAGAATATTAATGTGTATTTTTTCTGTTTGTCAAAAGTGCTGCGAGTCTGCTGCAACTACGGCCAAGTTCAAGAAACTCACATCTGCAAGGATACAGAAGGCAGAAAATCAGTCTATTCCGATGGATGTGAGAGAACGGTCATCACCCCTTGAGTGAGAAGCAACAAATGCAGATTGTTTAAGGGATATATCCACTAGAACCATCTGATTAGACTGATTCTTTGCATATTATCTGTATTATAAGATTTCCGACCAGTGTGAGCTTTCTTGCTAAATATATATATACACATATACACACACACACACACATATACACACACTTTTTGCATATTCATATATGCATATATATTGCTGCTGTTTGTAAAAGGATTATTAAATTGATTGAAGGTTAGTGAACTACACTTGGCATCTTCCTCTCCCCGGGGAGCCACCCCGTTCAGCTTCCACATTGACAGAGCTAACACTGAGTAAAAATAAAATAAACACCCTCCTCTGTCCTTCTCTAACGGAGACAGGAAAAAAGACACAGAGAAGGAGGAGGAGGCTATTATACCTAAGGTGGGCGGTCCTAGAGAAAAATATCCTGTCTAAATCTATGGGGGTAGGGGAATATCCCAGTGTTATGGCTGCCATGGGGATCGTAGAAGAAAAAGGATTTAATTGATATTTCTGCAAACTATACAAAAAGACTCTATACAAACTATACAAAAAGCTGTTCTTATTTTCTGGTTTCATACCACTGGAGCATACTCTGAATAATTTGACCTTTAGAGACCCCAAAGGGATGAACAACAGACCACTAGAAGGATAAAGAAACTGCTACAGGTTTGAAAATACACACATTAGAGTGACCCAACTCACTCTAAATTAGAGTGAGTTGGGTACGCCCATCACTTTATGACACTATAAAGTCACTATTTTAAGTTATACACACAGTCACATACCTCTGTTATCTTGTATTATATGTGCAACGTTGATCACATCATCCTTGGATACCACTACGGCACGGAGTATCTTTATTCAAAAAGGAAGGACACAGTTGACCAAAAAAAAAAAAAATCAGAGAAGAACTCTTTTCCTTTTTTTTATTGTAATCACACACTATTAGTGTCACAATTTTTTTTTTTTATGCGCCTCCTGAAGAGTCTCTTCCAAAAAAGTTTTATCCAAACTTCTATCAAAGGTGCTGGTGACACCAAGGAAGAGACTCACAGCGCCACTTGAAACTGCTGTTCACCTCTTGTTTTTCACGAATCCAGGAAATTTGTCCTTCCGCATTATCTACTGCAGAGAACCGAAAAGCAAACACCCGTTAAAACAGATGCCGTGAAGCAAACTTTAGCGTCTCCGCAGGGCCCCATTCGCCCGATGCATTTCCTTATGTGTGCGTGGCACCCACCGATGACATCCACCCGTTTTGCTATGAATGAACCAGGGCCAGGTTTTTGCAGCTGATGTCATTCCTAGCCACCGGCTGAGAATGCCACCATGCTTGGCCGCCCGATCGCTCTGGGATGGCCGGTGACACACTGCGCTCACTCCTATGTGCTGACAGAAGGCCGGCTCCCACCTTATCTGCCTCTGCCAGGACGCACACAGCAAATCTGCCTGGTAAGCCACTTTACTGCCCCTACTGCTTTCCATCCTACCCGGGGAAAAAAAAAAAAAGACATGGAGGCCAGGATAGGTGGTACCTTTTATGGGGCCAGTGTCTTTTTTTCCTTTCCTGTTCCTACTCAGAAGGGGGAGAACCCAGTTGTCATTTCTGCCATGGGAGAGAGAGAGGAAATACAGTTTAATTACACATATAAACAGCATTGCATACAAAACGCTATTGCACCATGCATCCCCCTTCTTTTGTACATAAACATTACCATCCACTATGCTACCCCACCAAATTGCACATACAAACTCCATTGGTGAAACAGTGGATGCCATGGCCCCTCATAAAAAGCACATATCAACACCATGCAATCCCTGCTGCTGCCATGGCCTGCTCTATCCCCACATGCTGCACATACAAACTGCTTTGGTGGCCCAGCGGGGTGCCAACTCCCCACAACATGCACATAAAGTAAACATTGTAGACCCAGGAGGGGTCCCATCCCCCCACCACATGCACATATAAACATGCAGAAGAGTGCCCTGGAAAAGACAGTCAGTCTTTTTCTCCTGTACCCTTGTGCAGGAACCCCCCCATTATAAACATGCAATCCCATCTGCATGCACTGCCAGGCCCTGCTGTATCCCCACCACACTGGTAGTACAGTGGGTTAAACATATAAACATGACAGCCAGTCATGAGTCTACTTTCCATCAGTAGACAAATTGCTATGGTGAGAGTCCTCTGTTATAGTCCCACCTGTGACACTTTGTTTTTTATTTGTTGTTATTAAAACGTATTGCACCAAATACTATTTTCTCTCATCCTTTGGAGCATACATTTGCAACTCTGGATTTATGAGAAGAGGTGGATCCTTTGGTGGAACCCAGATTCCCCTCAAACAAGCACAATTGTCTACAAACACAGTAGACAAATCCTTCTGGTACGAGCAGATCTCCCTTGTATTTACATGTGACCTGCTTAGTGTAACATTATCACACTATTGGTTCCTTCTTTTCTTTTTTGGGTACACACACTTAAAATTGAGAGGAAAACCATTCATCAATAAGCGCTCTGGGATTGTCAGACATCGATTGGTATTGAATGACAGCCAGTCCCTCTGCTGCAGCACCCTGAATCCCTTCCACATGCTGTATATTCAAACACCACTGGGGCACAGTGGGCTGGCATCCACCCTACCCCCAGCAAAAACGTTGTCGGCACATTGCATGCCATCCTGCACATAATATTAAAGCATATGTCACACCCCCCCAATGAAAATAATTTGCTAAGATTTCCATTGGTGGCACAGTAAATGCCATTCTAAAATATAAACACTCGTTTATAGCCGCTCCCACCCCACCCCCAAAATAAATATGCTAATATTTTCTTTGGTGGCACAGTGGATGCCACAATATTAGTGGGTGCCTCCCCCTCCCCCCTGCCAACCATTGGTGACACAGTGAAATGTTTTTAAAATATACTTACCAACTACGCAGATCTCATGTCCATGCCTTCTCCTTGCAGTTGCATCTAGAGAATGGAGGAGGGCTTCAGTGAGAGGCAAGGAGTGTCCTGGTGAAGCAGATCAATGATTGCTATTGACCCCTACACCAAAAACACAGGCAAAGTGCAGCCTCTTGCCAGCAATATTACTAAAGTTAACCAGCCTTCTGGTTATACATCGTGCAGGGTCATGCATCACTATCACTATGGGCCCTACACACACAGATTGGCCCTAAACACAGATGTGTATTTAATTTCTAAGCAATCTAGTTAAATTAAAACTAAGATCACATAGAAAATAGCCCCACATCGCTACATGTGTAGGCCTCATTACACATCAGGCAATGGCATGGCAAGTATTTACAGTTATAGTGATTATATGACCACAACACAACAGATTTTAAAGATCTGAACCCAGTGGATTTAATCCTTGTATCCTGCCTCCTAAGCAGTAAGATGAGACCCTGTGCTGTAGCAGGATCTTATTTACCACCATATCAATCCCTGTCCGTCATTGATTTAAAAGGAGAATGTAGTTGGGACATCCGCACATAGTGGGCGCAGCTGCGGAGAAATAGTGCACCTGGAGTGTCTTTTCTCCCCCTGCCTGTATAAAGCCACCATTTGACCCAGGATCCCAGGCTATATATATTTACAAAAAGAGAAAAGAAACTCGGGTGGGGTGCACTCTAGGTCCCCCAACTGAAACCATTCTGTTAAATTATATTATTAGTTTGAATATTCTGAATTTTTTTTTAGTATTTTTATCTGCTGTGCCCACTTAATAATATATTATATATATATATATATATATATATATATATATATATATATATATATATATATATATATATATATATATATATATATATATATATATATATATATATATATATATATTCCAGTAATCCGGCACTCTTGTTCTTTAAGAAGAATAATGTTAAGTGCTCCGGTGCCTTCCTTGAACCACGTGTGTTCAATATAAATTCAACAAATGAGGCGGCACTCGTCAGGCTTGGTATGCAAAATAACTTGGTTTATTCCAACATGTTTCGGGAGTAATGTCCTCCCGTCGTCAGGGACGGGAGGACATTACTCCCGAAACATGTTGGAATAAACCAAGTTATTTTGCATACCAAGCCTGACGAGTGCCGCCTCATTTGTTGAATTTATATTGAACACACGTGGTTCAAGGAAGGCACCGGAGCACTTAACATTATTCTTCTTAAAGAACAAGAGTGCCGGATTACTGGAATATATGAGTGTGTGTGTGTGTGTGTGTATAATATATATATATATATATATATATATATATTTTTTTTTTTTTAATTGACCATCATATAACCCTATCAATACATCACCATCGATGTTTTATGGGTATTTCACTCAATTATTTAGTGATCAGGGTTTAATCATTGGTCAAAATAATTTTCATAAAATATCAAACAAAGTATCATAGAAACATAGAAGTTGACGGCAGATAAGAACCACTTGGCCCATCTAGTCTGCCCCTTTTTTTAAACAGGTTACCTCAAACCATATTTGATCCTTATTTTTTTGTAAGGATATCAATACGCTTATCCCAAGCATGTTTAAATTGTACTACTGTAATAGAAACATAGAATATCTATATCTACAATGCTATATACATATATACAGTTGCATGGATCTAATCCATATCTTTATCATACCTTCTCGTGTATTTTACTGCACTCAGCAGAAACCTGACCTGATCATGTCCTATACAGTGTGAAGAAAAAGTGGTGGTGCCCTTTATCATGTATAAGCACTACCAATCATGTGTACCAATTTCACCATTCATGCCACCATATTGGGCCACTAATCACCAATTCAGAGTACTAATTATCAAAGCACTGTTGAGATGTAAATATACCGCTCTCACAATCTCACACAGATCTACCGAGCCTGTGATAGAACGCTGTTACCAATATTATTTTTGCAGTACTAGATTAAAATTGAGAGAGGTATCAAACTCCAAAAGCAATAATACTATTCACACTATCAATATGCTGTTACAAGTCAGGCACTATGGGTCTTTATGTATCCTGTTAATGTGCAATACCATACATCAGGCATGTAGATAGAAGAGGAGCATAGGACATGAATAGATAATGGAGAGAAGTAAGAAAAAATGGACCAAACCCTCTTATATGCCCGCGGCATCCATGTAGGTATAGCCGCAGACAGCAGAGGGAGGCCCGATTACCAGTTCTGGACGCCGATGCACGTGTCTCCAGACGCTGCTTGTGTAGTCCTGGACGCAGCGGAGACAGACAGCTGGTAACGTGATCGGCAATTTGCTGGGGGACGTACGTTTCGCTTGGGCTTGTTCACCCGGTCTATACATACCATGCTTTTATCTTCAGCCATGCTGCTGGAGGTGGCAGGCTGCTGGAGCTCCATCTCCGCAGCGAACTATGGGATGTGAGACACCCCAAGGATTGATTTCCCTGCAGATGGGGGATGTGGGTTCCAGACCCCAAAGGGTGTGACCAGATCCCACGGCAACTCCCACATAGACTGGCAGGGTTCAACTGTCAGACTGCTGAAGAGCTTGAAAAAAGTGAAGGTAAAAAAGAAACCTCTGGAGCTCCCAGGCACATTTCTAAAACTGGTCTGGTGGGGGTGGGGGTGGGGGTGGGGGGGGGGGGGGGGGGGGGAAGCCAGTTACACACAAAAAAAATGTAAGTGCCTGGCTAAACTAATCACCCATCTATACCCCATCGTTCAGACTCACACAATACCCTATGGATGAAAGAGAAAAATTGACAAAAATGGTCACAAATAATTTAGTTTAATCAGAGTTAACTTGTCTAAACAACAATTATCACCTTTTTTAAGTGTTTGGGGGCAAATGGTTGATTGTCATTTGCTCCCTCATATTACCAGATTTTTGTTACAATCAACCAGATTGGACAGGCATATCTTTGCAGTGGTCTGCTAGGAGTAAGCTGCTTCGTTAACAGAGAAAATGGGGTTGGGTTCATTTGGGCTACAGCATGATGGTCGACAGTCATTAGGTCGACACCATTAGGTCGACATGTGTCTAGGTCAACATGGAAAAAGGTTGACATGGTTCTAGGTCAAAAGGTCATTAGTTTGACAATGTCTAGGTCGACATGGGGTTTTTCGCGGGTTTTTTTCCCTGAAAGTCAACACAGTCGACATGGACAGAGTTTAAAGTGCACCGCATCCCCTCGCATCGCTCGCTGCGCAATGCATCGGGCAGGGTGCCTCGCTATGTTCGGCACACTATTTTATTCTCCCACCACACCCTTGTGGATGGTAGGACATGAAATACCGCCTGTCGGCACATGTCGGCTCAAAAAACAGTGAAAAACTCCATGTCAGCCTAGACACTGTCGAACTAACGACCTGTCAACCTAGAACCATGTCGACATTTTCCTAGGTCGGCCTAGACCTAGGTGTCGACCTAATGACTGTCTACTATCATGCTGTAGACCAAATGACCGCATCCCAGAAAATGTCCCTTACTAAATTATGAGAGAATTGTGAATGGATTGCTAATTGCTTGCTGTCCACTCGCAAATATATACGCAATTCCCAAACCATCAAAGAGTTTTTCCATCTGCGCAAATGTGAATAGCTCTGATGCTTTTACTAATCTGTGATGGAGACAGGGTGGAAATGATAGATGACATCACAGACTCGCCACAAAAATGCCTGGGCTATGTTTTTCCAACAACTAGCAGAAAATAGCAGGTTACCACCACCAAATGCTGGCTTCCTGTCAGTCAAATGGAGAGGGGATTGTGTTTTACTGCAGGTTTTTGTTGTTTCACAGCAACAGCTACTAAATGCAAATGGCACTCTCGAAGTTAACTTAATACCTTTTTCTGCATAACTGATAAAAAAAACAAAAGAATAGCCCACACCAATCCATGAAACCGCTTTTGAGTCAAATGTCCAATTACTTTTGCTCCCTTGAAAAAAAGAGAGGGTTACATATTGCACATATTAAATTCCTAAACCCTTCCTCCAATTCGGACATGGACACCCTCAACATAAAAACCATATTCATTATGTAACTGTAACTTCAATGAATTTTGGTTAACAGCTAAAACAAAAAAAAAAAATGTCAGTGGAGGGTAGTGTAGACCAGAAAAGGCCTGTCAACAAAGCAGCTTGAGTCATGTTATTATATTTTAACCCCTTCCCGACATTTGACGTACATGTACGTCATGGCCGGGATGTACTTCCCGACACATGACGTACATGTACGTCATGACTTCAAAGTGCCACCGCGTCTACAGACGCGGTGACAGAGGGACGATGTCTGCTGTCCCTGACAGCAGACATCCTCCCTCATTGCCCAGGGGGGGCAGCGATGCCCCCCGTCATGGGCGATCGCTGCGATTGGCTGTTCAAACGTGAACAGCCAAAAACAGCGTTTTAATGTGTGATGTGTAAAATTTAGACTCTGCTGCCCCCTAGTGTCCAAAAAAATTAAAGGCGGTTAAAATAATGATTTAAAAATGAAGTTTAGATATGGTCTATGTTAGTTATTAACTATTTTGAGTGGTATGATTATTTGTCTCACAAGCAGAAAATTTTACATTTTGCAAATAGCAAAATGTTCCATTTTTTTACGACATTTTGGTATTTTTCACAAAAAAAAAAAAACTGTATCGACCAAAATTTACCACTAATTTAAAGTACAATGTGTCACGGGAAAACAATCTCAAAATCACTGGGATAAGTAAAAGAAAAAAAAGTTATCCCCACTTAAGTGATAAATGTCAGATTTGAAAAAAAGGCCTCTGTCAGGAAGGCAAAAACATGCTGCGTCGGGAAGGGGTTAATACAGTAAAAGTACAATATTGAAATTATATCCCTAGAGATTAATACCCAAACAGTAAAAGACATTGCATGGTAAAGACACTGCAGAGACTACTGCAGAGTGAAGACCACGAGCAGAATAATCCAGGGTTCATTAAAGTGCCCAAAGAGAGGCTGTGGGTTTTCAGGTAGTTTCAGGCTACGGGTGTCAAACAGTGGAGGTCATCAAAGGGCCACAACAGATGTTCTTGAAGAAGCCGGAGGTGCAGGCGAAATGCATTGCTAGCAGAGCAATTGCTCTCCTCACATACTGCTTCACACAGCTGTAGCAGCAGGAGAGAAGTCTGCCGGCAGACACAGGAAAACCCCTGGAAACCAGAATTATCGGTACATGGTAAAAGAATTCCTTCTTTGTGAACCTTGGAACTTTTAAGCTTGGTGAAGTGTCTGGTTTTTATCACCGGCCAATCAGCTCCTACCTATAATTTATAAACCAAGCCTGTAACTTCACAGTTAGAAGCTGATTGGCCGGTGCTAAAAACCAGAGACTTTGTCACTTCGCCGAGCGTAATAAATCTGCCCTTGAGACTATTAGAGCACTTATCTTATAAATTAGACTGCTTTATCCTTATACAGGATTTTATATGTTATATGTGGGTTTGTATGTCTGTTTTAGCATACTGGTATTAGGACACGTTATTAATATTGCCCGATTTATAAAAATACATTTATACAGATTCAACTTTAGAACTATAGGTTTAGCATAGGAGTATCCATTTTTTTTGTTTAATCATTTATTTAGACTAAAGCCCTGTACACATGCAATATATTGGCTAATGGCCAATTTTGACTAAGAAATTTTGAGAGAGAATTTGGCTAGATGCACTAGAGATTTTGACTAAGCAATTTTGTCTAAGTAATGATAGTCTAAAGGTGCCCATACACGTTACAATTATTGCATACAATATCGCATCTCATCGCATCTTGGTGTTTCGATGAGATGAGATCTAGTACAAAAAGTATGTGCTGCACATACTTTTTGTGCTAGATCTCATCGCAAAACAGTGATGCGATGAGATGCGATATTGTATGCAATAATTGTAACGTGTATGGGCACCTTATGATCTAGGGAAAATTGCATTGCCTGCACAGTCAATCTATGCTAAGCAATCTAAGATAGGCAATTTTGACTAAGCAGGAGAAAAATTGGGAGATTTTGGCTAACCTTCTAGGAGATTTTCACTATGTAATTAAAATATCCTCATGGGTACAACCCTTTATAAGCATCAATATCTTACAGTGTGTCTCCCTTTTTTCTCTCCTGCTTAGTCAATATTGTCTAGCATAGATTGACTGTGCAGGCAATGCAATTTAGACTAGATCATAGACCAGTGGTAGCCAACCACGGTCCTCGAGAGCTACCAACAGTTTACATTTTCCAGACAACCTAGCTGCTGAGACATTTTCAAAGATCCACAGGTGGAGCCAATTACTTCACTTGTGATTCTGTGAGGAGATCTGGAAAACATTAACTGTTGGTAGCTCTCGAGGACTGGAGTTGGCTACCCCAGTCATAGACTATCATTACTTAGACAAAATTGCTTAGTCAAAATCTCCCGAGCATCTAGCCAAAATCTCTCTCAAGCCGTGTACACACGGCTGCGATAGGGGCTGAAATCGCTGGGAATATGGTCGCTGGCGACCATAGTGCCAGTGATGGGAGTGTGCCCCGGCGATAAATCGCCGGGTGCACGGTCCCGTTTTAAAATCGCTGGCTCCTGCGACCAGCTGATTACCTCTGCAGTACCACCGGCAGAGGTTCCCTTTCATCAGCAACCATCTCTGGTCGCTGATGAAAATGAGACAGATCACTATATTGCTAGCAATATATCTCCCCCGTGTGTATGCACCTTCAAAACTGCTTCGTCAACATTGCTTAGTCAAAATTGTCCATTAGCCAAAATCTCCCAGTGTGTACACCCTTTAAAAGTAGACAAAACACTGGGAGATTTTGGATAACCTTCTAGGAGATTTTAACTATCTAGTCAAAATCTCCTGCCAAAATGTCACCGTGTGCACACCCCTTATTAAAAGCTAAACTGCATTACAAAAACTTCAAGACACATTACCGCATAGATGATCTATATTTAGTTGCATTCATGCAACCATAGTTCCTTTTTTGATATGGAATTCCATTAGAACAAACATTTTTTTATACACTGTTTCTGGTTGAAGTACAAATTATTGTTTTTTTCTGTTATTTTTAAATAAACAGTTAAAAATGTACAATTTGTGTAACTAGTGTAGTAAATGAATTGGATATTTTTGATTACAGCCGGTTTCCTTAAGTTGTAACGTAGAATTGCTATGTCGATTGTCTACTTTTCTTAGACCATAACAAGAGGTTTGCAGGTCTGCAGAGAAAAATCCCGAAAAACAATCATGGGTCTCCGGTACCAAAGAATATAAGTACTTCATGACTAAAGATAAAGGTGAAAAAGTAAACGCAGAGGTCAGTAAAAACATCCGCCATCTTGCTGTATGTATCCAGTGAGCGACTTATCACCTCAGATGGGATTCCAGATAAAAGAAGGGCTGCAGTGAGGACAGTCGTCTTCGTTTTTTTCTCCCCCTTAAAAATAAAAATAATCAACGTTTAAAAAAATATGTCTTGAGCACTTTAAAAATTAACACCTTCAGTTAGCCAACGCATACATGTATTTCAGTAACCATTACTAACTATACACTTTTTTTAAGCTTTGTTCTGTTCTGCAATACCTTTATACTATCAGGCAGAGGGTGTTCCATTTAGGTTTCTCTGGAATCAGGCAAAGAGCAGCTTTGTGATGCATCCCAAGGAAAAAATGGGATTTTAATAATAACTTACTGTTCAAATACCTTTCTCTGAGTCCACCCTGGTGACATAGCTTAACCATGGGATTTAGTAGGGTCTGTAGGAGCAAAGCACCTATGGCCTTTGAGAGGCAGGCTCATGCCTCACTGCATCCTGGGAACTTCAAAAGCCTACAAGGATACAATACTGAGTACAAGGCCTGAACATATTAATATGCACAATCAAAAAATTAACCGTAAAATCATCATAAAATGTAACATGAAACAGTATAATTACTTACTGAGCGTAAAGGGGGGGGATTGCTTTATCACCAAGATGGACTCAGAGAAAGGGATTTGAACAGTAAGTTCACACAAAAATCCCATTTTCTCTATCATCCATCCTGGTGACACAGCTTAACCATGGGACCTACAAGAGCCAGTCCTTTGGGAGGGTATGCTCAGGTTCGCAGCACGTAGAACTGCTTGCCCAAATGAAGCGTCCTCCAAAGCGAAGTCATGAAACCTGTAAAACGTAGTGAATGTGTAAACAGAGGACCAGGTGGCAGCCTTGCAAAACTGCTATGCTGAAGCCCCTTGACGCACAGCCAAAGAGGAGGCAACAGACCTCATGGTATGGGCATTTACCTTGGCCGGAAATGGAGGACCAACCTTGGTGTAGGCAAAAGCAATGACCTACCTCAACCGTTTCGTGATAATCTGCTTAGAGGCCGGCCACCTTCTTTTATGTACATCATATAGCATCAGCAAGGTATCAGTCTTGCGAAAAGACTTCACTGTCCAAGTAAACACGCAACGCATAAACCGTGGTACTTCTGTAGTTTCACGGCACCAGTATGGCGCCGTGCGTCTGAGTCCCCTTGCGGGGCTCGGTGGCTCGCTACGCGATTTAAAATCAACTCCATGCCAACATGGATAGTGGGGGTATGAACTATCCATGTTGGCATGGAGTTAAGTTACTTTTTTTGACATATTTCGTGGCGAGCGTAGAACCCGGAAGTAGCACGGCACCATGAAACTACAGAAGTACCTAAACCACATCCAAAAGCAACAGTTTGTCCAAGTGTCTGGTGTATTCAGGAGGGCAAAACACTGGAAGCACAATCTCCTGGTTTAAATGGAAATCAGAGACTACCTTCGGTAAGAATTTTGGAAATGTATGGAGAACAGCCCTTTTCTCATGGAAAATTAACAAGGGAGGCCTACAGGACAACGCTTCCAACTCTGACACTCTCCTTGCCGAAGCAATAGCCAGAAGAAAAGCCAATTTCGACGACACAAACTTCAAATCTGCTGAACACAAAGGTTCAAAGGGAGACTTCTGCAGCACAGAAAGCACCAGTGAAAAATCCCACAGAGCTACTGGCTGACGATAAGGCAGTCGAATGCGCACCACACCGTGGAGAAAACTCGGAACCTCAGGTAAAAGAGCCACTCTTTTTTTTTTTAAATATGGAAAGTGCAGACAGCTGCACCTTCAAGGAATGCAGAAAAACCATCTTGAAGGAAATCCAATAGTCTAGCCAATTTGAAGGTATGAACGTTCTGTCTCTCACATCATCTGATGTAGATCTTCCACAGCCTATAGTAATTTGATGCAGAGACAGATTTCCTAGCTTTTAACATCGTCTGGATCACAGCACCTGAAAACACCTTCTTTTCCAATAATAAGATTTCAAAAGCCATGGCGTCAAATTTAGCGGAGCTAGGTCCAGGTGAAAGAATGGACCTTGACAAAGCAGGTCTGGATGAAGAGTTAGACGCCATGGAGGCGCTACTGACAACCCGAGCATGTCCAAATACCAGGACCTCTTGGGCCAGTCTGGAGCCACCAGAATCACCTGCAACTCTTGAAGTCGAAACCTTTTGAGAACTCGAGCCAGCATTGGAAAGGGTGGAAATACATAAGCCAGCCTGAATGTCCAAGGTACAGTCATGGCATCCACTGCCCACACTCTCGGATCTCTGGTCCTCAAACAGAACAACGGGACTTGACAATTGTGCCTTGAAGCCATCAAGTCTATCACCGGAACTCCCCAGCATATCGTGATGTCCCTGAACACCTCAGGGTGCAAGGCCCACTCCCCCTCCTGCCGTTCCGATCTGCTGAGGAAGTCTGCCTCCACATTCCAGATCCCTGGAATAAACACTGCTGACAACGCTGGAACATGGGACTCCACCCATCGGAATATCCGTGAGACTACTCGCATCACCAACCTGCTGCGAGTACCTCCCTGTGGTTCAAGTATGCCACAGTCGTGGCATTGTCTGACTGAATCCTCACCGAGACCCTTGTACTACAGTCTCTGCCTGCAGAAGTGCCCTCAGAACCACTCTGATCTCCAGGATATTTATGGGCAAAGATGTTTCTGATTGTGACCACATACCCTGAAGTCTGAGATGGAGAATCACAGCACCCCAACCCTTGAAACTCGCATCTGTCAGAAGAGACTGTCTCGACTCCTGAGTCAGAGAAATCCTTTCCAACTTCATTGTGTCAGTATTCCTCGACCAAGAAGACAGAATGTTCCATTGGAACAATATACGGTGTGTAAAAAGAGTTATATTACACTGGGACCCTAGGACTCCTTTTAAAGGGTGCTGGCTCATAAAAAATCATTAATGGATTATCACAATTCATTAAATAGACCTTTATGATATCACCTGTATGATCTTTATGCCACTTTCAGGTTTTTAGTGGTGGCCTCCCATGGTGAGGCAGAGCGGTTAGACAGGCGGTCCAGAGGAGCACGCTCTAGCCACAGCCAATTATTCCATTTCTATGGAGCACAGTAGGAGGAGTAAAATATCTCTTTACATAGTGTTCCCGCTAGGCTGTTTTAGCGGGGTGCTGCGCCCTGCACGTTTTTTACAGGGCAAAATGCGCCCTGCCCTGCTAGCAGCGACCCGCTAAAACAGCGTGGTGCCTGCCCTGGCTGTGTGCAAGGGGAAGCGCAGCGCCACCTTAGACGCCGATTCCCAGCGCTTCCCCGGCAGCACGGTAACATCGGCGGTGCCGGGCCCGCCCCTTTTCGCGACGTCGCGGCCCGGGCACGCCCCTTTTCGCGACCCGGGACCGCCTACAATTGTACCGTCGGCGGGCCCGGTCTGCCCCCCTTGCGCTGCCCCTGTGCAGCCGCGCCCTGCCCGCCCTCATTTCTAGAGGGAACACTAATAGAGATCCGCTTATCAGCGGCGTAATTGAGCTTTTCCATCAAATCTCTATGTGAAGAGATATTATACTCCTCCTACCATGCTCCATAGAAATTGAAGAATTGAAGAATTGGCTGCTGGCTAGAGAGTGCTCCTCTGGACCGCCTCTCTAACCACTCTGCCTCACCATAGGATGCCACCACTAAAAACCTGAAAGTGGCATAAAGATCATACAGGTGATATTATAAAGGTCTGTAGTCCACTGTCGTGCTGTATACTAATTATTGGAGAGACTATTAGGCATTTGAGACTGATACACTCTATAAGAAGAACATTGTCTAAAATCTAAGTATTAAAAGTCTTATATTATCCAGCCTCTAAAAAGCATAATCTGAATATTACATATAAATATATGGACCGCAAGTCAATTAAGTGTGGATCATCAAGCGGCTCATTATTACCATTCCAGCTGGTTTTATTGATTGTGTATTGATGAATAGCATATACATTTCATGGAATTTTTTATCTATTTTTATGTAATTGTTGTGATATAAAAAATGCAAGACTAATTAGAATTTTTTTTAAATAAATTATTCATGTATTTAATGAATTAATTGTGGTAATCCATTAAGGATTTTGACCAGACAGTGCTCTTTAAAAAAGGAGTTATACACCGAGTACTAGACAGTGTAATACAACTCTTTTACACACAGTACATTATTTCTTGGAAGGCACAAGCTCTTCTAAAGAGCGGCAGTCCAAACAAATTGTGGTAATAAATATACCAGTGCTAGAAGGGATCAGCGGCTATCAATAACAGTTAGTGTTTTTTCCATTGGAACACTCTTGAATGAAATCTTTCATACTGCAATGTCACAAACGTGGCTACCATTTTACCTAACAGTCTCGGGCACATCCAGATGGACGGATGCGGAACACTGAGGATCAACAAGGTTAAACTCTGTACCACCCTGACCTTGTTCTCTGGCAAAAACACTCAATGTATATGAGTGTCCAACACCACCCCTAGAAACTGAAGCCTCAGGGATGGCACCAGATGAGACTTCCTGAAATTTATGATCCATCCTTGATCCTAAATATTTTTTGGAGTACTTGTGTATTTTCAGGGCGCCCACTAAGCCATTTGCTTAGTGGGCTATTCTGCGTAATGAAATTGCATCGCACCACAGGTTTTCGTGCGATGTGATCTCACTAGTTAATTTATTCACTGCACCCTGACCGCCAATCATATCACATACAAAATCGCATGCGATTTCATACAATGAAAAATCACATCGCACCGCACCGCAAATGGCATGGGATGCGATTTTCCTACGGTGCCGTATATGTATGTAAATTGGGTGCCCTGCAAATACACAAGTACCATTTTTAGTGCTACACTGATGTGTTCTTGCAACAATTCTGCTGACTCTGCCTTGAACAGAAGGTAGTCCAGATACGGATTGATTACAATTCCCTTCAGTCTGAGTGATGCTGCCATTACAGCCATCACTTTGGTAAATACCATTGGATCTATTGCCAGCCCAAAAGGGAGAGCCTGAAATTGCTAAAGCTAACCTTAGCAGAGATTGATGTTCCTTCAATATCGGTACGTATAGATATGCATCCTGAATATTTACCGTCGCTAAATATTCCCTCGACTCCATGCTTCGCAGCACTGATTGGAGAGACTCCATCTTGAAATGATCCACCCACAGATGTTTGTTGAGGGATTTTAGATTTAAGATGGGGTTTGGGGACCAGGAACAGAGTGGCATAGAATCCCATTCTCTGTTCCTGTACAGGAACTGGAATAATTACCCCGTTGTAAGCAAGCAAAGATACCAACACCAACAGAACTGTTCTCTTCCCTGCCTCCTGTGGTAAGGGGGTAAGTACAAACCACCTTGGAGGATCCCCTCAGGTTGATCATGTACCCCTGAGAGACTACGGCCCTCACCCACTGATCCTGGGTGGAGCCGATCCATACATCCTGAAAAAGCAGGAGGCAACCCCCACACTGCTCCCAGAATGGGGAGTCTACACCCTATTCTGCTGAAGATTTATCCTCAGGCTTGGATGATTGTTTCTTGGAGAAGGCACCAAAAAACGGGATTGGAAGCCTTTCCTCTACTTGTGGGAAACTTCCCTCTACTTGTTTGACCCCTGCCAGACACACGGTCTTGAAAGGACAAGTGAAAGGAAGGGCAAAATGCACTAAAGCAAGAACTGCCCCGCTTTTCCACTGGTCCTGGTTGCCTGCTTAATTAAGGTTTCCAGTTCAGAACTAAAAAGAACTTCTCCTTTAAAAGCCAAGGCCTCAAGTGATTTCTTGGAATCACTATCCGCCTCCCAGGCCTTTAGCCATGAAGCTCTCTTCGCTGTGACAGAAACGGACGATACCTTAGAAGCCATTCAGATTCCTTTGTGATCAGCCTCACAGACATATTCTGCTGCACACTTCAGCTTCTCTGCCAAAGAAATCAGTTCAGGATTTTAATCATCCCTTAACTGAGCACAACATGTCCGCCCACACAGTCATGGCCTTAGACACCCAGGCCGTAGCTATAAGCGGATGTAGGGAAAACCCTGCCCCTTCAAAAATGGCCGTAAGACACCCTTTCAGTTTTTTGTCTACCAGGTTTTTAAAGGCCACTCCCCCTTGTATAGGAAGTGCCATAGTTTTAGACAGGCAGGCCACAGGTGCATCCACCAAGGGTCCTTTATCCCATAATTTTACATGCTCCTCTGGCATGGGATATAAAGCATCCAACCTTTTTGGCATAACCACCTTTTTGTCTGGGGGGTCTTCCATGCCTCACCCAAAAGGTCAGTCATGCTAGAGTCTGTAGGAAAGGTCATCACAGACTTACGTGGCCTCTTAAATACGCCTTCTTGCTGAACCATGTCAACATCAGCCAAACTTAAATCTTGGTGCACTGCCAAAATCAAATCTTCCACACCTGGGACCGAGGTATCCCCAACTTCCTGCTGTCCCCAAACCGTATCTGCAGCCCATTCACCCTCCTCTTCATCTGAATCAATGTTAAGGAGAGGGGCCTCAGATAAAGGATGTCTAATAGAAATAGCTGCAGGCACTTTAAGAAACTGCTCCATATATTCAGACATTTCATGCACACCTTGTGCTGTGCGCTGCATAACCTGCAACATGGCAGGGTCACCTTGAGATGGTGGAGGTGAACTCAGAGAGGGTTGAGATTGGGAAAACATTCTAGGAGACACAGATAAATCCTCCTTTTGCCTGTTTAGTGCCTGTGCCAACTCAGCCATAGACCTGCCAAGGGCAGCCGCCCATGCAGGCTATGATTGCTCTGTCCTCATGGCCTGAGCTGCACTGTGAACAGCCTCACAAGTGGGGCACAAATCCCCCTGATCCAACTGTTCATTTGTTAATTTGACACCGCAAAATCTGCAGTCTATTAACATGGCAGACTCTCCCCCCTTCACAACAGCAAGATTATACTTTGTCATATTTGTACAGAGCACAGTGCAAAATGTCAGGCGATTATGCAGGTTAAAGTATCCAGTGTCTTATCAGTTAGCTGCTGTTGTAGCTGATCTAGCGATCACAGGGAGAATTCTGCAAGAGGAAGCTCACACTGTCGTTTTCTCTTTTTCAGAAGTACAGCACTCCATTCAGCTCCGCAGTGGACGAGAAAAAAAGCTCCAAAACTACAGGCAGGAAGAGTCCAACGTCCATGCTTCAGCAGGGAGGCAGCATGATTTGGTGCCCTCCCCCTTCTGCCACTCTGATATTCGAGTCCTCTGTCTCCCCTCCACTGGAGATCACATGGGAGTGCCCTGCTGCAATATGGAGTGTGCTAGCAAGCCATTATAAATGGTGGCGCCATAACGGGGTTCTGCCACCAAAGACCCCCCAGTAGCTGAGAGCCTGTTTCAGGTCCCCCAGTGTCCAGAATATCCCTCCAATAAGAGGGGTCAGTGAGCAGAGCAGGAGGAATCTCCCCTGCTCACAGAGAGCTGACAGGCAGTGTCTCTGTCAGCCCTTGCAATGCTGCAAACAGTCTATAAAAGTTTCCAGGAAACTATACACTTAACCTGCACTAGCTAAATTAAAATTAATAAAATAAAAAAACGAACTCTCTCTAAAACGGCTGCTGAAAACAGCCCCAGAGCATAAGCACCCACTCCGGTGGGCACCTAAAACGAAACTGAAGTTTCCAGGATGCAGTGAGGGAGGAGCCTGCCTCTCAAAGACCATAGCATAGGTGCTTGGCTCATACGGACCCTAATACATCCCATGGTTAAGCTGTATCACCAGGATGGACGATAGAGAAAAGGACATTACCATTGCCTGATAATATAAAAGTGCTGAAAACTTTAAAGATGAATGCAAAAAGAATTCATACTGTAGCATAGATTAATTTTTAACTGGATGTTGTTTGCAGACCATCATCACAGAAGCATTCTTCTCCTACTCAGGGCTTATGTGTGAGGAAAATGGAGGGGTTGTACGGCTGGCTGCACACCAATTGTTAATTCATATTAAACTTTTATTAGGTCTCTTAAAAAAAAATCCCTTTTTTTTTTTTTTTTTGAGAAACCAAGGGAAAGGAAAATAAGGGTGACATGAGAGACTAAAATCACATACAAGTACAACATGTAACATACATTAGGTGCCTTATACGAATGAAAATAGTGAAAAATAGTTTAACCCCTTCCTGACAGAGCCAGTTTTTGCGTTCCTGACACAGCCATTTTTTTCAAATCTGACATGTTTCACTTAAGTGGGGATAACTTTTTTTTGCTTTTACTTATCCCAGTGATTTTGAGATTGTTTTCTCGTGACACATTGTACTTCAAGTTAGTGGTAAATTTTGGTCGATACAGTCTGTGTTTTTTTGTGAAAAATACCAAAATGTCGTGAAAAAATGGAAAATTTTGCAATTTGCAAAATGTCACATTTTCTGCTTGTGAGACAAATAAACATACCACTCAAAATAGTTAATAACTAGAGACAGGATTATATGCATTTGCATATGCATTTGCATATTTTGCCCATTCTCACTTGTTATTGCATATTTTACCTAAAATCTAGTGATGGTGCATATTTTAGGACCCGCCACCTTTCCACCCACAAATCACAGCACTGATTTGCCCTCCTGCTGGCCAGGTAGTGGTAGAGTGTGCAGGCCGGGCCAATATGTGCGCAGTGTTGGGGACATTGCTCTAGGCTGCCAATCTATTTTAATAAAAGTCAGTTGGGGGGTTATGCCACAAAGCTCCTGAACCTTTGCCTGCCCCTGGCCTGGGACTTTGCGCCAAGAGAGAGAGTTCTGCAGCAGAGGAGGTGGGCGGAAGGATTGTGATATCACGCGGCGTGGAGGAAACTCCGGGTCACAGTGAGTATGCGGCGCAGGGAGGAAGTCTTCCACTGCGCCGCTTTCACATGCTATGCTGACATTTGATCCATCTGCGCTGGAGATGAGGGTCCGTGTCATTGATAACAGAAGAGCCTAGGACGCCGCAGTCTGCTGTAGCAGCCTGGAAGAAAAAAAGTCCTGTGTATAGCACTAGACATCTGCAGATGCTGTGGGCCTATTTTTGAGGTTTATTTGCAACTAATAGGATGCTGATTTTTAAATAAATAAGTTAAAAATGACTTTTTTTATTATTTAATGTAGCATATTTTAACACTTTTCATGCATATTTTAAGTATTTTTCATGCATATTTGCATGCATATTTCAAGCTTTTTGTATTGCATATAATCCTGTCTCTATTAATAACTAACAAAGACCATATGTCTACTTTATGTTGCAATCATTATTTCAACCTCCTTTTCATTATTTTGGACACTAGGAGGCTTCAAATATGAATAGCAAATTCTCAAATTTTCAAGAAAATGTGACTTTGAGGGACTTGTATGTGAGACACCCCCATAAATGATGCCATTTCAAAAACTGCACCCCTCACAGTATTCAAAACAGCATTTTGGAAGTTTGTTAACCCTTTAGGTGTTTCACAGGAATTAAAAGAAAGTGTAGGTGAAATTTCAAAATTTCATTTTTTTTGCAGATTTGCAAATTTAATACATTTTTCTAAGGAACACAGTAGATTTTACTAGAAAAATGTGACTAAAAATTGATTCCCCCAATTCTTTGGTTTTCATAAATATCCTATATGTGGCCCTAGTGTGCACGGTGACCAAACCACAGGCTTCATAATAGAAGGAGCACCTACTTGATTTTGGAGCCTCCTTTTTATGAGATTATTTTTTAGGCACAATGTAGGTTTCTAGGCACCATAAGATGCTAAAAGTTAGGTACCCCCCCACAAGTGACCCCATTTTGCAAACTACACCCTTCAGGGAATTCATCTAGGGGTATAGTGTACATTTCAAACCCCCAGGGGTTTCACCAATTGTGGTACAACTGGGCAGTGAAAATGAAAAAAATTAATTTTTCATTTTCACAGCTCAGTTGTATCAAAATTGGTGAAACCCCGGGGGGTTTGAAATGTACACTATACCCCTTGATGAATTCCCTGAAGGGTGTAGTTTGCAAAATGGGGTCACTTGTGGGGGGGTTCCACTGTATGGGTGTTTCGGGGGTCATTCAACCAGAATCTGTGCTGCAAAATCCAAAAATCACTCCTTCCCTTCTGAGTCCTGCCATGCACCCAACTGGTATTTTTTGGTCACACATGAGGCATTGCCGTACTCGGGAGAAATTGGGGCACAGATTTTGGGGTGCTTTGTCTCCTTCATTCCTTGTGAAAATGAAAAATGTTGAGCCAGATCTGCATTTTTGTGTAAAAAAATGTAATTTTTTACAGAAAAATGCAGTTCTGGCTCAAAAATTTTTATTTTCACAAGGAATGAAGGAGACAAAGCACCCCAAAATCTGTGCCCCGATTTCTCCCGAGTACGGCAATGCCTCACGTGTGACCAAAAAATACCAGTTGGGTGCATGGCAGGACTCAGAAGGAAAGGAGTGATTTTTGGTGGTGGAATGAATGGTGGGTGCTATGTCGCATTAGCAAGACCCCCGAAGCACCAATACAGTGGAACCCCCCCCACAAGTGACCCCATTTTAGTCACCAGCTTTGGGAGGGGTGCTGGCGCTGCGGCTGGCGGGGGGGGTGGGAGGGGTGCTGGCGCTGCGGCAGCCGGGTGGGTGGGAGGGGGGGGGGGGGCTGGCGATCGGTGGTAATCGGTGCGGTATATACACACACACACACACATACATATATATATACCTATATATATATATACCTATATATATATATATATATATATATATATATATATATATATATATATATATTTTTTTTTTTTTTTTTTTTTTTTTTTCAGTGCATATATTTAATTTTTAACTTTTTCTGCAGCTTGATGCTGCTGCTGCTGCTGCGGGGGGAGGGGGGAGGAGGGCAGCGCTGCGTGCGCTCCAGACGCTCCGGGGGAGCCGGGGGAGCTGCTGCTGCTGCCGGGTGAGTGCCCGGCGGGTTCGAGGGGGGGCTGCACATCGGTGGTGATCGGTGCTGTACTTGACAGCACCGATCACCACCGATCCCTGTGTTGCCGCCGGTAACACAGGAAACGCTGTGAATGGCTGTTCAGATTTGAACAGCCAATCACAGCGATCGCCGACCGGGGGGGGCACCCCTGCCCCCCCTGGGCGGCGAGGGGGGATGTCTGCTGTCAGGGACAGCAGACATCACCTAACTGTCACTGCGTCTCTAGACGCAGTGACAGTTAGAAGTCATGACGTACATGTACGTCAAATGTCGGGAAGTACTTCCCGACCATGACGTACATGTACGTCAAATGTCGGGAAGGGGTTAAAAAGCAGAGCCTGTTTAAAGTCTTAATTTATTATCCAGTTTATCAGTGGAGATTCCTTGTTACATTACAATTTGCTCTTCTCAGCCTATTTGGCATAGAGTCCAGCTTGATATCTCCAGAGAATATGTTTTTGTTACAATTGTTTCCACTTCTAGGTGGTAGGGAATGAAACAAAATGATAGCAGTATATACAGTGTATTTGTAATAAATCTATGTACACATAGGGGTTGATCTTTTTACACCCAAAGGGTGCTGATGAGCCTGGTGTTTGCGAATCTTCACGACGTTGCACTTTACAGCAGGCTGAATACGCTGAAAAGTGCTTGCACCTCCATAGGGGTGCAAGCAACTTTCAGCTAATTCTGGCCCTGCAAAGGGTGCTAGATAGGGTTAATTAACACCCGAACAGCAACTTGCACCCTTTGGGGTTAATAGGATCAACCCCATATACTTTATTTGGTCAGTCTTTTTAAGATGGACATTTATATATATTATAGCCTTGAAAAGGCCTGTTAAGATAGGTGAAACACATGTCAGGTAGCAGTAGCTTGTATAAATGCTAGTATTGATACAGAAATTATCAGTGATAATCAGTTATGCAGTAGATATAAGGGGGATGTGTTAGGAGACCATCTGCAGCCTTACTGCCGGTCCAGGCAGACTCTGTCACAGCCTAAAATCTATGCAGATCCAGTTGTGTTTGCATATACAAAAAGGGAATTATTATCACCAGTTGACAGTAACTTAATGTGCAACATTATATATATATATATATATATATATATATATATATATATATATATATATATATATATATATATATATATATATATATATATGCTTATATCCATGGTATTTACAGTATTTGGATAGATTACCAGTTTATCAAATGAATAATAAATACCAAACCTTATAAGGATGAGATAAAAGCCACGTATAAACACCACCTGCTGTTCTGCTGAGACTAACAGCACTCAAAATCCATCACCAAAAATCATAACATATGCACACAACCAGGCTATAATTATATATATATATATATATATATATATATATATATATATATATATATATATATATATATATATATATATATATATATATATATATATATCAATCTTAATAAAGATCAAGCTGGGCTCTATGCCAAATAGGCTGAGAAGAGCAAATTGTAATATAAACAATAAAATAATACCAGCAAGGAATCTCCACTGATAAACTGATATAGCCTTAATAAAATTAAGGCTATAAATAGGCTCTGCTTTTTAAACGATTTTTCACTATTTTCATTCATATAAATCACTTAAGGTATGTTACATGTTGCACTTGTATGTACATTTTAGCCTCTCATTTCAAAAAAATAAAGAGACGTAACAAAAGTTAAATATGCATCCAACACCTCCTTTTTCCTCACATATATTTTCAAATAAAATAAAACTACTGTAGTGCGGACACTCAGCCTTAATTGATAGGCTCAATATAAGTCTGCAGACCACCTCTTTGCCCCTCCTTTTCACTACTCAGGGCTGTAAGAAACATTGGCAACTACTATCAAACCACCTTCAACTTTAGTCGTCAACAATGAAATCCTTGCATCATGACAAGCCAAATAGATTATATTAGCAATTAATTGAATGCAAATTTGTTTAGCTTTGGGGATAACTGCCTAGGGCTATTCAACTGTCTGCAAGGCAATTAGTTGCAGTAAACTGCATTTCCTGTCTTAACAGGGCTAAAAAGTTAATTTTACTACTTAACTGCTGGAGGCAAAACTATTAGTGCACACTGCATCTAGTCTAAAGGCACTAGTATTTTATTTTTCATTTGCAACCCGCATGCAGTTTAACAGACAGGAAATTGCAGTAGGAAAAACGCATGCATGCCCAGGCGTTTCAGGGAGGGCGTGTGTGACATCTTCAACCTCGATCAGCCTGTTTCAATCACAGACGAAGGGTCAGGGTTATGCACAGGAAAAAAAAGTAATTCAATGATGAGTGAGTTGGGAATGGATTTGCAGCTCTAAGGCCAGCGATATTTTTGCAAGTCCTTTTGCAGACTTGCAGGTAGGTTTTTACTTTGTCTTGGTGGTTTCAATCTGATCGCAGGGCTCTGCGATTTTGCACAATAGTAATCGGGTATGAATAACCCCCATAAACTGGCTTCATTGCTATATAGCTCACTGGCCTTCATGGGACATGTGACACCCAGAATTATAATATGCTGCTGGACACTGAAGCCTATTCATACAGCATTTGTTTGTAATAGACCAGCTGTTTCCAGGACACACAACACATAAGGTCATGTGAGAAACATTGCAATGATCTATGCACAAAGAATCTCCGCACTTTCTACTCTTATGAGGAGTTTGAGATCAGGTGACTAGTAGGACTAATAGATAATTCCTGTGCCTCGCTGAGACACAGGAAAGGGAGCTATGACCTGGATAAAAGCAGCTTTTGGATGGCCTGCTCCAGAGCTCTGCGCTTTTCCAAGTTCTATACAAATGCATACAATGCAAATAAACTGGCACTGAGCTCCGCAAAGCAGCTATGGTGGGCTGGAGCATACATTTTTGTAACCTGTGTCCCTGTAGGAGAGGTACAGGGGGGGGGGGGACTAACCCAAGTGGCAAGTCAGTGAAGAGGTGGAACCCCGGAATGGATGAGTGCTCTTCATGTCCCTCCTTGCATGTACAGCAGGCAGGCAGGAAGAGACCTGGGGAGGATAACCTTCTAGCCTTCCTCCTGTCCCCAGGAGAGGGGCTATGGGAGGAGAGCCCATTCCCCCTACTAGCAAATGGCCACCAGGGACTGATTACTCAACGGCGCAGGTCGGAAGGCAGACCAGTGCGGCCGCTTGCTAGCACAGTCCCCCCAGACTGTAACAGCTGCTATCTGCATGCTGGAAGTGCGTTACCGGCTTCAGAAGTCCCAGTGCCTGGTCGCCTCTGTGGTCCCACAAGTGCCCGGGGCCAGCCATGGTTACACATCCGTGAGTGGTGTGCAGCTGCCATGCCGGGGTAATAGGGCAGCAGTGCAGGTGTCTGTAAGATCCCAAGCACTGCGGTCCTTAGCCATTGAACACTGCAGTGTAAAAGCAAGATGAAAAAATAAAATTAGGCTGCATGAAGCTGTTGTGAGTGTTGGCTCCTATCAGCACAATCAAAACTGAAAGTAGCTTGGCCTGGAGGCGGGGTAGAGGAGGAGCCTATCTGTCTGGGAGTAGCCAAGAAGTTTAACCTTTCTGGTGCCCACTGTTAGCCCTGTGGCACCTGACATCTCCCAAAGAATAAAATCTGAGAGATTGCTGCCATATGAACTCCTAAACCATTTTACTCTGGATTTACTTTGGACTGTTATACTCTCCTTTGGAATAGAACTTTCAGCAGTTGACTTCCTTGTGGGTCATCTCTCGAACCCATAAATTTGATTGCCAAGAGACTGCCTAAATAAGATTCAGCAAACCTTGCTGCTTTTTGTGAATATTAATGGACATCATTTAGAGAGGGTCCTAATCCAGTATATGGTAATAATACAGGACCTAAACCAGTGGCATTTTGATTTTGTTTTATGTCAATATCTGTGGCAATTACAGCACTTCTTTTTAATGTTATGGTTTCAACTATTTTTTGTTAAAATTACTGTATTAACTCTTTCAGTGATGTTTTTTATTTTTTAGGGAGTGCTCCCTAAAAACATGTGTCTCCGGGGCCGTGCAATGCTGCTGAGCACTACATTGGCCCCTGCCCGGCCCTGCCACTAGCAGTGTGCGGCATGATGTTAGCAAGGTCACGCCGCACACAGCCAGGAGGAAGAAGGCGGGGCCAGGTAGCGGCTAAAGCTGAGCTCAGCCAGACACTAAGCAGCGCTCACCATGGCAATCCAGAGAATATTCCGGGTTCACCAGTCTGGGCACTGGAGCATAGCCTGGAAAATTCTCAGGAGTGCCACTGAATGGGTTAATACAAACTGTCCAAATTCTCAAGATTTTATGCAGCAAGCACTGGTATAACTATTGGGGTTGATTTGGTACTTATGTAATATCTGGGCTCCCGTTTTTCTTATGAGACCGCGTCCCCTCGCCACGCTTCGGGCACGGTGGCTCGCTGCGCTCGCCACACTATATAAAATCAACTCCATGCGTAGTTGGATAGTAGGGGTATGAAAAAATGGGGTGCATTTAACATGGGAGCCCAGATAATACATAAGTACCGTTTTTTTATTAGGGGAGTGACTATCCCTTTACCAGGGATTGTCTTAACACTAGAGTAACCTACTTCTATCCAATTTTAATTCATTGGCTACTGTGCCAGTGCTTTTTATATTTCACTTTAATAGTAGGACAGCCAACATTGTTAAAATGTCAACATTTTGCATGTCAACCTATAGCACATCAAAATAGGATTTTCATCATTATGATCAAGTTAACATTTCATCAGTGGTTAATATGTCAATGTGCTTGTGTTGGCATTATCACAGTCACCATAATATAACGAACTATGACAATTATGCTTAACAAGATGTAAATATGGCAGAGGCTAACATCGCCAGAACAGAGGCTGCTGTACAACCAACCATATACTTAAAAATTAAACTTTCAACTCAACACAAGAACAACCTATATAAAAAAGTTACTGGATAAAGCAGTAAGATTAAATAAATTTAAAAAATTACCTTTGGAAAATACTTGCACAATCCCATAAATGCAAGTTGTAACGTGAGGAATGGAGCAAATATTGACTGTAAATAAAAAATAAAGATATTACAATACATGTAAAAATCAAGAATAAACTCTACTTAATAAAACAATAGTCAAAGGTGATCATTAACTCACTTTTTTAATATTCTGTAGAAAGCAATTTTTTTCAAAATATCCCATTACCAAGATAGACTAGTTGTAAATGCAAGTTTTATTATTGGAGGTAATAACACATATTTTAACTCATTTTGTCCTTAACTCAATGCTTTCCCAACTTTTTTGAAATACGGCAACCTAGAATATATGCATTTTGAAAAAATATTAAATTAATTGTGCCTAACTGTCATACACATATCGGTGTAGCTTAGCAGAAAGAAGCCCGTATATGATCTCCTATTTGGCTATCCACACATATGCGGTGAGGGTGCAGCCACTGAACTGCAGAATGCAACAGTTGATCAGGAGGACAGGAAGAATGGATTTCCTGTATAACACATACAATTGAATATATGTGTGTACGGTGGCTGTGCACGATGTACTAATCAAAACCTGTTTGTGGCACTGGCTGGATCCTGCGCAGTGGCATCTTGCAGAAAGGCTATTGTGTGAACTCAAAATGATCCTTCCTGCCAAGCAGGTCCCGCTGATCTGGACCTGTTAAACCGCTATGTGTGGCCCTAGGCTTAGCAGTAGAAGACAGTTAGGGAAGCAGACACTTCCATAACTGCCTGTCAAAACAAAGATAGAATAAAATCCTCTTTTTCGTTCCTCCCATGGCACTGAAACCACTACTCCATTCTGCACAAGAGAATTCACAGCCCTCAAGAGAGGTCTAAGGATCTCTGGGTAGGGTAGAGTAGAGGGGAGGAAATGTCTTGGGCCATGCCCCTGAGATTTATCCTGTAACCTTCTGACAACACCCGCCTTATCCAAGGATCCTGAGTGGACTGGAAGCAGCTGGTTCAAAAACTCAGTAGGTGACCACTCCCCCCCCCCCCCCCCCAGCACTCTTATCCCAGACTGAGGGATACACACCCCGTGTCATATGCAGCCATGGTGGTACACAGCGGGCACGCTACTCACGCATCCATGTCCACCATCGGCTGTCATGTGTCTGCTGGCCTCCATTGGAAGGCGAGGGGCGACAGGGGTAGCAGGTGTGTGAGACAGCATGGGAAGCTGGGTCATGATGCATGGAGACAGTTTGTGTTGAGCACGCCACTTTGCTCAACATCAACATAGGGTAGCCGCAATAAGACACAAGGTTATTGATCAGGTACCGCTGCACCTCAAGGAGGCAACAGGGGTAAAGCATTATTACAACTGTAAGCCAAATGAATTAACCCTTTGGACACAGTGCAGACCAGGGGGCTTAAAAATCATGGTAGATAAATTTGAACAGAGAGGGTACCCCAGATGTGAATTGCTGCAGGCTAAGGCCTCAACACGTGATTGCAGAGAGATCATTGCAGATACCAAACCCAAGGAGAAGAAAACTTGTATACCGTGGGTCCACGATTTTAGCACCACCAGCCCCGATACCAAACAAAAGGCCAAAGAATAGTGGGAGATAGTTAGAACAAACCCTGAGTTATCTGTTTTCATAGATGTCAGACTCATGCCCAGCTATAAGCGCTGCCCTAACTTGAAAGACTGATTAGTCAAAACGGAGATCACCAACTTTGACACACCATCGAGACCAGGCATGTCCAAAGTCAGGCCCGGGGGCCAATTGCAGCCCGTGCTGTCATTTCAAGTTGCCCGCAGCCTCCAGCTGGAAGCGGGCAGAGCATCAGATGTGGGAAGCACAGGACACTAAAGGTGGGGCCCCAGCGAGCGCGCCTTTACCTTGCTGTCTGCTGCAGTGAGGAGGTGCCGGTCACCACAGTCAGATGTGTTTGGCGTCCTACCCCTGCTGCTGCAATCGTATATCACCCTACTCCACAATCAGTGACAGCAGTGTTTGGGGAGGGGGGCAGCTTGCTCCCGTAACATGCAGATCGGAGGAAGGCAACAGCGGGAGCACAAGCATCTCCTATCCTTGCAGTGCCTGCTTTGCTTCTCCGTCCCCTGGCTCACACAAGGGGCTGGGAAACATACAGAGAAGGGAGGGGGCAGACATACAGTGAAGGAGAGTCAGGCTGGGGGACATACAGTGAATGGAGGCAGTGATGGCAATTCAGAGAAGGGGGAGCATGGGCAGGCTGGGACATACAGTGAATGGGAGTCATACAGTGAAGGAGGGTCCGGCTTAGGGACATACAATGAATGGAGGCACTGATGGACATTAAGAGAAGGGGGGCAGGATGGGGGACAGAGTGAATGGGTGCAGAGTGGGGGACATACAGTGAAGGAGGGGTAGGCTGGGGGACATACAGTGAATTGGCAGGCTGGGGGACAGAGTGAATGGGGCAGAGTGATGTGATTAATGATTCAAAGAATGTCAGGCTGAATGGTCGGCCCCCACACATTTAGTTCCACAACAAGCTGGTTTAATGGAAAACAAACTGACATTTAATAATTCTTTGAGAAAAAAAGTCTGTGTACTAAAAAAATTAATAAATATGGTACTTGTGTAGTTTCACGGCAGCAGTTACGTAGTTAGCGTAGTGTTCCCACGGCCAGCATAGGCAGTGTAGTCAGCGCACACTTTATAAAGTTAACTCTACGCCACGTGGACACTGGGGGTATGACATGGATAGTGGGGATATGATTGTGTTAGTGGGTGAAGTGTGTGTGTGTATATAGTGCATTATACTTACCCTCAACGATGTCCCTGGCGCCAGCGTTCCCCCTCCTCCAGCACTCAGCTCCCCATGACAGTCCCAGGCAGCAATGTACACAATTAGCGTAGTGCCACTGGGGGAGCAGGGAAACCATGTGATGCTCCTCCAGCGGCAGTACTCTGAATTACATACATTGGCCACTCAAGTCACACCACCCGCCATGCAGTGCCGGGACCCCATCCCGACCAGCCCCGGCGCGCATAACCTCATCGGGCCGCCCACCAGACAGCAGCTGCTGGCCACGGAGGGACCAGAACAGCATATTAGCAGGGCGCCCGGCTACGCGGACAACGTATCAAAGGTACATTGTCAGCTTAGAGTAGCCGGGCGCCCTGATAATACACAAGTACCGCCAACACCACTAGGTCGACATGGTTCTAAGTCGACATGGGTCAAGGTCAACAGTCAAAAGGTGGACATGGGGTTTTTCGCTGCTTTTTGACCTGAATGTCGACACGAGACAAGACATGATGGGACTTGTAGTGTCACAACAGCTGGAGGGCCATAGTCTGGACATGCCTGCCCTAGTGGATGGTAGGGCATGAAATCCTGCCTGTCGGCACATGTCGGCTCAAAAAACAGTGAAAAACCCCATGTCAACCTTTTGACTGTTGACCTAGACACTGTTGACCTAATGCTTGTGTCGACTGAAACCCATGTCAACCAAATCGAATGATTGTCGACAAACATACTGTAGACCAGATGACCGTATCCCGCCACGGCAACCAGATACTGTGAGGGGTGTGGCCTGCCAAGGAGATAGGATGCAACCGCAGTTGCCGGGGCCTGTTCAGCGGTGGTTTGTCCCACTCTGATCCCTTCTCCCACTCACTGTGTCCACATATACAAAGGGCCTGGAGCAGTCAGGCTCCCACAGTCCCCTGATCTAGTTGCTACTGCAGCATTCCAGGATTAATGGCGCCCCTCAACTTTACACCAGTCACCAAATAGCTGGGCTCTTTACAAGATAGCCCCTCCCCACTATCTCCCTCCCTCCTGTCATACTACTCCTGGCCAGCATCCCCCCTGCTTCCTCATCCTTCCTTTTGGGAACCAGGTAAGTGCCTTGGAGAAGTGTGGTGGGCAGGGGAGGGGGGGGGGGGGGGTTGCACAAGATGAACCCTTGGTACTTGTGTAGTTTCATGGCGGCAGTTACGTAGTCAGCATAGTGTCCCAGTCAAAATTAGCTTAGTGTTCCCGCGGCCAGCGTAGTAAGTGGATTCAGAGTCCCTGTCATTATCAGCATTGTGTTGCCGTAGCCAGCATAGTCAGTACGTTCGCAGCTAGCCGGAGCTTACGTAGTTAACAAGTGTCATCATTATTGTTTAAGATGGATGAAATGATAGGTGTGAATGTGTTCCTGAAACACCCCCACTATCCACGCCAGCCCAAAGCGTGGCGAGCGGACACTGTACGAGTCCTCCTGACCTGTTCATACCAGCACTATCCACGTCGGCGTGGAGTTGATTTTATAAAGTGTGGCGAGCGCAGCGAGCAACCAAGCCCGAAGTGTGGCGAGCGGGCGCGGATTACTTGACGTGTATTCTGTGTCCCCACTTGCCATGCTTCAGGCTCGTTTTGCGTGCCCGCCAGCGCAGAGGATCTGGAGGTTACCGGCGCTGTGTGGGAGGCGCTCACTAGACTTGCTAGGGACAGAGCTGTAGATCGCGGGTACAGGACGGTGACACTACGCTGACTACACAGGGCTGCTGCGGGGACACTATGCTGACTACGCTAGGCAGCTGTTGGGCTACGCTGACAACGTAGCTTAGCCTACAATGAAAATGTAGTGTAGCCTGCCGCCGTGAAACTACACAAGTATCTAACTCAAAAATAAATGGGGAGAAACCTTCAATTCAAAGTTGGAACTACAATATGTTACTGTGCACACACTATCTTAGTACACTGTTTTTTGGACAAGATCCTTAATCCTAAACTTGTGAATCTTTTTAGCACTTTCTTCTAATATATACCTAGTTGTCCACTTTAACCAAAAACCCACAGTGTTCTTATAAAAAAAAATTTGACAATATCGAACAGTATACACAGAATATATAATAGTTTATAGTTCACCTCATATATACAGTATATATTGGGGGAAATTGAATAAGAATATGAGAATTTCTATTCTTAAAAAAACAAAAAACGATATCTCGATGCTCAGTGAATAGAGTGTCTCACTTCAATGCTTAAGGTCATTATTTTGAAATATAATAAAAGGACAGTTTGACTGAATTACAAAAAGCGCTCATGAAAGTTGTACAGGTATTAGTGACAGAAGGGGAGGGGGGAGGGAAACTGACAGTCAGAAGATGATGGGCTTCAAAGAGGAGGTAAGCTAGAATTCAAAGCAATTTAAACTGGAAATTGATACGTGCCAACAACAGTACCTCATTTCCTGCAGTGCTGTGTGCGAGACACCCTTCTCTAAACCATAATTATGGCCCTGGTTGGATTATATAAAAAGGAACCTGCTCCAGGATAGAAGATTAGAATATAGATGTGCTAGAGGATACTGAAAATATGGGAATTATATTGAAAAACTGATACACATGCACATACATGTGCAAGGTACATATACACATTTCATATTCAAGGTACATACATTTATGAAGCAATAGAAGATAATGGGGGACATAAAGCAAATACGGCTAAAAAAAAAAATTATCATATTTGTATTGTAAAATAAAAAAAAAATTTTTAGGCGTATTCGTTAGTTTCTTATATAGTGCACACATATTGCGCAGCGCTTTACAGAGAATATTTGAACATTCACATCAGTCCCTGCCCCAGTGGAGCTTACAAGCTATATTCCCTACCACATGTACACACACACACACACACACACACACACACACAGGCATTCTAGGGTTAATATGTTGGGAGCCAATTAACCTTCCAGTATATTTTTGGATTGTAGGAGGAAACCGGAGTACCCGGAGGAAACCCATGCAAGTACGAGAATATACAAACTCCACACAGTTAGGGCCATGGTGGGAATCGAACCCATGACCTCAGTGTTGTGAGGCAGTAATGCTAACCATTACACCATCCGTACTGCCCGTATTCGTATTCATGGCACATTCGGATTTGTATTTACAAATACGAATCACCACACGGCCGGTAATTACTGCCAATTAGTGGGCTACGGCCGCTAATTGCCAGTAAAATACGCCTTTAAAATACACTTCTTTTTCCAGCCGTATTTGGTAGAAGCCTGCACAGATCAGTTAGATGCCTGCAGTGTAAGAAAAAATAGAAAACAAAATAAAATCGGCCACATGTTTTTTTTTTTATATTATATAAAAAAAAAAAAATTTAAGAATACAAATTCTCATATTCTTAGTAAATTTCCCCCCAATATATACTGTATATATGAGTTGAACTATAAACTATTATATATTCTGTGTATACTGTTGTCGATTTTCTAAGAACACTGGATTTTTGGTTAAAGTTGATGACTAGGCATAAATTAGAAGGAAGTGCTAAAAAGATTCACAAGTTTAGGTTTAAGGATATTGTCCAAAAACAGTGTACTAAGATAGTGTGCGCACAGTAACATATTGTAGTTCCAACTTTGAAATGAAGGTTCCTCCCCATTTATTTTTGAGTTAGAAAATGGAAGATTGCTACAATAATGTTATCTTTTTTCTTTTTTTTTCTTTTTTATCAAGAGCAAGAATTAGTGAGGTGATCTTATTGTAAAGTGCAACGGAATATGCTGCGCTATATAAGAAACGGTTAATAATAAATTGAACAGATACGCCTTAGTTTGTAAAGTGGAATTTTCCACTTCCAAAAGAGGGTGCACACCACTGCTTGATGCTTAGTGCAGTGAATGCAGAACATGATATCACAATGTATGATCGCAGATAATTTACTGATCTCCATATCTTGTGGAAAGGCTGGGAATATACAGTATACAAGACTGTCTAACGCAAACAGTCAAGGGCCACTAAAGCAAAGTCGCTTACAAAAAAATCAAATGCCAATCACAAAACAAAAGCGTATCAAAAAGCTTTTGGAGCTTCATTGAACTTGGAAGATATTTAAGATTAGCTGTGCAGTTGAAAGAAGTTATGTTGGCAGTTAAAATGTCTATACCAGGGGTGGGGAACCTTTTTTGTGCCAAGGGCCGTTTGTATAGGGAAAAAATCCTTTGGGGGCCATATGTAAACATTTCTCTTATAAATTGTCCTGCTGCAGCTGTCCAACGCTCCGGCGGCTGCCGCTGAATAGGACCGACCGTCTCCGCGGGGCAGGTGGAATGGCCACTCAAACCGGGTTACGGCCCCTGGGTCTGAGGTTACCCACCACTGGTCTATACACACTGAATGTCAACAAGTCGGCACGTTAACATAGCAATCTTTCACTATTTAAGCCCTATCCTAAATCTAGCAGTAAAATGTGCCGCAACATGTACAATATCTACACTGTGCATGAAAGCATTTAGAAGCGGTCTAAATTCTGGTGTAGACATCATAACTAGGTTCCAGATGATCATATGGTATTCTTCAATATACTATGATCAGTCGGCTTCACCTTAGTAAGGGAAATACGCATTAGTATACTGTATCTTGTACAACTGCTCAGTGTGGCGAACAAGGTTACAGAATTATTATTATAGTCATGAACACAATTATAGTCATGAACTCTGTATACAGACAACTAAGTTGCAAGTGGACCACGGTGACAATATTAAGTGACAAATAATGAATATAGAATTCTATCAAATGCGTCAGACTTACCAGGGTTTTGCAAACAAACATTCTAACTGCTACAGCAAGAAGTGCACTTCCCACAAGCCTAAAAATGCGGAAAGAATCCAACTCTTCCACTCCATTGCCATTGTCAGCAACTGGCTTCTCGCCATTGAGCTGGTTCCTAAGTTTCATGGCCTCATCAAATCTGGTTAAGTATTGGTTCAGGCCTTGTGGTGAAGGCTCTGGCGTCCCATCTACTCTGTTTTGGAGTCCATTAGTGTCGTTCATGGTGTCAGCATTTTTGCCAAAATCTGTACTCTCTCCAGTAGATGTCTTCATGCCATCTGCACTGCCACAAGGATGATCACCTGTTGTCATAGTGTCTCCAGTTAGAATGGAAACGCTCTTGGATGAAGATGGCAAAAGTAAAGAGTCAAGTCTCTGAATTCGATCACTTCGGAGTTCGTTATCTGCAAAATTAATAAAAGGAACGGTTTCACTAACAATACTTTAAGATATCTCTTCATGATGAATGCCTATAAGTCTTATAAAAGAGGATATACAGTAACTTAGAAAGATATGTACTTTGTACATAAAAATTTGCTTAGATATAAAAAAAACACCTGCATTATAATGAAAACTACGGAATAAAAAAAAAAAAAAACAAGACCTGAATTAATTGAAAGACCATGAAACACCATGAAACACTGTTTGAGCCAGGGGACCGAAAGAAGAGACCCAAATCCACGCCAGGAGTGCGGAGAGTCAGGCACTGGGGCGACCAGGGAATACAGAGCGGTAGTCAGGCAATGCTGCTGTGAAGGAACCAGGGCCATCGTACACACAGCTAAGCTGGGAACTGAAACAGACGGCCCAAACTCGGGGCAGGCGAGAGCATGGAGAACCAGGCTCTGAAGCGCAGAGTGTGAGGGGGAAGACATTATGCACCATTGCTGCCTATTGAAAGCATAAGCTACAATGGCCGTGGCCTAAGGAAGCGACTAGAGCAGTCAAACTCATCTAAGCACACGGTGTGAATGGATAGCGCCCCTTGAATGTGAACGGCTCAGTGAGTGTAGTGCTCCATTACATTATATTTACCTTGCTGTGCATTAGGACGGAGGGCTGGATCCCCCTGTGGTGCCATATTAGATAAAGAGGCCCTGGAGAATTATTGCTGCTAGCCAACCCAGGGAATTTAGGACCCAACAGGCTAAAGTACCCGCCACCTGCTTGCGACTTTTGTGCTAAACGTTGTGAGAACACATTGCTCCTCTTAAGCTGTGCACACACGGGGGCGATAGGGTCTGAAAAATCGCTGGAAATATGGTCGCTCCCGTTTTCAGCCCTGTTATAATCGCTGGTCGCAGGAGCTTGCTCCTGCGACCAGCTGATTACCTCTGCGGCACCGCTGGCAGAGGTTCCCTTTCATCAGCGACCATCGCTGGTCGCTGATGAAAAGGAGAAACTGAGCAATATATTGCTCAGCAACATATCTATCTCCCCCGTGTGTACGGAGCTTTAGAACTCCACTTTCTACCTTGAGGAACTGTACGACTCGAAGGATTACGGTATCCTTTTGGGAACTTTACTGAACTGTCTGTCACCTGCTCTATACTGTTATAGTCACCACAGGGAGAAGGTGGAATGTCCTCATTGCTGGGTAACCATCCTCCCCCTCCACCTCTTTTCTGAACAAGTAGTATAATTACAAGAAGATATAATGGGGAAGACACAAAAGGCTTTGGCCACAAATCGCCTTGCAAAATTTGCAAGAGCCCCTGTAACTTGAAAAACATCCAAGTCAGCGTGGAGTTGATTTTATATAGTGTGGCGAGCCCCGTGAGGGGACGCGGAATACATGCGAATTTATCCACGTCCCCTCGCCTCGCTGCGCTCGCCACATTATAGAACATCAACTCCACGCCGACGTGGATAGTGGGGGAATGAAAAGGTCGGAGGAACGTGTACCACTGCGCTTGCCACTCTTCGGGTTGGCGTGAATAGTGGTGGTGGCATTAACAATGGGGGTGCATATAACAGAATAATAACACATCAGGGTGCATGTACAATTAAATCATCATTTTGATCTGGTCGCATACGATCTGGTCGCATGCGATGCGATCAAAACGATGTAATAAGATTAAAATCGTGGGTGCCATGCTAGGAAACAAGTACCTAAGTTTCTAATGTAAAATGCGCCCTACTCAGTGGTCAGCACCTTGTATTTGCATTGCATATAGAATCTATACGTTTTAAATGCATGCCCGGCTGTGTGTGTTTAAGGTACTGCAGTGCGGGGGGGGGGGGGGGGGGGCAGTTGGGAGTCTCCGCTGCCACCCGGGTGGGACCAAAGAACCCACATTAGTCTTATTAAGATCACTGCTAAGCTGAAAATAGACTAGCAGGATATGGAAGCTTGACTATAAACATGATAACACTGTGGAACAGGCATTTGAACATGTAATTTACAGCATTTTATCATTGTCAGCTTTACAGCTTCAAACATGATGATAAATCATCATGTTTGAAGTAAAGCAGATACTGATATATGCAACAAAAAACATGTCAAAATGCTCGTGACCATCGATGGTACCACTGTGGCTACAATTGATGGTATATAACCATTTACTGGGAAACTGTTGCATCCAATGGTCATCTCTACTCTAGGACATGCTGGGCTGCCAGTCAATCAACCCCAGGGTGCAGGGGTACATGGGCAAATGGAGGCTAGGCACGAATAAAAAACAAAACATATATATCGATGGAAACACTATCTGAAATAGTCTGTCAACCATCAATGATTTTCAAATGTCAATAGCCATCTCTAATACCTCCCAACTGTCCCGCTTTTCTTGGAAATGTCCAGGGTTTTTTGGGACTTTCCCACGTCCCTCCTTGGGTCGGCAGTATCCCGTGGCGGGTAGGGGGGGGGGGGGGGCAGTTGGGAGTCCCCCCTGTTTATCTCCCCGGCCTGCAGAATAGATGCTGTGCGCATGCGTCTGTTCTGCAGCCTGAGGGGCTGGGGTCATAGCCAGCAGCTCAGAGGGCCGCTAACCATTCCCCCACAGTGTCAAAAACAGGACATGGCCTCGCAGAAATAGGCCACACACCCCTGTTTGGGTCTAGACAATGTTGGGAGGTTTGCTAATGGAGGTGCATCTGCTCCAGTTTGCAGGAGGCGTGATGGTGCACTAGAATCATTGTGGCTCTAATAACCATCAGGTTGAGTCGCATCATTCCCTGCTTACTTCATTTAGGAAGTGAGTTACCATGGTTGGCTTACAAAAAGCCTTGAGGAGATTTTTGCATGCATCTGGATGTCCAGGAGAGCAACTCCAGATTCGAGAGACTCCCAGACATAGGGATGGCCATCAGTGCAGTCACCATCAATGGCAATACTGCAACCAGCCATCAACGGTAATAAACTATGTGATGTATGAACATCGATAGTTTTACCTTTTCGATGATCTGGTTCTCCCCAATCGATGGCAAAGGTATTCAACATCGATCACCAACGACTTTGAATCAATGTCCTACCTGGACAATCCAGGGGACTAGGCAATTTAACATGCAACGTTTCCATGGTTTTTACACTATGGATTTCAGCCCTGGATAAAAACAATGACCATTTTTGCTTAGCAGTGCGTGCGGTAAGTGGCTGCTGGAGGACGCAGCACAACAGCCAGTCATACTGTATGTAGCGCATTATACCAAGCCAGTCTGTGTGTGCCGCACACCGTGCCTATGAATAAGACTGCCGTCACACAGTACACACATTATCCCTGCACTTACCGCTGGGTTTGTGGATTCCCATTATCTTATTCATCCTCTCCTCAGAGTTAGTCATCAGTTTCCTGCGCCGGATTTCTGCTCTCCTCTGAGAGGCAGTCATCGCTGCGTCCGTCACCGGATCTCCGGAATAGCCAGGAACCTCCATGCCATGCACTATCCAACAGTCGCTCTTTAGCCTCCGTACGCAGACACCACCAACACAATAACCAGCTCACACAGCACTGCTGTCAACTCAGAGACGGCTCATCCTTATTACGTCATTGCCTAAGCGCAGTCTACTGTATCGCCATCTTGTGGTTGTCAACTTGTAGCATAGGCGGCTCCCCTGCCAATCCCCAGTGAAATATCAACTGCGTCATCGATCTTAGTTGTAAATTATACTGTTCTATGAGAAACGTCGTATTTTGCAGTGTCCGTGATCCGAGGGACTCTCAAAGTAAACAATAACAATGTATACCGTATGTTTCAGTGGTCGCTGCTTAAAAATGCTGCATACCGCACACTGTCGCTTCGAAGTAGTTAACCAATGTTTCTATTTTTTTTTTCTTTTTAAATAAACTACTACCTAAGCCTATTGCACTAATAAACTTCTGAAAATATTCTACTATGTTTATTCTTTATGTACACACACATACCTCATGGTTGTCTACCTGACCTTCAGGTAGAAAATTCCTGGACTTCCTGTAATGTATGAATACCATCACCTGTGGGGAGCTAGGTAATTTATAATAAAAGTGTTTTACCACAGGTGATGGCAATCATACATTGCCAGGGAAGTCCAGGAACAGAGCATTTTCTCCCTAAAGGAAAGGTTCAGGTAGGCAACCATAATCATACCTCCCAACTGTCCCACTTATCGCAGGAATGCCCCTTTTTTTGGGACGTGACTATGTCCCTCCCGGGGACAGTAGTGTTGGGGGGTTGGGCATGCGCACAGCGTCTATTCTTGTAGCCAGAGGGGCTGGGGGCATAGCCAGCAGCTCACGGAGCTGCTGAGCATATGCCACGCTGCCCAAAATTTGACGCAACCTGTCTCTCTAAAGGTGGCCATACATCAGAAAGATATTATACCCAATCATACAATCTCAATTGATTGTAACATGGATTGTATGCAGATTGTGTGCACATCTTGTGTACACAATCATACAATCAATCATAAGATGGATTGTATGACTGATTGTATGATGGATTGTATGCAGATTGTGTGCACATCTTGTATACACAATCATACAGCAGATGGATTGTATGACTGATTGTATGATGGATTGTGTGTAGATTTTGTGTCCAAAAACCACCAAGGACTGCCGGGGATTTCAAGGGAAATTGTACACAATCATGAGCGCAATCGATCTTAAGATCGATCTTTCTGATGTATGGCCAGCATTAGGGCCTTATTCTAGTTCACTCTTTCTGACAAAATCCTTCTTAGATGGACAAAACCATGTGCACTGCAGGGGGGGGGCAGATGTAACATGTGCTGAGAGAATTAGATTTAGATCTAAGAAGGAATTTGTCAGAAAGAGTGAACTAGAATAAGGCCCTAAGCTACAATCAAATATTGGGAGGTATGCACACACACATATACATCCCAACATTTAAACATTTGCTGAAGGCAAAGTGGGACTGTGAGCGTGCCAAAGTCCCAGAATTTTGGGGCGTGGCCTAACAGCATGGGGGTGTAGTTTATACTCGCAACACTCCTGTGAGGCCGTGCCATGCCCCCAGCCCCTCTGGGTGCAAGAATAGATGCTGTGCGCACCTTTTTTTTGGAACATTCCTGTATGCCGCCACAGGAATGTCCCAAAAAAAGGTGACGGTCCTGCGATATATTGATATGCAGGGCCGTAACTAGGGGGCAGCAGGGGGGTCACGCGCACCGGGCGCTGGAGGGGGGGGGGCACTGTCAGGTTCGGGGACAGCCAGCAAAGGTCCGGTGACAGGCAGCGGGGTTCCGGGTAGCCGCTGTAGCGGCAGCTTGACTCCGTCCGTCTCTACTCTCTCCTACTAGCGCGGCAGCGGGAAGCGCTGGTGATGACTTTGAAATGACTGCCTTGGCCCGGGCGCCGGAAACCCTAGTTTCGGCCCTGTGATATGTTTGCATATTGACTGACATTTGAGGAATATGCTGGTCCTGTGTTCAAGGTGTACATGTCTTTTATGCAATAAATACATGGTTTTTAAATAAATGCCACTACTGGGGACATTATGGGCCCTTTTACTATAAGGTGGTATCTACTGCCCAGGATCGCTTGGCAATATGCCATTCCATACCCTCCAACATTTGAAGATAATAAATCGGTACACATTCAGAAAGAGGGCATGGCCTGAGTGGTGGGTTTTGCTGGGGCAGGACAAACCTACTAGGGCAGGTTTTATTTGGAACTGTTCAATGTCCCATTCACAGCCGACAGTCTCCCACTGAGGGGGGGACAGTTGGGCGTCCCCCCTGCCTATTGGTACTCTGCTTAACAGAGCAGCGATGACTAGAAGCTTTGCGCATGTGCACAGTGTCTGTTCACTTGAACAGGGGGCATGGCTAGCAGCTCACTGAGGGCAGATGTATGAAGCAGTGATAAGGAGAAGTGAGCCAGAGGAGAAGTGGCCCATGGCAAATAATCAGCTGCTCTGTATAATTTTATATTATGCAAATCATAGATGTTCTTCAGTGCTGATTAGTTGCCATGGGCCACTTCTCCTCTTACTCTCTTCTCCCTTATCACTGCTTCATACATCTACCCCACTGTGAGGGCCACAGTCCTGAGTGCCAAAAGCATAATATTTGGAGGAATGATATAGATGCCACTACTGGGTGCATTGTGGCCCTTATTCTGATTGACTCGCTCGGATGCAAATTTTTTCCGGCCGTGTTTCTTAGCCTACTATGCATGTGTACCGTTCGTAAAGTGCATGCGCAGGTTTGGAGAATCGTACACGCTTGCGACCTTATGAATAGACATAAGGTAGTGAACAAGCTCTTTCAAAGTAGGCATAATGTGGGCGTAAGGATGGGCACAGCCACAACACTGAGTGGAAACAGGGGTGTATACAAGGGTGTTGACTACAAGTGCTGGGTGGTGGCTTTGCTCCACTGTGCGAGCGCCCGGACTGTTCAAGCTCAAAGTCTGGAAAAAGCTAATCTCACGCCTCGCCGGCCAGACGCTTAGTGGCACCACATTCGCATGGGCAATCAACACGCACAATAGCTAAAATACATGCACCTGCACACAATACTCACCCATGCAGCATACAAGTTTCTCTCCTTAATGAATTAACTAACTACATGGGAAGCACAGTTTTGCAGTTTAACATTTACACTTCTCTGCATTCATATCTCTTATATCTTTCATTGTTTTTGACCACAATTGCATTTGTATTATTAACTGCTATTATGTGCCATTTTAAAATCTGAAACCTTAACACACAAGTGTGCCTGTCATGTTGGGCCAATGCATCCATCAATTTTTTTTATTTATTTACAGTTTCTTACATAGTGCAGCAGATTCCGTTGCGCTTTACAATAGTAGACAGTGATAAAACAAACTGGGTAACAAACTTGGAGGTAGGAGAGCCCTGCTGCAAGCTTACAATCAATGGTGTTTGTTTACATTGTACACTTGTTTACTCCTATAACAAATTTACCAAATCATTGCTTCATGACCCTACAAAGCTCACACAATATTGAACCTACACACACATTACTATTAAATGTATGTGCAAAACTGCAGACAAAACATTGGACATCACACACATTATTGATTAGGTAAAATACATTTATTTTTGGGTGTTGGACAGCACACCATTGGGATTGGGAAGAAATAATGAAACAAAACACAAGTACAAAAACATATACAAACACAGGCATGTCAAAATATTCCAACATCAGCAACATCTGGCCCTGAACAGCTGGGTGCTGAAGTGCCAGGCCATGCAATACTGAATGTCCAGCTCCACTAATCATGGCAGCCAGGGTTAGCAAAGCAAAGTTAGGAATTCACATTTACAATGAAGTTCCTTAACATCTTGGTACCATTAGCACGGGTCTAGATTGAGTTTGGGCCAAAAAAGATGGGTGCACAAAACAAGGAGAACATTTGGACTAACATCACGGAAGCATCAATACAGAGTAGCCACCCCATCACTGTTTGTGGCCTCTTTTGCCCTTGCTGCTGGTAGGTGGGTGGCCGGAGGCTCTTTGGATTCATCTTGCCGGGGGATTTGGGGGGACCCCTGGAAGGACCAGGAGGTGGTGGAGTTGTGGCAGCAGGGGATGTGGCTGGTGATATTTGAAACAACTCCACCAGATCAGCTTTCATTATGCCAATTAATGCATCACACAGTAATTGCCCTATATATGGCATGTTGGCAATTTGCTCATGATTCCCAGTGTGGAGGCTGTTTTTAGCAAACCAGGTGAGTTATAAAACTTGAACCACACCGTTGCTAATTTGGATTCACCACATGTGCTCTCCCACCCAAGTACTAACCAGGCCCAACACTGCTTAGCTGACAAGATTGGTCCTATCCAGTGTTGTATGGCGATAAGTGAGAGCCAGACACTTTTTTTTTTGCCTTCTTCTACATCTATCTACAAGTAATCTAATGAAAATGTTTACAAACTGTAATGCTGCAGAGAAGAAAAGCATGTGTTGGTAATGTATAAAGACCTGCAGGAACTGATATTAGCAAGTGGTCTCAAATAAAACTTTTTTCCAGGCACAACACTATTTAGCTGCCAAAAACAGTTGGAATTGGGCATAACAGTGTGGTAAGGCTTAGGTGAGGGCTATAGTGTCTGTTTGACCTCTTCCAATTCTCTCTACTAGTAATCCTTAGAAAAAGATTCCACTTTGAATAGCTGGAGAAAAAAAGCATTTGCCAGTAATGTCAACATACCTACAGCAGCTAGTATTACCAATCTGTCTCCCATCCAAGTTCTAACCAGGCCCAACACTGCTTATGTAGGGTACACACCAGGACGACCCGCTCACGATGCACATCGTGAGCGGGTCGTCAGTGTCTCGTCCGACCCACTCACGATGATGCGGGTGGGGCACGACCCGCTCACGATTTGCACCGCCGAGAAATCATTCTGAATACAGACGCCGAGGAAGTAACATCTCAGCGCATCCAGAGCAGAGATGTTTCCTCCTCGGTGTCTCTAGTTAGAATGATTTCTGGCCAATCAGGAACCGACTTTCTCGGCTCCTGATTGGCCGAGAAATCATTCTGTGCAGAGACGCCGAGGAGGAAACATCTCAGCGCCTGTCAAAGTCCTGCAGCCGGGTACCTGATGGGAGTCCGAGGTCGCCGCCGGGGACCAGGTAAGTGGGATTTGCTTCCTTAGGTACCCCTCTGGACTACCTCGGATCCCGGATTCTGCAGGCCAGGACCCCCGGAACCCCAGGACCAGCCCCGGAACCAGGACCAAGGCCCCGGAACCGGACTCTTCTGCCCTGGAGCCCCGGAGGACGGACCCAGGATCCAGGGACCGACCTACGGGCTCAAGTTAGGTAAGTATCAGTGTGTGTGTGTTTTGTGTGTATTAAAGTTTTATTTTACAGGGTGTCAGTGTGATTTTGTGCACTATTTTTTTCACTGCAGAACTACAAGTGCCAGCAGGCCCTTCAATGCCCCTTATGCTGGGACTTGTGGTTCCCCAAGTCCCAGCATGCGGGGTAGGCTTGCTGGGACTCATAGTTCGCCAGTGTAAAACAATAGTTTTAATTCTTTTTTTTACACAAATCATCAGCCCGATGCCAACCGGCCAGGGACATCGGGGACAGCCCCGGACTATCAGCATGGGCTGGTAAGTCCTGGAGGGGGGGGACCCCTTCATTGGGGGGGTCCCCACTTCCCCAGGACCCCTGCCCATGCTGACCAGCCAGGGGGTTAATGCTTTGGCCGCGGGAGCTTATATAATAAGTTTCCCCCGGCTGTGGCATTACCCTGCTGGCTAGTTGTGTCCGGTGCTGGTTCTTAAAATACGTCACTTTGTCCCCCGTATTTTGGGAACCAGCGCCGGACCTTGAGTCTGGTGCTGGTTTCATAAAATCAAGGGGACCCCTATTTGTCGGGGACCCTGATTTTATGTCACCAGCACCGGCTCAGTGAGCCCGGGGCTGGTTATACTCGGGCGGGGGACCCCGCGCTCGTTTTTTTTTTTACAACTTTGCGCTGTCCTGCAAATGTGCGATTTTCAGACATGAAAATCGCACATTTTCAGGACTAAATACAGCGCACCACTTCGCTGCAAATCGCCCCTCTTCGCACTTTTCAGCCTCCAATGCGCATCACATTAAATATGCGCATTTTGACTGAAAAATGCGATTTTAAAATAGGCGATTTGCGGCGATGTGGTGCGCAAATAAAACATGCGCATTTAGCGCATAGCATAGAATCTCACCCAGAGGGTCTTGTAATACCCCTTTTACACCAAAATCCCTGGTTGGACCCTGGTCTTTGAACATGGGAGTTTCCAGGGTTGGACCTAAGCTTCATACCCCATTTAGATACCTTCCTGGCTGGTAATTGTTACTGTGATAGTGCACTGTGTGTATATATTTACCATAAAGGGCTTTTGCCATGTTACTAAACTGTTTACCTGAGTGATCAGAGAGTCCATATCTTCACAAATGGTGGCAAGCAGTGGAATCACTCAGTCCTAGTTTACCCTGGGTAAGGTTGTGAGAGGTGTCAGTGGAGGACACCTAAGAGCCTTGTAAACAGTTTAGCACACAGTAGCCAGGTATGTTGCTGAAAAGTCATTGTGAGGAATGTCACAGTACGTTTGGAATGCCAGCAGTATGGAGGCAGGAACAGAAGCCTATAAAAGCCTGAATAAGCGTGCCCTACAGGTAATCTGCCGAGCAAGAGGCATCCAGAGGAAGGCAACGGATGTAAAGGAATCCCTAATTGCAAGATTGGTGCTATGGGATCAAGAACACCCTTATTATGATGATGAGGACTCTGAGGAGTCGGACGAGGAGGAATACGGGACGGAATGGTTGAGACCTGCAGCCGGGACATTCGATGCCAAGAACCGCAGCGAGAGCGGAGGATCGGAGGTGAGATCCCGAGGGTCAGTGCAATCCCGCCTGAAAGCCCTTGGAGAGGGAAATGTTGGGGAACAGTTTGAAAGGACCCCAGAGGTATTACAGGCCCGTCTAGAGACCCTGGGAGATGACGCAACACCTGTTGATCGGATGAGGGTAATACAAGAGGTCCTGGGATTACCAGACAACACTTACACAGTGCAACCTCTGGCACCAGCAGCTACCATTCTACAGACCCCCCTGGCCCATCAGAAGGTACCTCAGGGAAGGCGCCAGCAACACAACATGACATTTGAAGTTTCCTATGGAGGAGAGTCGCAAGGCCAGCGACTGGGTCAGAGGATGCAGAGCTCAAGCAGTCGGCTGATGGAATCTACTCTAAGGTGGCATAAACAGACCATGAAGCAGGATGTGTTGGACCCCCACAGGAGACAGGGATGTCTGGGTTCTACAGTACAGATAAGTTCAGATAATGTAGTGTTCACTAGAAATTTTTTAGGGCAGGGTGCTGACCACAGGAAGGGCACATTTTTCACACGCGAGGGCACATTTTAATTTAAAAGGTCAAAATGGTGACACCTGAGCTACAAACAATCAGCACGTTTATGCTACAGTATATAATCCACCTTGTGACACCGGAGCATCACACCATCAGCACATTTAGGCTATATAACCATCTTGTGACACCGGAGCGTCACACCATCAGCACATTTAGGCTATATAACCATCTTGTGACACCGGAGCGTCACACCATCAGCACATTTATGCTATATAACCATCTTGTGACACCTGAGAGCGTCACACCATCGGCACATTTATGCTATATAATCCATCTTGTGACACCTGAGAGCGTCACATCATCAGCACATTTATGCTATATAACCCATCTTGTGACACCTGAGCGTCACATCATCAGCACATTTATGCTATATAATCCACCTTGTGACATTGGAGCGTCACACCATCAGCACATTTATGCTATATAATCCACCTTGTGACATTGGAGCGTCACACCATCAGCACATTTATGCTATATAACCCATCTTGTGACACCTGAGCGTCACATCATCAGCACATTTATGCTATATAACCCATCCTGTGACACCTGAGCGTCACATCATCAGCACATTTATGCTATATAACCCATCTTGTGACACCGGAGCGTCACACCATCAGCACATTTATGCTATATAATCCATCTTGTGACACCTGAGCGTCACACCATCAGCACATTTATGCTTTTTAACCATCTTGTGACACATCGGCACATTTATGGTATATAATCCATCTTGTGACATTGGAGCGTCACACCATCAGCACATTTATGCTATATAATCCACCTTGTGACATTGGAGCGTCACACCATCAGCACATTTATGCTATATAACCCATCTTGTGACACCTGAGCGTCACACCATCAGCACATTTATGCTATATAACCCATCTTGTGACACCGGAGCGTCACACCATCAGCACATTTATGCTATATAACCCATCTTGTGACACCTGAGCGTCACACCATCAGCACATTTATGCTATATAACCCATCTTGTGACACCGGAGCGTCACACCATCAGCACATTTATGCTATATAACCATCTTGTGACACCTGAGCATCACACCATCAGCACATTTATGCTATATAATCCATCTTGTGACACCAGAGCGTCACACCATCAGCACATTTATGCTATATAACCCCTCTTGTGACACCGGAGCGTCACACAATCAGCACATTTATGCTATATAATCCATCTTGTGACACCTGAGCGTCACACCATCAGCACATTTATGCTATATAAAACCTCTTGTGACACCGGAGCGTCACACCATCAGCACATTTATGCTATATAACCCATCCTGTGACACCTGAGCGTCACACCATCCGCACATTTAAGCTATATAAACCATTTTGTGACAACTGAGCTTCAAACATCAGCACATCATTTATGCCATAAATGTGCTGATTCTTTAAAGGTCAGGTGTGACAAGATGATTTTAAACCATCTGATCACACCTGAGCTTCAAACTATCAGCACATTTATGCTATAAAAACCATCTTGTGACAGCAGAGCTTCAAATATCACCACATCTATGCTTAGGCTATAAGTGTGTTTTTGTATGGATATGGTTAGGCTACAGGTGTGTGCATATGGATAAGGTTAGGCTACAAGTGTGTGTGTGTGTGTGTGGATAGGGTTAGGCTACAGGAGTGTGTATGGATAAGGTTAGGTTACAGGTGTGTGTGTGTGTGTGTGTGTGTATGGATAGGGTTTGGCTACAGATGTGTATATGGATAGGGTTAGGCTACATGTGTGTGTGTGAATGGATAGGGTTAGGCTACAGGTGTGTGTGTGTGTGTGTGTGTGTGTGTGTGTGTATGTATGGATAGGGTTAGGCTACAAGTGTGTGTGTGTGTGTGTGTGAGTATGGATAGGGTTAGGCTACAGGTGTATGTGAGTATGGATAACGTTAGGCTACAGGTGGGTGGGTGTGAGTATGGATAGGGTTAGGCTACAGGTGTTTGTGAGTATGGATAAGGTTAGGCTACAGGTGGGTGGGTGTGAGTATGGATAGGGTTAGGCTACAGGTGTATGTGAGTATGGATAAGGTTAGGCTACAGGTGTGTGTGTGTGGATAGGGTTAGGCTACAGATGTATTTAAGGTATGGATAAGGTTAGGTTACAGGTGGGTGTGTGTGAGTATGGATAGGGTTAGGCTACAGGTGTATGTGAGTATGGATAAGGTTAGGCTACAGGTTTGTGTGTGAATAGGGATAGGCTACAGGTGTATGTGAGTATGGATAAGGTTAGGTTACAGGTGGGTGTGTGGATAGGGATAGGCTACAGGTGTGTGTGTGGATAGAGTTAGGCTACAGGTGTGTGTGTGTGTGTGTGTGTGGATAGGGATAGGCTACAGGTGTGTGTGTGGATAGGGATAGGTTACAGGTGTGTGTGTGGATAGGGTTAGGCTACAGGTGTATGTGAGTATGGATAAGGTTAGGTTACAGGTGGGTGTGTGTGAGTATGGATAGGGTTAGGCTACAGGTGTATGTGAGTATGGATAAGGTTAGGCTACAGGTTTGTGTGTGGATAGGGATAGGCTACAGGTGTGTGTGTGTGGATAGGGATAGGCTACAGGTGTGTGTGTGTGGATAGAGTTAGGCTACAGGTGTGTGTGTGGATAGAGTTAGGCTACAAGTGTGTGTGTGGATAGGGATAGGCTACAGGTGTGTGTGTGGATAGGGTTAGGCTACAGGTGTATGTGAGTATGGATAAGGTTAGGTTACAGGTGGGTGTGTGTGTGAGTATGGATAGGGTTAGGCTACAGGTGTATGTGAGTATGGATAAGGTTAGGCTACAGGTTTGTGTGTGGATAGGGATAGGCTACAGGTTTGTGTGTGGATAGGGATAGGCTACAGGTGTGTGTGTGGATAGGGATAGGCTACAGGTGTGTGTGTGTGTGTGTGGATAGAGTTAGGCTACAGGTGTGTGTCCAATTGTGAGGGAGGGGAGATAGAGAGAGAGAGCACGAGGGAGAGACTGTCAGAGGGAGGAAAAAGAGAGGGGGCATGCATGGGGAAAGAAGTGGGGAGAACAGAGATAGAGAAGAAAGAGGAACTAGGGGCAGAGAAAGAGATAGAGGTGAGATGGAGGGGGAGCGAGAAAGGCTTGAGAAAGAGGGATGGGGAAGGGAACAGGTAGAGAGAGAGGAGATAGGGGACAAGGGGAGAGAGAAAAAGAGGAGACAGCAGGGAAGAAAGGGTGACAGAGACCCCTGTCACCCTTTCCCAGGGGGGAGATCATGAATGAGAGAACTAGAAAGGGGAGAGCAAACGGGACGGGGAGAGATAATAAGTTGTATCTAGCATGTCGGGCAAGTTCCCTGTTCTGTCATAGGATTGACCGAACAGGAAACAGTTGTAGCGGTGAGGCCCTGGGCAGTTTTAGGGCCAGATTCTCTAAGCTTCAAAAGTGATAAATTTGAGAGTGATAAACAGCCAGCCAATCAGCTTCTGCCTGACATTTCTCAAACACAGTCTGTGACATGGCAGGTAGGAGCTGATTGGCTGGCTGTTTGTCACTCTCCATTTTATCACTTTTGAAGCTTAGAGAATCTGGCCCTTAGACTGATGTGGACAGAGGGGGGTTGGTGGCAGCTGAAATGCTGTATTACTGTGGGAAAACATATTACTTACCTTATTCCAGTGTTGCATGGTTTCATGTGCGTTCATCATCATCATCATCATCATACAGGAGGAAAGCTCTCTGGCAGCGGAACTTCAATGTTTCTTCATTTAAAGGGAAAAAAAACATGTAATTGCCAGTGTCAGATTGCAGAACTGGGGGGGGGGGGGGTGAAACAGAGGGGTGACAGAAGGCTATGTGCTGTTAGAGAATGAGGAGAGAGGTGGTGAGGTGACAGGGGGGCCAGCTGACGGAATGAGGTGATGGGTGAGGTGATGGGGGATAAGGCTAGAGGGTGTGTGGTGGCAGAGTGAGGAAACAGAGGGTGAGGTGACCAGGTGAGCTGACATGGGGTGAGGTGATTGAGGGCCAGGGGCGAATTTGGTGATGGGGTGACAGATGGGGTGAGTTGACGAGGAAGCGAGCTGACAGGGGGTGAGGTGAATGGGGAAGATACGGCTGGAGCTGATGGGAGTGAGAGGGGGTGAGGTGTTGGGGGAGGAGAGGGCTGGAGCTGATGGTGGTGAGAGGGGTGAGGTGATAGGGGCAAGCTGTCAGGGGGTGAGAAGGGGTGAGGTGACTGGAATGAGAGAGGGTGAGATGGCGGGGGGGGGGGGCACGGAAGATGGGGTGAAATAGAGGGGTGACAGAAGGCAAGGTGCTGTTAGAGAATGAGGAAAGAGGTGGTGAGGTGACAGTGGGGCCAGCTGACATGGGGTGAGGTGACCAGGTGAGCTGACATGGGGTGAGGTGATGGAGGGCCAGGTGAGAAGTAGGCGATCAGGTGACAGATGGGGTGAGTTGACGGGGAAGCAAGCTGACAGGGGTGAGGTGAAGGGGGAAGAGAGGGCTGGAGCTGATTGGGGTGAGAGGGGGGTGAGGTAATGAGGGCAAGCTGTCAGGGGGCGAGAAGGGGTGAGGTGACTGGAATGAGAGAGGGTGAGATTGGAGGGGTTGAGCTGATGGAGGGGAGGTGACAGGTGGAAAAGGAGTGGGTGGGGGAGAGGAGGCAGTTCTCATCACCATGATAAGGAGGCCTCCGTTCCTGGTGCCGGCCTCATGGCTTTCATCTCTCTGGCCACCACTGCTCCCTGGTTCTCGGTCCCCAGCTGCCGCTGCTGCTCTCCCTGGTCCCCGGCCGCCGCTGCTGCTCTTCTCAGTCCCCGGCCGACGCAGCTGCTCTGCTCAGTCCCCGGCTGCTGCTCCTTGGTCATGTCTATTTTAATGGCAGAGGGAGCCAGCCAGGAGGAGGACGGAGCTGTGAGCTGCCACTCACAAGCTCCGCAAAGGACCATGGGAGGAGCTGCGCGCTGCAGCCCTCCTGTGGTCATTTGGGATTTGGCCAAACCACTGAGATCGCGGTGGCCCAGACGTAGGGAGAGCGGCCGTTTTTAATGATTTATAGGAAGTGGCCCGGTTTCACGCCAATCCGCCCCTGCACGCCACTCACCTCTTGCTAGGTGAGCGGCATGTCAGCTCGGCAGGAGGGAGGAGGCATGCACGTAGCAAGAGGTGAGCGGCGTGTCAGCGCGACAGGGGGGAGACAGTACACGCAGCTCAAGCTGCGTGTATCATTATGCTGGGCGCAGGGCGGGCGGAGCGGCCGGGGAGAGACATATTATGCAGGGTGCAGGGTGGGACAATAAGGGCAGGGTGGAATTGAGCATGTTTTAAAGGGGCAGGCCTCAGCGCCCGGCAAAAGAAGCCTAACGGGAACACTAATAATGCTTCCCTGCACTACCCTGTACAAGGAATATCTGAGGAGCAGATGAGTTGTGCATCTGCCATGCCTTTGGCTATACCGAATATAGTTGAGTCACTGCCAGTGGGACCAGTGGACCAACTGGAGATGATGAACCGGGAAGAGTTGGTTTCCGAGTGTGAGCAGCAAGGTATCGTTTGCCAACAGTTAGCACGGGAAGAAATTATTCTTTGCCTCATCCAGGATCAAGAGAATCCCTCCATGCTTTCAGTCATTACAGGAGCTGGGTGCTGCTCCAGGGATACCAGTGGGAGACACAGGAACAGCTGGAGTGTCTGGAGGAGTACTTTGGTCTTGCGTCGGAAGAAGCAATGGACCAGGGGGTGTTTGATACTCCGAAGTGGCTAGACCAGTGCCACCAGGTGAATGTGGAAATGCAATGCCTGAAGCAGCTTCTTCAACCTCTGAGGATAACAGCTGTCCAGTGTGCTTTACTGGGGGAGACTACTGAAACTGAGAAGAAGGTGGGAGCTGTCATTCAGACACTCCATGAGGAGATGCACTACACCTTCCCATTTGTAGATGTAGAAGATGAGGAAATGGTGAATGAATGCCAGTACCAAGAAGAGATCAGTGTCATGGGTACCAAGGAGTCTGTAACGGTCAGGGTCTTATCCCTGCAGGTGAAGTCTAGTCTACCAGTGACAATTGAACCAGCTGCCCAGTGTGCTATACTGGTGGAGGCGGTCATCGAACAGGAGGATGCCCAAGGGCACTGCCGGCAACGGCTTCTCATCCAGTGGAAGAAGTAGCAGCGCCAGAACACATTGTATTGGATATGGACGAGTGGACTGAGGATTTGAAAGATAATGGAGACTCACCCCTCCAGGTGGGTGTCAGGAGGCACCACCTGTTATCACTTTTCTCTGTCATGAGTGAAGAAGCCACTCAGGACAGGACCACTAGAGGCCACATAGAGATTGAAATGCCGGAATTTCCTGGCATGTACATTGAGGCTGTTACAGAAGACTTGCCCACGTTCCAGAGAATTTCAGAGTTCCCAGGTTTGGAGGTAACTCTGCAGCTTCCCATTTTGTGGATGGAGGAGGGGGAAGCAAGCCACTGTCCAGATGCACCAGAGGTGATGGAAGTGGGGTTCCCAGGGAATACAGTTTTGGGGAGGGAGTGTGAAGGCCCGAGAGATCAGATTTTGTTGGCAGAAGAAAACTGTGACTGTCTTAACTATGAATTTACCCTGTTGGGTGTATTAAGTTCCCAGGTGGAGTTGCTTGACCCATTCAGAGACACTATTGCATCGCCTGGTTGCCCAACCAAGCAGCCATCTACAAAGGAAGCTGTGGTTTATGTATTTGGGTGGGACACTGGTGGGAAATTCAAGAACTATGGACTGCTGATCACATTTCCACCAGACCCTGGTAAAACTCTTTTGATTTATGTACTGTGGGCCACGCACCCGCCAGACCCGGGAAAGAAGTCTCCACACAAACCTTGTGACGGTTGCCAGAGGCTTCGGACATGGGATGCTGGAAGGCTCCCTACAAATGTAAAAGGTCAGCCCAAAAACCACCAGAACCACAATAGAATTCAGCTAGTCATTGTTATGACAGGACTAAGGGCCAGATTCTCTAAGCTTCCAAAGTGATAAAATGGAGGTTGATAAACAGCCAGCCAATCAGTTCCTAGCTGCCATGTCACAGGCTGTGTTTGAAAAATGTCTGATAAACAGCCAGCCAATCAGCTCCTGTCTGACATTTTTCAAACACAGCCTGTGACATGGCAGGTAGGAACTGATTGGCTGGCTGTTTATCAACCTCCATTTTATCACTTTGGAAGCTTAGAGAATCTGGCCCTAAGACTGTTGGATCTAGGAGGGCACCACTGCTCTCAGCAAGCTTAATCTAATCAGGACACAGGGCTAGAAAGTAGGGGAGAAATGTGATGACACAGCCGACGCCTCGTGTCGCACAGTGTTAGACGACTGTGGTTACTTTCATAGCCCTGGTCCTGCTCATGGACTCCACTTAATTATAATATGTTATTAGTTATATTCTGTATAATATTATATTGTATAGCTACATTTTACCTGTTATATTTGGAATATGTACTTTAATTGGTTATACTGTGCTTAATGTAATTGTTAATATGGTTAAGTCTATGCCAGAGGGTTATTTACTATAGGTTAAGTTGCCCATTGTTCTAAGTCCCCTGACTATCAGATGTGATTAACATAAGTAGTAACCAGTGTATGTTTGGAGCTCCAGGTAGTCTGATCATGTACACCCCATTGTATGCAGGAACCCAGACTCTGCATCTCATCAAACTCTCTAACATCCTGATTGGGTATAACAAGGGGTGTGAGCTCTACTGGGGGAGAGATCGGCACAGGAGGTGCAGAGAGAGGAGTTGGACTTCTGACGTACAGAAGCGGACTAGGCATTGCGGTGCCGTCAGTGCGGACAATTCATGGCGACGGGCGATGTGTGAGCTGGTATCCCAAGCCAGGGGACACAGAAATATTGCCAGCTTGTGTAGCTAAGGAACGCAAGCACCGGTAATCATATACTACTGTGGGGACTTAGTAAGTAAGATACCTTCCTGGCTGGTAATTGTTACTGTGATAGTGCACTGTGTGTATATATTTACCATAAAAGGCTTTTGCCATGTTACTAAACTGTTTACCTGAGTGATCAGAGAATCCATATCTTCAATATCGTTATTTGTTGTATCCCATATATGCGGGGTTATGTATGGGGGAGGTAATCCAATTTAGGTGGGGGTGGGGGGTGGATATAGACTATGAAAAAGGTATAGCTAATTAATAATCATTAATTATAAATATTAATATCAAATAAGGAAGGGGCATGGGAAGGGGAGGTAGGGATGTTACCCATGGGGATATTTATTTTTGAACACATATTTTTGAATATATTGTGAATAGGATGTAACTGTATTAATGACTAAAATGCCAAAAATCCATGCATGCTATCAGTATATATCAATATAGATAGATATATAAAAAATATCGATGTCATAATTGAAGATTTCTCCATAATATCTCACTTCTTAATTTTTTAATATGATTATGTCATCATTTTTTATTATTTTTAATTAATTAACTGTGTGTTATTCTGTTATTGTTGTCTTATACATGTTATGTGTGAGTATGTCTCTTTAAGGATTGCCAGCCACTATATGTATATGATATGATTGCTGTGGTATAAAGAATTAAAAAACTAAGTAAAGGAGGCAAAAATAAGCATTAAAATGAGGCATGGTGGACTCTTGATGGGCGTATGGACTATAAATTGAGTCAGAAACAAAATAAGCCCGTTTTTCGGGATATGCAAATGAGGCTTAGGATTCAGTATTTGAAAGATGCCAAGTACTATGATCCCGGAGCGAAACCAAGGCTTGACACACAACAAATAAAATGGCCGCGGGAGCCTATAAGTATATGGTAGCGAAAGTGAGGCTTGGAGTGCAACCCGGAAGTGCGGGTAAACGAAAGGCGCGAATGTCGCCACTATAAAACTGCTCTGTTTACATCTGTGGGCTCAGACTGAGGAAGCCGCCGATTCCAGTGACAGGCGGAGAAACGCGTTTTTGAGCCCTATTCACCGCTGGTCCTGCACTTACTCTTGTTCAGCGCAACACACGTGGATTACAAACTAACCACCCAGCTGGCCGGTCCAGCAGGAGAAGGTCCCCATTACAGTTATTCCGGAGTGCATCTCTGGTAAATCCTTGGAGAGACTGACCTGAGGTTAACATACCACATAAAGCAGCGCACTATCCATGGAACCAAGTGTACAGGACTGGTAATTATAAGATATACCTCACTGCCCCTAGTTGAATTTGCATAAAGCCTCATATGTTGCTACAATTTAAGTGACTGAACTGAACGGCAATCCCAGCTAATCTAGCTTTTAGTATATGTTAACCCCTTCCTGACAGAGCCAGTTTTTGCGTTCCTGACAGAGCCCTTTTTTTCAAATCTGACATGTCTCACTTAAGTGGGGATAACTTTTTTTTGCTTTTACTTATCCCAGTGATTTTGAGATTGTTTTTTCGTGACACATTGTACTTCAAATTAGTGGTAAATTTGGGTCGATACAGTCTGTGTTTTTTTGTGAAAAATACCAAAATATCGTGAAAAAATGGAAAATTTAGCGATTTGCAAAATGTTAAATTTTCTGCTTGTGAGACAAATAATCTTACCACTCAAAATAGTGAATAACTAACATAGACCATATGTCTACTTTATGTTGACATCATTATTTCAACTTCCTTTTAATTTTTTGGGACACTAGGAGGCTTACAATATGAATAGCAAATTCTCAAATTTTCAAGAAAATTTCAAACACTGATTTTTTTAGGGACCAGTTCAGTTCTGATGTGACTTTGAGGGACTTGTATGTGAGACACCCCCATAAATGATGCCATTTCAAAAACTGCACCCCTCACAGTATTCAAAACAGCATTTTGGAAGTTTGTTAACCCTTTAGGTGTTTCACAGGAATTAAAACAAAGTGTAGGTGAAATTTCAAAATTTCTTTTTTTTTGCAGATTTGCAATTTTAATACATTTTTCTAAGGAACACAGTACATTTTACTAGAGAAATGTGACTGAAAATTGATTCCCCCAATTCTTTTGTTTTCATAAATATCCTATATGTGGCCCTAGTGTGCACGGTGACCAAACCACAGGCTTCATAATAGAAGGAGCACCTACTTGATTTTGGAGCCTCCTTTTTATGAGATTATTTTTTAGGCACCATGTAGGTTTGTAGGCACCATAAGATGCTAAAAGTTAGGAACCCCCCCACAAGTGACCCCATTTTGCAAACTACACCCCTCAGGGAATTCATCTAGGGGTATAGTGTACATTTCAAACCCCCAGGGGTTTCACCAATTGTGGTACAACTGGGCAGTGAAAATGAAAAATTATTTTTTTTACACAAAAATACAGTTCTGGCTCCAAATTTGTCATTTTCAGAAGGTATGAAGGAGACAAAGCACCCCAAAATCTGTACCCCAATTTCTCCCGAGTACGGCAATGCCTCACATGTGACCAAAAAATACCAGTTGGGTGCATGGCAGGACTCAGAAGGGAAGGAGTGATTTTTGGATTTTGCAGCTCAGATTCTGGTGGAATTTTGGTGGGTGCTATGTCGCATTAGCAAGACCCCCAAAGCACCAATACAGTGGAACCCCCCCACAAGTGACCCCATTTTGCAAAGTACACCCCTCAGGGAATTCATCTAGGGGTATAGTGTACATTTCAAACCCCCAGGGGTTTCACCAATTTTGATACAAGTGGGCAGTGAAAATGAAAAATTACATTTTTTTACAAAAAAATGCAGTTCTGGCTCAAAATTTTTCATTTTCAGAAGGTATGAAGGAGAAAAAGCACCCCAAAATCTGTGCCCCAATTTCTCCCGAGTACGGCAATGCCTCACATGTGACCAAAAAATACCAGTTGGGTGCATGGCAGGACTCAGAAGGGAAGGAGTGATTTTTGGATTTTGCAGCACAGATTCTGGTGGAATGAATGGTGGGTGCTATGTTGCACCAATACAGTGGAACCCCCCCACAAGTCACCCCATTTTGCAAAGTACACCCCTCAGGGAATTCATCTAGGGGTATAGTGTACATTTCAAACCCCCAGGGGTTTCACCAATTTTGATACAAGTGGGCAGTGAAAATGAAAAATTACATTTTTTTACACAAAAATACAGTTCTGGCTCCAAATTTGTCATTTTCAGAAGGTATGAAGGAGACAAAGCACCCCAAAATCTGTACCCCAATTTCTCCCCAATAACGGCAATGCCTCACATGTGACCAAAAAATACCAGTTGGGTGCATGGCAGGACTCAGAAGGGAAGGAGTGATTTTTGGATTTTGCAGCTCAGATTCTGGTGGAATTTTGGTGGGTGCTATGTCGCATTAGCAAGACCCCCAAAGCACCAATACAGTGGAACCCCCCCACAAGTGACCCCATTTTGCAAAGTACACCCCTCAGGGAATTCATCTAGGGGTATAGTGTACATTTCAAACCCCCAGGGGTTTCACCAATTTTGATACAAGTGGGCAGTGAAAATGAAAAATTACATTTTTTTACAAAAAAATGCAGTTCTGGCTCAAAATTTTTCATTTTCAGAAGGTATGAAGGAGAAAAAGCACCCCAAAATCTGTGCCCCAATTTCTCCCGAGTACGGCAATGCCTCACATGTGACCAAAAAATACCAGTTGGGTGCATGGCAGGACTCAGAAGGGAAGGAGTGATTTTTGGATTTTGCAGCACAGATTCTGGTGGAATGAATGGTGGGTGCTATGTTGCACCAATACAGTGGAACCCCCCCACAAGTCACCCCATTTTGCAAAGTACACCCCTCAGGGAATTCATCTAGGGGTATAGTGTACATTTCAAACCCCCAGGGGTTTCACCAATTTTGATACAAGTGGGCAGTGAAAATGAAAAATTACATTTTTTTACACAAAAATGCAGTTCTGGCTCAAAATTTTTCATTTTCAGAAGGTATGAAGGAGAAAAAGCACCCCAAAATATGTGCCCCAATTTCTCCCGAGTACGGAAATGCCTCACATGTGACCAAAAAATACCAGTTGGGTGCATGGCAGGACTCAGAACGGAAGGAGTGATTTTTGGATTTTGCGGCTCAGATTCTGGTGGAATTTTGGTGGGTGCTATGTCGCATTAGCAAGACCCCCCAAGCACCAATACAGTGGAACCCCCCCACAAGTCACCCCATTTTGAAAACTACACCCCTCAGGGAATTCATCTAGGGGTATAGTGTACATTTCAAACCCCCAGGGGTTTCACCAATTTTGATACAAGTGGGCAGTGAAAATGAAAAATTACATTTTTTACACAAAAATGCAGTTCTGGCTCGAAATTTTTCATTTTCAGAAGGTATGAAGGAGAAAAAGCACCCCAAAATCTGTGCCCCAATTTCTCCCGAGTACGGCAATGCCTCACATGTGACCAAAAAATACCAGTTGGGTGCATGGCAGGACTCAGAACGGAAGGAGTGATTTTTGGATTTTGCAGCTCAGATTCTGGTGGAATTTTGGTGGGTGCTATGTCGCATTAGCAAGACCCCCCAAGCACCAATACAGTGGAACCCCCCCACAAGTCACCCCATTTTGAAAACTACACCCCTCAGGGAATTCATCTAGGGGTATAGTGTACATTTCAAACCCCCAGGGGTTTCACCAATTTTGATACAAGTGGGCAGTGAAAATGAAAAATTACATTTTTTTACACAAAAATGCAGTTCTGGCTCAAAATTTTTCATTTTCAGAAGGTATGAAGGAGAAAAAGCACCCCAAAATCTGTGCCCCAATTTCTCCCGAGTAAGGAAATGCCTCACATGTGACCAAAAAATACCAGTTGGGTGCATGGCAGGACTCAGAACGGAAGGAGTGATTTTTGGATTTTGCAGCACAGATTTTGGTGGAATGAATGGTGGGTGCTATGTTGCACCAATACAGTGGAACCCCCCCACAAGTCACCCCATTTTGCAAAGTACACCCCTCAGGGAATTCATCTAGGGGTATAGTGTACATTTCAAACCCCCAGGGGTTTCACCAATTTTGATACAAGTGGGCAGTGAAAATGAAAAATTACATTTTTTTACACAAAAATGCAGTTCTGGCTCAAAATTTTTCATTTTCAGAAGGTATGAAGGAGACAAAGCACCCCAAAATCTGTGCCCCAATTTCTCCCGAGTACGGCAATGCCTCACATGTGACCAAAAAATACCATTTGGGTGCATGGCAGGACTCAGAAGGGAAGGAGTGATTTTTGGATTTTGCAGCTCAGATTCTGGTGGAATTTTGGTGGGTGCTATGTCGCATTAGCAAGACCCCCCAAGCACCAATACAGTGGAACCCCCCCACAAGTGACCCCATTTTGCAAACTACACCCCTCAGGGAATTCATCTAGGGGTATAGTGTACATTTCAAACCCCCAGGGGTTTCACCAATTTTGATACAAGTGGGCAGTGAACATGAAAAATTACATTTTTTACACAAAAATGCAGTTCTGGCTCAAAATTTTTCATTTTCAGAAGGTATGAAGGAGAAAAAGCACCCCAAAATCTGTGCCCCAATTTCTCCCGAGTACGGCAATGCCTCACATGTGACCAAAAAATACCAGTTGGGTGCATGGCAGGACTCAGAAGGGAAGGAGTGATTTTTGGATTTTGCAGCACAGATTCTGGTGGAATGAATGGTGGGTGCTATGTTGCACCAATACAGTGGAACCCCCCCACAAGTCACCCCATTTTGCAAACTACACCCCTCAGGGAATTCATCTAGGGGTATAGTGTACATTTCAAACCCCCAGGGGTTTCACCAATTTTGATACAAGTGGGCAGTGAAAATGAAAAATTACATTTTTTTACACAAAAATGCAGTTCTGGCTCAAAATTTTTCATTTTCAGAAGGAATGAAGGAGACAAAGCACCCCAAAATCTGTGCCCCAATTTCTCCCGAGTACGGCAATGCCTCATGTGTGACCAAAAAGTGGCAGGACTCAGAAGGGAAGGAGTGATATTTGGATTTTGCAGCACAAATTCTGGTGGAATGATGGTGGGTGCTATGTCGCATTAGCAAGACCCCCAAAGCACCAATACAGTGGAACCCCCCCACAAGTGACCCCATTTTGCAAACTACACCCCTCAGGGAATTCATCTAGGGGTATAGTGTACATTTCAAACCCCCAGGGGTTTCACCAATTTTGATAAAACTGGGCAGTGAACATGAAAAATTACATTTTTTTACACAAAAATGCAGTTCTGGCTCAAAATTTTTCATTTTCACAAGGAATGAAGGAAACAAAGCACCCCAAAATCTGTGCCCCAATTTCTCCCGAGTACGGCAATGCCTCACATGTGACCAAAAAATACCAGTTGGGTGCATGGCAGGACTCAGAAGGGAAGGAGTGATTTTTGGATTTTGCGGCTCAGATTCTGGTGGAATGAATGGTGGGTGCTATGTGGCATTAGCAAGACCCCCGAAGCACGGTGAAATTATGAACCTAATATTCCATAGATGTGTGGTATATTTTAAAACACTCCTTTATACATAGGCCGGGTTTGTCGGGGCAAGTGTCACACTGGAAAATAGTTTGCTTTCTTATTCCCTTTTTATAGCAAACTTTGCACCTTTTTTGTGTCCTGCCCTTTTTTCCAGTGGAGGGGATTTCATCAGGAAAATGCTGCCCTGGTACTAATACGGGGGCCAGTACTAGAAGTACTGGGGCCCTCTGCCTGCTGGTTCCCAAATATTAGGCCCTTTATGACTTCCTCTTGAAAGTGCATAAATGTCCCCCTCTGGCCGGTAGAACGGAATAGCACGTAAGCGTTATACAGTGCCATCTGGATGATATACACGGCCACCTTCTTGTACCAGATTTTTGTTTTCCGCAGGGCACTGTACGGCTTCAGTACCTGATCTGAAAGATCCACTCCGCCCATGTACCTATTGTAATCCAGGATACAATTAGGTTTTGAGGTGTGGGTACTGGTACCTCGTACAGGGACGGAGGTGGTACTGTCTCCGTGAATTGTTGTCAGTATAAGGACATCCCTCTTGTCCTTATATTTGACCAACAACATATTTTCGTTGCATATTCCCCTGCTTTCACCCCTTCTCATTACTTGGGCAATGTGCGTTTTTGGGAGGCCTCTTTGGTTCTTGCGCACAGTACCGCAAGCTGCTGTACCTCTTGAACCAAGGGCCTTAAACAGGGGGATGCTAGTGTAAAAGTTATCCACATAGAGGTGATAACCTTTATCCAGGAAGGGGTGCACTAAATCCCAGACAATTTTCCCACTAACACCTACGAGGGAGGGGGGGCATTCTGGCGGTTGAATTCTTGAATCCTTCCCTTCATAAACCCTAAACCTGTGGGTGTACCCTGAGGTGCTTTCACACAGTTTATACATTTTTATGCCATACCTTGCCCTCTTACTGGGAAGGTACTGGCGGAATTTAACCCTTCCTTTAAAATGTATAAGGGACTCGTCGATACAAATAAATTTTTCAGGGATGTACACCTCTTCAAATTTGGCACTGAAATGATCAATGACCGGCCTGACTTTGAATAGCCGGTCAAAGGTGGGATCATCTCTGGGTGGGCACTGTGCATTATCGGTGTAATGTATAAATTTAAGAATTGTCTCAAATCGAGTCCGGGGCATGGCCATACGGTAAAATGGAGTACTGTACAGAACATCTGTACTCCAATATTGCCTAATTTCTGGCTTTTTTACTATGCCCATATGAAACACCAGACCCCAAAACGTCATCATCTCTACTGCATCTACAGGGGTCCACCTAGCAAATGATGACGTGGGGTTTTGAGCAATAAACTGCTGGGCATATAAATTAGTTTGGTCCACCATTAAATTTATAAAATCATCAGAGAAAAATAATTTGAAAAAGTCAATTTCTCTGAGACCTGTGGAATCAAATTGGATTCCTGGCATGGCCAAAAACTCAGGAACCTGGGGCTCAAAATTGTCTGGTGGTGGGGTCCATACTAGATCAATTATTGGGGGGGGAATCTCAGCTGATCTACGGGGGCGTCTTTGAGGGGGTCCCTCATCACCAGAGGAGGAAGAGGAGCTTAAGACGAATCCTTCAAATTCCCCGCTTGCATCACTGCCTGTGTCAGAGTCAGAGGCAAGCATGGCATATGCCTCCTCCACTGAATACATTCTCCTGGATGACTGGGAGGACATTTGGGAGGACATTTGGGAGGACATTTGGGAGGACATTTTTATTTTTGTGTTACTGGTAGTGAAATGTTTCAACACGTGTATAGTGTAGGGGGGGGTACAAACTTTATTTCAATCCGGGGGGTATGTAGTGTGTAGTGTGTATGTGGTGCAGAAAAAAAAAAATACTTTATACCAATAAAAAAAAAAAAAAAATGAAGGGGTTAAAAATAAAAAATTGAAGGGGTTAAAAAAAAAAAAAAAAGGTCCTGCGCCAAAAATTGAGCACAGATGTTGGTCAGTAACGTCTGTCACTGAACAGCGCTCAAAGGCAACAGGAATCTGATAAAAAAAAAAAAAAAAATTGATCAACCCTGTGCCGAAAAAGCTGATCAGTGATGTACGTCACTGATCGGCGCACAGTGGCCACAGGACACCCACAAAATCAGTGTGTGTAAAAAAAAAATTAAAAAAAGACCCCACAGCACTCACAAAAAAAAAAAAAGGTGATCAGTGATGCGACACTGATTACCAGTGAGGGACAGCAGGTGCACAACCTTTGGTGCAACTGACAGTGCAACTGGCAGCAACTGACAGGTATATATATAAAAAAAAAAACTCTGCGCCCCCAAAAAGTTGCTGATCAGCACAGATATACTGATCAGCACAAAAGGGGGGGTAGCAGACACAAAATATACACTCTCTATCACTCTCTGTCACTATCTCTCTCTATCTCTCTATCTCTCACTATCTCTCACTATCTATCACTCTAGGACACTGCAGCAGCAGCACTGACAGTTATATGTATAAAAAAAAACTGCACCCCCAAAAAGGGGGGGTAGCAGACACAAAATATACACTCTCTATCACTCTCTGTCACTATCTCTCTCTATCTCTCTATCTCTCACTATCTATCACTATCTATCACTCTATGACACTGCAGCAGCAGCACTGACAGTTATATATATAAAATAAAACACCTGCACCCCCAAAAAGGGGGGTAGCAGACACAAATCTCTCTATCTCTCTACCTCTCACTATCTATCACTATCTATCACTATCTATCACTGTATGACACTGCAGCAGCAGCACTGACAGTTATTTATATATAGAAAACCCCTGCACCCCAAAAAGGGGGGGTAGCAGACACAAAATATAGCTCTCTCTGTCACTATCTCTCTATCTCTCTCTATCTCTCTCTATCTCTCTCTCTCTATCTCTCTATCTCTCTATCACACTGCAGCAGCAGCAGGAAGTCTCAGGAAGTCAGATCCAGGAAGCGTCCAGCACGCTACAAGCAGTGATAAGGTGATCAGGTAAGGTATTTGCAAGGATCAGGTAAGTATTAGCAAGGATCAGGTCGGTATTCACGGCAGGCAGGCACGGTGACCGTTCTGCACGCTATTCCAGACCGGAATGGCGTCTGCAGCGCAGTCACCGTCAGTTTAAATGTCGCGCCTTGGCTGTGATTGGTCCGTGGGTCCCACGGACCAATCACAGCCTTGGGGGCAGGTGGGGTGAGGGTGGGGTGAGGTGTCATCGTCACCGATGACCCCCTCATGCCCCCTGATGCCCGGCGGTGATTGACACCTGTGTTACCGAGCGTCTGATTCGCTGGTAACACAGGAAAACGCTGTGAATGGCTGTTCACACTGAACAGCCAATCACAGCGATCGCCGACGGGGGGGCGGCATCGCAGCCCCCCCTGGGCATGCAGGGACATGTCTGCTGTCAGGGACAGCAGACATCGTCCCTCTGTCACTGCGTCTCGAGACGCAGTGACAGTTTAAACTCATGACGTACATTTATGCCATGTGTCGGGAAGTACCTCCCGGCCATGACGTAAATGTACGTCAAATGTCGGGAAGGGGTTAAATGTTGTCTGTCTTGTCTGTATGTTATATTGTGCACATATTCATGAATTATTATTGTGTGGAAGTTTTTTCCATTTAAATATGTTGTTTTAATAAAATGCTTTATATCTTATACTAAACCTGTAAGGACATTCAATTACTGGGCAGGACCCCGCTTCTTAAAGTGCCAGACACCTTTTAGTGTCTGACACTAATCCTCTATTTTCTGTAGGCATTGTGTGTGCAAGCAGCCATAGTCCTGTAGGCATTGTGTGCGTAAGCAGCCGTAGTCCTGTAGGCATTGTGTGCGTAAGCAGCCGTAGTCCTGTAGGCATTGTGTGCGTAAGCAGCCGTAGTCCTGTAGGCATTGTGTGCGCAAGCAGCCGTAGTCCTGTAGGCATTGTGTGCGCAAGCAGCCGTAGTCCTGTAGGCATTGTGTGCGCAAGCAGCCGTAGTCCTATAGGCATTGTGTGCGCAAGCAGCCGTAGTCCTGTAGGCATTGTGTGCGCAAGCAGCCGTGGTGCTGTAGGCATTGTGTGCGTAAGCAGCCGTAGTCCTGTAGGCATTGTGTGCGTAAGCAGCACTAGTGTTGTGAGCAATGTGTGCATAAGCAGTGCTAGTCTTGTGGGCATTTTGTGCGTAAGTAGCCGTAGTCCTGTGGGCATTGTGTGGTTCGCGGTGCTAATCTTGTGGGCATTGTGTGCGTAAGTGGTGCTATTTAATTGGGCATTGTGTGCATAGGCAGCGCTAATCCTGTGGGCATTATGTGCATAGGCGGCGCTAGTCCTATGGGCGTAGGTGGCACTAGTTCTGTGGGCATTGTGTGATTAAGCGGTGCTAGTGTTGTGGGCATTGTGTGCGTAAGCAGTGCTACTCGTGAGCATTGTGTGAGTAAGCGGTGATATTCATGTGGGCATTGTGTGCCCAAATCCAGAAATCCTATCATCGCAAAGGATGCAAGAGCGGAGTTCCTGGGGCCGGCAGTGTCCCGCAGCGGGGGGGGGGGGGGGGAGGCAGTTTGGAGTCCCACCCTGTCCCCTGTGAATAGACGCTGTGCACTTGCGCACAGCGTCTATTCATGCCCCACTGCGGGGCCACACCCCAGATTTTCGGCGTGCATGCCAGCTCCTCTACTGCACCGTCCTCAAAGTTGGGAGGTATGTGTACCTGTCACTACCACACCCAAACGAGTGGGAATAGATACACCCATAGACGGAGCTAGACACGCCGATTGGGCAGGGTACCCTCAACGGCACGCTTCGCGTTGAAAATTTTGGTGACCTCTACTATCTCCCTGAAACTACTTTTCAAAAGTAGGCAAGTATGGGTATAATGGCACTGCAATAGGGGAAGGTGTGCTGATTACACTGCTAAGGGAGGGGGGGGGGTTAATGGCACTGATATGGGGGAGGGGGGATAATGACACTGCAATAAGGGGAGAGGGGGCTGATGACACTGCTATGGGAGGAGGGGGCTAATGACACTGCCTCTGAATAGATGCAGTGCACATAGAATCTATTCCTTGCTCTGCAGCGCCAGGCAGAGGGGACTCCCAACTTCCCACTGCGGAACACTGCTGTCCATGGGCCCAAAAAATGGGATGATCCCACTTTTAACAGTTGGGAGGTATGGAGGGGTAATGACACTGCTATGGGGGAGGGGGCTGATGACACTGCTATTGAGGGAGGGGTGTAAAAACACTGCAGTGGGGGAGGGGACACTGCTATGCACGGAGGGGGCTAAGAGAAGGGTTCAGGAGGCTGGAATGATGGGGGGACAGGAGGCAGCAAAGACTGGGCAGTAGACTACAAAGTAGTGGACTTGAGTCTACAAAGAGAAAAGGGTAGACACTAGATTGGGGGTGACCGGAGCAGCAAATAGGGGGTCTGGAGGCTGGATAGATAAGAAGGACAGAAGGCTGGAGTGAGGCAGTAAACGCAAAGGAGATTGGGCAGGAGGTGCCACAGGGAGCAGGAGGCTGGGCCACAATGCTTGAGCATGTTGCTAAATAAAGACGAAGGTGGATGTCCCATCCACCTTCGTCTTTATTTAGCAACATGCTCAACATGCAGGAGGGAACACGGCACAGGTCAGACCGTACTTCTGTATGATAATTACATATTCCTACACAAACAGGCATCTTCTAGACCATGGGATTTCCTATAACTGAAGACATTGTTTGCCCAAAGAGGATACATTTCTCAAGTGGTTCCCAGTCGCAGAGAAACCATCATATAGGTAAGGTGTATTCTTATTTACTACACACACCCTGTGCCAGCTCATTGCTCTGCTCTCTCTATAATTCTAAACCCCAATGTGCAATTCTGTTTGGTGCAGTTACTCTGTGATCCCCCTCATTCAGCCCAGGGTTCCCCTTCCACTCCTATATCACTGTCCCTTGCCACCCAGCTCAGTGTCTCCCCTTCATTCATTAACCTCCTCTATCCCAATGTTTAACACTCTGCCAGCCAGGTGTCTCCCCCTCCCCCTCCCCCATTCTCCAGCCTAGTGTCCTCTCCCACCACCATCTCACTGCCCCTTTTCTATCTAGCCTAGTGCCCCCCTATATTTCACTTCCTCTCCCCATCATCCTCTGCTTATTCTTTGTGTATACAAGTTTCTCTTTGAGGCCTGTCCCCTTGTTGCAAGCACACACACTTTAACAGCAGCACACACCCTATCCATACACACACACCTGTAGCCTAACCCTGTCCATACACACACACACACACACACACACACCTGTAGCCTAACCCTATCCATACACAAACACACTCATCTGTAGCCTAACCCTCTCCATACACACACACACACACACACACACACACACAAACAAACACCTGTAGCCTAACCCTATCCATACACAAACACACTCATCTGTAGCCTAACCCTCTCCATACACACACAAACACCTGTAGCCTAACCCTATCCATACACAAACACACTCATCTGTAGCCTAACCCTCTCTATATACACACACACACACACACACCTGTAGCCTAACCCTCTCCATACACACACACACACAAACACACACCTGTAGCCTAAACCTATCCATACACAAACACACTCATCTGTAGCCTAACCCTCTCCACACACACACACACACACACACACACACACACACACACACACACACACCTGTAGCCTAACCCTATCCATACACAAACACACTCATATGTAGCCTAACCCTCTCCATACACACACACACACAAACAAACACCTGTAGCCTAACCCTATTCATACACAAACACACTCATATGTAGCCTAACCCTCTCCATACACACACACACACACACAAACACCTGTAGCCTAACCCTATCCATACACAAACACACTCATATGTAGCCTAAACTTCTCTGCACACACACACCTGTAGCCTAACCCTATCCATACACAAACACACACCTGTAGCCTAACCATCTCCATACACACAGACCTGTAGCCTAACCCTATCCATACACGCATACATACACACACACACACACCTATAGCCTAACCCTCTCCATACACATATCTGGAGCCTACCCTCTCTATACTCATACCTGTAGCCTAACCCTATCCATACACACACCTGTAGCCTAACCCTATCCACACACACCTGTAGCCTAACCCTATGCACACACACACCTGTAGCCTAACCCTCTCCATACACACTTCTGTAGCCTAACCCCATCCATAAACACACACACCTATAGCCTAACCCTATCCACACACATACCTTTAGCCTAACCCTCTCCATACACACCTGTAGCCGTACCATATCCACACACACACACACACACACACCTGTAGCCTAACCCTATCCACACACACACACACCTGTAGCCTAACCCTCTCCATACACACACACCTATAGCCTAACTTTATACACATACACACACACACACACACACCTATAGCCTAACTTTATACACACACACACCTGTAGCCGTACCATATCCACACACACACCTGTAGCCTAACCCTATCCACACACACACACCTGTAGCCTAACCCTATCCACACAGACACTGTGTTCAGCGTGTTAATGGGAATTTGAATTGCGGCTATGGGGAGAAATGAGGTGAACAGACCAGCAGATGTAATTGATAATCTATGATTATGTATGCTATAAATACCCGGTCTTAGCTAGACGTCACTTATGCTCCTGAGGACGGTGGGAAAGCACCGAAATGACCGTTGGGCATCAGAGACCTGCTAGTTGGACCACCATGCTGACATTTTGCTACTTGTGGTAACATGTACCTATTGAACTGTATGCTGTTTTTGCACCATGCTTGGTGTGTCCCTCTTTTGGATTTGTTCTTCTATTGAACTTTTTTTGCTATATAAAAAGAATATTTTCATTCATTTGGATGTGCTGGCTTCCTATTTTTTGTAACAGTAACCTTTAAGTAGCCTTTGCACCCACAAGATGACCTCTAAGTGTGCAGTTTGCCATACAACTATTGCAACATTTTTATGCAAGCATTGCACCTCGATTTAAAGTCACAGGACCTTTTTTGTTATATTTTTAACGTTTTTTTTTTCATATTTACTTTTTGCAATTTTCTCCTATTTTTTTGTTTATTCTTGGCTATTTATACTTTTTGGATTATTTTTCATCATGGATAATACAAATGCACTTGCTGATGCTTTAACTGGAACTAAAAGATTCGATAGCAAGGATGAAGGACGGATCTTGTTTGCCAATACTGACTCCCTAGCATTTGATGTGGATACTCCATTGGAAGTTTATTCTGATTTACTGAAATTGAAGAGGAGACATGTAGAATTGACTCTGCATGGTTTGACTCTGTCACAGTATTATAAAGATAAAATGATACCCCGCGGATTCCGCATCCGTAACCAGCCTACAGTGGGGAGGTCTAATTTAAATTTCTGCAAACAATGGTGCCAGATTCTTAATGATTGTTCCTTTCAGTTTATATTATTAGTCATAGAGCAAGTGAATTGTGATTTAAAACTGGTAGAACAAGAGATTGATGCATGTGAAAACCTGGGCATTGACTCATTAAAAAATGACCCTACGGGTGATTTGACAGTAAAATTGCAAGAGGCCATTGACGCTTTTCGGACAGAATTGTTGATTTTTAAAAAAAGTAAATACAAAGTGGTTAAAGAAGATTACAGAGAGTTACGTGTATATTGTTGGGTGCAAGGTAATGAGCCCAAGACCAATTGGAGAGACAACTTTAGGGGACGTAGGAGACGGTCAGGTAGAGCAGACAGAGGTTTTTCTGACATTGAGACACATACATCAGCTAGCGACTCTGACCAATCTTTCAAACGGGTTTTTCCAAAGGGCAGTGTCACGCGCTCCAAATACAAAATTCAGAACAAGGGAGACCTTGCAGGAGGGGTGGAGTCAGGAGGAGAAGGAAAGGACAAAAAACAGCAGGGACGAAAGAACAAGGGGAAACCGTAATATTTAATCTTTCTAATTATTCACCTAATTCACATGAGTTAAAAGTCTTAGGTAAGGGCCTTAGTTTTGTTAAAACCTTCAAACAGCGCCCGTTCGATTATGAAATTGAACTATACAGGTTTCATCGGACTCTAAAATTAAAAGATTTTTTTGCCAGAAATCCCCAACCCAACAGACAACCCAGTCCCTTTAGAGCCAAAAGTACCTTCGATCCTCCATGTACCAATTGCTCCATTGAGACCTTCATTAAATTTGGTCAAGAGGGATACGCTAGAGTTTATTAGCAAACAGAAAATTTCCTATTGTAATTTGAATAGGGAGCAAAATGCTGCCTTAAAGAGCCTAGGCTCCAACACTGATATCACGATCCGCGCCGCTGATAAAGGGGGCGGAGTGGTGATATTAAATAGAGCTGATTACATTTCTGAGGTAACTCGACAACTACGGGATCCTGTCTGCTACAAGAAACTCACTTATGACCCTACCTACTCCTACAAAAAGGAAATTGATGCTATCATTCAGCTTGGTCTATCGAATGACTGGCTGGATGAACCTACAGCTTTTTTCCTGACACAAACACACCCCCGCATACCCATCCTATATGTATTACCAAAGGTCCACAAGACCTTGGTTAATCCTCCGGGCCGTCCCATTGTTTCTTCTTGCGGATCTATATGTCAGCCGATTTCTCAATATATAGATTTCTGGTTACAGCCCGTGGTACAACACACCACTTATTACTTACGAGACACCACCGACTTTATCTTAAAATTAAAAGATTTGGACGGATTACCGGCAGATTCATTGTTAGTGACTTTAGATGTTCCCAGTCTATATACAAATATCTTACATAGAGAAGGACTGGAAGCTGTGAGGAGTTTGATATTCTCCAGTCCTCACTATGAGGGTCACAACATAATTTTTTTTACTTTTGTTAATGGATATTGTGTTGTCTAAAAATTATTTTCTTTTGGAGAATTTTTTTTATTTACAGCTACAGGGCACCGCCATGGGGTCGAACATGGCCCCGGCGTATGCCAATCTGTTTATGCATATGTTTGAAAATCAACACATTATGTCTAACAGTCAATATTCTTCATTTGTGTTTTTCTACGTTCGTTACATCGATGACCTCTTCATGGTGTGGATTGGGGGGCCTGAGCTCCTCACAGAGTTTGTGGATCATTTAAATGGTTTGGAAACCTCCATTAAATTTACATTAGCATTCAGTGGGAGTTGCATCAATTTTTTGGATGTGGGTGTTACCATCAGCGGGGGTGTGATTTCCACCCGCATCTACAGAAAGCCCACAGACAAAAACACGCTATTGGTGGCTGATAGCTTTCATCCTATGCCACTTAAGCGTGGTTTACCTTTATCACAGCTTTTAAGGGTGAGACGGATCACCTCTGTTGAGAGTGAAATTTCTGCGGCATTGGCTGAGATGGGTGACAGGTTTCAGAATAGGGGGTACTCTATTGATGAAATCAATAAGGCTATTGTTCATTGTACAGAGATGACACAGGATCAAGCATTGGTTTCTAAAAATAAGAATACTCAAGCTAATAGAATGACCTTTAGCAGCACTTATTCCATAGCTTCTAGTAAAATCAAGGATGTAATATTGCGCCATTGGCATATTCTACAGGCTGATGATATTATGGGACAATTCTGTGTAGATAAACCAATGTTCTGCTACAAAAAAAGTAGTATTACCAGAGATGTGATTGCAAAGTCTGATTTAATTCCTGTTAAAGCCTCTAAATGGCTTGCACCTAAAAACGGAAGCTTTAAATGCTCAAAATGTGTGAACTGTCAATTTTTTCTAACTGCTTCTGCCTTTGTTGATCCTAGAACCTCCATCACCTAATCCAATACGTCATCACCTGACATGTGACAGCCGCTATGTGGTGTATGCCATTATTTGCACATGCAAACTTGTTTATATTGGTAAAACTATAAGGACTTTAAAAGAGAGAATCGCAATGCACCGCTCCTCACTGAGAAAAGCTTTTGTATCTATCGATGCTACCACTCCACTTGTTGCTAAACACTTCAATCTGCTCAAACATACTATGAAGGACTTCCGGTTTATGCCCGTTGATCATGTCCCCCCACTGAGAAGAGGGGGCGATCGCGGAAATCTTCTACTCCGTAAAGAGTGTCAATGGATTAATCAATTGGACTGTACTTCTCCCAATGGATTGAATGAGGAGCAATCATTACATTGCTTTATATAATTATGTCTCTTGTTCATTGGCTTTATATGTGTTTTTTTTTTTTTTGGTACTTCTTTACTTTCACGGCGCCAGGCGTACTTCCGGGTTACGCTCGCCACTAATTAAGTTAAATAAACGGAGTTAACGCCATGCCAACATGGATAGTTCATACCTCCACTATCCATGTTGGCATGGAGTTGATTTTAATTAGCGTGGCGAGCGTAGCGAGCCACCGAGCCCGCAGCGTGGGCGAGCGAAGCGAGCCCCGCAAGGGGACTCTGACGCGCGGCGCCATGCTGGCGCCGTGAAAGTACAGAAGTACCTTTTTTTTCTTTTTTGTATTTTTTCATGCTGTATTTTTTCAAATATGTATCATGATCGGTGTATTGTGGCACATTTATGTAATGCTGGCCTGTACTCTGACCCCCGATTCTCCGCTACTCGTTCCCATATTTTAATTCTTCCAGGCTGTATTGTGGGATAATTCCCATCAACCAGGTAGCGCCCCCTCTGGGACCTCGGTGTGCCCTGGCAGATTGCTGGGATCGCCGGCGTTCAGTGAGGTGGTACAGTGCCTTCTTATTGTTTTCGGACATTTCCATGGTGACGGACTCTGTGACGGGGTTTCCGCCTCATCCAGAGCCGCCCATGTTCAGAAAGCGTCTATCGTTGCCAGAGTGACTGATGCGGTGACTGGCTTCTGCCAGGATCCTACGTCATGTCACATCCGGTCCAGGACGCCTGGTTACACAGCTGATTTTACACGCTGTGTTCAGCGTGTTAATGGGAATTTGAATTGCGGCTATGGGGAGAAATTAGGTTAACAGACCAGCAGATGTAAGTGATAATCTATGATTATGTATGCTATAAATACCCGGTCTTAGCTAGTGGTCACTTATGGTCCTGAGGACGGTGGGAAAGCACCGAAACGGCCGTCGGGCATCAGTGACCTGCTAGTTGGACCACCATGCTGACATTTTGCTACTTGTGGTAACATGTACCTATTGAACTGTATGCTGTTTTTGCACCATGCTTGGTGTGTCCCTCTTTTGGATTTGTTCTTCTATTGAACTTTTTTTGCTATATAAAAAGAATATTTTCATTCATTTGGATGTGCTGGCTTCCTATTTTTTGTAACAGTAACCTTTAAGTAGCCTTTGCACCCACAAGATGACCTCTAAGTATGCAGTTTGCCATACAACTATTGCAACATTTTTATGCAAGCATTGCACCTCGATTTAAAGTTACAGGACCTTTTTTGTTATATTTTTTACGTTTTTTTTTTCATATTTACTTTTTGCAATTTTCTCCTATTTTTTTGTTTCTTCTTGGCCATTTATACTTTTTGGATTATTTTTCATCATGGATAATACAAATGCACTTGCTGATGCTTTAACTGGAACTTAAAGATTCGATAGCAAGGATGAAGGACGGATCTTGTTTGCCAATACTGATTTCCTAGCATTTGATGTGGATACTCCATTGGAAGTTTATTCTGATTTACTGAAATTGAAGAGGAGACATGTAGAATTGACTCTGCACGGTTTGTTCTTCTATTGAACTTTTTTTTGCTATATAAAAAGAATCTTTTCATTCATTTGGATGTGCTGGCTTCCTATTTTTTCTCTCTCTCTCTCTCTCTCTCTCTCTCTCTCTCTCTCTCTCTCTCTCTCTCTCTCTCTATCTATCTATCTATCTATCTATCTATCTATATATATATATATATATATATATATATATATATATATATATATATATAATTTCTTGGGGAGAGGGGCAACCCCATTCATTTAGTAAAGAAATAAAATATATTACCGTGATTCTTTTTTGTTCTTGGCTTTCCTATTTGAACCAGCATAATTCTGGTGATTTAATACAGCAATAATATAAAAGACAAAGCCAACCTACAGTTTTAACTTTTAAACTATTGCCGATTTAAATCTATGAGCTAATAGCAGGTGTCTTGTGCTAAGGATAGATCATCAAAGAACTAAAAAGAGCTACAAATCTTCTCAAAGAGCAAAACCCCTGGCAAAGAGCATGACACCCCTGGCAAAGAGCATGACACCCCTGGCAATGGACATGAAACCCCTGGCAAAGAGCATGAAACCCCTGGCAACAGACATGAAACCTCTGGCAAAGAGCATGAAACCCCTGGCAAAGAGCATGAAACGGTACTTCCTCATCTTTGCAGCCACCACTTACACTACAGAACTTATGTAGCGTACGGCGAGCCGCAAGGGTTATTTTCGGTGTCCAAGCCATCCTTCTGAGTCAACGCCACTATCTATTTCCTTTAGTAATGTTGTGGCGAGTGAAGCGGAGCAAACCACTGAGCACAAAGCGTGGGAGCGGACAATCGCGATTCACGTAGCGGTTATCGTAATTGGCATAAGCGGTGGGAGCAAAGATGAGGAAGTACCTATGAAACTCCTAGCAACAGACATGACACCCCTGGCAAAGAGCAAGAAACCACTGACATCAAGCATGTAGGTAAAAAAATTATAGTTAATGTATGTGGCATGGGTCATAGGGATGACTGCATGAAGGTCGACATGCATTAGGTCAACCAATGAATGTCAAGAGGGCTTAGGTCGACACCTGGAATAGGTCAACATGGCTAAGGTTGACAGGTTCGGAAGGTCAACACAAGCATTATGTCAACAATGTGGAGGTTGACAGTCAAACGGTTGACATGATTTAAAAATGCCCCCAGTGTCGACATAGTTGACATGGACACTGTCTAAGTGTACTGCATCCCTTCGCATGGCTTCAGGCATGGTACCTCACTGAGCTCAGCACACTATTTTATTCTCCCATCACACAGTAGTGGATGGTAGAGTATGAAATACCGCCTGTCAGCACATGTAGGCTCAAAAAATGGGAAAAACTCATGTCGGCCTTTTCGCTGTCGTCCTTCCCATTGTTGACCTAATACTTGTGTCAACCTTCCGACCCTGTTGACCTTACCCCATACTTGCCTACTTGACCCTCTCCATGAGGGAGAAAATGCCCTGTTCCTGGACTTCCCTGGTAATGTATGATTGCCATCACCTGTGGGGAGCTAGTTCATTGATAAGAAAGGTGTTAAGGTGCCCATACACGTTACAATTATTGTATACAATATTGTATACAATATTGAATCTCATCGCTTCTCAGTTTTGCGATGAGATGAGATCTAGTACAAAAAGTATGTGCTGCACATACTTTTTGTACTAGATCTCATCTCATCGCAAAACCGAGAATCGATGAGATGTGATATTGTATACAATATTGTATACAATAATTGTAACGTGTATGGGCACCTTTACACCACAGGTGATGGCAATCATACATTACAAGGGAAGTCCAGGAACAGATCAGGTAGGCCTTAAGGGCCCCATACACGTAACGATTTTCCCGGTCCGATGCGATGCACGCTCCCGCGGCACCTCATCGCAGAGTACAAAAAGTATGTGCTGCACATACTTTTTGTACTGTCTTTTGAACGCATCGCATGCACAAGGCATGTGATGTGTACTTTTAAGCACATAAAGGACGGGAACATCGGTACGTGTATGGGGCCCTTCATGCTGGCCACACATCAGACCAACTTTCATCCAACCATCCAATTAGTTGGTTGAATGGAGTAAAAATCTAGTACTGGATGGGAGCAAATGTAATTTGCTCCAAAAATCGGGAAACGGACAAAATCTGACGCTCAGACAAAGTAATGTAGTTGTATCTGTTTGATTTAAATAATTTCACTGAATGTTTTTGTCCATTTTCCTGGGTTTTTGAGCAAATTGCTCTTTGTCATTTGCTGCCATCCAGTGCCAGATTTTTATTCCATCCAATCAACTAGTTGGATGAAAGTTGGTCTGATGTGTGGCCAGCATTAGCCATTTCGACCTAATGACCATATCCCAATGTATGGAGGTGGGGGGGCCATTAGAGAAAGATTTTGTTTTTGAGATCCTTACTGAATAAATAGCTCTGAGATGAGTGTTCTAAAAAAAGAAACAAAAACAAACACATTGGTATAAATAATCTCAAAAGCATAATCCATCCCTTAGTGACTAAAAAAGCAAAAGTTGAAAAAAATCAAGAGTGGCTTGTTAGTGCCAGTCTGATCACCTTCAATAATGAATGCACTACTGTAATATATTCCAGAAAACCCAGGGGGAAGGGGGTTGCAGGCAGCTGAGTGTGCTGCCTAGCGGCAATCCCGCCAGCTAGTCAGCACACTCAGCTGCCTGCAAACTCCCTTCCCCCCCCCCCCCCGGCTGGACAGCGCCCGCAGTCCCCCCTCCCCTGTAGCGGCCGCACCCCTCCCCTCTGCCCAATGGGCACTGATCGCCTGGGGGTGCGGCCGCTACAGGGGAGGGGGGACTGCGGGCGCTGTCCAGCTGGGGGGAAGGGGGGTTGCAGGCAGCTGAGTGTGCTGACTAACTGGCGGAAGGGGGGGGGAAGGGGGGTGGGGGGTGACTGCGGGTGCTGTCCAGCCAGGGGGAGGGGGTTTGCAGGCAGCTGAGAGCCGACTAGCTGCCGAAGACTGCCGCTGGCCTGGCTGCTGACGACCAGGCAGAGGCAGCAAGTTTGATGCAGAGGGGGGCTCAAGCAGGTGGGTGGGGGGTAATCACTCATTTGCTTGGCAGATTGATGCTGCAGCTTCTCCTTCCTCCGGCTCTCCTCTGCGGTAGCTTTCCTGCAGCTCACTACCGCCCTCCAGTGGTCGAATGCCTAAACTTGCCTAGTGGTGGCGCCTCCCCACACTCCAGGTACAAAATACTCTGTTTCTGGACTTCCCTCTTAATGTATGATTGCCATCACCTGTTTTGACACACCTTTCTTATAAATGAACTAGTTCAACACAGGTGACGACAATCCTACAATAACCCTTTCAGGTCCTACATCTAGTCAGGCTGTTGACCCCAGTGCTAGTAGCAGATACAATGGTGAGCCACTTTAAAATAAGAACATTACCATCATTCAATGTAGACCATTTTTGAATAAGAATAAAATTACAATTAATTTAAACCAGACTGCTTGAATTTCAAAACAAATTTGGACTGCAAAGGATTAAGTGGGAAGAACAGGAACAGAGCATTTTGTACCTAATGGAATAGGTATGAAACCCCTATCTGGCAAATGTAAGTGGCTCACATATCTGTGCATATTTACATATTGCACTATGATAATTGGTGTAGCACTCGCTGCTCGCACTACATCAGCTCCATAGCGTGCTTTGTTAATGAGGTCCTATAGTAAAGTATTATATGAAACTGATATATATAAAGTGACCACAAGAGGTCACAGGTGCAACACTTTTGAAATTCAAGCTTTACATGGATGGGAATAAAAATATAAAAATTAAATTTTTTGCAAAGTTTTCTGCTCAATATTATGCTTTGTATTTTATCAATACTTTAATACTTAGGTGATGCAGTTAACATCCTGGAGGATGGGTTGCTGGTAGACAGAAGACCGACGCCAGCATCCCAACTAGTGGCCACAAGCTGTGGGAGACGTAAGATGCGTACACACGGGGGCGATTTTGTGTAATATCGCGGGAAATATGGTAGCTGAGTGACCATATTGCCAGCGATGGGAGTGTGCACTGGCGATATTTTGCCGGGTGCGCGCTCCCGTTTTTCCCATGTAGTGATCGCTGATCGCAGGAACATGCTCCTGCGACCAACTGATTTGCACTGCCGGGCTCCCACGGCAGTTTTTTTTACATCAGCGACCATCTCTGATCGCTGGCGCAAACTGGACACTGAGCGATATATCGCTCAGCGATACATCCCCCCGTGTGTACGGGGCTTTAGAGGAAGGTTTGGTTTGATCTAAGTAGGGAATAAACAAAGATGAAGGGCATACCGATGCAGGGGTCTGGTAAGTATACTTACCATTAACTCCCTCCTCTAACCCCATGCAGCCTACCCCCTACCCCCTTTCCTACTAGTGCCCAACCCTAATGTAGCCCATACACTAGGGCGATATTGCATACAATCCTTTGATTTCGGCCGCATCTGTGTGATAAATCGAAGGATTGTGTGCATGAATAACGGGTCCCCCAGATGCAATGCGCGGGCCTGCCGGAAGCATGTCGCATCGAAAAAATATTATGCCCCGCACATAATATTTATCGATTTGCATGAGCGATCACATGTGGTTTTTAACCATGTGTGATCTCTCAAATGCAATCATCGGCAGGTTCGAAGAGCGGATGGTCGGTGGCGGTGGATCGGGGACTGGAGTGCTGGCAGTGGAGCGGGGACCGGAGAGCTGGCAGCAGTGGAGAGCGGACCGGAGAGGTGGAGCAGTAGTGCTGTGAAGGAGGGCTGGAGGCAGGGTTCTGCAGCAGTGGGAAACACTAGGTGCACTCTCAGCCAATCAGCGGCCTCACAATCAGGCAGCCGCTCAGCCAATCAGATGGCCGTCCAGTTTTAAAATATTTTTCCACTGGAGCCCAGTCCACTGCCGCCAGCACTCCGATGCCCGCTTCACCACCACCTATCTTTCAGCACCTGATGGGGCATCGCAGCTGGCATGCTGGTGCAGGAAAAACACACTGGGCACCACAAGATGCTATCGGATGTGATGGGACATTGCATTGCGATGACGCATCGCATCTGATCACATAAATGTATGGGCTCCATAACCTTCTTACCCCACTGCCTAAACCTAACCCTCCCACTCCATGGCTTAACACTAATGGGCCCTACACACATACCGATGTGTGCAGGGCTACCTAGCTATGCTAGGTCGGGCTGTGCTGCGCAGCTATCGCCTAGCACACAGAGCTGACAGCCCACACACAGAGCGAGCTGTCAGCTCTGTGTGCTAAGCGAGCGGACAGCACCAGTGTTCTCCGGTGGGAGAACACTGCCGATGCCGAGATTGATGGACACTGTCCGTCAATCTCGGCCACCGATAAAGACGCGCGGGGACGCGCACCGATGCCGATACAGCCCCCACACATACACCGATGTGAGGGCATTTGCTAAGCGACTTTGCAAAACTAAGCAAAATCGCTTAGAAAATGCCTTAATATCGGCATGTGTGTAGGCCGTATAACCCCCACTTCTAAGTGGCTACCTCTAACCGGTACTTGTTTCCTAGCATGGCGCCCACGATTTGATCGTATACCATCGAATCGCATGTGATGCGATGTGATTCGATGGTTGCCGATTTTACATTGTATAAGCACCAAAATTGGTGCTTACAAATTTTGCATTGCATAAGCACCAAAATTGGTGTTTACAATGTTTAATGACCTACAATGGGAATTTACCCCCCCAATGTCAACGGCACCCCACAATCAACGCCAACATGAAGCGCGGGGCGGCGGTACGCGTCCTACGACCTTTTCATACCCCCACTATCCACGTCGGCGTGGAGTTGAGAATAGATAGTGTAGCGAGCGCAGCGAGCCATCGAGCCCGAAGCGTGGCGAGCATATCGAGCCCCGCGAGGGGATGCGGAATACGCGGCCGAATCGTGGCAAGCGCAGCGAGCCCCGCGAGGGGACACGGATTAGTTAACATGTATTCCGCGTCCCCTCGCGGGGCTCGCTGCGCTCGCCATGCTTCGGGCACGTATTCCTTGTCCTCGTTACGCTCGCCACGCTTCGGGCTCGCCACACTATCTATTCTCAACTCCACGCCAAGTGGGGTTATCATAAGGTCGTAGGACGCGTACCGCCGCCCCTCACGGGCTCGCTACGCTCACCACGCTTTGGGTTGGCGTTGATAGTGGGGGTGCCGTTGACATTGGGGGAGTAAATTCCCATTGTAGGTCCATTAAACATTGTAAGCACCAAATTTGGTGCTTATACAATGTACAATTTGTAAGCACCAATTTTGGTGCTTATACAATGTAAAATTGGCAACCATTGAATCGCATCGCATACCATCGTATGCCTTATGGTATGCGATGCCATGGGCGCCGTGCTAGGAAACAAGTGCCCTCTGAAAACCCCCCCCCCCCCCCATCATGACTATCCCTGCTCTGGGATCACGGGAGGGACCTACCACCTGAGGGACCTTTCCTAACAATAGGCAGGACTGACCTTGTGTGTGCGTTAGGGCACAATTACCATAGGTGCAGGGACTGCAGCTGTTATTGAACCCAGAGCTGAGAGGAGTTCCTTTTTTCCTGTACAATACTTTTTTGGCATTGGATGTTACAAAGGCCCTTTCAAACTACTGTCCTGGGCCTGTAATATATCTAATATCATGATCCAGTGTCTGAGAAACACTTTCTTAACTTCTATGAGTTTGTCTAGGCTTGCTCTGAAGGGCTATAGAAGGTCATGGTGCAGTAAACAGACTTCCAAGGCCCCGATGCCCAGCCGGCATCTCCACTGGGCATCTCCCATAGACATCTGGCAGCGCTGATCATGTTACACTGGTGCTTATCGCTAAGTTGCACTCCGCTACCTCTAACAGTATTCCGTAGTCTCCATCTTCATTACCAAAGTCACAGGCCACAGCCGCGTTACCTGCACGCCCAGTTTCCCTCCAATTCCCATACATGGGCACCACGATCTTGCCTGCAGTCACACAATGTTCAGCAGCCAACCTGGGAAACTATCTGCTGACATAATTTCTCTCCAGCCAATCAATAACACCTTATCCCCAGGGGTGCCGACAGGTCAGCCGGGCCCTGGTAAAATGGAGGGTGCGTGGCCACACCCCTGTGAATAAAAATTAAACAAGAGGGAGAGAGAGGACAGGCTGCAGCTGCCTCTCTCACCAGATCAGCACATGGCACTGAGCAGTGTGTGCTGAACTGGGGAGATAGGCTTTGCCTGCCATCTCTCTCCCCACTGACCAGCTCCCTGCAACAGGCCCCTCCAGCAGAACCGAGCACTGGAAAAAAGCCCATCCCTCGACGCCTCTGCTTTTCCCTATAAGGATGCTGGGAGAAGGCCAATGAATTGTCAGTGCAATGGTGTCTACAGCCTAGTAACATCTTAGGATCTGCTCCTGTGACATCCAGACCAAGTGCTCTGTCATCTTCAGCACAGCCTGATTCCTACCAGTTTTACTGCATCTGCTCCATCAGTCTCAGACGATGTGTTATCGTCAGCTACCTATTGGATTCTTCACCATTGACTCACTATCAACCCAACATTAGGTCTCCATCAATACACCATCGATACTCCTTCAGTTCCAGCAAATTCTTGTGATTCCTGATTCTAAGCTACTCCAACAGACTATATAGAGTCTTCCAAGCACCTCCGATTACCATTGATTCAACATTGGTTCTCCATAGAATCACCTCTGCCTCCAGCCTTCACTTCTAACTATCTGCCAGCTCATACCCAAGTTCCAACCTCTTCTACCAGTCACCATTCAGAGTTCTCCATCGATATCAGTCACCATTGGTGCACAAAACATGAATAAGCTGTCAACATCGGTGAACTCCCATTGTGTCTGTGTTAGAGGGTCTTACTAGAGCTACCATACACACCTGTGGTGTTCCTCATCATATCCGACATACTACTGGTTATGCTTCTTTTATTGAAGATTGCATCTTTTAACATAAAATCAAAATATACATATATACACTTGGATAAATAAATAAAGGATATCATAACTTGAAAAAACTAAACATCTAGCAATCTGCTCAAAAAACTTTAACATAGTCACTCTAACATATTTTAAAACAAAACAATGACATTTCTGAAACGGTCTTGACTTGAAAGAGGAAATTACATTCATCCTTCACCAAGCATTCACATTCATACACACGCTCCCCCAAATATACGTCATCCATGCCACTAAGACAACCTCAACACATATGCTTATCACATTCAAATATCCTTCAACCCTTCATACATAAACCAAAACACCCCTATACATACATTCCACCAACCCATCACCAAACCAAAAAATTTCCCATCACCTTAAACATACACATATATAACCAATACTCACAAAACTTACCTTGCCATAACAAACACTCCCCCCTCCATTCGCTCATCCAACATTAAATAAAATAAATGAGGTTATGTATAGATAATGTGTATGCAAACCATTTCTTTAACCAATCTTTGCATACTACTTGTGTTTAAAGAATAGAAAAAGTACCCAGAATGGTCTAGGATTCACTGGACGTCACCTACTAAGGAGGTTTCAGCTGACCCCACAAGCGAGACCAGCTGATGGCATCCAGTTTTTCCTTTTCCATTTCCATCACAACCTTCACATCATGTAGGATTAGTCCCACCACCGTCCTAAGAGGAAGGATTTTTTTTTATTCCGATATGGCACCGTGCATTCCACGTGTGATACCTAACCACTAAACTAACTATGTAAATAGTGCACAAATCAAAATTCCCATATCCTTTTAAAGCTCCATAGGCCCATCCTGGGTAACTAAGCCCTGAAACGCAAGGAATACCCAAGGAGATTGACACTGATTTGTAAACTTCTACATTAAAAGGACACTTAAGAATAAAGTGGTCTATAGATTCCTCCTCCCCTAGACATTCCTCCCGTGGACAACCACGATCATTGGGACTTAGAAACTTAAGGTTCCCTTTAACATAGATTTTCCCTAGAAACGAGAGCCAAGCAATGTCTCTAAACTTCAGAGGGATCCGCCGCTCATTAAGCAACTTCAAACCTGCTGAACAGACAGTTCCCGGGCAGTCTCTTAGAGCCAGAGGAGCCAAGAAGTAGATCTGCAAGACCCTCTTTCCCAACTCCTTTCTTGAGAGATCTCTCACATCCCCAACCGCTAAACTCCACTTGGAAATCGTCCTAATAGCCAGAATCACGTAGATCGGGAGGTAACTTCTCCTATTCCAAGGTTTCTTCAATCTGCCGCCATCTAACCATGCTCTGGAGTAGGGATTCCACCATTCTAGGAAACCTTGTACCCATCAAGGGGGGTCCTCTAAGAAGAGGCTACCAATATTTAGCTTTAGAAAAGCTGTTACAAAAAAGACTACAGGGTTGACCATATCTTTGCCTCCCTCTGCCCTTGACCTGTACACGATCCCTCTCTTAACCATGTTCATTCTATTCCCCCAGAACATCTGGAAAAATAAAGGAACATAGCCTGGACCACATAGATTGAGGCAAAAAACAGACATAGCTGACAAATAAGTCTTGCAAATGTCAACCCTTTTCCCTTAGAGAAAACTTTTGTCTCTTCCACAAGCACACTTTCCTGGTTGCATCTTCTAGCTTCCTTTCCCAATTTAGAGAGGAATAATCTCCATGGTCAAATTGGATGCCAAGAATTTTGATATTATCCCTGGCCTCAGGGAAGGTGTCCGGGAGGGAAAATTCTTCCCCTCCTTCCCCCATCCAGAAAACTTCAGTCTTATCCTGGTTCACTTTGGAACCGGAAGCCACAGAATAATCCTGGACCAGTTGGTCGATGACACCGGCCTCTGCCATGGATGACAGAACAACAGTGACATCATCCGCATAGGCTGTCACTTTCAATGTGCATTCCGGAGACAGCTGCAACCCCTCCAACATGCTGTTCTCAATCCTTCTGACGAAGGGAACAATCGCAAACACGTACAGAAGAGAGCTCAGGGGACAACCCTGACGTACACCAGAATCCACACTGAAAGAGGGCCCAACCCAACCATTGACAAGAGGGAAGCTTTTGGCCCTCTTGTATAAAATCTTTAGCCAATTTACCATTTTCCCTGGGAAAGCCATACCTTTCAAGTAATGCCCAAAGGTACTTGTGATTGACACGATCGAAAGCCTTTGATTGATCCAAAGCCAGCAAGAATTTTCCAACCTTCCCAGCCCTGCACTGCTCCACGGCTTCCCAGACACCGACGACCGCACTAAAAGTGCTACGCCCCTTCACCATGCAGTGCTGGGAAGGGGAAAGAAGCTCTATTGAGAACTCCATTATTCTGTTGAAAAATACTTTTGCCAAAATCTTATGGGCTCGGTCCTTGCTTTTGAACAAGAGGATAAGTGCCGACCGTCTCATGGAAGGGGACAACTCTCCCTCTTCTAGACAGGAATTAAAAACCTCCGTGAGACGGGGGGCTATAACATCAGACAGTTCTTTGTAAAATTCCGATGTCAGGCCGTCAGGCCCGGGTGACTTTTTTGATGATAAACCATCAATTGCTTCCCTAACCTCTTCTACATTTATCCTGTTGTCCAAACAATCAAGAGAGATACCTGGGTTCACCAAGTTTGGTGTTTACCTCAGGAAGGCTTCCATCTTTTCTCTGATCAGTGATTTCTCAGATAAGAGATCGGAATAATAGTCTTCCACAACTTTCAGGATGCCTTCCTTCCCTTCCTGAAGCACACCCTGTCCGTCATGTAGACCTCTGATCTCTTTTACCCCGACTGCCCTTCCACAATCCTGGTAGGGATCAGGTGAGTGGTAAACTCCATAATCCCTCTCCAAGGTCAAGGAAGTCAACCGGTCATACTGACATTCTCTCATCTGAGACTTCACTCTGGAGATTTCCCCACCATCTCCATTCTCAGAGATCAAGAAGTCCAATTCCCTTTTCGGAGTATAGTAGACATTTTTTTTTCAAGTTATTTCTTCTTACCAGCTTCTTGAAAAAACCTTGGACTTTTTTCTTTAACCCCTTCCCGACATTTGACGTATATATATACGTCATGGCCGGGATGTACTTCCCGACACATGACGTATATATACGTCATGACTTTAAACGGTCACCGCGTCTATAGACGCGGTGACAGTTTAAACATGTCTGCTGTCCCTGACAGCAGACATGTCCCTGCATGCCCAGGGGGGGCGGCGATGCCTCCCCCCTGTCGGCGATCGCTGTGATTGGCTGTTCAATGTGAACAGCCAGTCGCAGCGTTTTCCTGTGTTATCGGCGAATCAGACGCTCGGTAACACAGGGATCAATCACCGACGGGTGTGAGGGGGCGTGAGGGGGTCACCGGTGATGACCACACCTCACCCCACCTGCCCCCAAGGCTGTGATTGGTCCGTCGGCGTGTGATTTAAACTAACGGTGACTGCGCTGCAGACGCCATTCCGGTCTGGAATTGCGTGCAGAGCGGTCACCGTGCCAATCTGTTGTGATATACTGACCTGATCCTTGCCTGATACTTACCTGATCACCGCTGGTAGCGTGCTGCCAGCAGCTGGATGCTTCCTGGATCTTGTGACTTCCTGTGTGCTGCTGCTGCAGTGTCATAGAGTCACAGATAGTGAGAGATAGTGAGAGATAGTGACAGAGAGTGATAGAGAGTGCTATATTTTGTGTCTGCTGCCCCCCTTTTGTGCTGATCAGTATATCTGTGCTGATCAGCAACTTTTTGGGGGTGCAGGTTTTTTTTTTTATATATATATACCTGTCAGTTGCACCAAAGGTTGTGCTGCCTGTGCAACTGACTGCTGCTCCCCCTGCTGCCCCCCTTTTGTGCTGATCAGTATAAATTAACTGATCAGCAACTTTTTGGGGGTGCAGGATTTTTTTTTTTATATATACCCTGTCAGGTTGCACCCACAGTTGTGTGCCTGCTGCCCCTCACTGCTAATCAGTGTTGTATCACTGCATCACTGATCTGCAGTTTTTTTTTTTGGAGAGTGCAGTGGGGTTTTGTTTTTACACCCACGTTGCTTTTGTGGGTGTCCTGTGGCCGCTGAGCGCTGATCAGTGACGTACATCACTGAACAGCGTTTTTGGCACAGGGTTGATATAATTTTTTTTCTGCAGTTTTTTTAAATAGTTTTTTGTTTGGAGAGTGCTGTGGTTTATTTTTTTTAAATTGTTTTTACACCCACGTTGCTTTTGTGGGTGTCCTGTGGCCGCTGAGCGCTGATCAGTGACGTACATCACTGAACAGCATTTTTGGCACAGGGTTGATATAATTTTTTTTCTGCAGTTTTTTTTTATTGTTTTTTTTTTTGGAGAGTGCTGTGGTTTATTTTTTTTAAATTGTTTTTACACCCACGTTGCTTTTGTGGGTGTCCTGTGGCCGCTGAGCGCTGATCAGTGACGTACATCACTGAACAGCATTTTTGGCACAGGGTTGATATAATTTTTTTTTTTTTTTATTGGGATCAAATTCCTGTATAAAGTATTTTTTTTTCTGCACTACATACACACTACACACTACATACCCCCCGTGTTGAAATAAAGTTTGTACCCCCCCTACACTATACACGTGTTGAAACATTACACTTACAGAAACACAAAAATAAAAATGGCATCCCAAATGTCATCCCAAATGTCATCCCAGTCATCCAGAAGATTGTATTCAGCGGAGGAGGCATATGCCATGCTTGCCTCTGACTCTGACACAGCCAGTGATGCAAGCGGGGAATTTGAAGGATTCGTCTTAACCTCATCTTCCTCCTCTAGTGATGAGGGACCCCCTCAAAGACGCCCCCGTAGAGCAGCTGAGACCCCCCCCAAATGATTGATCCCGTATGGACCCCACCACCAGACAATTTTGAGCCCCAGGTTCCTGAGTTTTTGGCCATCCCAGGAATCCAATTTGATTCAACAGGTCTCAGAGAAATTGACTGTTTCAAATTATTTTTCTCTGATGATTTTATAAATTTAATGGTGGACCAAAGTAATTTATATGCCCAGCAGTTTATTGCTCAAAACCCCACGTCATCATTTGCTAGGTTGACCCCTGTAGATGCAGTAGAGATGATGACGTTTTGGGGTCTGGTGTTACATATGGGCATAGTAAAAAAGCCAGAAATTAGGCAATATTGGAGTACAGATGTTCTGTACAGCACCCCACTTTACCGTATGGCCATGACTCGGACTCGTTTTGAGACAATCCTTAAATTTTTGCATTACAACGATAATGCACAGTGCCCACCCAGAGATGATCCCACCTTTGACCGGCTATTCAAAGTCAGGCCGGTCATTGATCATTTCAGTGCCAAATTTGTATAGTTGTACATCCCTGAAAAATTTATTTGTATCGACGAGTCCCTTATATATTTTAAAGGAAGGGTTAAATTCCGCCAGTACCTTCCCAGTAAGAGGGCAAGGTATGGCATAAAAATGTATAAACTGTGTGAAAGCACCTCAGGGTACACCCACAGGTTTAGGGTATATGAAGGGAAGGATTCAAGAATTGAACCGCCAGAATGCCCCCCCTCCCTCGTAGGTGTTAGTGGAAAAATTGTCTGGGATTTAGTGCACCCCTTCCTGGATAAAGGTTATCACCTCTATGTGGATAACTTTTACACTAGCATCCCCCTGTTTAAGGCCCTTGGTTCAAGAGGTACAGCAGCTTGCGGTACTGTGCGCAAGAACCAAAGAGGCCTCCCAAAAACGCACATTGCCCAAGTACTGAGAAGGGGTGAAAGCAGGGCACAATCCACCGAAAATATGTTGTTGGTCAAATATAAGGACAAGAGGGATGTCCTTATACTGACAACAATTCATGGAGACAGTACCACCTCCGTCCCTGTACGAGGTTCCAGTACCCACACCTCAAAACCTAAATGTATCCTAGATTACAATAAGTACATGGGCGGAGTGGATCTTTCAGATCAGGTACTGAAGCCGTACAGTGCCCTGTGGAAAACAAAAATCTGGTACAAGAAGCTGGCCGTGTATATCATCCAGATGGCACTGTATAACGCTTACGTGCTATTCCGTTCTACCAGCCAGAGGGGGACATTTATGCACTTTCAAGAGGAAGTCATAAAGGGCCTAATATTTGGGAACCAGCAGGCAGAGGGCCCCAGTACTTCTAGTACTGGCCCCCGTATTGTACCAGGGCAGCATTTTCCTAACGAAATCCCCTCCACTGCAAAAAAGGGCAGGACACAAAAAAGGTGCAAAGTTTGCTATAAAAAGGGAATAAGAAAGGATACTATTTTCCATTGTGAAACTTGCCCCGACAAACCCGGCCTATGTATAAAGGAGTGTTTTAAAATATACCACACATCTATGGATTATTAGGTTCATCATTTCACCGTGCTTCGGGGGTCTTGCTAATGCCACATAGCACCCACCATTCATTCCACCAGAATCTGTGCTGCAAAATCCAAATATCACTCCTTCCCTTCTGAGTCCTGCCATGCACCCAACTGGTATTTTTTGGTCACATATGAGGCATTGCCATACTCGGGAGAAATTGGGGCACAGATTTTGGGGTGCTTTTTCTCCTTCATACCTTATGAAAATAAAAAATTTTGAGCCAGAACTGCATTTTTGTGTAAAAAAATGTAATTTTTCATTTGCACAGCCCAGTTGTATCAAAATTGGTAAAACCCCTGGGGGTTTGAAATGTACACTATACCCCTAGATGAATTCCCTGAGGGGTGTAGTTTGCAAAATGGGGTCACTTGTGGGGGGGTTCCACTGTATTGGTGCTTTGGGGGTCTTGCTAATGCGACATAGCACCCACCAACATTCCACCAGAATCTGTGCTGCAAAATCCAAATATCACTCCTTCCCTTCTGAGTCCTGCCATTTTTTGGTCACATGAGGTATTGCCGTACTCGGGAGAAATTGGGGCACAGATTTTGGGGTGCTTTGTCTCCTTCATTCCTTGTGAAAATGAAAAATTTTGAGCCAGAACTGCATTTTTGTGTAAAAAAATTTAATTTTTCATTTTCACTGCCCAGTTGTACCACAATTGGTGAAACCCCTGGGGGTTTGAAATGTACACTATAGCCCTAGATGAATTCCCTGAGGGGTGTAGTTTGCAAAATGGGGTCACTTGTGGGGGGGTTCCACTGTATTGGTGCTTCGGGGGTCTTGCTAATGCGACATAGCACCCACCAACATTCCACCAGAATCTGTGCTGCAAAATCCAAATATCACTCCTTCTCTTCTGAGTCCTGCCATGCACCCAAATGGTATTTTTTGGTCACATGTGAGGCATTGCCGTACTCGGGAGAAATTGGGGCACAGATTTTGGGGTGCTTTGTCTCCTTCATTCCTTGTGAAAATGAAAAATTTTGAGCCAGAACTGCATTTTTGTGTAAAAAATGTAATTTTTCATTTTCACTGCCCAGTTGTACCACAATTGGTGAAACCCCTGGGGGTTTGACATGTACACTATAGCCCTAGATGAATTCCCTGAGGGGTGTAGTTTGCAAAATGGGGTCACTTGTGGGGGGGTTCCACTGTATTGGTGCTTCGGGGGTCTTGCTAATGCGACATAGCACCCACCAACATTCCACCAGAATCTGTGCTGCAAAATCCAAATATCACTCCTTCCCTTCTGAGTCCTGCCATGCACCCAAATGGTATTTTTTGGTCACATGTGAGGCATTGCCGTACTCGGGAGAAATTGGGGCACAGATTTTGGGGTGCTTTGTCTCCTTCATTCCTTGTGAAAATGAAAAATTTTGAGCCAGAACTGCATTTTTGTGTAAAAAATGTAATTTTTCATTTTCACTGCCCGGTTGTATCACAATTGGTGAAACCCCTGGGGGTTTGAAATGTACACTATAGCCCTAGATGAATTCCCTGAGGGGTGTAGTTTGCAAAATGGGGTCACTTGTGGGGGGGTTCCACTGTATTGGTGCTTCGGGGGTCTTGCTAATGCGACATAGCACCCACCAACATTCCACCAGAATCTGTGCTGCAAAATCCAAAAATCACTCCTTCCCTTCTGAGTCCTGCCATGCACCCAAATGGTATTTTTTGGTCACATGTGAGGCATTGCCGTACTCGGGAGAAATTGGGGCACAGATTTTGGGGTGCTTTGTCTCCTTCATTCCTTGTGAAAATGAAAAATTTTGAGCCAGAACTGCATTTTTGTGTAAAAAATTTAATTTTTCATTTTCACTGCCCAGTTGTACCACAATTGGTGAAACCCCTGGGGGTTTGAAATGTACACTATAGCCCTAGATGAATTCCCTGAGGGGTGTAGTTTGCAAAATGGGGTCACTTGTGGGGGGTTCCTAACTTTTAGCATCTTATGGTGCCTAGAAACCTACATGGTGCCTAAAAAATAATCTCATAAAAAGGAGGCTCCAAAATCAAGTAGGTGCTCCTTCTATTATGAAGCCTGTGGTTTGGTCAACGTGCACACTAGGGCCACATATAGGATATTTATGAAAACAAAAGAATTGGGGGAATCAATTTTTAATCACATTTCTCTAGTAAAATCTACTGTGTTCCTTAGAAAAATGTATTAAAATTGCAAATCTGCAAAAAAAATGAAATTTTGAAATTTCACCTACACTTTGTTTTAATTCCTGTGAAACACCTAAAGGGTTAACAAACTTCCAAAATGCTGTTTTGAATACTGTGAGGGGTGCAGTTTTTGAAATGGCATCATTTATGGGGGTGTCTCACATACAAGTCCCTCAAAGTCACAGCAGAACTGAACTGGTCCCTAAAAAAATCAGTGTTTGAAATTTTCTTGAAAATTTGAGAATTTGCTATTCATATTTTAAGCCTCCTAGTGAAAATGATGGAAACATAAAGTAGACATATGGTCTATGTTAGTTATTAACTATTTTGAGTGGTATGATTATTTGTCTCACAAGCAGAAAATTTAACATTTTGAAAATTGCTAAATTTTCCATTTTTTTACGACATTTTGGTATTTTTCACAAAAAAACACAGACTGTATCGACCCAAATTTACCACTAACTTGAAGTACAACGTGTCACGAGAAAACAATCTCAAAATCACTGGGATAAGTAAAAGCAAAAAAAAGTTATCCCCACTTAAGTGATACATGTCAGATTTGAAAAAAAGGGCTCTGTCAGGAAGGCAAAAACAGGCTGCGGCGGGAAGAGGTTAATACCTCCCACCACTTTGATCCACTCCATCCTGCCTCCAACAGTGATTCATGATCTTTTAGGAGATCTCTAAGAGACTGCAGCACACTTACATCCTTCAGGAGTTCAGAGTTCAATCTCCACAGGCCTCTCCCCTTCTGGATGGTCTCTGAAGCATTCAAAGAAAAAGAGAGAAAACAGTGATCAGAGAATTCTACTGGCTCCACCTTTGGTGGCAGAGTTTTTGAACCTCCTTTAACAAAAAACCTATCTATCCTAGACCTATGCTGGCCACTAAAAAAAGTGAAACCCGTGAGGTCTGGGGAGTGTCTAATATGAACATCCTCTAGACCTGCCTGTCTTGCCATGCTAACTAGAAAATTTGCATCATAGCTCATGGTCTTATTATTTTTGGGCCCTCCTCTATCTTTTGGTCTTACGACAGTGTTAAAATCACCCCCAAAAATGACCTGCTGAGCTGTGAACAGAAAAGGTTTTATCAATCTAAAAAGACATTTCCTGTCCCAAGGTGTTTGGGGGCCATAGATATTTATCAGCCTCAGGTCCTGTCCCCTGAGATTGATGTCCAAAATCATGCACCTACCAACTTCCAACTCCACAAATCTATTCACAGTTACCTTGTCGGTGAAAAGGACCGCCACCCCACTGTAAGGTTCAGCTGCAAGAGACCAGAATGAGGGGCCTCTAGTCCATTCTCTCTTGGCTCTATGAAGAACCTCAAGAGTCCTCACCCTGGTCTCCTGAAGGAAAAGAATGTCAAAATCCTTGCCTTTCAAAAAATCATAGGCCATAAACTGAGCCTTACCTGATGATATAGATGCCACATTTATTGTGGCACATTTAATGAGGTGGGGAGCCATGAAAACATTTGTAGAGGAAGCATTATAACCAATCATTTACTTTCTCCTCTTCCACCACCATCCTTACATTCCCCTTCACCCATCACTTTCGAAACCACTTCCATTTCTTCATACATACCATCACCAGTATCATTTAAGTCTGGTGGCTTTTCTTCTTTCCCATCTTCAGAGATTTTGTCAGTAGGAACATTAGTTTCAACTGATTTTTTTTCCCCAGGCGTTTGTTTTCCGAGAGTACTTTCCTCGGAATCATCAGATTCTGTTTGAGGTACCGACATTTTTTCCTCCTTATTTGACGCCTCACTACTAATTTCTATACTACCAGCCCTTTTCCTGTATTTAATTATCTCTTTCTCTCTTTGCTCACTTTGTCTATGTTTTAATTTCAATTTTTTATTTGTCTCCCTGTCTTTTTTGATTCTCTGCTCTTTTTCATTTAATTTTAGATCCAAACCGTCTTTTTGCATAGGATCCTCACCTTCACCTACTTCCTCCATTTTTCCTCTGTCTCACCCTCTTCTTCATTATCTGAGAAACCTAAGAATCTATTTGATAGGTCAAGATTTGCTTCTCCTCCCGCCTTACTTTGATAGCCTTTTTCCCTTTCTTTACAATTTGAAAAGAATCTTCCTCTACAACCTCATCATTTTTACACCACTTTGTCTGTTTGTCTTGATTAATTATAACTTTGGAAAACTGTTTTGCTCTGGCCTCATACATTTTGTTTTCTAAACTCTTTAAGGAGCTTGGACATCTGCTATAGGGATGACCTTCCTGCCCACATAGGTTACATTTAACCTTATTGCAAACATTTGATATGTGTCCAGATTCTCCACATAAGGTACATTTTAACTCGCCATATTCGTTACTATTATGTCCTATTTGGCCACACCTGAAGCATGTTCGCGGTTGGCCAGGATAGAAGATCTGGACTCTATCCCGGCCGATGTATGCCGCTGATGGTAGGTGCATGGTCCTACCCTCTTCCTGGTTTAATCTTGCCAGGACAGACCATGCACCTCCCCATACTCCAAGTGTGTATCCAACTTTTGTCAAACTGCTTTTTAACTTGCATTGCCTATTTAGCCAAAAACCAATATCTTCTGCTGGGATTAGATCATTTCTAACTAATATTTTCAATCTTACATGATCTGGTTAAGAAGAGGAGGCAGATACTATGTAGCCAGCATATCTTTTTTACGACTTTTTTAACACTTTATGCATTTTAACAGAAAAAATGAAACTTAGGTCAAAAAAAGGGGATCTGTCCGGGTGTATACATGCAGACAAATCTCCTGCATAACAATTTAGTGAAAAAATCATATTTAAAAAATCTGCTTGTGTCGGCACAGAAGCCGAGTCGACCCATTTAAATTGCAAGAGGTGACGTTTCCCATAAGAATTTCTAGGAGTATACCCTTGATCCATTATTTTCTCTCCCGGTTTATCATTACCCTTTACAATTTTGGCATAAGAAACCGAAATTTTGACATTGGTCGACACTGACTCCGTTGACATTTGTGCGTTGACATTCAAACTTTTACTTGGATTTTTTTCTAAGTGACCAGCAATCAATTTTAAAGCACTTCTAGCACCTTCTGGTGCTCCAATTGGTCCAAAAATTGTATCATACACCGGCATTTCATTTTTAGACAAAACATTTGTGTCCAGCCTTTTCTTCCCTTGAGACAATCCTCCTGCACTTCCATCCTAGCGCTCATACTTACCGCGTCCTGGGTAACTCCTGGTCCACGCGATCCCGTCTCTGTTCCTGCTGCAGGCGCCAATACAGTCTGGGCTTCAGCTACTGCCGACTTCCTGGTTCCCACGGTGCAGGGATCTCCCGCTCTGACGTCACCGTCCTGCTTGGCTGCGGGGGGAATCCTTGCTGCTTGGGCTGCAATCAACTCTGCTATTGCCGGGGAACTTTTGACTGAAGCATCTTCAATCATTTTTAACTGTAAGCGCTGTTTTACTTTATTCAAAGTTTTCAGATGCCTCACAATAACATTGTTTAGAGCGTGTTTGTCCATTTGGTGTGCAGCATTTTGCCGCTCCTTCGCTTTAACAGTTTACTGTTTACATACGCTACTTCTCTTTTCAAATCTTGCAGACACATAATATCAAAGTGCCTGTCATCATCTTCGTCGTAACTTGTCTCGTCTGAGACCAACATTTCTGGCAATTCCCTCGTAGCTGCTGTTATGCCTCCACCGCTGGATGCCTCTACAGCGCGTTCTCCCATGTTTTCCCCCCACGCCACGCTGGGCACAAGTACCCTCTAAACAACCCCCCCCCCCCCATCATGACTATCCCTGCTCTGGGATCACGGGAGGGACCTACCACCTGAGGGACCTTTCCTAACAATAGGCAGTACTGACCTTGTGTGTGCGTTAGGGCACAATTACCATAGGTGCAGGGACTGCAGCTGTTATTGAACCCAGAGCTACTTTTTTGGCATTGGGTGTTACAAAGGCCCTTTCAAACTACTGTCCTGGGCCTGTAATATATCTAATATCATGATCCAGTGTCTGAGAAACACTTTCTTAACTTCTATGAGTTTGTCTAGGCTTGCTCTGAAGGGCTATAGAAGGTCATGGTGCAGTAAACAGACTTCTAAGGCCCCGATGCCCAGCCGGCATCTCGACTGGGCATCTCCCATGGATATCTGGCAGCGCTGATCATGTTACACTGGTGCTTATCGCTAAGTTGCACTTCGCTACCTCTAACAGTATTCCGTAGTCTCATTACCAAAGTCACAGGCCACAGCCGCGTTACCTGCACGCCCAGTTTCCCTCCAATTCCCATACATGGGCACCACAATCTTGCCTGCAGTCACACAATGTTCAGCAGCCAACCTGGGAAACTATCTGCTGACATAATTTCTCTCCAGCCAATCAATAACACCTTATCCCCAGGGGTGCCGACAGGTCAGCCGGGCCCTGGTAAAATGGAGGGTGCGTGGCCACACCCCTGTGAATAAAAATTAAACAAGAGGGAGAGAGAGGACAGGCTGCAGCTGCCTCTCTCACCAGATCAGTACATGGCACTGAGCAGTGTGTGCTGAACTGGGGAGATAGGCTTTGCCTGCCATCTCTCTCCCCACTGACCAGCTCCCTGCAACAGGCCCCTCCAGCAGAACCGAGCACTGGAAAAAAGCCCATCCCTCGACGCCTCTGCTTTTCCCTATAAGGATGCTGGGAGAAGGCCAATGAATTGTCAGTGCAATGGTGTCTACAGCCTAGTAACATCTTAGGATCTGCTCCTGTGACATCCAGACCAAGTGCTCTGTCATCTTCAGCACAGCCTGATTCTTACCAGTTTTACTGCATCTGCTCCATCAGTCTCAGCCGATGTGTTATCGTCAGCTACCTATTGGATTCTTCACCATTGACTCACTATCAACCCAACATTAGGTCTCCATCAATACACCATCGATACTCCTTCAGTTCCAGCAAATTCTTGTGATTCCTGATTCTAAGCTACTCCAACAGACTATATAGAGTCTTCCAAGCACCTCCGATTACCATTGATTCAACATTGGTTCTCCATAGAATCACCTCTGCCTCCAGCCTTCACTTCTAACTATCTGCCAGCTCATACCCAAGTTCCAACCTCTTCTACCAGTCACCATTCAGAGTTCTCCATCGATATCAGTCACCATTGGTGCACAAAACATTGATAAGCTGTCAACATCGGCGAACTCTCATTGTGTCTGTGTTAGTGGGTCTTACTAGAGCTATCATACACACCTGTGGTGTTCCTCATCATATCCGACATACTACTGGTGTTTATCATCAGAAACTCGTAGAACTGCATCGTATTCCTTTGCTCAAAGCATTTCTCCGGTTCCAGCTGGATCTATTACATCCATTGATTTCAGCCAACTCCTACCTGCACCCGGTTCCAGGGCTGCCATCACAAATTGTGGGGCCCGGGACTGACCAAATGGGCAGAGCCCCCGTAGGGGAAAGTTGCTGAACGTCGTGTGACTGCAGGCAAGATCGTGGTGCCCATGTATGGGAATTGGAGGGAAACTGGGCGTGCAGGTAACGCAGCTGTGGCCTGTGACTTTGGTAATGAAGATGGAGACTACGGAATACTGTCAGAGGTAGCGGAGTGCAACTTAGCGATAAGCACCGGTGTAACATGATCAGCGCTGTCAGAGACAGCTGGATGCAGCAGAGCGGCATGTGCCAGTGCAACATGATCCGCGCTGCCAGATGTCCATGGGAGATGCCGGCTGGGCATCGGGGCCTTGGAAGCCTGTTTACTGCACCATGACCGTCTATAGCAATTCAGAGCAAGCCTAGAGAAACTCTTAGAAGGTAAGAAAGTGTTCCTCAGACACTGGATCATGATATTAGGTGCCCCTCACCACCTACTAGCGCTCTGGCCCTCCTAGGGATCATGTGGCCCACACCACCTACTAGCGCTCTGGCCCTCCTAGGGATCATGTGGCCCACACCACCTGCTAGTGCTCTGGCCCGCCTAGGGATTAGGTGGCCCGCACCACCTGCTAGCGCTCTGGCACGCCTAGGGATCAAGTGGCCCATGCCACCTGCTAGTGCTCTGGCCTGCCTAGGGATCAAGTGGCCCGCACCACCTGCTAGCACTCTCGCACACCTAGGGATCAAGTGACCCGTGCCACCTCCTAGCGCTCTGGCATACCTAGGAATCAGGTAGCCCACTCCACCTGCTAGCGTTTTGGCCCGCCTAGTGATCAAGTGGCCAGTGCCACCTGATAGTGATCTGGCCCATCTAGGGATCAGGTGGCCCGCACCACCTGCTAGCGCTCTGGCCCACCTAGGGATCACGTGTCCCTCGCCACCTGCTAGCGATCTGGCCCGCCTAGGGATCAGGGGGCCCGCGCCACCTGCTAGCACTCTAGCCCACCTAGGGATCAAATGGCCCGAGCCACCTGCTAGCGCTTTGGCCTACCTATGGATCAAGTGGCCCGCACCACCTGCTAGCGCTCTGGCCCGCCTTGGGATCAAGTGGCCCGTGCCACCTGCTAGTGCTCTGGCCCGCCAAGGGATCAGGTGCCCCTCACCACCTGCTAGCGCTCTGGCCCGCCTAGGGATCAGGTGGCTCACACCACCTGCTAGTGCTCTGGCCCGCCTAGGGATCAGGTGGCCCGTGCCATCTGCTAGCGCTAGGGCCGCCTAGGGATCAGGTAGCCCGCACAACCTGCTAGCGCTTTGGCCCCCTAGGGATCAAGTGGCCCATGTCACCTGCTCGCGCTCTGGCCCGCCTAGGGATCAGGTGGCACGCGCCACCTGCTAGTGCTCTGGCCCGCCTAGGGATCAAGTGGACTATGCAACGTGCTAGCACTCGGCCCACTTGGGATCAAGAGGCCTGCACAACCTGCTAGTGCTCGGGCCCACCTAGGGTTCAATTGGCCCGCACCACCTGCTAGCGCTCAGGCCTGCCTAGGGATCAGGTGGCCCGCACCACCTGCTAGCGCTCTGGCCCGCCAAGGGATCAGTTGCCCCTCGCCACTTGCTAGCGCTCTGGCCCGCCTAGGGATCAGGTGGCCCACACCACCTGCTAGTGCTCTGGCCCGCCTAGGGATCAGGTGGCCCGTGCCATCTGCTAGGGCCGCCTAGGGATCAGGTAGCCCGCACAACCTGCTAGCGCTCTGGCCCGCCTAGGGATCAGGTGGCTCACACCACCTGCTAGTGCTCTGGCCCGCCTAGGGATCAGGTGGCCCGTGCCATCTGCTAGCGCTAGGGCCGCCTAGGGATCAGGTAGCCCGCACAACCTGCTAGCGCTTTGGCCCCCTAGGGATCAAGTGGCCCATGTCACCTGCTCGCGCTCTGGCCCGCCTAGGGATCAGGTGGCACGCGCCACCTGCTAGTGCTCTGGCCCGCCTAGGGATCAAGTGGACTATGCAACGTGCTAGCGCTCGGCCCACTTGGGATCAAGAGGCCTGCACAACCTGCTAGTGCTCGGGCCCACCTAGGGTTCAATTGGCCCGCACCACCTGCTAGCGCTCTGGCCTACCTAGGGATCAGGTGGCCCGCACCACCTGCTAGCGCTCTGGCCCGCCAAGGGATCAGTTGCCCCTCGCCACCTGCTAGCGCTCTGGCCCGCCTAGGGATCAGGTGGCCCACACCACCTGCTAGTGCTCTGGCCCGCCTAGGGATCAGGTGGCCCGTGCCATCTGCTAGGGCCGCCTAGGGATCAGGTAGCCCACACAACCTGCTAGCGCTTTGGCCCCCTAGGGATCAAGTGGCCCATGTCACCTGCTAGCGCTCTGGCCCGCCTAGGGATCAGGTGGCACGCGCCACCTGCTACTTCTCTGGCCCGCCTAGGGATCAAGTGGACTATGCCACGTGCTAGCGCTCGGCCCACTTGGGATCAAGAGGCCTGCACCACCTGCTAGCGCTATGGCCCACCTAGGGTTCAAGTGGCCCGCACCACCTGCTAGCGCTCTAGCCCGCCTAGGGATCAGGTGGCCCGCACCACCTGCTAGCGCTCTGGCCTGCCTAGGGATCAGTTGCCCCCCGCCACCTGCTAGCGCTCTGGTCCGCCTAGGCATCAGGTGCCCCTCGACACCTGCTAGTGCTCTGGCCCACCTAGGGATCAGGTACCCTTGGCCACCTGCTAGCGTTCTGGCCCGCCTAGGGATCAAGTGGCCCATGCCACCAGCTAGCGCTCTGGCCCGCCTAGGGATCAGGTGCCCCTCACCACCTGCTAGTGCTCTGGCCCGCCTAGGGATCAAGTGGCCCATGCCACCTGCTAGAGCTCTGACCCGCCTAGGGATCAAGTCGCTCGTGCCACCTGCTAGCGCTAGGGATCAAGTTGCCTGTGTCACCTGCTAGCACTCTCGCCCACCTAGGGATCAAGTGGCCCATGCCACCTGCTAGCGCTATGGCCCGCCTAGGGATCAGGTGCCCCTCGCCACGTGCTAGCGCTCTGGCCCGCCTAGGGATCAAGTGGCCCGTGCCACCAGCTAGCGCTCTGGCCCGCCTAAGGATCAGGTGCCCCTCACCACCTGCTAGCGCTCTGGCCCGCCTAGGGATCAAGTGGCCCGTGCCACCTGCTAGAGCTCTGGCCCGCCTAGGGATCAAGTCGCTTGTGCCACCTGCTAGCGCTAGGGATCAAGTGGCCTGTGTCACCTGCTTGCGCTCTGGCCCGCCTAGGGATCAGGTGGCACGCGCTACCTGCTAGCGCTCTGGCCCACCTAGGGTTCAAGTGGCCCATGCCGCCTGACAGCGCTAGGGATCAAGCGGCCTGTGTCACCTGCTAGCGCCCTGGCCAGCCTAGGGATCATGTGGCCCTCGCCACCTGCTAGCGCTCTGGCCCGCCTAGGGATCAGGGGGCCCGCGCCACCTGCTAGCACTCTCGCCCACCTAGGGATCAAGTGGCCCATGTCACCTGCTAGCGCTCTGGCCAGCCTAGGGATCAGGTGGCACGCGCCACCTGCTATTGCTCTGGCCCGCCTAGGGATCAAGTGGACTATGCCACGTGCTAGCGCTCGGCCCACTTGGGATCAAGAGGCCTGCACAACCTGCTAGCGCTATGGCCCACCTAGGGTTCAAGTGGCCCGCACCACCTGCTAGCGCTCTGGCCCGCCTAGGGATCAGGTGGCCTGCACCACCTGCTAGCGCTCTGGCCCGCCTAGGGATCAGTTGCCCCTCGCCACCTGCTAGTGCTCTGGCCCGCCTAGGGATCAGGTGGCCCACACCACCTGCTAGTGCTCTGGCCCGCCTAGGGATCAGGTGGCCCGTGCCATCTGCTAGCGAAAGGGCCGCCTAGGGATCAGGTAGCCCGCACAACCTGCTAGCGCTTTGGCCCCCTAGGGATCAAGTGGCCCATGTCACCTGCTAGCGCTCTGGCCCGCCTAGGGATCAGGTGGCACGCGCCACCTGCTAGTGCTCTGGCCTGCCTACGGATCAAGTGGACTATGCCACGTGCTAGCGCTCGGCCCACTTGGGATCAAGAGGCCTGCACAACCTGCTAGCGCTATGGCCCACCTAGGGTTCAAGTGGCCCGCACCACCTGCTAGCGCTCTGGCCCGCCTAGGGATCATGTGGCCCGCACCACCTGCTAGCGCTCTGGCCCGCCTAGGGATCAGTTGCCCCTCGCCACCTTCTAGCGCTCTGGCCCGCCTAGGGATAAGGTGGCCCACACCACCTGCTAGTGCTCTGGCCTGCCTAGGGATCAGGTGGCCCGTGCCATCTGCTAGCGCTAGGGCCGCCTAGGGATCAGGTAGCCCGCACAACCTGCTAGCGCTTTGGCCCCCTAGGGATCAAGTGGCCCATGTCACCTGCTAGCGCTCTGGCCCGCCTAGGGATCAGGTGCCCCTCACCACCTGCTAGCGCTCTGGCCCGCCTAGGGATCAGGTGGCTCACACCACCTGCTAGTGCTCTGGCCCGCCTAGGGATCAGGTGGCCCGTGCCATCTGCTAGCGCTAGGGCCGCCTAGGGATCAGGTAGCCCGCACAACCTGCTAGCGCTTTGGCCCCCTAGGGATCAAGTGGCCCATGTCACCTGCTCGCGCTCTGGCCCGCCTAGGGATTAGGTGGCACGCGCCACCTGCTAGTGCTCTGGCCCGCCTAGGGATCAAGTGGACTATGCAACGTGCTAGCGCTCGGCCCACTTGGGATCAAGAGGCCTGCACAACCTGCTAGTGCTCGGGCCCACCTAGGATTCAATTGGCCCGCACCACCTGCTAGCGCTCTGGCCTGCCTAGGGATCAGGTGGCCCGCACCACCTGCTAGCGCTCTGGCCCGCCAAGGGATCAGTTGCCCCTCGCCACCTGCTAGCGCTCTGGCCCGCCTAGGGATCAGGTGGCCCACACCACCTGCTAGTGCTCTGGCCCGCCTAGGGATCAGGTGGCCCGTGCCATCTGCTAGGGCCGCCTAGGGATCAGGTAGCCCGCACAACCTGCTAGCGCTCTGGCCCGCCTAGGGATCAGGTGGCTCACACCACCTGCTAGTGCTCTGGCCCGCCTAGGGATCAGGTGGCCCATGCCATCTGCTAGCGCTAGGGCCGCCTAGGGATCAGGTAGCCCGCACAACCTGCTAGCGCTTTGGCCCCCTAGGGATCAAGTGGCCCATGTCACCTGCTCGCGCTCTGGCCCGCCTAGGGATCAGGTGGCACGCGCCACCTGCTAGTGCTCTGGCCCGCCTAGGGATCAAGTGGACTATGCAACGTGCTAGCGCTCGGCCCACTTGAAATCAAGAGGCCTGCACAACCTGCTAGTGCTCGGGCCCACCTAGGGTTCAATTGGCCCGCACCACCTGCTAGCGCTCTGGCCTGCCTAGGGATCAGGTGGCCCGCACCACCTGCTAGCGCTCTGGCCCGCCAAGGGATCAGTTGCCCCTCGCCACCTGCTAGCGCTCTGGCCCGCCTAGGGATCAGGTGGCCCACACCACCTGCTAGTGCTCTGGCCCGCCTAGGGATCAGGTGGCCCGTGCCATCTGCTAGGGCCGCCTAGGGATCAGGTAGCCCGCACAACCTGCTAGCGCTTTGGCCCCCTAGGGATCAAGTGGCCCATGTCACCTGCTAGCGCTCTGGCCCGCCTAGGGATCAGGTGGCACGCGCCACCTGCTACTTCTCTGGCCCGCCTAGGGATCAAGTGGACTATGCCACGTGCTAGCGCTCGGCCCACTTGGGATCAAGAGGCCTGCACAACCTGCTAGCGCTATGGCCCACCTAGGGTTCAAGTGGCCCGCACCACCTGCTAGCGCTCTGGCCCGCCTAGGGATCAGGTGGCCCGCACCACCTGCTAGCGCTCTGGCCTGCCTAGGGATCAGTTGCCCCTAGCCACCTGCTAGCGCTCTGGTCCGCCTAGGCATCAGGTGCCCCTCGACACCTGCTAGTGCTCTGGCCCACCTAGGCATCAGGTGCCCCTCGACACCTGCTAGTGCTCTGGTCCACCTAGGGATCAGGTGCCCTTGGCCACCTGCTAGCGTTCTGGCCCGCCTAGGGATCAAGTGGCCCATGCCACCAGCTAGCGCTCTGGCCCACCTAGGGATCAGGTGCCCCTCACCACCTGCTAGTGCTCTGGCCCGCCTAGGGATCAAGTGGCCCATGCCACCTGCTAGAGCTCTTACCCGCCTAGGGATCAAGTCGCTCGTGCCACCTGCTAGCGCTAGGGATCAAGTTGCCTGTGTCACCTGCTAGCACTCTCGCCCACCTAGGGATCAAGTGGCCCATGCCACCTGCTAGCGCTATGGCCCGCCTAGGGATCAGGTGCCCCTCGCCACCTGCTAGCGCTCTGGCCCGCCTAGGGATCAAGTGGCCCGTGCCACCAGCTAGCGCTCTGGCCCGCCTAAGGATCAGGTGCCCCTCACCACCTGCTAGCGCTCTGGCCCGCCTAGGGATCAAGTGGCCCGTGCCACCTGCTAGAGCTCTGGCCCGCCTAGGGATCAAGTCGCTCGTGCCACCTGCTAGCGCTAGGGATTAAGTGGCCCGTGTCACCTGCTAGCGCTCTGGCCCGCCTAGGGATCAGGTGGCACGTGCTACCTGCTAGCGCTCTGGCCCACCTAGGGTTCAAGTGGCCCATGCCACCTGACAGCGCTAGGGATCAAGCGGCCTGTGTCACCTGCTAGCGCCCTGGCCAGCCTAGGGATCATGTGGCCCTCGCCACCTGCTAGCGCTCTGGCCCGCCTAGGGATCAGGGGGCCCGCGCCACCTGCTAGCACTCTCGCCCACCTAGGGATCAAGTGGCCCATGTCACCTGCTAGCGCTCTGGCCAGCCTAGGGATCAGGTGGCACGCGCCACCTGCTATTGCTCTGGCCCGCCTAGGGATCAAGTGGACTATGCCACGTGCTAGCGCTCGGCCCACTTGGGATCAAGAGGCCTGCACAACCTGCTAGCGCTATGGCCCACCTAGGGTTCAAGTGGCCTGCACCACCTGCTAGCGCTCTGGCCCGCCTAGGGATCAGTTGCCCCTCGCCACCTGCTAGTGCTCTGGCCCGCCTAGGGATCAGGTGGCCCACACCACCTGCTAGTGCTCTGGCCCGCCTAGGGATCAGGTGGCCCGTGCCATCTGCTAGCGCTAGGGCCGCCTAGGGATCAGGTAGCCCGCACAACCTGCTAGCGCTTTGGCCCCCTAGGAATCAAGTGGCCCATGTCACCTGCTAGCGCTCTGGCCCGCCTAGGGATCAGGTGGCACGCGCCACCTGCTAGTGCTCTGGCCCGCCCAGGGATCAAGTGGACTATGCCACGTGCTAGCGCTCGGCCCACTTGGGATCAAGAGGCCTGCACAACCTGCTAGCGCTATGGCCCACCTAGGGTTCAAGTGGCCCACACCACCTGCTAGCGCTCTGGCCCACCTAGGGATCAGGTGGCCCGCACAACCTGCTAGCGCTCTGGCCCGCCTAGGGATCAGGTGGCACGCGCTACCTGCTAGCGCTCTGGCCCGCCTAGGGATCAAGTGGCCCATGCCGCCTGACAGCGCTAGGGATCAAGCGGCCTGTGTCACCTGCTAGCGCCCTGGCCCGCCTAGGGATCATGTGGCCCTCGCCACCTGCTAGCGCTCTGGCCCGCCTAGGGATCAAGTGGACTATGCCACGTGCTAGCGCTCGGCCCACTTGGGATCAAGAAGCCTGCACAACCTGCTAGCGCTATGGCCCACCTAGGGTTCAAGTGGCCCGCACCACCTGCTAGCACTCTGGCCCGCCTAGGGATCAGGTGGCCCGCACCACCTGCTAGTGCTCTGGCCCGCCTAGGGATCAGTTGCCCCTCGCCACCTGCTAGCGCTCTGGTCCGCCTAGGCATCAGGTGCCCCTCGCCACCTGCTAGCGCTCTGGCCCACCTAGGGATCAGGTGCCCTTCGCCACCTGCTAGAGCTCTGACCCGCCTAGGGATCAAGTAGCTCGTGCCACCTGCTAGCGCTAGGGATCAAGTTGCCTGTGTCACCTGCTAGCACTCTCGCCCACCTAGGGATCAAGTGGCCCATGCCACCTGCTAGCGCTATGGCCCGCCTAGGGATCAGGTGCCCCTCGCCACGTGCTAGCGCTCTGGCCCGCCTAGGGATCAAGTGGCCCGTGCCACCAGCTAGCGCTTTGGCCCCCTAGGGATCAAGTGGCCCATGTCACCTGCTCACGCTCTGGCCCGCCTAGGGATCAGGTGGCACGCGCCACCTGCTAGTGCTCTGGCCCGCCTAGGGATCAAGTGGACTATGCAACGTGCTAGCGCTCGGCCCACTTGGGATCAAGAGGCCTGCACAACCTGCTAGCGCTCGGGCCACCTAGGGTTCAATTGGCCCGCACCACCTGCTAGTGCTCTGGCCTGCCTAGGGATCAGGTGGCCCGCACCACCTGCTAGCGCTCTGGCACGCCAAGGGATCAGTTGCCCCTCGCCACCTGCTAGCGCTCTGGCCCGCCTAGGGATCAGGTGGCCCACACCACCTGCTAGTGCTCTGGCCCGCCTAGGGATCAGGTGGCCCGTGCCATCTGCTAGGGCCACCTAGGGATCAGGTAGCCCGCACAACCTGCTAGCGCTTTGGCCCCCTAGGGATCAAGTGGCCCATGTCACCTGCTAGCGCTCTGGCCCGCCTAGTGATCAGGTGGCACGCGCCACCTGCTAGTGCTCTGGCCCGCCTAGGGATCAAGTGGACTATGCCACGTGCTAGCGCTCGGCCCACTTGGGATCAAGAGGCCTGCACAACATGCTAGCGCTATGGCCCACCTAGGGTTCAAGTGGCCCGCACCACCTGCTAGCGCTCTGGCCCGCCTAGGGATCAGGTGGCCCGCACCACCTGCTAGCGCTCTGGCCCGCCTAGGGATCAGTTGCCCCCCGCCACCTGCTAGCGCTCTGGTCCGCCTAGGCATCAGGTGCCCCTCGACACCTGCTAGTGCTCTGGCCCGCCTAGGGATCAAGTGGACTATGCCACGTGCTAGCGCTCGGCCCACTTGGGATCAAGAGGCCTGCACAACCTGCTAGCGCTATGGCCCACCTAGGGTTTAAGTGGCCCGCACCACCTGCTAGCACTCTGGCCCGCCTAGGGATCAGGTGGCCTGCACCACCTGCTAGCGCTCTGGCCCGCCTAGGGATCAGTTGCCCCTCGCCACCTGCTAGTGCTCTGGCCCGCCTAGGGATCAGGTGGCCCACACCACCTGCTAGTGCTCTGGCCCGCCTAGGGATCAGGTGGCCCGTGCCATCTGCTAGCGCTAGGGCCGCCTAGGGATCAGGTAGCCCGCACAACCTGCTAGCGCTTTGGCCCCCTAGGGATCAAGTGGCCCATGTCACCTGCTAGCGCTCTGGCCCGCCTAGGGATCAGGTGGCACGCGCCACCTGCTAGTGCTCTGGCCTGCCTAGGGATCAAGTGGACTATGCCACGTGCTAGCGCTCGGCCCACTTGGGATCAAGAGGCCTGCACAACCTGCTAGCGCTATGGCCCACCTAGGGTTCAAGTGGCCCGCACCACCTGCTAGCGCTCTGGCCCGCCTAGGGATCAGTTGCCCCTCGCCACCTTCTAGCGCTCTGGCCCGCCTAGGGATAAGGTGGCCCACACCACCTGCTAGTGCTCTGGCCCGCCTAGGGATCAGGTGGCCCGTGCCATCTGCTAGCGCTAGGGCCGCCTAGGGATCAGGTAGCCCGCACAACCTGCTAGCGCTCTGGCCCCCTAGGGATCAAGTGGCCCATGTCACCTGCTAGCGCTCTGGCCCGCCTAGGGATCAGGTGCCCCTCACCACCTGCTAGCGCTCTGGCCCGCCTAGGGATCAGGTGGCTCACACCACCTGCTAGTGCTCTGGCCCGCCTAGGGATCAGGTGGCCCGTGCCATCTGCTAGCGCTAGGGCCGCCTAGGGATCAGGTAGCCCGCACAACCTGCTAGCGCTTTGGCCCCCTAGGGATCAAGTGGCCCATGTCACCTGCTCGCGCTCTGGCCCGCCTAGGGATCAGGTGGCACGCGCCACCTGCTAGTGCTCTGGCCCGCCTAGGGATCAAGTGGACTATGCAACGTGCTAGCGCTCGGCCCACTTGGGATCAAGAGGCCTGCACAACCTGCTAGTGCTCGGGCCCACCTAGGGTTCAATTGGCCCGCACCACCTGCTAGCGCTCTGGCCTGCCTAGGGATCAGGTGGCCCGCACCACCTGCTAGCGCTCTGGCCCGCCAAGGGATCAGTTGCCCCTCGCCACCTGCTAGCGCTCTGGCCCGCCTAGGGATCAGGTGGCCCACACCACCTGCTAGTGCTCTGGCCCGCCTAGGGAGCAGGTGGCCCGTGCCATCTGCTAGGGCCGCCTAGGGATCAGGTAGCCCGCACAACCTGCTAGCGCTTTGGCCCCCTAGGGATCAAGTGACCCATGTCACCTGCTAGCGCTCTGGCCCGCCTAGGGATCAGGTGGCACGCGCCACCTGCTACTTCTCTGGCCCGCCTAGGGATCAAGTGGACTATGCCACGTGCTAGCGCTCGGCCCACTTGGGATCAAGAGGCCTGCACAACCTGCTAGCGCTATGGCCCACCTAGGGTTCAAGTGGCCCGCACCACCTGCTAGCGCTCTGGCCCGCCTAGGGATCAGGTGGCCCGCACCACCTGCTAGCGCTCTGGCCTGCCTAGGGATCAGTTGCCCCTAGCCACCTGCTAGCGCTCTGGTCCGCCTAGGCATCAGGTGCCCCTCGACACCTGCTAGTGCTCTAGCTCACCTAGGGATCAGGTGCCCTTGGCCACCTGCTAGCGTTCTGGCCCGCCTAGGGATCAAGTGGCCCATGCCACCAGCTAGCGCTCTGGACCACCTAGGGATCAGGTGCCCCTCACCACCTGCTAGTGCTCTGGCCCGCCTAGGGATCAAGTGGCCCATGCCACCTGCTAGAGCTCTGACCCGCCTAGGGATCAAGTCGCTCGTGCCACCTGCTAGCGCTAGGGATCAAGTTGCCTGTGTCACCTGCTAGCACTCTCGCCCACCTAGGGATCAAGTGGCCCATGCCACCTGCTAGCGCTATGGCCCGCCTAGGGATTAGGTGCCCCTCGCCACGTGCTAGCGCTCTGGCCCGCCTAGGGATCAAGTGGCCCGTGCCACCAGCTAGCGCTCTGGCCCGCCTAAGGATCAGGTGCCCCATACCACCTGCTAGCGCTCTGGCCCGCCTAGGGATCAAGTGGCCCGTGCCACCTGCTAGAGCTCTGGCCCGCCTAGGGATCAAGTCGCTCGTGCCACCTGCTAGCGCTAGGGATCAAGTGGCCCGTGTCACCTGCTAGCGCTCTGGCCCGCCTAGGGATCAGGTGGCACACGCTACCTGCTAGCGCTCTGGCCCACCTAGGGTTCAAGTGGCCCATGCCGCCTGACAGCGCTAGGGATCAAGTGGCCTGTGTCACCTGCTAGCGCCCTGGCCAGCCTAGGGATCACTTGGCCCTCGCCACCTGCTAGCGCTCTGGCCCGCCTAGGGATCAGGGGGCCCGCTTCACCTGATAGCACTCTCGCCCACCTAGGGATCAAGTGGCCCATGTCACCTGCTAGCGCTCTGGCCAGCCTAGGGATCAGGTGGCACGCGCCACCTGCTATTGCTCTGGCCCGCCTAGGGATCAAGTGGACTATGCCACGTGCTAGCGCTCGGCCCACTTGGGATCAATAGGCCTGCACAACCTGCTAGCGCTATGGCCCACCTAGGGTTCAAGTGGCCCGCACCACCTGCTAGCGCTCTGGCCCGCCTAGGGATCAGGTGGCCTGCACCACCTGCTAGCGCTCTGGCCCGCCTAGGGATCAGGTAGCCCGCACAACCTGCTAGCGCTTTGGCCCCCTAGGGATCAAGTGGCCCATGTCACCTGCTAGTGCTCTGGCCCGCCTAGGGATCAGGTGGCCCGTGCCATCTGCTAGCGCTAGGGCCGCCTAGGGATTAGGTAGCCCGCACAACCTGCTAGCGCTTTGGCCCCCTAGGGATCAAGTGGCCCATGTCACCTGCTAGCGCTCTGGCCCGCCTAGGGATCAGGTGGCACGCGCCACGTGCTAGTGCTCTGGCCCGCCCAGGGATCAAGTGGACTATGCCACGTGCTAGCGCTCGGCCCACTTGGGATCAATAGGCCTGCACAACCTGCTAGCGCTATGGCCCACCTAGGGTTCAAGTGGCCCGCACCACCTGCTAGCGCTCTGGCCCGCCTAGGGATCAGGTGGCCTGCACCACCTGCTAGCGCTCTGGCCCGCCTAGGGATCAGGTAGCCCGCACAACCTGCTAGCGCTTTGGCCCCCTAGGGATCAAGTGGCCCATGTCACCTGCTAGTGCTCTGGCCCGCCTAGGGATCAGGTGGCCCGTGCCATCTGCTAGCGCTAGGGCCGCCTAGGGATCAGGTAGCCCGCACAACCTGCTAGCGCTTTGGCCCCCTAGGGATCAAGTGGCCCATGTCACCTGCTAGCGCTCTGGCCCGCCTAGGGATCAGGTGGCACGCGCCACCTGCTAGTGCTCTGGCCCGCCCAGGGATCAAGTGGACTATGCCACGTGCTAGCGCTCGGCCCACTTGGGATCAAGAGGCCTGCACAACCTGCTAGCGCTATGGCCCACCTAGGGTTCAAGTGGCCCACACCACCTGCTAGCGCTCTGGCCCACCTAGGGATCAGGTGGCCCGCACAACCTGCTAGCGCTCTGGCCCGCCTAGGGATCAGGTGGCACGCGCTACCTGCTAGCGCTCTGGCCCGCCTAGGGATCAAGTGGCCCATGCCGCCTTACAGCGCTAGGGATCAAGCGGCCTGTGTCACCTGCTAGCGCCCTGGCCCGCCTAGGGATCATGTGGCCCTCGCCACCTGCTAGCGCTCTGGCCCGCCTAGGGATCAAGTGGACTATGCCACGTGCTAGCGCTCGGCCCACTTGGGATCAAGAAGCCTGCACAACCTGCTAGCGCTATGGCCCACCTAGGGTTCAAGTGGCCCGCACCACCTGCTAGTGCTCTGGCCCGCCTAGGGATCAGGTGTCCCGCACCACCTGCTAGTGCTCTGGCCCGCCTAGGGATCAGTTGCCCCTCGCCACCTGCTAGCGCTCTGGTCCGCCTAGGCATCAGGTGCCCCTCGCCACCTGCTAGCGCTCTGGCCCACCTAGGGATCAGGTGCCCTTCGCCACCTGCTAGCGGTCTGGCCCGCCTAGGGATCAAGTGGCCAATGCCACCAGTTAGCGCTCTGGCCCGCCTAGGGATCAGGTGCCCCTCACCACCTGCTAGTGCTCTGGCCCGCCTAGGGATCAAGTGGCCCATGCCACCTGCTAGAGCTCTGACCCGCCTAGGGATCAAGTAGCTCGTGCCACCTGCTAGCGCTAGGGATCAAGTTGCCTGTGTCACCTGCTAGCACTCTCGCCCACCTAGGGATCAAGTGGCCCATGCCACCTGCTAGCGCTATGGCCCGCCTAGGGATCAGGTGCCCCTCGCCACGTGCTAGCGCTCTGGCCCGCCTAGGGATCAAGTGGCCCGTGCCACCAGCTAGCGCTTTGGCCCCCTAGGGATCAAGTGGCCCATGTCACCTGCTCACGCTCTGGCCCGCCTAGGGATCAGGTGGCACGCGCCACCTGCTAGTGCTCTGGCCCGCCTAGGGATCAAGTGGACTATGCAACGTGCTAGCGCTCGGCCCACTTGGGATCAAGAGGCCTGCACAACCTGCTAGCGCTCGGGCCACCTAGGGTTCAATTGGCCCGCACCACCTGCTAACGCTCTGGCCTGCCTAGGGATCAGGTGGCCCGCACCACCTGCTAGCGCTCTGGCACGCCAAGGGATCAGTTGCCCCTCGCCACCTGCTAGCGCTCTGGCCCGCCTAGGGATCAGGTGGCCCACACCACCTGCTAGTGCTCTGGCCCGCCTAGGGATCAAGTGGCCCAAGCCACCTGCTAGAGCTCTGACCCGCCTAGGGATCAAGTCGCTCGTGCCACCTGCTAGCGCTAGGGATCAAGTTGCCTGTGTCACCTGCTAGCACTCTCGCCCACCTAGGGATCAAGTGGCCCATGCCACCTGCTAGCGCTATGGCCCGCCTAGGGATCAGGTGGCCCACACCACCTGCTAGCGCTCTGGCCCACCTAGGGATCAGGTGGCCCGCACAACCTGCTAGCGCTCTGGCCCGCCTAGGGATCAGGTGGCACGCGCTACCTGCTAGCGCTCTGGCCCGCCTAGGGATCAAGTGGCCCATGCCGCCTTACAGCGCTAGGGATCAAGCGGCCTGTGTCACCTGCTAGCGCCCTGGCCCGCCTAGGGATCATGTGGCCCTCGCCACCTGCTAGCGCTCTGGCCCGCCTAGGGATCAAGTGGACTATGCCACGTGCTAGCGCTCGGCCCACTTGGGATCAAGAAGCCTGCACAACCTGCTAGCGCTATGGCCCACCTAGGGTTCAAGTGGCCCGCACCACCTGCTAGTGCTCTGGCCCGCCTAGGGATCAGGTGTCCCGCACCACCTGCTAGTGCTCTGGCCCGCCTAGGGATCAGTTGCCCCTCGCCACCTGCTAGCGCTCTGGTCCGCCTAGGCATCAGGTGCCCCTCGCCACCTGCTAGCGCTCTGGCCCACCTAGGGATCAGGTGCCCTTCGCCACCTGCTAGCGCTCTGGCCCGCCTAGGGATCAAGTGGCCAATGCCACCAGTTAGCGCTCTGGCCCGCCTAGGGATCAGGTGCCCCTCACCACCTGCTAGTGCTCTGGCCCGCCTAGGGATCAAGTGGCCCATGCCACCTGCTAGAGCTCTGACCCGCCTAGGGATCAAGTAGCTCGTGCCACCTGCTAGCGCTAGGGATCAAGTTGCCTGTGTCACCTGCTAGCACTCTCGCCCACCTAGGGATCAAGTGGCCCATGCCACCTGCTAGCGCTATGGCCCGCCTAGGGATCAGGTGCCCCTCGCCACGTGCTAGCGCTCTGGCCCGCCTAGGGATCAAGTGGCCCGTGCCACCAGCTAGCGCTTTGGCCCCCTAGGGATCAAGTGGCCCATGTCACCTGCTCACGCTCTGGCCCGCCTAGGGATCAGGTGGCACGCGCCACCTGCTAGTGCTCTGGCCCGCCTAGGGATCAAGTGGACTATGCAACGTGCTAGCGCTCGGCCCACTTGGGATCAAGAGGCCTGCACAACCTGCTAGCGCTCGGGCCACCTAGGGTTCAATTGGCCCGCACCACCTGCTAGCGCTCTGGCCTGCCTAGGGATCAGGTGGCCCGCACCACCTGCTAGCGCTCTGGCACGCCAAGGGATCAGTTGCCCCTCGCCACCTGCTAGCGCTCTGGCCCGCCTAGGGATCAGGTGGCCCACACCACCTGCTAGTGCTCTGGCCCGCCTAGGGATCAAGTGGCCCAAGCCACCTGCTAGAGCTCTGACCCGCCTAGGGATCAAGTCGCTCGTGCCACCTGCTAGCGCTAGGGATCAAGTTGCCTGTGTCACCTGCTAGCACTCTCGCCCACCTAGGGATCAAGTGGCCCATGCCACCTGCTAGCGCTATGGCCCGCCTAGGGATCAGGTGCCCCTCGCCACGTGCTAGCGCTCTGGCCCGCCTAGGGATCAAGTGGCCCGTGCCACCAGCTAGCGCTCTGGCCCGCCTAAGGATCAGGTGCCCCTCACCACCTGCTAGCGCTCTGGCCCGCCTAGGGATCAAGTGGCCCGTGCCACCTGCTAGAGCTCTGGCCCGCCTAGGGATCAAGTCGCTCGTGCCACCTGCTAGCGTTAGGGATCAAGTGGCCCGTGTCACCTGCTAGCGCTCTGGCCCGCCTAGGGATCAGGTGGCACGCGCTACCTGCTAGCGCTCTGGCCCACCTAGGGTTCAAGTGGCCCATGACGCCTGACAGCGCTAGGGATCAAGCGGCCTGTGTCACCTGCTAGCGCTCGGCCCACTTGGGATTAAGGGGTCTGCACCACCTGCTAGCGCTATGGCCAACCTAGGGATCAGGTGGCCCATGCCACCTGCTAGAGCTAGGTATCGAGTGGCCTGTGTCACCTGCTAGCACTCTCGCCCACCTAGGGATCAAGTGGCCCATACCACCTGCTAGCGATCTGGCCCACCTAGGGATCAGGTGCCCCTCGCCACCTGCTAGCGCTCTGGCCCTCCTAGGGATCAAGTGGCCCATGCCACCTGCTAGCGCTCTGACCCACCTATGGATCAAGTGGCCAATGCCACCCACTAGCGCTCTGGCCAGCATAGGAATGAGGTGGCCCGCACCACATCCCAGTTCTCTGGCCCACCTAGGAATCAAGTGGCCCATGTCACCTGCTAGCGCTCTAGGCCCGCCTAGGGATCAAGTGGCCAATGCCGCCTGCCAGCGCTAGGGATCAAGTTGCCTGTGTCACCTGCTAGCGCTTTGACCCCCCTAGGGATCATGTGGCCCTCGCCACCTGCTAGCGCTCTGGCCCACCTAGGGATCAGGGGGCCCGCCCCACCTGCTAGCACTCTCGCCCACCTAGGGATCAAGTGGCCCGTGCCACCTGCAAGCGCTCTAGGCCCGCCTAGGGATCAAGTGGCCAATGCCGCCTGCCAGCGCTAGGGATCGAGTGGCCTGTGTCACCTGCTAGCACTCTCGCCCACCTAGGGATCAAGTGGCCCCTCGCCACCTGCTAGCGCTCTGGCCCGCCTAGGGATCAGGTGCTCCTCGACACCTGCTAGCGCTCTGTCCCACCTATGGATCAAGTGGCCCATGCCACCCGCTAGCGATCTGGCCAGCCTAGGGATCAAGTGGCCTGTGCCACCTGCTAGCGCTCTGGCCCGCCTAGGGATCAAGTGGCTCTTGCCGCCTGCCAGCGCTAGGGATCAAGTGGCCTGTGTCACCTGCTAGAGCTCTGGCCCGCCTAGGGATCAAGTCGCTCGTGCCACCTGCTAGCGCTAGGGATCAAGAGGCCCTCGCCACCTCCTAGCACTCTGGCCCACTTAGGGATCAAGTGGCCCATGCCACCTGCTAGCGCTCTGGCCCGCCTAGGGATAAGGTGGCCCGCGCCACCTGCTAGCACTCTCGCCCACCTAGGGATCAAGTGGCCTGCACCACCTGCTAGCGCTCTAGCCCACCTAGGGATCAAGTGGCCCGCACCACCTGCTAGTGCTCTGGCCCGCCTAGGGATCAGGTGGCCCGCGCCACCTGCTAGCACTCTCACCCACCTATGGATCAAGTGGCCCATGCCACCTGCTAGCACTCTGGCCCACCAAGGAATCAAGTGCCCCGCACGACCTGCTAGTGCTCTAGCCCACCTAGGGATCAAGTGGCCCGTGCCACCTGCTAGTGCTCTGGCCCGCCAAGGGATCAAGTGGCCTGCGCCATCTGCTAGCACTCTCACACACCTAGGGATCAAGTGGCCCGTGCCACCTGCTAGTGCTCTGGCCCGCCAAGGGATCAAGTGGCCTGCGCCATCTGCTAGCACTCTCACACACCTAGTGATCAAGTGGCCCGCCTAGGGATCAGGTGGAACGCGCCACCTGCTATTTCTCTGGCCCGCCTAGGGATCAAGTTGCATATGCCACATGCTAGCGCTCGGCCCACTTGGGATTAAGTGGTCTGCACCACCTGCTAGCGCTATGGCCCACCTAGGGATCAAGTGGCCCGCACCACCTGCTAGCGCTCTTGCCTGCCTAGGGATTAGGTGGCCCGCACCACCTGCTAGAGCTCTGACCTGCCTAGGGATTAGGTGCTCCTCGCCACATGCTAGCGCTCTGGCCCGCCTAGGGATCAGGTGCCCCTCGCCACCTGCTAGCGCTCTGGCCCGCCTAGGGATCAGGTGCCCCTCGCCACCTGCTAGCGATCTGGCCCACCTAGGGATCAGGTGGCCCACACCACCTGCTAGCGCTCTGGCCCGCCTAGGGATTAAGAGGCCCGTGCCACCAGCTAGAGCTCTGGCCAACATAGGGATCAGGTGCCCCTCAACACTTGCTAGCGCTCTGGCCCGCCTAGGGATCAAGTGGCCCGTGCCACCTGCTAGCGCTCTTGCCTGCCTAGGGATTAGGTGGCCCGCACCACCTGCTAGAGCTCTGTCCTGCCTAGGGATTAGGTGCTCCTCGCCACCAGCTAGCGCTCTGTCCCGCCTAGGGATCAGGTGCCCCTCACCACCTGCTAGTGCTCTGGCCCGCCTAGGGATCAAGTGGCCCAAGCCACCTGCTAGAGCTCTGACCCGCCTAGGGATCAAGTCGCTCGTGCCACCTGCTAGCGCTAGGGATCAAGTTGCCTGTGTCACCTGCTAGCACTCTCGCCCACCTAGGGATCAAGTGGCCCATGCCACCTGCTAGCGCTATGGCCCGCCTAGGGATCAGGTGCCCCTCGCCACGTGCTAGCGCTCTGGCCCGCCTAGGGATCAAGTGGCCCGTGCCACCAGCTAGCGCTCTGGCCCGCCTAAGGATCAGGTGCCCCTCACCACCTGCTAGCGCTCTGGCCCGCCTAGGGATCAAGTGGCCCGTGCCACCTGCTAGAGCTCTGGCCCGCCTAGGGATCAAGTCGCTCGTGCCACCTGCTAGCGTTAGGGATCAAGTGGCCCGTGTCACCTGCTAGCGCTCTGGCCCGCCTAGGGATCAGGTGGCACGCGCTACCTGCTAGCGCTCTGGCCCACCTAGGGTTCAAGTGGCCCATGACGCCTGACAGCGCTAGGGATCAAGCGGCCTGTGTCACCTGCTAGCGCCCTGGCCAGCCTAGGGATCATGTGGCCCTCGCCACCTGCTAGCGCTCTTGCCCGCCTAGAGATCAGGGGGCCCGCGCCACCTGCTAGCACTCTGGCCAGCCTAGGGATCAGGTGGCACGCGCCACCTGCTATTGCTCTGGCCCGCCTAGGGATCAAGTGGACTATGCCACGTGCTAGCGCTCGGCCCACTTGGGATCAAGAGGCCTGCACAACCTGCTAGCGCTATGGCCCACCTAGGGTTCAAGTGGCCCGCACCACCTGCTAGCGCTCTGGCCCGCCTAGGGATCAGGTGGCCTGCACCACCTGCTAGCGCTCTGGCCCGCCTAGGGATCAGTTGCCCCTCGCCACCTGCTAGTGCTCTGGCCCGCCTAGGGATCAGGTGGCCCACACCACCTGCTAGTGCTCTGGCCCGCCTAGGGATCAGGTGGCCCGTGCCATCTGCTAGCGCTAGGGCCGCCTAGGGATCAGGTAGCCCGCACAACCTGCTAGCGCTTTGTCCCCCTAGGGATCAAGTGGCCCATGTCACCTGCTAGCGCTCTGGCCCGCCTAGGGATCAGGTGGCACGCGCCACCTGCTACTTCTCTGGCCCGCCTAGGGATCAAGTGGACTATGCCACGTGCTAGCGCTCGGCCCACTTGGGATCAAGAGGCCTGCACAACCTGCTAGCGCTATGGCCCACCTAGGGTTCAAGTGGCCCGCACCACCTGCTAGCGCTCTGGCCCGCCTAGGGATCAGGTGGCCCATACCACCTGCTAGCGCTCTGGCCCGCCTAGGGATCAGTTGCCCCTCGCCACCTGCTAGCGCTCTGGCCCGCCTAGGGATCAGGTGGCCCACACCACCTGCTAGTGCTCTGGCCCGCCTAGGGATCAGGTGGCCCGTGCCATCTGCTAGCGCTAGGGCCGCCTAGGGATCAGGTAGCCCGCACAACCTGCTAGCGCTTTGGCCCCCTAGGGATCAAGTGGCCCATGTCACCTGCTAGCGCTCTGGCCCGCCTAGGGATCAAGTGGCACGCGCCACCTGCTAGTGCTCTGGCCCGCCCAGGGATCAAGTGGACTATGCCACGTGCTAGCGCTCGGCCCACTTGGGATCAAGAGGCCTGCACAACCTGCTAGCGCTATGGCCCATCTAGGGTTCAAGTGGCCCACACCACCTGCTAGCGCTCTGGCCCACCTAGGGATCAGGTGGCCCGCACCACCTGCTAGCGCTCTGGCCCGCCTAGGGATCAGGTGGCACGCGCTACCTGCTAGCGCTCTGGCCCGCCTAGGGATCAAGTGGCCCATGCCGCCTGACAGCGCTAGGGATCAAGCGGCCTGTGTCACCTGCTAGCGCCCTGGCCCGCCTAGGGATCATGTGGCCCTCGCCACCTGCTAGCGATCTGGCCCGCCTAGGGATCAAGTGGACTATGCCACGTGCTAGCACTCGGCCCACTTGGGATCAAGAAGCCTGCACAACCTGCTAGCGCTATGGCCCACCTAGGGTTCAAGTGGCCCGCAACACCTGCTAGCGCTCTGGCCCGCCTAGGGATTAGGTGGCCCGCACCACCTGCTAGTGCTCTGGCCCGCCTAGGGATCAGTTGCCCCTCGCCACCTGCTAGCGCTCTGGTCCGCCTAGGCATCAGGTGCCCCTCGCCACCTGCTAGCGCTCTGGCCCACCTAGGGATCAGGTGTCCTTCGCCACCTGCTAGCGTTCTGGCCCGCCTAGGGATCAAGTGGCCAATGCCACCAGCTAGCGCTCTGGCCCGCCTAGGGATCAGGTGCCCCTCACCACCTGCTAGTGCTCTGGCCCGCCTAGGGATCAAGTGGCCCATGCCACCTGCTAGAGCTCTGACCCACCTAGGGATCAAGTAGCTCGTGCCACCTGCTAGCGCTAGGGATCAAGTTGCCTGTGTCACCTGCTAGCACTCTCGCCCACCTAGGGATCAAGTGGCCCATGCCACCTGCTAGTGCTATGGCCCGCCTAGGGATCAGGTGCCCCTCGCCACGTGCTAGCGCTCTGGCCCGCCTAGGGATCAAGTGGCCCGTGCCACCAGCTAGCGCTCTGGCCCGCCTAAGGATCAGGTGCCCCTCACCACCTGCTAGCGCTCTGGCTCGCCTAGGGATCAAGTCGCTCATGCCATCTGCTAGCGCTAGGGATCAAGTGGCCCGTGTCACCTGCTAGCACTCTGGCCCGCCTAGGGATCAGGTGGCACGTGCTACCTGCTAGCGCTCTGGCCCACCTAGGGTTCAAGTGGCCCATGCCGCCTGACAGCGCTAGGGATCAAGCGGCCTGTGTCACCTGCTAGCGCCCTGGCCAGCCTAGGGATCATGTGGCCCTCGCCACCTGCTAGCGCTCTGGCCCACCTAGGGATCAGGGGGCCCGCGCCACCTGCTAGCACTCTCGCCCACCTAGGGATCAAGTGGCCCATGTCACCTGCTAGCGCTCTGGCCAGCCTAGGGATCAGGTGGCACGCGCCACCTGCTATTGCTCTGGCCCGCCTAGGCATCAGGTGCCCCTCGCCACCTGCTAGCGCTCTGGCCCACCTAGGGATCAGGTGCCCTTGGCCACCTGCTAGCGTTCTGGCCCGCCTAGGAATCAAGTGGCCCATGCCACCAGCTAGCGCTCTGTCCCGCCTAGGGATCAGGTGCCCCTCACCACCTGCTAGTGCTCTGGCCCGCCTAGGGATCAAGTGGCCCAAGCCACCTGCTAGAGCTCTGACCCGCCTAGGGATCAAGTCGCTCGTGCCACCTGCTAGCGCTAGGGATCAAGTTGCCTGTGTCACCTGCTAGCACTCTCGCCCACCTAGGGATCAAGTGGCCCATGCCACCTGCTAGCGCTATGGCCCGCCTAGGGATCAGGTGCCCCTCGCCACGTGCTAGCGCTCTGGCCCGCCTAGGGATCAAGTGGCCCGTGCCACCAGCTAGCGCTCTGGCCCGCCTAAGGATCAGGTGCCCCTCACCACCTGCTAGCGCTCTGGCCCGCCTAGGGATCAAGTGGCCCGTGCCACCTGCTAGAGCTCTGGCCCGCCTAGGGATCAAGTCGCTCGTGCCACCTGCTAGCGTTAGGGATCAAGTGGCCCGTGTCACCTGCTAGCGCTCTGGCCCGCCTAGGGATCAGGTGGCACGCGCTACCTGCTAGCGCTCTGGCCCACCTAGGGTTCAAGTGGCCCATGACGCCTGACAGCGCTAGGGATCAAGCGGCCTGTGTCACCTGCTAGCGCCCTGGCCAGCCTAGGGATCATGTGGCCCTCGCCACCTGCTAGCGCTCTTGCCCGCCTAGAGATCAGGGGGCCCGCGCCACCTGCTAGCACTCTCGCCCACCTAGGAGGGATCAAGTGGCCCATGTCACCTGCTAGCGCTCTGGCCAGCCTAGGGATCAGGTGGCACGCGCCACCTGCTATTGCTCTGGCCCGCCTAGGGATCAAGTGGACTATGCCACGTGCTAGCACTCGGCCCACTTGGGATCAAGAGGCCTGCACAACCTGCTAGCGCTATGGCCCACCTAGGGTTCAAGTGGCCCGCACCACCTGCTAGCGCTCTGGCCCGCCTAGGGATCAGGTGGCCTGCACCCACCTGCTAGCGCTCTGGCCCGCCTAGGGATCAGTTGCCCCTCGCCACCTGCTAGTGCTCTGGCCCGCCTAGGGATCAGGTGGCCCACACCACCTGCTAGTGCTCTGGCCCGCCTAGGGATCAGGTGGCCCGTGCCATCTGCTAGCGCTAGGGCCGCCTAGGGATCAGGTAGCCCGCACAACCTGCTAGCGCTTTGTCCCCCTAGGGATCAAGTGGCCCATGTCACCTGCTAGCGCTCTGGCCCGCCTAGGGATCAGGTGGCACGCGCCACCTGCTACTTCTCTGGCCCGCCTAGGGATCAAGTGGACTATGCCACGTGCTAGCGCTCGGCCCACTTGGGATCAAGAGGCCTGCACAACCTGCTAGCGCTATGGCCCACCTAGGGTTCAAGTGGCCCGCACCACCTGCTAGCGCTCTGGCCCGCCTAGGGATCAGGTGGCCCATACCACCTGCTAGCGCTCTGGCCCGCCTAGGGATCAGTTGCCCCTCGCCACCTGCTAGCGCTCTGGCCCGCCTAGGGATCAGGTGGCCCACACCACCTGCTAGTGCTCTGGCCCGCCTAGGGATCAGGTGGCCCGTGCCATCTGCTAGCGCTAGGGCCGCCTAGGGATCAGGTAGCCCGCACAACCTGCTAGCGCTTTGGCCCCCTAGGGATCAAGTGGCCCATGTCACCTGCTAGCGCTCTGGCCCGCCTAGGGATCAAGTGGCACGCGCCACCTGCTAGTGCTCTGGCCCGCCCAGGGATCAAGTGGACTATGCCACGTGCTAGCGCTCGGCCCACTTGGGATCAAGAGGCCTGCACAACCTGCTAGCGCTATGGCCCATCTAGGGTTCAAGTGGCCCACACCACCTGCTAGCGCTCTGGCCCACCTAGGGATCAGGTGGCCCGCACCACCTGCTAGCGCTCTGGCCCGCCTAGGGATCAGGTGGCACGCGCTACCTGCTAGCGCTCTGGCCCGCCTAGGGATCAAGTGGCCCATGCCGCCTGACAGCGCTAGGGATCAAGCGGCCTGTGTCACCTGCTAGCGCCCTGGCCCGCCTAGGGATCATGTGGCCCTCGCCACCTGCTAGCGATCTGGCCCGCCTAGGGATCAAGTGGACTATGCCACGTGCTAGCACTCGGCCCACTTGGGATCAAGAAGCCTGCACAACCTGCTAGCGCTATGGCCCACCTAGGGTTCAAGTGGCCCGCAACACCTGCTAGCGCTCTGGCCCGCCTAGGGATTAGGTGGCCCGCACCACCTGCTAGTGCTCTGGCCCGCCTAGGGATCAGTTGCCCCTCGCCACCTGCTAGCGCTCTGGTCCGCCTAGGCATCAGGTGCCCCTCGCCACCTGCTAGCGCTCTGGCCCACCTAGGGATCAGGTGTCCTTCGCCACCTGCTAGCGTTCTGGCCCGCCTAGGGATCAAGTGGCCAATGCCACCAGCTAGCGCTCTGGCCCGCCTAGGGATCAGGTGCCCCTCACCACCTGCTAGTGCTCTGGCCCGCCTAGGGATCAAGTGGCCCATGCCACCTGCTATAGCTCTGACCCACCTAGGGATCAAGTAGCTCGTGCCACCTGCTAGCGCTAGGGATCAAGTTGCCTGTGTCACCTGCTAGCACTCTCGCCCACCTAGGGATCAAGTGGCCCATGCCACCTGCTAGTGCTATGGCCCGCCTAGGGATCAGGTGCCCCTCGCCACGTGCTAGCGCTCTGGCCCGCCTAGGGATCAAGTGGCCCGTGCCACCAGCTAGCGCTCTGGCCCGCCTAAGGATCAGGTGCCCCTCACCACCTGCTAGCGCTCTGGCTCGCCTAGGGATCAAGTCGCTCGTGCCATCTGCTAGCGCTAGGGATCAAGTGGCCCGTGTCACCTGCTAGCACTCTGGCCCGCCTAGGGATCAGGTGGCACGCGCTACCTGCTAGCGCTCTGGCCCACCTAGGGTTCAAGTGGCCCATGCCGCCTGACAGCGCTAGGGATCAAGCGGCCTGTGTCACCTGCTAGCGCCCTGGCCAGCCTAGGGATCATGTGGCCCTCGCCACCTGCTAGCGCTCTGGCCCACCTAGGGATCAGGGGGCCCGCGCCACCTGCTAGCACTCTCGCCCACCTAGGGATCAAGTGGCCCATGTCACCTGCTAGCGCTCTGGCCAGCCTAGGGATCAGGTGGCACGCGCCACCTGCTATTGCTCTGGCCCGCCTAGGGATCAAGTGGACTATGCCACGTGCTAGCGCTCGGCCCACTTGGGATCAAGAGGCCTGCACAACCTGCTAGCGCTATGGCCCACCTAGGGTTCAAGTGGCCCACACCACCTGCTAGCGCTCTGGCCCGCCTAGGGATCAGTTGCCCCTCGCCACCTGCTAGCGCTCTGGCCCGCCTAGGGATCAGGTGGACCACACCACCTGCTAGTGCTCTGGCCCGCCTAGGGATCAGGTGGCCCATGCCATCTGCTAGCGCTAGGGCCGCCTAGGGATCAGGTAGCCCGCACAACCTGCTAGCGCTTTGGCCCCCTAGGGATCAAGTGGCCCATGTCACCTGCTAGCGCTCTGGCCCGCCTAGGGATCAGGTGGCACGCGCCACCTGCTAGTGCTCTGGCCCGCCTAGGGATCAAGTGGACTATGCCACGTGCTAGCGCTCGGCCCACTTGGAATCAAGAGGCCTGCACAACCTGCTAGCGCTATGTCCCACCTAGGGTTCAAGTGGCCCGCACCACCTGCTAGCGCTCTGGCCCGCCTAGGGATCAGGTGGCCCGCACCACCTGCTAGCGCTCTGGCCTGCCTAGGGATCAGGTGGCATGCGCTACCTGCTAGCGCTCTGGCCCGCCTAGGGATCAAGTGTCCCATGCCGCCTGACAGCGCTAGGGATCAAGCGGCCTGTGTCACCTGCTAGCGCCCTGGCCCGCCTAGGGATCATGTGGCCCTCGCCACCTGCTAGCGCTCTGGCCCGCCTAGGGATCACGGGGCCCGCGCCACCTGCTAGCACTCTCTCCCACCTAGGGATCAAGTGGCCCGTGCCACCTGCTAGTGCTCTGGTCCACCAAGGAATCAGGTGCCCATCGTCACCTGCTAGCGCTCTGGTCCACCTAGGGATCAAGTGGCCCGTGCCACCTGCTAGTGCTCTGGTCCACCAAGGAATCAGGTGCCCATCACCACCTGCTAGCGCTCTGGCCCGCCTAGGGATCAAGTAGGCTGTGCCACCTGCTAGTGGTCTGGCCCGCCTAGGGATCAGGTGCCCCTCGCCACCTGCTAGCGCTCTGGCTCATCTAGGGATCCAGTGGCCTGCACCACCTGCTAGCGCTCTGGCCCACCTAGGGATCAAGTGGCCCGAGACCACCTGCTAACGCTCTGGCCCACCTAGGGATCAGGTGCCCCTTACCACCTATTAGCGTCTGGCCCGCCTAGGGATCAGGAGGCCCGCGCCACCTTCTAGCGCTCTTGCCCACCTTGGGATCAAGTGCCCTTCACCATCTGCTAGCGCTGTGGCCTGCCTAGGGATCAGGTGGCCCGCACCATCTTCTAGTGCTCTGGCCCATCTAGGGATAGAGTGGCCTGTGCCACCTTCTAGAGCTCTGGCCCGCCTAGGGATCAAGTCGCTCGTGCCACCTTCTAGCGCTAGGAATCAAGTGGCCCATGTCACCTGCTAGCGCTCTGGCCTGCCTAGGGATCAGGTGGCACGCGCCACCTGATAGCGTTCTGGCCCGCCTAGGGATCAGGTGCCCCTCGCCACCTGCTAGCGCTCTGGCCCGCCTAGGGATCAAGTGGCCCGTGCCACCTGCTAGTGCTCTGGCCCGCCTAGGGATCAGGTGCCCCTTGCCACCTGGTAGCGCTTTGGCCCATCTAGGGATCCAGTGGCCTGCACCACCTGCTAGCGCTCTGGCCCGCCTAGGGATCAAGTGGCCCGAGACCACCTGCTAATGCTCTGGCCCACCTAGGGATCAGGTGCCCCTCACCACCTGCTAGCGTCTGGCCCGCCTAGGGATCAGGTGGCCCGCGCCACCTTCTAGCGCTCTTGCCCACCTAGGGATCAAGTGCCCTTCACCATCTGCTAGCGCTGTGGCCTGCCTAGGGATCAGGTGGCCCGCTCCATCTGCTAGTGCTCTGGCCCATCTAGGAATAGAGTGGCCCGTGCCACCTTCTAGAGCTCTGGCCCGCCTAGGGATCAAGTCGCTCGTGCCACCTTCTAGCGCTAGGAATCAAGTGGCCCATGTCACCTGCTAGCGCTCTGGCCTGCCTAGAGATCAGGTGGCACGCGCCACCTGATAGCGTTCTGGCCCGCCTAGGGATCAGGTGCCCCTCGCCACCTGCTAGCGCTCTGGCCCGCCTAGGGATCAAGTGGCCCATGCCACCTGCTAGTGCTCTGGCCCGCCTAGGGATCAGGTGCCCCTTGCCACCTGGTAGCGCTCTGGCCCACCTATGGATCAAGTGGCCCGCGCCAACGGCTAGAGCTCTGGCCAGCCTGGGGATCAAGTGGCCCACGCCACCTCCTAGCTCTCTGGCCCATCTAGGAATCAAGTGGCCCATGCCACCTGCTAGCGCTCTGGCCCCCCTAGGGTTCAAGTAGCCCATGCTGCCTGCCAGCGCTAGGGATCAAGTGGCCTGTGTCACCTGCTAGCGCTCTGGCCCGCCTAGGGATCAGGTGGCACGTGCCACCTGCTAGCACTCTGGCCCACCTAGGGATCAAGTGGCCCATGTCGCCTGACAGCGCTATGGATCAAGCGGCCTGTGTCACCTGCTAGCGCCCTGGCCCGCCTAGGGATCATGTGGCCCTCGCCACCTGCTAGCGCTCTTTCCCACCTAGGGATCAAGTAGGCCGTGCCACCTGCTAGTGGTCTGGCCCGCCTAGGGATCAAGTGGCCTGTGCCACCTGCTAGCGCTCTGGCCGCCTAGGGATCAAATGGCCCGCGCCCCCTGCAAGCACTCTCGACCACCTAGGGATCAAGTAGGCCGTGCCACCTGCTAGTGGTCTGGCCCGCCTAGGGATCAAGTGGCCCGTGCCACCTGCTAGCGCTCTGGCCGCCTAGGGATCAAATGGCCCACGCCACCTGAAAGCACTCTCGACCACATAGGGATCAAGTGGCCCGTGCCACCTGCTAGCACTCTCACACACCTAGGGATCAAGTGACCCGTGCCACCTCCTAGCGCTCTGGCATGCCTAGGGATCAGGTGGCCCACTCCACCTGCTAGCGCTTTAGCCCGCCTAGGGATCAAGTGGCCCATGCCACCTGATAGTGCTCTGGCCCGCCTAGGGACCAGGTGGCCCACACCACCTGCTAGCGCTCGGCCCACTTGGGATTAAGGGGTCTGCACCACCTGCTAGCGCTATGGCCAACCTAGGGATCAGGTGGCCCATGCCACCTGCTAGAGCTAGGTATCGAGTGGCCTGTGTCACCTGCTAGCACTCTCGCCCACCTAGGGATCAAGTGGCCCATACCACCTGCTAGCGATCTGGCCCACCTAGGGATCAGGTGCCCCTCGCCACCTGCTAGCGCTCTGGCCCTCCTAGGGATCAAGTGGCCCATGCCACCTGCTAGCGCTCTGACCCACCTATGGATCAAGTGGCCAATGCCACCCACTAGCGCTCTGGCCAGCATAGGAATGAGGTGGCCCGCACCACATCCCAGTTCTCTGGCCCACCTAGGAATCAAGTGGTCCATGTCACCTGCTAGCGCTCTAGGCCCGCCTAGGGATCAAGTGGCCAATGCCGCCTGCCAGCGCTAGGGATCAAGTTGCCTGTGTCACCTGCTAGCGCTTTGACCCCCCTAGGGATCATGTGGCCCTCGCCACCTGCTAGCGCTCTGGCCCACCTAGGGATCAGGGGGCCCGCCCCACCTGCTAGCACTCTCGCCCACCTAGGGATCAAGTGGCCCGTGCCACCTGCAAGCGCTCTAGGCCCGCCTAGGGATCAAGTGGCCAATGCCGCCTGCCAGCGCTAGGGATCGAGTGGCCTGTGTCACCTGCTAGCACTCTCGCCCACCTAGGGATCAAGTGGCCCCTCGCCACCTGCTAGCGCTCTGGCCCGCCTAGGGATCAGGTGCTCCTCGACACCTGCTAGCGCTCTGTCCCACCTATGGATCAAGTGGCCCATGCCACCCGCTAGCGATCTGGCCAGCCTAGGGATCAAGTGGCCTGTGCCACCTGCTAGCGCTCTGGCCCGCCTAGGGATCAAGTGGCTCTTGCCGCCTGCCAGCGCTAGGGATCAAGTGGCCTGTGTCACCTGCTAGAGCTCTGGCCCGCCTAGGGATCAAGTCGCTCGTGCCACCTGCTAGCGCTAGGGATCAAGAGGCCCTCGCCACCTCCTAGCACTCTGGCCCACTTAGGGATCAAGTGGCCCATGCCACCTGCTAGCGCTCTGGCCCGCCTAGGGATAAGGTGGCCCGCGCCACCTGCTAGCACTCTCGCCCACCTAGGGATCAAGTGGCCTGCACCACCTGCTAGCGCTCTAGCCCACCTAGGGATCAAGTGGCCCGCACCACCTGCTAGTGCTCTGGCCCGCCTAGGGATCAGGTGGCCCGCGCCACCTGCTAGCACTCTCACCCACCTATGGATCAAGTGGCCCATGCCACCTGCTAGCACTCTGGCCCACCAAGGAATCAAGTGCCCCGCACGACCTGCTAGTGCTCTAGCCCACCTAGGGATCAAGTGGCCCGTGCCACCTGCTAGTGCTCTGGCCCGCCAAGGGATCAAGTGGCCTGCGCCATCTGCTAGCACTCTCACACACCTAGGGATCAAGTGGCCCGTGCCACCTGCTAGTGCTCTGGCCCGCCAAGGGATCAAGTGGCCTGCGCCATCTGCTAGCACTCTCACACACCTAGTGATCAAGTGGCCCGCCTAGGGATCAGGTGGAACGCGCCACCTGCTATTTCTCTGGCCCGCCTAGGGATCAAGTTGCATATGCCACATGCTAGCGCTCGGCCCACTTGGGATTAAGTGGTCTGCACCACCTGCTAGCGCTATGGCCCACCTAGGGATCAAGTGGCCCGCACCACCTGCTAGCGCTCTTGCCTGCCTAGGGATTAGGTGGCCCGCACCACCTGCTAGAGCTCTGTCCTGCCTAGGGATTAGGTGCTCCTCGCCACATGCTAGCGCTCTGGCCCGCCTAGGGATCAGGTGCCCCTCGCCACCTGCTAGCGCTCTGGCCCGCCTAGGGATCAGGTGCCCCTCGCCACCTGCTAGCGATCTGGCCCACCTAGGGATCAGGTGGCCCACACCACCTGCTAGCGCTCTGGCCCGCCTAGGGATCAAGAGGCCCGTGCCACCAGCTAGAGCTCTGGCCAACATAGGGATCAGGTGCCCCTCAACACTTGCTAGCGCTCTGGCCCGCCTAGGGATCAAGTGGCCCGTGCCACCTGCTAGAGCTCTGGTCCGCCTAGGGATCAAGTCGCTCGTGCCACCTGCTAGCGATAGGGATCAAGTGGCCTGTGTCACCTGCTAGCACTCTCATCCACCTAGGGATCAAGTGGCCCATGCCACCTGCTAGTGCTCTGGCCCGCCTAGGGATCAGGTGCCCCTCACCACCTGCTAGCGCTCTGGCCCTCCTAGGGAACAAGTGGCCCATGCCACCTGCAAGCGCTCTGGCCCGCCTAGGGATCAGGTGCTCCTCGACACCTGCTAGCGCTCTGGCCCACCTATGGATTAAGTGGCCCATGCCACCCGCTAGCGATCTGGCCAGCCTAGGGATCAAGTGGCTCTTGCCGCTTGCCAGCACTAGGGATCAAGTGGCCTGTGTCACCTGCTAGAGCTCTGGCCCGCCTAGGGATCAAGTCGTTTGTGCCACCTGCTAGCGCTAGGGATCAAGTGGCCCTCGCCACCTCCTAGCACTCTGGCCCACTTAGGGATCAAGTGGCCCATGCCACCTGCTAGCGCTCTGGCCCGCCTAGGGATAAGGTGGCCCGCGCCACCTGCTAGCACTCTCGCCCACCTAGGGATCAAGTGGCCTGCACCACCTGCTAGCGCTCTAGCCCACCTAGGGATCAAGTGGCCCGCACCACCTGCTAGTGCTCTGGCCCGCCTAGGGATCAGGTGGCCCGCGCCACCTGCTAGCACTCTCACCCACCTAGGGATCAAGTGGCCCATGCCACCTGCTAGCACTCTGGCCCACCAAGGAATCAAGTGCCCCGCACGACCTGCTAATGCTCTAACCCACCTAGGGATCAAGTGGCCCGTGCCACCTGCTAGTGCTCTGGCCCGCCAAGGGATCAAGTGGCCTGCGCCATCTGCTAGCACTCTCACACACCTAGTGATCAAGTGACCCGTGCCACCTCCTAGCGCTCTGGGATGCCTAGGAATCAGGTGGCCCACTCCACCTGCTAGATTTTTGGACCGCCTAGGGATCAAGTGGCCCGTGCCACCTGATAGTAAACTGGCCCATCTAGGGATCAGGTGGCCCACACCACCTGCTAGCGCTCTGGCCCGCCTAGGGATCAAGAGGCCCGTGCCACCAGCTAGAGCTCTGGCCCACCTAGGGATCAAGTCGCTCGTGCCACCTGCTAGTGCTAGGGATCAAGTGGCCTGTGTCACCTGCTAGCACTCTCGCCCACCTAGGGATCAAGTGGCCCATGCCACCTGCTAGCGCTATGGCCTGCCTAGGGATCAGGTGCCACTCGCCACCTGCTAGCGCTCTGGCCCGCCTATGGATCAAGTGGCCCACGCCACCCGCTAGCGCTCTGGCCAGCCCAGGGATCAAGTGGCCCACGCCACCTCATAGCACTCTGGCCCACTTAGGGATCAAGTGGCCCATGCCACCTGCTAGCGCTCTGGCCCGCCTAGGGATCAAGTGGCCCGCACCACCTGCTAGCACTCTCGCACAACTAGGGATCAAGTGGCCTGCACCACCTGCTAGTGCTCTGGCCTGCCTAGGGATCAGGTGCCCCTCACCACCTGCTAGTGCTTTGGCCTGCCTAGGGATCAGGTGGCCTGCACCACCTGCTAGCGCTCTGGCCCACCTAGGGATCAAGTGGCTCGCACAACCTGCTAGCACTCTGGCCTGCCTAGGGATCAGGTGCCCCTCCCCACCTGCTAGCGCTCTGGCCTATCTAGGGATCAAGTGGCCCATGCCACCTGCTAGCACTTTCGCCCACCTAGGGATCAAGTGGCCCATGCCACCTGCTAGCACTCTAGGCCGCCTAGGGATCAAGTGGCCCATGCCACCTGCTAGCACTCTGTCCCACCTAGGGATCAAGTGGCCCGCGCCACATGCTAGCACTCTCGCACACCTAGGGATCAGGTGGCCCGCACCACCTGCTAGCGCTATGGCCCGCCTAGGGATCAGGTGCCCCTCGCTACCTGCTAGCGCTCTGGCCCGCCTAGGGATCAAGTGGCCCGTGCCACCTGCTTGCGCTCTGGCCCGCCTAGGGATCAGGTGCCCCTCGCCGCCTGCTATCGCTCTGGCCCGCCTATGGATCAAGTGGCCCACGCCACCCGCTAGCGCTCTGGCCAGCCTAGGGATCAAGTGGGCCGCGCCACCTCCTAGCACTCTGGCCCCCTTATGGATCAAGTGGCACATGCCACCTGCAAGCGCTCTGGCCCACCTAGGGATCAAGTGGCCAGCGCCACCTGCCAGCACTCTCGCACACCTGGGGATCAAGTGGCCTGCACCACCTGCTAGTGCTCTGGCCTGCCTAGGGATCAGGTGCCCCTCATCACCTGCTAGTGCACTGGCCTGCATAGGGATCAAGTCGCTCGTGCCACCTGCTAGCTCTAGGGATCAAGTGGCCCGTGCCACCTGCTAGCGCTCTGGCCCGCCTATGGATCAAGTGGCCCACGCCACCCGCTAGCGCTCTGGCCCACCTAGGGATCATGTCGCCCGTGCCACCTGCTTGCGCTCTGGCCCGCCTAGGGATCAGGTGCCCCTCGCCACCTGCTAGCGCTGTGGCCCACCTAGGGATCAAGTGGCCCGTGCCACCTGCTAGAGCTCTGGCCCGCCTAGGGATCAAGTCTCTCGTGCCACCTGCTAGCGCTAGGGATCAAGTGGCCTGTGTCACCTGCTAGCACTATCGCCCACCTAGGGATCAAGTGTCCCATGCCACCTGCTAGCTCTATGGCCCGCCTAGGGATCAGGTGCCCCTCGCCACCTGCTAGCGCTCTGGCCCGCCTATAGATCAAGTGGCCCACGCCACCCGCTAGCGCTCTGGCCAGCCTAGGGATCAAGTGGCCCGCACCACCTCCTAGCACTCTGGCCCACTTAGGGATCAAGTGGCCCGCGCCACCTGCTAGCACTCTCGCACACCTAGGGATCAAGTGGCCTGCACCACCTGCTAGCGCTATGGCCCACCTAGGGATCAAGTGGCCCGCACCACCTGCTAGCGCTCTGGCCTGCCTAGGGATTAGGTGGCCCGCACCACCTGCTAGCGCTCTGGCCTGCCTAGGGATCAGGTGCCCCTCTCCACATGCTAGCGCTCTGGCCCGCCTAGGGATCAGGTGCCCCTCGCCACCTGCTAGCGCTCTGGCCTGCCTAGGGATCAGGTGCCCCTCGCCACCTGCTAGCGCTCTGGCCCGCCTAGGGATCAGGTGCCCCTCGCCACCTGCTAGCGCTCTGGCCTGCCTAGGGATCAGGTGCCCCTCAACACTTGCTAGCGCTCTGGCCCGCCTAGGGATCAAGTGGCCCGTGCCACCTGCTAGAGCTCTGGTCCGCCTAGGGATCAAGTCGCTCGTGCCACCTGCTAGCGATAGGGATCAAGTGGCCTGTGTCACCTGCTAGCACTCTCATCCACCTAGGGATCAAGTGGCCCATGCCACCTGCTAGTGCTCTGGCCCGCCTAGGGATCAGGTGCCCCTCACCACCTGCTAGCGCTCTGGCCCTCCTAGGGAACAAGTGGCCCATGCCACCTGCAAGCGCTCTGGCCCGCCTAGGGATCAGGTGCTCCTCGACACCTGCTAGCGCTCTGGCCCACCTATGGATTAAGTGGCCCATGCCACCCGCTAGCGATCTGGCCAGCCTAGGGATCAAGTGGCTCTTGCCGCTTGCCAGCACTAGGGATCAAGTGGCCTGTGTCACCTGCTAGAGCTCTGGCCCGCCTAGGGATCAAGTCGTTTGTGCCACCTGCTAGCGCTAGGGATCAAGTGGCCCTCGCCACCTCCTAGCACTCTGGCCCACTTAGGGATCAAGTGGCCCATGCCACCTGCTAGCGCTCTGGCCCGCCTAGGGATAAGGTGGCCCGCGCCACCTGCTAGCACTCTCGCCCACCTAGGGATCAAGTGGCCTGCACCACCTGCTAGCGCTCTAGCCCACCTAGGGATCAAGTGGCCCGCACCACCTGCTAGTGCTCTGGCCCGCCTAGGGATCAGGTGGCCCGCGCCACCTGCTAGCACTCTCACCCACCTAGGGATCAAGTGGCCCATGCCACCTGCTAGCACTCTGGCCCACCAAGGAATCAAGTGCCCCGCACGACCTGCTAATGCTCTAACCCACCTAGGGATCAAGTGGCCCGTGCCACCTGCTAGTGCTCTGGCCCGCCAAGGGATCAAGTGGCCTGCGCCATCTGCTAGCACTCTCACACACCTAGTGATCAAGTGACCCGTGCCACCTCCTAGCGCTCTGGGATGCCTAGGAATCAGGTGGCCCACTCCACCTGCTAGATTTTTGGACCGCCTAGGGATCAAGTGGCCCGTGCCACCTGATAGTAAACTGGCCCATCTAGGGATCAGGTGGCCCACACCACCTGCTAGCGCTCTGGCCCGCCTAGGGATCAAGAGGCCCGTGCCACCAGCTAGAGCTCTGGCCCACCTAGGGATCAAGTCGCTCGTGCCACCTGCTAGTGCTAGGGATCAAGTGGCCTGTGTCACCTGCTAGCACTCTCGCCCACCTAGGGATCAAGTGGCCCATGCCACCTGCTAGCGCTATGGCCTGCCTAGGGATCAGGTGCCACTCGCCACCTGCTAGCGCTCTGGCCCGCCTATGGATCAAGTGGCCCACGCCACCCGCTAGCGCTCTGGCCAGCCCAGGGATCAAGTGGCCCACGCCACCTCATAGCACTCTGGCCCACTTAGGGATCAAGTGGCCCATGCCACCTGCTAGCGCTCTGGCCCGCCTAGGGATCAAGTGGCCCGCACCACCTGCTAGCACTCTCGCACAACTAGGGATCAAGTGGCCTGCACCACCTGCTAGTGCTCTGGCCTGCCTAGGGATCAGGTGCCCCTCACCACCTGCTAGTGCTTTGGCCTGCCTAGGGATCAGGTGGCCTGCACCACCTGCTAGCGCTCTGGCCCACCTAGGGATCAAGTGGCTCGCACAACCTGCTAGCACTCTGGCCTGCCTAGGGATCAGGTGCCCCTCCCCACCTGCTAGCGCTCTGGCCTATCTAGGGATCAAGTGGCCCATGCCACCTGCTAGCACTTTCGCCCACCTAGGGATCAAGTGGCCCATGCCACCTGCTAGCACTCTAGGCCGCCTAGGGATCAAGTGGCCCATGCCACCTGCTAGCACTCTGTCCCACCTAGGGATCAAGTGGCCCGCGCCACATGCTAGCACTCTCGCACACCTAGGGATCAGGTGGCCCGCACCACCTGCTAGCGCTATGGCCCGCCTAGGGATCAGGTGCCCCTCGCTACCTGCTAGCGCTCTGGCCCGCCTAGGGATCAAGTGGCCCGTGCCACCTGCTTGCGCTCTGGCCCGCCTAGGGATCAGGTGCCCCTCGCCGCCTGCTATCGCTCTGGCCCGCCTATGGATCAAGTGGCCCACGCCACCCGCTAGCGCTCTGGCCAGCCTAGGGATCAAGTGGGCCGCGCCACCTCCTAGCACTCTGGCCCCCTTATGGATCAAGTGGCACATGCCACCTGCAAGCGCTCTGGCCCACCTAGGGATCAAGTGGCCAGCGCCACCTGCCAGCACTCTCGCACACCTGGGGATCAAGTGGCCTGCACCACCTGCTAGTGCTCTGGCCTGCCTAGGGATCAGGTGCCCCTCATCACCTGCTAGTGCACTGGCCTGCATAGGGATCAAGTCGCTCGTGCCACCTGCTAGCTCTAGGGATCAAGTGGCCCGTGCCACCTGCTAGCGCTCTGGCCCGCCTATGGATCAAGTGGCCCACGCCACCCGCTAGCGCTCTGGCCCACCTAGGGATCATGTCGCCCGTGCCACCTGCTTGCGCTCTGGCCCGCCTAGGGATCAGGTGCCCCTCGCCACCTGCTAGCGCTGTGGCCCACCTAGGGATCAAGTGGCCCGTGCCACCTGCTAGAGCTCTGGCCCGCCTAGGGATCAAGTCTCTCGTGCCACCTGCTAGCGCTAGGGATCAAGTGGCCTGTGTCACCTGCTAGCACTATCGCCCACCTAGGGATCAAGTGTCCCATGCCACCTGCTAGCTCTATGGCCCGCCTAGGGATCAGGTGCCCCTCGCCACCTGCTAGCGCTCTGGCCCGCCTATAGATCAAGTGGCCCACGCCACCCGCTAGCGCTCTGGCCAGCCTAGGGATCAAGTGGCCCGCACCACCTCCTAGCACTCTGGCCCACTTAGGGATCAAGTGGCCCGCGCCACCTGCTAGCACTCTCGCACACCTAGGGATCAAGTGGCCTGCACCACCTGCTAGCGCTATGGCCCACCTAGGGATCAAGTGGCCCGCACCACCTGCTAGCGCTCTGGCCTGCCTAGGGATTAGGTGGCCCGCACCACCTGCTAGCGCTCTGGCCTGCCTAGGGATCAGGTGCCCCTCTCCACATGCTAGCGCTCTGGCCCGCCTAGGGATCAGGTGCCCCTCGCCACCTGCTAGCGCTCTGGCCTGCCTAGGGATCAGGTGCCCCTCGCCACCTGCTAGCGATCTGGCCCACCTAGGGATCAGGTGGCCCACACCACCTGCTAGCGCTCTGGCCCGCCTAGGGATCAAGAGGCCTGTGCCACCAGCTAGAGCTCTGGCCCACCTAGGGATCAGGTGCCCCTCAACACCTTCTAGCACTCTGGCCCGCCTAGGGATCAAGTCGCTCGTGCCACCTGCTAGCACTAGGGATCAAGTGGCCTGTGTCACCTGCTAGCACTCTCATCCACCTAGGGATCAAGTGGCCCATGCCACCTGCTAGTGCTCTGGCCCGCCTAGGGATCAGGTGCCCCTCACCACCTGCTAGCGCTCTGGCCCTCCTAGGGAACAAGTGGCCCGTGCCACCTGCAAGCGCTCTGGCCCGCCTAGGGATCAGGTGGCCCACACCAGCTGCTAGCTCTCTGGCCCGCCTAGGGATCACGTGCCACTCGCCACCTGCTAGCGCTCTGGCCCGCCTAGGGATCAGGTGCCCTTCGCCACCTGCTAGCGTTCTTGCCCGCCTAGGGATCAAGTGGCCCGCACCACCTGCTAGCGCTCTGACCCACCTAGGGATCAAGTGGCCCATGCCACCTGCTAGCGCTCTGGCCCGCCTAGGGATCAGGTGCCCCTCACCACCTGCCAGCGCTGTGGCCCGCCTAGGGATCAAGTGGCCCGGGCCACCTGCTAGAGCTCTGGCCCACCTAGGGATCAAGTCGCTCGTGCCACCTGCTAGCGCTAGGGATCAAGTGGCCTGTGTCTCCTGCTAGCACTCTCGCCCAACTAGGGATCAAGTGGCCCATGCCACCTGCTAGTGCTATGGCCCGCCTAGGGATCAGGTGCCCCTCGCCACCTGTTAGTGCTCTGGCCCGCCTAGGGATCAGGTGCTCTTTGCCACCTACTAGCGTTCTGGCCCTCCTAGGGATAAAGTGTCCCGCACCACCTGCTAGCGCTCTGGACAGCCTAGGGATCAAGTGGCCTGTGCCACCTGCTATCACTGTGGCCCACCTAGGGATCAAGTGGCCCGCGCCACATGCTAGCACTCTCGCACACCTAGGGATCAGGTGGCCCGCACCACCTGCTAGCGCTGTGGCCCGCCTAGGGATCAAGTGGCCCGTGCCACCTGCTTGCGCTCTGGCCCGCCTAGGGATCAGGTGCCACTCGCCACCTGCTAGCGCTCTGGCCCGCCTATGGATCAAGTGGCCCACGCCACCTGCTAGCGCTCTGGCCCGCCTAGGGATCAAGTGGCCCGCGCCACCTGCTAGCACTCTCGCACACCTAGGGATCAAGTGGCCTGCACCACCTGCTAGTGCTCTGGCCTGCCTAGGGATTAGGTGCCCCATACCACCTGCTAGTGCTTTGGCCTGCCTAGGGATCAGGTGGCCTGCACCACCTGCTAGTGCTCTGGCCCACCTAGGTATCAAGTGGCTCGCACCACATGCTAGCACTCTGGCCTGCCTAGGTATCAGGTGCCTCTCGCCACCTGCTAGCGCTCTGGCCCATCTAGGGATCAAGTGGCCCGCGCCACCTGCTAGCACTTTCGCCCACCTAGGGATCAAGTGGCCCATGCCACCTGCTAGCACTCTAGGCCACCTAGGCATCAAGTGGCCCGCGCCACATGCTAGCACTCTGGCCTGCCTAGGTATCAGGTGCCCCTCGTCACCTGCTAGCGCTCTAGCCCACCTAGGGATCAAGTGTCTCGCACCACATGCTAGCACTCTGGCCTGCCTATGTATCAGGTGCCCCTCGCCACCTGCTAGTGCTCTGGCCCATCTAGGGATCAAGTGGCCCGCGCCACCTGCTAGCACTTTCGCCCACCTAGGGATCAAGTGGCCCATGCCACCTGCTAGCACTCTAGGCCACCTAGGGATCACGTGGCTCGCACAACATGCTAGCACTCTGGCCTGCCTAGGTATCAGGTGCCCCTCGCCACCTGCTAGCGCTCTGGCCCATCTAGGGATTAGGTGCCCAGCACCACCTGCTAGCACTCTGGCCCACCTAGGGATCAAGTGGCCCGTGCCACCTGCTAGCACTCTGGCCCACCTAGGGATCAAGTGGCCCGCGCCACATGCTAGCACTCTCGCACACCTAGGGATCAGGTGGCCCGCACCACCTGCTAGCGCTGTGGCCCGCCTAGGGATCAAGTGGCCCGTGCCACCTGCTAGAGCTCTGGCCCACCTAGGGATCAAGTCGCTCGTGCCACCTGCTAGTGCTAGGGATCAAGTGGCCTGTGTCACCTGCTAGCACTCTCGCCCACCTAGGGATCAAGTGGCCCATGCCACCTGCTAGCGCTATGGCCCGCCTAGGGATCAGGTGCCACTCGCCACCTGCTAGCGCTCTGGCCCGCCTATGGATCAAGTGGCCCACGCCACCCGCTAGCGCTCTGGCCAGCCCAGGGATCAAGTGGCCCACGCCACCTCCTAGCACTCTGGCCCACTTAGGGATCAAGTGGCCCGCGTCACCTGCTAGCACTCTCGCACAACTAGGGATCAAGTGGCCTGCACCACCTGCTAGTGCTCTGGCCTGCCTAGGGATCAGGTGCCCCTCACCACCTGCTAGTGCTTTGGCCTGCCTAGGGATCAGGTGGCCTGCACCACCTGCTAGCGCTCTGGCCCACCTAGGGATCAAGTGGCTCGCACAACCTGCTAGCACTCTGGCCTGCCTAGGGATCAGGTGCCCCTCGCCACCTGCTAGCGCTCTGGCCTATCTAGGGATCAAGTGGCCCACGCCACCTGCTAGCACTTTCGCCCACCTAGGGATCAAGTGGCCCATGCCACCTGCTAGCACTCTAGGCCGCCTAGGGATCAAGTGGCCCATGCCACCTGCTAGCACTCTGTCCCACCTAGGGATCAAGTGGCCCGCGCCACATGCTAGCACTATCGCACACCTAGGGATCAGGTGGCCCGCACCACCTGCTAGCGCTATGGCCCGCCTAGGTATCAGGTGCCCCTCGCTACCTGCTAGCGCTCTGGCCCGCCTAGGGATCAAGTGGCCCGTGCCACCTGCTTGCGATCTGGCCCGCCTAGGGATCAGGTGCCCCTCGCCGCCTGCTATCGCTCTGGCCCGCCTATGGATCAAGTGGCCCACGCCACCCGCTAGCGCTCTGGCCAGCCTAGGGATCAAGTGGGCCGCGCCACCTCCTAGCACTCTGGCCCCCTTAGGGATCAAGTGGCACATGCCACCTGCAAGCGCTCTGGCCCACCTAGGGATCAAGTGGCCAGCGCCACCTGCAAGCACTCTCGCACACCTGGGGATCAAGTGGCCTGCACCACCTGCTAGTGCTCTGGCCTGCCTAGGGATCAGGTGCCCCTCACCACCTGCTAGTGCACTGGCCTGCATAGGTATCAAGTCGCTCGTGCCACCTGCTAGCTCTAGGGATCAAGCAGCCCGTGCCACCTGCTAGCGATCTGGCCCGCCTATGGATCAAGTGGCCCACGCCACCCGCTAGCGCTCTGGCCCACCTATGGATCATGTGGCCCGTGCCACCTGCTTGTGCTCTGGCCCGCCTAGGGATCAGGTGCCCCTCGCCACCTGCTAGCGCTGTGGCCCACCTAGGGATCAAGTGGCCCGTACCACCTGCTAGAGCTCTGGCCCGCCTAGGGATCAAGTCGCTCGTGCCACCTGCTAGCGCTAGGGATCAAGTGGCCTGTGTCACCTGCTAGCACTCTCGCCCACCTAGGGATCAAGTGGCCCATGCCACCTGCTAGCGCTATGGCCCGCCTAGGGATCAGGTGCCACTCGCCACCTGCTAGCGCTCTGGCCCGCCTATGGATCAAGTGGCCCACGCCACCCGCTAGCTCTCTGGCCAGCCCAGGGATCAAGTGGCCCACGCCACCTCCTAGCACTCTGGCCCACTTAGGGATCAAGTGGCCCATGCCACCTGCTAGCGCTCTGGCCCGCCTAGGGATCAAGTGGCCCGCGCCACCTGCTAGCACTCTCGCACAACTAGGGATCAAGTGGCCTGCACCACCTGCTAGTGCTCTGGCCTGCCTAGGGATCAGGTGCCCCTCACCACCTGCTAGTGCTTTGGCCTGCCTAGGGATCAGGTGGCCTGCACCACCTGCTAGCGCTCTGGCCCACCTAGGGATCAAGTGGCTCGCACAACCTGCTAGCACTCTGGCCTGCCTAGGGATCAGGTGCCCCTCGCCACCTGCTAGCGCTCTGGCCTATCTAGGGATCAAGTGGCCCACGCCACCTGCTAGCACTTTCGCCCACCTAGGGATCAAGTGGCCCATGCCACCTGCTAGCACTCTAGGCCGCCTAGGGATCAAGTGGCCCATGCCACCTGCTAGCACTCTGTCCCACCTAGGGATCAAGTGGCCCGCGCCACATGCTAGCACTCTCGCACACCTAGGGATCAGGTGGCCCGCACCACCTGCTAGCGCTATGGCCCGCCTAGGGATCAGGTGCCCCTCGCTACCTGCTAGCGCTCTAGCCCGCCATAGGGATCAAGTGGCCCGTGCCACCTGCTTGCGCTCTGGCCCGCCTAGGGATCAGGTGCCCCTCGCCGCCTGCTATCGCTCTGGCCCGCCTAGGGATCAAGTGGCCCACGCCACCCGCTAGCGCTCTGGCCAGCCTAGGGATCAAGTGGGCCGCGCCACCTCCTAGCACTCTGGCCCCCTTAGGGATCAAGTGGCACATGCCACCTGCAAGCGCTCTGGCCCACCTAGGGATCAAGTGGCCAGCGCCACCTGCAAGCACTCTCGCACACCTAGGGATCAAGTGGCCCACGCCACCCGCTAGCGCTCTGGCCAGCCTAGGGATCAAGTGGGCCGCGCCACCTCCTAGCACTCTGGCCCCCTTAGGGATCAAGTGGCACATGCCACCTGCAAGCGCTCTGGCCCACCTAGGGATCAAGTGGCCTGCACTACCTGCTAGTGCTCTGGCCTGCCTAGGGATCAGGTGCCCCTCACCACCTTCTAGCACTCTGGCCCGCCTAGGGATCAAGTCGCTCGTGCCACCTGCTAGCGCTAGGGATCAAGTGGCCTGTGTCACCTGCTAGCACTCTCGCCCACCTAGGGATCAAGTGTCCCATGCCACCTGCTAGCGCTATGGCCCGCCTAGGTATCAGGTGCCCCTCACCACCTGCTAGCGCTCTGGCCCGCCTAGGGATAAAGTGGCCCGTGCCACCTGCTTGCGCTCTGGCCCACCTAGGGATCAGGTCCCCTCGGCACCTGCTAGCGCTCTGGCCTGCCTATGGTTCAAATGGCCCACAACACCCGCTAGCGCTCTGGCCAGCCTAGGGATCAAGTGGGCCGCGCCACCTCCTAGCACTCTGGCCCACTTAGGGACCAAGTGGCACATGCCACCTGCAAGTGCGTTGGCCCACCTAGGGATCAAGTGGCCAGCGCCACCTGCAAGCACTCTCGCACTCCTGGGGATCAAGTGGCCTGCACCACCTGCTAGTGCTCTGGCCTGCCTAGGGATCAGGTGCCCCTCACCACCTGCTAGTGCACTGGCCTGCATAGGGATCAAGTCGCTCGTGCCACCTGCTAGCTCTAGGGATCAAGTGGCCCGTGCCACCTGCTAGCGCTCTGGCCCGCCTATGGATCTAGTGGCCCACGCCACCCGCTAGTGCTCTGGCCCACCTAGGGATCATGTGGCCCGTGCCACCTGCTTGCGCTCTGGCCTGCCTAGGGATCAGGTGCCCCTCACCACCTGCTAGCGCTCTGGCCCGCCTATGGATCAAGTGGCCCGCACCACCTCCTAGCACTCTGGCCCACTTAGGGATCAAGTGGCCCATGCCACCTGCTAGCGCTCTGGCCCGCCTAGGGATCAAGTGGCCCGCGCCACCTGCTAGCAATCCCGCACACCTAGTGATCAAGTGGCCTGCACCACCTGCTAGTGCTCTGGCCTGCCTAGGGATCAGGTGCCCAACACCACCTGCTAGAGCTCTGGCCCACCTATGGATCAAGTGGCCCACGCCACCCGCTAGCACTCTGGCCAGCCTAGGGATCAAATGGCACGCGCCACCTCCTAGCACTCTGGCCCACTTAGGGATCAAGTGGCCCATGCCACGTACTAGCGCTCTGGCCCGCCTAGGGATCAAGTGGCCCGCGCCACCTCCTAGCACTCTGTCCCACCTAGGGATCAAGTGGCCCGTGCCACCAGCTAGCGCTCTGGCCCGCCTAGGGATCAGGTGCCCCTCACCACCTGCTAGCGCTCTGGCCCGCCTAGGGTTTAAGTGGCCCGTGCCACCAGCTAGCGATCTGGCCCGCCTAGGGATCAGGTGCCCCTATCCACCTGCTAGCGCTCTGGCCCACCTAGGGATCATGTGGCCCGTGCCACCTGCTTGCGCTCTGGCCCGCCTAGGGATCAGGTGCCCCTCGCCACCTGCTAGCGCTCTGGCCCGCCTATGGATCAAGTGGCCCACGCCACCCACTAGCGCTCTTGCCAGCCTTGGGATCAAGTGGCCCGCACCACCTCCTAGCACTCTGGACCACTTAGGGATCAAGTGGCCCATGCCACCTGCTAGCGCTCTGGCCCGCCTAGGGATCAAGTGGCCTGCGCCACCTGCTAGCAATCCCGCACATCTAGCGATCAAGTGGCCTGCACCACCTGCTAGTGCTCTGGCCTGCCTAGGGATCAGGTGCCCAACACCACCTGCTAGAGCTCTGGCCCACCTATGGATCAAGTGGCCCACGCCACCCGCTAGCACTCTGGCCAGCCTAGGGATCAAATGGCACGCGCCACCTCCTAGCACTCTGGCCCACTTAGGGATCAAGTGGCCCATGCCACGTGCTAGCGCTCTGGCCCGCCTAGGGATCAAGTGGCCCGCGCCACCTCCTAGCACTCTGGCCCACCTAGGGATCAAGTGGCCCGTGCCACCAGCTAGCGCTCTGACCCGCCTAGGGATCAGGTGCCCCTCACCACCTGCTAGCGCTCTGGCCCGCCTAGGGAACAAGTGGCCCGTGCCACCTGCGAGCGATCTGGCCCACCTAGGATTCAAGTGGCCCGCACCACCTGCTAGCGCTCTGGCCCACCTAGGGATCAAGTGGCCCGTGCCACCAGCTAGCTCTAGGGATCAAGTGGCCTGTGTCACCTGCTAGCACTCTCGTCTACCTAGGGATCAAGTGGCCCATGCCACCTGCTAGCTCTCTGGCCCGCCTAGGGATCAGGTGCCCCTCACCACCTGCTAGGACTCTGGCCCTCCTAGGGAACAAGTGGCCCGTGCCACAAGCAAGCGCTCTGGCCCGCCTAGGGATCAGGTGGCCCGCACCACCTGCTAGCGCTCTGGCCCCCCTAGGAATCAGGTGCCCAGCACCACCTGCTAGCACTCTGGCCCACCTAGGGATCAAGTGGCCCATGCCACCTGCTAGCGCTATGGCCCGCCTAGGGAACAAGTGGCCCGCACCACCTGCTTGCGCTCTGGCCCACCTAGGGATCAAGTGGCCCGTGCCACCAGCTAGCGCTCTGGCCCGCCTAGGGATCAGGTGCCCCTCACCACCTGCTAGCGCTGTGGCCCGCCTAGGGATCAAGTGGCCCGTGCCACCTGCTAGAGCTCTGGCCTGCCTAGGGATCAAGTCGCTCGTGCCACCTGCTAGCGCTAGGGATCAAGTGGCCTGTGTCACCTGCTAGCACTCTCGCCCACCTAGGGATCAAGTGGCCCATGCCACCTGCTAGCGCTATGGCCCGCCCAGGGATCAAGTGGCCTGTGCCACGTGCTTGCGCTCTGGCCCTCCTAGGGATCAGTTGCCCCTCGCCACCTGCTAGCGCTCTGGCCCGCCTATGGATCAAGTGGCCCACGCCACCCGCTAGCGCTCTGGCCAGCCTAGGTTACAAGTGGCCCGCGCCACCTCATAGCACTCTGGCCCACTTAGGGATCAAGTGGCCCATGCCACCTGCAAGCGCTCTGGCCCTCCTAGGAATTAAGTGGCCAGCGCCACCTGCTAGCACTCTCGCACACCTAGGGATCAAGTGGCCTGCACCACCTGCTAGTGCTCTGGCCTGCCTAGGGATCAGGTGCCCCTCACCAGCTGCTAGTGCTCTGGCCTGCATAGGGATCAAGTCACTCGTGCCACCTGCTAGCTCTAGGGATCAAGTAGCCTGTGTCACCTGCTAGCACTCTCGTCTACCTAGGGATCAAGTGGCCCATGCCACCTGCTAGCTCTCTGGCCCGCCTAGGGATCAGGTGCCCCTCAACACCTGCTAGCGCTCTGGCCCTCCTAGGGAACAAGTGGCCCGTGCCACCTGCAAGCGATCTGGCCCGCCTAGGGATCAGGTGGCCCGCACCACCTGCTAGCTCTCTGGCCCGCCTAGGGATCAGTTGCCACTCGCCACCTGCTAGCGCTCTGGCCTTCCTAGGGATCAGGTGCCCTTCGCCACCTGCTAGCGTTCTGGCCCACCTAGGGATCAAGTGGCCCGTGCCACCAGCTAGCGCTGTGGCCCGCCTAGGGATCAGGTGCCCCTCACCACCTGCTAGCGCTGTGGCCCGCCTAGGGATCAAGTGGCCCAGGCCACCTGCTAGAGCTCTGGCCCACCTAGGGATCAAGTCGCTCGTGCCAACTGCTAGTGCTAGGAATCAAGTGGCCTGTATCACCTGCTAGCACTCTCGCCCACCTAGGGATCAATAGGCCCATGCCACCTGCTAGCGCTATGGCCCACCTCGGGATCAGGTGCCCCTCGCCACCTGCTAGTGCTCTGGCCCACCTAGGGATTAAGTCGCCCGTGCCTCCTGCTTGTGCTCTGGCCCGCCTAGGGATCTGGTGCCCCTCGCCACCTGCTAGCGCTCTGGCCAGTCTAGGGATCAAGTGGCCAATGCCACCTCCTAGCACTCTGGCCCACTTAGGGATCAAGTGGCCCATGCCACCTGCTAGCGCTCTGGCCCGCCTAGGGATCAAGTGGCCCGCGCCACCTGCTAGCACTCTCGCACACCTAGGGATCAAGTGGCCTGCACCACCTGCTAGCGCTCTGGCCCACCTAGGGATCAAGTGGCTCGCACCACCTGCTAGCACTCTTGCCTGCCTAGGGATCAGGTGCCCCTCGCCACCTGCTAGTGCTCTGGCCCATCTAGAGATCAAGTGGCCCGCGCCACCTGCTAGCACTCTAGGCCACCTAGGCATCAAGTGGCCCATGCCACCTGCTAGCACTCTGGCCCACCTAGGGATCAAGTGGCCCGGGCCACATGCTAGCACTCTGGCCCACCTAGGGATCAAGTGGCCCGGGCCACATGCTAGCACACTCGCACACCTAGGGATCAGGTGGCCCGCACCACCTGCTAGCGCTGTGGCCCGCCTAGGGATAAAGTGGCCCGTGCCACCTGCTAGAGCTCTGGCCCGCCTAGGGATCAAGTCGCTCCTGCCACCTGCTAGTGCTAGGGATCAAGTGGCCTGTGTCACCTGCTAGCACTCTCGCCCACATAGGGATCAAGTGGCCCATGCCACCTGCTAGTGATATGGCCCACCTAGGGATCAGGTGCCCCTCGCCACCTGCTAGCGCTCTGGCCCACCTAGGGATTAAGTGGCCCGTGCCACCTGCTTGCACTCTGGCCGGCCTAGGTATCAGGTGCCACTCGCCACCTGCTATCGCTCTGGCCCGCCTATGGATCAAGTGGCCCATGCCACCCGCTAGCGCTCTGGCCAGTCTAGGGATCAAGTGGCCCACGCCACCTCCTAGCACTCGGACCCACTTAGGGATCAAGTGGCCCATGCCTCCTGCTAGCGCTCTGGCCCGCCTAGGGATCAAGTGGCCCGCGCCACCTGCTAGCACTCTCGCACACCTAGGGATCAAGTGGCCTGCACCACCTGCTAGTGCTCTGGCCTGCCTAGGGATCAAGTGGCCCACGCCACCCGCTAGCGCTCTGGCCAGCCTAGGGATCAAGTGGCCCGCGCCACCTCCTAGCACTCTGGCCCACTTAGGGATCAAGTGGCCCATGCCACGTGCTAGCGCTCTGGCCCGCCTAGGGATCATGTGGCCCGCGCCACCTCCTAGCACTCTGGCCCACCTAGGGATCAAGTGGCCCATGCCACCAGCTAGCGCTCTGGCCCGCATAGGGATCAGGTGCCCCTCGCCACCTGCTAGCGCTCTGGCCCATCTAGGGATCAGGTGGCCCGCGCAACCTGCTAGCACTTTCGCCCACCTAGGGATCAAGTGGCCCATGCCACCTGCTAGCACTATAGGCCACATAGGCATCAAGTGGCCCATGCCACCTGCTAGCACTCTGGCACACCAAGGAATCAGGTGCCCAGCACCACCTGCTAGCACTCTGGCCCGCCTAGGGATCAAGTGGCTCGTGCCTCCTGCTAGCACTCTGGCCCACCTAGGGATCAAGTGGCCTGCGCCACATGCTAGCACTCTCACACACCTAGGGATCAGGTGGCCCGCACCACCTGCTAGCGCTGTGGCTCGCCTAGGGATCAAGTGGCCCGTGCCACCTGCTAGAGCTCTGGCCCGCCTAGGGATCAAGTCGCTCGTGCCAACTGCTAGTGCTAGGGATCAAGTGGCCTGTGTCACCTGCTAGCACTCTCGCCCACCTAGGGATCAAGTGGCCCATGCCACCTGCTAGCACTATGGCCCGCCTAGGGATTACGTGGCCCGTGCCACCTGCTTGCGCTCTGGCCCACCTAGGGATCAGGTGCCACTCGCCACCTGCTAGAGCTCTGGCCCACCTAGGTATCAAGTGGCCCACGCCACCTCCTAGCACTCTGGCCCACTTAGGGATCAAGTGGCCCATGCCACCTGCTAGCGCTCTGGCCCGCCTAGGGATCAAGTGGCCCGCGCCACCTGCTAGCACTCTCGCACAACTAGGAATCAAGTGGCCTGCACCACCTGCTAGTGCTCTGGCCTGCCTAGGGATCAGGTGGCCTGCACCACCTGCTAGCGCTCTGGCCCACCTAGGGATCAAGTGGCTCGCACCACCTGCTAGCACTCTGGCCTGCCTAGGGATCAGGTGCCCCTCGCCACCTGCTAGCGCTCTGGCCCATCTAGGGATCAAGTTGCCCGCGCCACCTGCTAGCACTCTAGGCCACCTAGGCATCAAGTGGCCCATGCCACCTGCTAGCACTCTGGCCCACCAAGGAATCAGGTGCCCATTGTCACCTGCTAGCGCTCTGGCCCGCCTAGGGATTAAGTAGGCCGTGCCACCTGCTAGTGCTCTGGCCCGCCTAGGGATCAAGGGGCCCACGCCACCTGCTAGCACTCTGGCCCACCTAGGGATCAAGTGGCCCGCGCCACATGCTAGCACTCTCGCACACCTAGGGATCAGGTGGCCCGCACCACCTGCTAGCGCTGTGGCCCGCCTAGGGATCAAGTGGCCTGTGCCACCTGCTAGAGCTCTGGCCCGTCTATGGTTCAAGTCGCTCGTGCCACCTGCTAGCGCTATGGATCAAGTGGCCTGTGTCACCTGCTAGCACTCTCGCCCACCTAGGGATCAAGTGGCCCATGCCACCTGCTAGCGCTATGGCCTGCCTAGGGATTAGGTGCCCCTCACCACCTGCTAGTGCTCTGGCCCACCAAGGGATCAAGTGGCCCGTGCCACGTGCTTGCGCTCTGGCCCGCCTAGGGATCAGGTGCCCCTCGCCACCTGCTAGCGCTCTGGCCCGCCTATGGATCAAGTGGCCCACGCCACCCGCTAGCGCTCTGGCCAGCCTAGGGATCAAGTGGCCCGCGCCACCTCCTAGCACTCTGGCCCACTTAGGGATCAAGTGGCCCATGCCACCTGCAAGCGCCCTGGCCCGCCTAGGGATCAGGTGCCCCTCGCCACCTGCTAGCGCTCTGGCCCGCCTAGGGATCAGGTGCCTCTCGCCACCTGCTAGCGCTCTTGCCCATCTAGGGATCAAGTGACCCGCGCCACCTGCTAGCACTCTAGGCCACCTAGGCATCAAGTGGCCCATGCCACCTGCTAGCCCTCTGGCCCACCTAGGAATCAGGTGCCCAGCACCACCTGCTAGCACTCTGGCCCGCCTAGGGATCAAGTGTCCCGTGCCACCTGCTAGAGCTCTGGCCTGCCTAGGGATCAAGTCGCTCGTGCCACCTGCTAGCGCTAGGGATCAAGTGGCCTGTGTCACCTGCTAGCACTCTCGCCCACCTAGGGATCAAGTGGCCCATGCCACCTGCTAGCGCTATGGCCCGCCCAGGGATCAAGTGGCCTGTGCCACGTGCTTGCGCTCTGGCCCTCCTAGGGATCAGTTGCCCCTCGCCACCTGCTAGCGCTCTGGCCCGCCTATGGATCAAGTGGCCCACGCCACCCGCTAGCGCTCTGGCCAGCCTAGGTTACAAGTGGCCCGCGCCACCTCATAGCACTCTGGCCCACTTAGGGATCAAGTGGCCCATGCCACCTGCAAGCGCTCTGGCCCTCCTAGGAATCAAGTGGCCAGCGCCACCTGCTAGCACTCTCGCACACCTAGGGATCAAGTGGCCTGCACCACCTGCTAGTGCTCTGGCCTGCCTAGGGATCAGGTGCCCCTCACCAGCTGCTAGTGCTCTGGCCTGCATAGGGATCAAGTCACTCGTGCCACCTGCTAGCTCTAGGGATCAAGTAGCCTGTGTCACCTGCTAGCACTCTCGTCTACCTAGGGATCAAGTGGCCCATGCCACCTGCTAGCTCTCTGGCCCGCCTAGGGATCAGGTGCCCCTCAACACCTGCTAGCGCTCTGGCCCTCCTAGGGAACAAGTGGCCCGTGCCACCTGCAAGCGATCTGGCCCGCCTAGGGATCAGGTGGCCCGCACCACCTGCTAGCTCTCTGGCCCGCCTAGGGATCAGTTGCCACTCGCCACCTGCTAGCGCTCTGGCCTTCCTAGGGATCAGGTGCCCTTCGCCACCTGCTAGCGTTCTGGCCCACCTAGGGATCAAGTGGCCCGTGCCACCAGCTAGCGCTGTGGCCCGCCTAGGGATCAGGTGCCCCTCACCACCTGCTAGCGCTGTGGCCCGCCTAGGGATCAAGTGGCCCAGGCCACCTGCTAGAGCTCTGGCCCACCTAGGGATCAAGTCGCTCGTGCCAACTGCTAGTGCTAGGGATCAAGTGGCCTGTGTCACCTGCTAGCACTCTCGCCCACCTAGGGATCAATAGGCCCATGCCACCTGCTAGCGCTATGGCCCACCTCGGGATCAGGTGCCCCTCGCCACCTGCTAGTGCTCTGGCCCACCTAGGGATTAAGTCGCCCGTGCCTCCTGCTTGTGCTCTGGCCCGCCTAGGGATCTGGTGCCCCTCGCCACCTGCTAGCGCTCTGGCCAGTCTAGGGATCAAGTGGCCAATGCCACCTCCTAGCACTCTGGCCCACTTAGGGATCAAGTGGCCCATGCCACCTGCTAGCGCTCTGGCCCGCCTAGGGATCAAGTGGCCCGCGCCACCTGCTAGCACTCTCGCACACCTAGGGATCAAGTGGCCTGCACCACCTGCTAGCGCTCTGGCCCACCTAGGGATCAAGTGGCTCGCACCACCTGCTAGCACTCTTGCCTGCCTAGGGATCAGGTGCCCCTCGCCACCTGCTAGTGCTCTGGCCCATCTAGAGATCAAGTGGCCCGCGCCACCTGCTAGCACTCTAGGCCACCTAGGCATCAAGTGGCCCATGCCACCTGCTAGCACTCTGGCCCACCAAGGAATCAGGTGCCCAGCACCACCTGCTAGCACTCTGGCCCGCCTAGGGATCAAGTGGCCCGTGCCACCTGCTAGCACTCTGGCCCACCTAGGGATCAAGTGGCCCGGGCCACATGCTAGCACACTCGCACACCTAGGGATCAGGTGGCCCGCACCACCTGCTAGCGCTGTGGCCCGCCTAGGGATAAAGTGGCCCGTGCCACCTGCTAGAGCTCTGGCCCGCCTAGGGATCAAGTCGCTCCTGCCACCTGCTAGTGCTAGGGATCAAGTGGCCTGTGTCACCTGCTAGCACTCTCGCCCACATAGAGATCAAGTGGCCCATGCCACCTGCTAGTGATATGGCCCACCTAGGGATCAGGTGCCCCTCGCCACCTGCTAGCGCTCTGGCCCACCTAGGGATTAAGTGGCCCGTGCCACCTGCTTGCACTCTGGCCGGCCTAGGTATCAGGTGCCACTCGCCACCTGCTATCGCTCTGGCCCGCCTATGGATCAAGTGGCCCATGCCACCCGCTAGCGCTCTGGCCAGTCTAGGGATCAAGTGGCCCACGCCACCTCCTAGCACTCGGACCCACTTAGGGATCAAGTGGCCCATGCCTCCTGCTAGCGCTCTGGCCCGCCTAGGGATCAAGTGGCCCGCGCCACCTGCTAGCACTCTCGCACACCTAGGGATCAAGTGGCCTGCACCACCTGCTAGTGCTCTGGCCTGCCTAGGGATCAAGTGGCCCACGCCACCCGCTAGCGCTCTGGCCAGCCTAGGGATCAAGTGGCCCGCGCCACCTCCTAGCACTCTGGCCCACTTAGGGATCAAGTGGCCCATGCCACGTGCTAGCGCTCTGGCCCGCCTAGGGATCATGTGGCCCGCGCCACCTCCTAGCACTCTGGCCCACCTAGGGATCAAGTGGCCCATGCCACCAGCTAGCGCTCTGGCCCGCATAGGGATCAGGTGCCCCTCGCCACCTGCTAGCGCTCTGGCCCATCTAGGGATCAGGTGGCCCGCGCAACCTGCTAGCACTTTCGCCCACCTAGGGATCAAGTGGCCCATGCCACCTGCTAGCACTATAGGCCACATAGGCATCAAGTGGCCCATGCCACCTGCTAGCACTCTGGCACACCAAGGAATCAGGTGCCCAGCACCACCTGCTAGCACTCTGGCCCGCCTAGGGATCAAGTGGCTCGTGCCTCCTGCTAGCACTCTGGCCCACCTAGGGATCAAGTGGCCTGCGCCACATGCTAGCACTCTCACACACCTAGGGATCAGGTGGCCCGCACCACCTGCTAGCGCTGTGGCTCGCCTAGGGATCAAGTGGCCCGTGCCACCTGCTAGAGCTCTGGCCCGCCTAGGGATCAAGTCGCTCGTGCCAACTGCTAGTGCTAGGGATCAAGTGGCCTGTGTCACCTGCTAGCACTCTCGCCCACCTAGGGATCAAGTGGCCCATGCCACCTGCTAGCACTATGGCCCGCCTAGGGATTACGTGGCCCGTGCCACCTGCTTGCGCTCTGGCCCACCTAGGGATCAGGTGCCACTCGCCACCTGCTAGAGCTCTGGCCCACCTAGGTATCAAGTGGCCCACGCCACCTCCTAGCACTCTGGCCCACTTAGGGATCAAGTGGCCCATGCCACCTGCTAGCGCTCTGGCCCGCCTAGGGATCAAGTGGCCCGCGCCACCTGCTAGCACTCTCGCACAACTAGGAATCAAGTGGCCTGCACCACCTGCTAGTGCTCTGGCCTGCCTAGGGATCAGGTGGCCTGCACCACCTGCTAGCGCTCTGGCCCACCTAGGGATCAAGTGGCTCGCACCACCTGCTAGCACTCTGGCCTGCCTAGGGATCAGGTGCCCCTCGCCACCTGCTAGCGCTCTGGCCCATCTAGGGATCAAGTTGCCCGCGCCACCTGCTAGCACTCTAGGCCACCTAGGCATCAAGTGGCCCATGCCACCTGCTAGCACTCTGGCCCACCAAGGAATCAGGTGCCCATTGTCACCTGCTAGCGCTCTGGCCCGCCTAGGGATTAAGTAGGCCGTGCCACCTGCTAGTGCTCTGGCCCGCCTAGGGATCAAGGGGCCCACGCCACCTGCTAGCACTCTGGCCCACCTAGGGATCAAGTGGCCCGCGCCACATGCTAGCACTCTCGCACACCTAGGGATCAGGTGGCCCGCACCACCTGCTAGCGCTGTGGCCCGCCTAGGGATCAAGTGGCCTGTGCCACCTGCTAGAGCTCTGGCCCGTCTATGGTTCAAGTCGCTCGTGCCACCTGCTAGCGCTATGGATCAAGTGGCCTGTGTCACCTGCTAGCACTCTCGCCCACCTAGGGATCAAGTGGCCCATGCCACCTGCTAGCGCTATGGCCTGCCTAGGGATTAGGTGCCCCTCACCACCTGCTAGTGCTCTGGCCCACCAAGGGATCAAGTGGCCCGTGCCACGTGCTTGCGCTCTGGCCCGCCTAGGGATCAGGTGCCCCTCGCCACCTGCTAGCGCTCTGGCCCGCCTATGGATCAAGTGGCCCACGCCACCCGCTAGCGCTCTGGCCAGCCTAGGGATCAAGTGGCCCGCGCCACCTCCTAGCACTCTGGCCCACTTAGGGATCAAGTGGCCCATGCCACCTGCAAGCGCCCTGGCCCGCCTAGGGATCAGGTGCCCCTCGCCACCTGCTAGCGCTCTGGCCCGCCTAGGGATCAGGTGCCTCTCGCCACCTGCTAGCGCTCTTGCCCATCTAGGGATCAAGTGACCCGCGCCACCTGCTAGCACTCTAGGCCACCTAGGCATCAAGTGGCCCATGCCACCTGCTAGCCCTCTGGCCCACCAAGGAATCAGGTGCCCAGCACCACCTGCTAGCACTCTGGCCCGCCTAGGGATCAAGTGGCCCGTGCCACCTGCTAGCACTCTGGCCCACCTAGGGATCAAGTGGCCCGCGCCACATGCTAGCACTCTCGCACACCTAGGGATCAGGTGGCCCGCACCACCTGCTAGCGCTGTGGCCCGCCTAGGGATCAAGTGGCCCGTGCCACCTGCTAGAGCTCTGGCCCACCTAGGGATCAAGTCGCTCGTGCCACCTGCTAGTGCTAGGGATCAAGTGGCCTGTGTCACCTGCTAGCACTCTCACCCACCTAGGGATCAAGTGGCCCATGCTACCTGCTAGCGCTATGGCCCGCCTAGGGATCAGGTGCCCCTCGCCACCTGCTAGCGCTCTGGCCCACCTAGGGATCAAGTGGCCCATTCCACCTGCTAGCACTCTCGCACACCTAGGGATCAGGTGGCCCGCACCACCTGCTAGCGCTGTGGCCCACCTAGGGATCAAGTGGCCCGTGCCACCTGCTAGAGCTCTGGCCCGCCTATGGATCATGTCGCTCGTGCCACCTGCTAGCGCTAGGGATCAAGTGGCCTGTGTCACCTGCTAGCACTCTCGCCCACCTAGGGATCAAGTGGCCCATGCCACGTGCTTGCGCTCTGGCCCGCCTAGGGATCAGGTGCCCCTCGCCACCTGCTAGCGCTCTGGCCCGCCTATGGATCAAGTGGCCCACGCCACCTCCTAGCACTCTGGCCCACTTAGGGATCAAGTGGCCCAAGCCACCTGCAAGCGCTCTGGCCCACCTAGGGATCAAGTGGCCAGCGCCACCTGCTATCACTCTCGCACACCTAGGGATCAAGTGGCCTGCACCACCTGCTAGTGCTCTGGCCTGCCTACTGATCAGGTGCCCCTCACCACCTGCTAGTGCTCTGGCCTGCATAGGGATCAAGTCGCTCATGCCACCTGCTAGCTCTAGGGATCAAGTGGCCTGTTTCACCTGCTAGCACTCTCGTCTACCTAGGGATCAAGTGGCCCATGCCACCTGCTAGCTCTCTGGCCTGCCTAGGGATCAGGTGCCCCTCGCCACCTGCTAGCGCTCTAGCCCATCTAGGGATCAAGTGGCCCGCGCCACCTGCTAGCACTCTAGGCCACCTAGGCATCAAGTGGCCCATGCCACCTGCTAGCACTCTGGCCCACCAAGGAATCAGGTGCCCAGCACCACCTGCTAGCACTCTGGCCCGCCTAGGGATCAAGTGGCCCGTGCCACCTGCTAGCACTCTGGCCCGCCTAGGGATCAAGTGGCCCGCGCCACATGCTAGCACTCTCGCACACCTAGGGATCAGGTGGCCCGCACCACCTGCTAGCGCTGTGGCCCGCCTAGGGATCAAGTGGCCCGTGCCACCTGCTAGAGCTCTGGCCCGCCTAGGGATCAAGTCGCTCGTGCCACCTGCTAGTGCTAGGGATCAAGTGGCCTGTGTCACCTGCTAGCACTCTCGCCCACCTAGGGATAAAGTGGACAATGCCACCTGCTAGCGCTATGGCCCGCCTAGGGATCAAGTGGCCCGCGCCACCTCCTAGCACTCTGGCCCACCTAGGGATCAAGTGGCCCGTGCCACCAGCTAGCGCTCTGGCCCGCCTAGGGATCAGGTGCCCCTCACCACCTGCTAGCGCTCTGGCCCACCTAGGGATCAAGTGGCCCGTGCCACCAGCTAGCGATCTGGCCCGCCTAGGGATCAGGTGCCTCTCATCACCTGCTAGCGCTCTGGCCCTCCTAGGGAACAAGTGGCCCGTGCCACCTGCGAGCGATCTGGCCCGCCTAGGGATCAGGTGGCCTGCACCACCTGCTAGCGCTCTGGCCCGCCTAGGGATCAGGTGCCATTCGCCACCTGCTAGCGCTCTGGCCTTCCAAGGGATCAGGTGACCTTCGCCACCTGCTAGCGTTCTGGCCCGCCGGGGGATCAAGTGGCCCGCACCACCTGCTAGCGCTCTGGCCCACCTAGGGATCAAGTAGCCCGTGCCACCAGTTAGCGCTCTGGCCCGCCTAGGGATCAGGTGCCACTCGCCACCTGCTAGCGCTCTGGCCTTCCAAGGGATCAGGTGCCCCTCACCACCTGCTAGCGCTGTGGCCCGCCTAGGGATCAAGTGGCCCGGGCCACCTGCTAGAGCTCTGGCCCACCTATTGATCAAGTCGCTCGTGCCAACTGCTAGTGCTAGGGATCAAGTGGCCTGTGTCACCTGCTAGCACTCTCGCCCACCTAGGGATCAAGTGGCCCATGCCACCTGCTAGCGCTATGGCCCGCCTAGGGATCAAGTGGCCCACACCACCTGCTTGCGCTCTGGCCCACCTAGGGATCAAGTGTCCCGTGCAACCAGCTAGCGCTCTGGCCCGCCTAGGGATCAGGTGCCCCTCACCACCTGCTAGCGTTGTGGCCCGCCTAGGGATCAAGTGGCCCGTGCCACCTGCTAGAGCTCTGGCCCGCCTAGGGATCAAGTCGCTCGTGCCACCTGCTAGCGCTAGGGATCAAGTGGCCTGTGTCACCTGCTAGCACTCTCCCCCACCTAGGGATCAAGTGGCCCATGCCACCTGCTAGCGCTATGGCCCGCCTAGGGATTAGGTGCCCCTCACCACCTGCTAGCGCTCTGGCCCGCCTAGGGATCAAGTGGCCCGTGCCACATGCTTGCACTCTGGCCCTCCTAGGGATCAGTTGCCCCTCGCCACCTGCTAGCGCTCTGGCCCGCCTATGAATCAAGTGGCCCACGCCACCCGCTAGCGCTCTGGCCAGCCTAGGTTACAAGTGGCCCGTGCCACCTCCTAGCACTCTGGCCCACTTAGGGATCAAGTGGCCCATGCCACCTGCAAGCGCTCTGGCCCACCTAGGAATCAAGTGGCCAGCGCCACCTGATAGCACTCTCGCACACCTAGGGATCAAGTGGCCTGCACCACCTGCAGGTGCTCTGGCCTGCCTAGGGATCAGGTGCCCCTCACCAGCTGCTAGTGCTCTGGCCTGCATAGGGGTCAAGTCACTCGTGCCACCTGCTTGCTCTAGAGATCAAGTGGCCTGTGTCACCTGCTAGCACTCTCGTCTACCTAGGGATCAAGTGGCCCATGCCACCTGCTAGCTCTCTGGCCCGCCTAGGGATCAGGTGCCCCTCGCCACCTGCTAGCGCTCTGGCCCACCTAGGGATCAAGTCGCTCGTGCCAACTGCTAGTGCTAGGGATCAAGTGGCCTGTGTCACCTGCTAGCGCTATGGCCCGCCTAGGGATCAAGTGGCCCACACCACCTGCTTGCGCTCTGGCCCACCTAGGGATCAAGTGTCCCGTGCCACCAGCTAGCGCTCTGGCCCGCCTAGGGATCAGGTGCCCCTCACCACCTGCTAGCGCTGTGGCCCGCCTAGGGATCAAGTGGCCCGTGCCACCTGCTAGAGCTCTGGCGCGCCTAGGGATCAAGTCGCTCGTGCCACCTGCTAGCGCTAGGGATCAAGTGGCCTGTGTCACCTGCTAGCACTCTCGCCCACCTAGGGATCAAGTGGCCCATGCCACCTGCTAGCACTATGGCCCGCCTAGGGATTAGGTGCCCCTCACCACCTGCTAGCGCTCTGGCCCGCCTAGGGATCAAGTGGCCCGTGCCACATGCTTGCGCTCTGGCCCTCCTAGGGATCAGTTGCCCCTCGCCACCTGCTAGTGCTCTGGCCCGCCTATGGATCAAGTGGCCCACGCCACCCGCTAGCGCTCTGGCCAGCATAGGTTACAAGTGGCCCGCGCCACCTCCTAGCACTCTGGCCCACTTAGGGATCAAGTGGCCCATGCCACCTGCAAGTGCTCTGGCCCACCTAGGAATCAAGTGGCCAGCGCCACCTGCTAGCACTCTCGCACACCTAGGGATCAAGTGGCCTGCACCACCTGCTAGTGCTCTGGCCTGCCTAGGGATCAGGTGCCCCTCACCAGCTGCTAGTGCTCTCGCCTGCATAGGGGTCAAGTCACTCGTTCCACCTGCTAGCTCTAGGGATCAAGTGGCCTGTGTCACCTGCTAGCACTCTCGTCTACCTAGGGATCAAGTGGCCCATGCCACCTGCTAGCTCTCTGGCCCGCCTAGGGATCAGGTGCCCCTCGCCACCTGCTAGCGCTCTGGCCCACCTAGGGATCAAGTCGCTCGTGCCAACTGCTAGTGCTAGGGATCAAGTGGCCTGTGTCACCTGCTAGCTCTCTTGCCCACCTAGGGATCAAGTGGCCCATGCCACCTGCTAGCGCTATGGCCCGCCTAGGGATCAAGTGGCCCACACCACCTGCTTGCGCTCTGGCCCACCTAGGGATCAAGTGTCCCGTGCCACCAGCTAGCGCTCTGGCCCGCCTAGGGATCAGGTGCCCCTCACCACCTGCTAGCGCTGTGGCCCGCCTAGGGATCAAGTGGCCCGTGCCACCTGCTAGAGCTCTGGCCCGCCTAGGGATTAAGTCGCTCGTGCCACCTGCTAGCGCTAGGGAACAAGTGGCCTGTGTCACCTGCTAGCACTCTCGCCCACCTAGGGATCAAGTGGCCCATGCCACCTGCTAGCGCTATGGCCCACCTAGGGATTAGGTGCCCCTCACCACCTGCTAGCGCTCTGGCCCGCCTAGGGATCAAGTGGCCCGTGCCACATGCTTGCGCTCTGGCCCTCCTAGGGATCAGTTGCCCCTCGCCACCTGCTAGTGCTCTGGCCCGCCTATGGATCAAGTGGCCCACGCCACCCGCTAGCGCTCTGGCCAGCCTAGGTTACAAGTGGCCCGCGCCACCTCCTAGCACTCTGGCCCACTTAGTGATCAAGTGGCCCATGCCACCTGCAAGCGCTCTGGCCCACCTAGGAATCAAGTGGCCAGCGCCACCTGCTAGCACTCTCGCACACCTAGGGATCAAGTGGCCTGCACCACCTGCTAGTGCTCTGGCCTGCCTAGGGATCAGGTGCCCCTCACCAGCTGCTAGTGCTCTGGCCTGCATAGGGGTCAAGTCACTCGTGCCACCTGCTAGCTCTAGGGATTAAGTGGCCTGTGTCACCTGCTAGCACTCTCGTCTACCTAGGGATCAAGTGGCCCATGCCACCTGCTAGCTCTCTGGCCCGCCTAGGGATCAGGTGCCCCTCACCACCTGCTAGCGCTCTGGCCCATCTAGGGATCAAGTGGCCCGTGCCAACTGCAAGCGATCTGGCCTGTCTAGGGATCAGGTGGCCCGCACCACCTGCTAGCGCTCTGGCCCGCCTAAGGAGCAGGTGCCACTCGCCACCTGCTAGCGCTCTGGCCTTCCTAGGGATCAGGTGCCCTTCGCCACCTGCTAGCGTTCTGGCCCGCTTAGGGATCAAGTGGCCCGCACCACCTGCTAGCGCTCTGGCCCACCTAGGGATCAAGTGTCCCGTGCAACCAGCTAGCGCTCTGGCCCGCCTAGGGATCAGGTGCCCCTCACCACCTGCTAGCGTTGTGGCCCGCCTAGGGATCAAGTGGCCCGTGCCACCTGCTAGAGCTCTGGCCCGCCTAGGGATCAAGTCGCTCGTGCCACCTGCTAGCGCTAGGGATCAAGTGGCCTGTGTCACCTGCTAGCACTCTCGCCCACCTAGGGATCAAGTGGCCCATGCCACCTGCTAGCGCTATGGCCCGCCTAGGGATTAGGTGCCCCTCACCACCTGCTAGCGCTCTGGCCCGCCTAGGGATCAAGTGGCCCGTGCCACATGCTTGCGCTCTGGCCCTCCTAGGGATCAGTTACCCCTCGCCACCTGCTAGCGCTCTGGCCCGCCTATGAATCAAGTGGCCCACGCCACCCGCTAGCGCTCTGGCCAGCCTAGTTTACAAGTGGCCCGTGCCACCTCCTAGCACTCTGGCCCACTTAGGGATCAAGTGGCCCATGCCACCTGCAAGCGCTCTGGCCCACCTAGGAATCAAGTGGCCAGCGCCACCTGATAGCACTCTCGCACACCTAGGGATCAAGTGGCCTGCACCACCTGCAGGTGCTCTGGCCTGCCTAGGGATCAGGTGCCCCTCACCAGCTGCTAGTGCTCTGGCCTGCATAGGGGTCAAGTCACTCGTGCCACCTGCTAGCTCTAGAGATCAAGTGGCCTGTGTCACCTGCTAGCACTCTCGTCTACCTAGGGATCAAGTGGCCCATGCCACCTGCTAGCTCTCTGGCCCGCCTAGGGATCAGGTGCCCCTCACCACCTGCTAGCGCTCTGGCCCACCTAGGGATCAAGTCGCTCGTGTCAACTGCTAGTGCTAGGGATCAAGTGGCCTGTGTCACCTGCTAGCACTCTTGCCCACCTAGGGATCAAGTGGCCCATGCCACCTGCTAGCGCTATGGCCCGCCTAGGGATCAAGTGGCCCACACCACCTGCTTGCGCTCTGGCCCACCTAGGGATCAAGTGTCCCGTGCCACCAGCTAGCGCTCTGGCCCGCCTAGGGATCAGGTGCCCCTCACCACCTGCTAGCGCTGTGGCCCGCCTAGGGATCAAGTGGCCCGTGCCACCTGCTAGAGCTCTGGCGCGCCTAGGGATCAAGTCGCTCGTGCCACCTGCTAGCGCTAGGGATCAAGTGGCCTGTGTCACCTGCTAGCACTCTTGCCCACCTAGGGATCAAGTGGCCCATGCCACCTGCTAGCGCTATGGCCCGCCTAGGGATTAGGTGCCCCTCACCACCTGCTAGCGCTCTGGCCCGCCTAGGGATCAAGTGGCCCGTGCCACTTGCTTGCGCTCTGGCCCTCCTAGGGATCAATTGCCCCTCGCCACCTGCTAGTGCTCTGGCCCGCCTATGGATCAAGTGGCCCACGCCACCCGCTAGCGCTCTGGCCAGCATAGGTTACAAGTGGCCCGCGCCACCTCCTAGCACTCTGGCCCACTTAGGGATCAAGTGGCCCATGCCACCTGCAAGCGCTCTGGCCCACCTAGGAATCAAGTGGCCAGCGCCACCTGCTAGCACTCTCGCACACCTAGGGATCAAGTGGCATGCACCACCTGCTAGTGCTCTGGCCTGCCTAGGGATCAGGTGCCCCTCACCAGCTGCTAGTGCTCTCGCCTGCATAGGGGTCAAGTCACTCGTGCCACCTGCTAGCTCTAGGGATCAAGTGGCCTGTGTCACCTGCTAGCACTCTCGTCTACCTAGGGATCAAGTGGCCCATGCCACCTGCTAGCTCTCTGGCCCGCCTAGGGATCAGGTGCCCCTCGCCACCTGCTAGCGCTCTGGCCCACCTAGGGATCAAGTCGCTCGTGCCAACTGCTAGTGCTAGGGATCAAGTGGCCTGTGTCACCTGCTAGCACTCTTGCCCACCTAGGGATCAAGTGGCCCATGCCACCTGCTAGCGCTATGGCCCGCCTAGGGATCAAGTGGCCCACACCACCTGCTTGCGCTCTGGCCCACCTAGGGATCATGTGTCCCGTGCCACCAGCTAGCGCTCTGGCCCGCCTAGGGATCAGGTGCCCCTCACCACCTGCTAGCGCTGTGGCCAGCCTAGGGATCAAGTGGCCCGTGCCACCTGCTAGAGCTCTGGCCCGCCTAGGGATTAGGTGCCCCTCACCACCTGCTAGCGCTCTGGCCCGCCTAGGGATCAAGTGGCCCGTGCCACATGCTTGCGCTCTGGCCCTCCTAGGGATCAATTGCCCCTCGCCACCTGCTAGTGCTCTGGCCCGCCTATGGATCAAGTGGCCCACGCCACCCGCTAGCGCTCTGGCCAGCATAGGTTACAAGTGGCCCGCGCCACCTCCTAGCACTCTGGCCCACTTAGGGATCAAGTGGCCCATGCCACCTGCAAGCGCTCTGGCCCACCTAGGAATCAAGTGGCCAGCGCCACCTGCTAGCACTCTCGCACACCTAGGGATCAAGTGGCATGCACCACCTGCTAGTGCTCTGGCCTGCCTAGGGATCAGGTGCCCCTCACCAGCTGCTAGTGCTCTGGCCTGCATAGGGGTCAAGTCACTCGTGCCACCTGCTAGCTCTAGGGATTAAGTGGCCTGTGTTACCTGCTAGCACTCTCGTCTACCTAGGGATCAAGTGGCCCATGCCACCTGCTAGCTCTCTGGCCCGCCTAGGGATCAGGTGCCCCTCACCACCTGCTAGCGCTCTGGCCCATCTAGGGATCAAGTGGCCCGTGCCACCTGCAAGCGATCTGGCCCGCCTAGGGATCAGGTGGCCCGCACCACCTGCTAGCGCTCTGGCCCGCCTAAGGAGCAGGTGCCACTCGCCACCTGCTAGCGCTCTGGCCTTCCTAGGGATCAGGTGCCCTTCGCCACCTGCTAGCGTTCTGGCCCGCCTAGGGATCAAGTGGCCCGCACCACGTGCTAGCGCTCTGGCCCACCTAGGGATCAAGTGGCCTGTGCCACCAGCTAGCGTTGTGGCCCGCCTAGGGATCAGGTGCCCCTCACCACCTGCTAGCGCTGTGGCCCGCCTAGGGATCAAGTGGCCCGGGCCACCTGCTAGAGCTCTGGCCCACCTAGGGATAAAGTCGCTCGTGCCAACTGCTAGTGCTAGTGATCAAGTGACCTGTGTCACCTGCTAGCACTCTCGCCCACCTAGGAATCAAGTGGCCCATGCCACCTGCTAGCGCTATGGCCCGCCTATGGATCAAGTGGCCCACGCCACCCGCTAGCGCTCTGGCCAGTCTAGGGATCAAGTGGCCCATGCCACCTCCAGCACTCTGGCCCACTTAGGGATCGAGTGGCCCATGCCACCTGCTAGCGCTCTGGCCCGCCTAGGGATCAAGTGGCCTGCGCCACCTGCTAGCACTCTCGCACACCTAGGGATCAAGTGGCCTGCACCACCTGCTAGCGCTCTGGCCCACCTAGGGATCAAGTGGCTCGCACCACCTGCTAGCACTCTGGCCTGCCTAGGGATCAGGTGCCCCTCGCCACCTGCTAGTGCTCTTGCCCATCTAGGGATCAAGTGGCCCGCGCCACCTGCTAGCACTCTAGGCCACCTAGGCATCAAGTGGCCCATGCCACCTGCTAGCACTCTGGCCCACCAAGGAATCAGGTGCCCAGCACCACCTGCTAGCACTCTGGCCCGCCTAGGGATCAAGTGGCCCGTGCCACCTGCTAGCACTCTGGCCCACCTAGGGATCAAGTGGCCCGCGCCAAATGCTAGCACACTCGCACATCTAGGGATCAGGTGGCCCACACCACCTGCTAGCGCTGTGGCCCACCTAGGGATAAAGTGGCCCGTGCCACCTGCTAGAGCTCTGGCCCGCCTAGGGATCAAGTCGCTCGTGCCACCTGCTAGTGCTAGGGATTAAGTGGCCTGTGTCACCTGCTAGCACTCTCGCCCATCTAGGGATCAAGTCGCCCATGCCACCTGCTAGTGCTATGGCCCACCTAGGGATCAGGTGCCCCTCGCCACCTGCTAGCGCTCTGGCCCGCCTAGGGATTAAGTGGCCAGTGCCACCTGCTTGCGCTCTGGCCCGCCTAGGTATCAGGTGCCACTCGCCACCTGCTAGCGCTCTGGCCCGCCTATGGATCAAGTGGCCCACGCTACCCGCTAGCGCTCTGGCCAGCCTAGGGATCAAGTGGCCCACGCCACCTCCTAGCACTCTGGCCCACTTAGGGATCAAGTGGCCCATGCCACCTGCTAGCGCTCTGGCCCGCCTAGGGATCAAGTGGCCCGCGCCACCTGCTAGCACTCTCGCACACCTAGGGATCAAGTGGCCTGCACCACCTGCTAGTGCTCTGGCCTGCCTAGGGATCAAGTGGCCCACGCCACCCGCTAGCGCTCTGGCCAGCCTAGGGATCAAGTGGCCCGCGCCACCTCCTAGCACTCTGGCCCACTTAGGGATCAAGTGGCCCATGCCACGTGCTAGCGCTCTGGCCCACCTAGGGATCAAGTGGCCCACGCCACCTCCTAGCACTCTGGCCCACCTAGGGATCAAGTGGCCCGTGCCACCAGCTAGCGCTATGGCCCGCCTAGGGATCAGGTGCCCCTCGCCACCTGCTAGCGCTCTGGCCCATCTAGGGATCAAGTGGCCCGCGCCACCTGCTAGCACTTTCGCCCACCTAGGGATCAAGTGGCCCATGCCACCTGCTAGCACTATAGGCCACCTAGGCATCAAGTGGCCCATGCCACCTGCTGGCACTCTGACACACCAAGGAATCAGGTGCCCAGCACCACCTGCTAGCACTCTGGCCCGCCTAGGGATCAAGTGGCCCGCGCCACCTGCTAGCACTCTCGCACACCTAGGGATCAAGTGGCCTGCACCACCTGCTAGTGCTCTGGCCTGCCTAGGGATCAAGTGGCCCACGCCACCCGCTAGCACTCTGGCCAGCCTAGGGATCAAGTGGCCCGCGCCACCTCCTAGCACTCTGGCCCACTTAGGGATCAAGTGGCCCATGCCACGTGCTAGCGCTCTGGCCCACCTAGGGATCAAGTGGCCCACGCCACCTCCTAGCACTCTGGCCCACCTAGGGATCAAGTGGCCCGTGCCACCAGCTAGCGCTATGGCCCGCCTAGGGATCAGGTGCCCCTCGCCACCTGCTAGCGCTCTGGCCCATCTAGGGATCAAGTGGCCCGCGCCACCTGCTAGCACTTTCGCCCACCTAGGGATCAAGTGGCCCATGCCACCTGCTAGCACTATAGGCCACCTAGGCATCAAGTGGCCCATGCCACCTGCTGGCACTCTGACACACCAAGGAATCAGGTGCCCAGCACCACCTGTTAGCACTCTGGCCCGCCTAGGGATCAAGTGGCTCGTGCCACCTGCTAGCACTCTGGCCCACCTAGGGATCAAGTGGCCCGCGCACATGCTAGCACTCTCGCACACCTAGGGATCAGGTGGCCCGCACCACCAGCTAGCGCTGTGCCCCGCCTAGGGATCAAGTGGCCCGTGCCACCTGCTAGAGCTCTGGCCCGCCTAGGGATCAAGTCGCTCATGCCACCTGCTAGTGCTAGGGATCAAGTGGCCTGTGTCACCTGCTAGCACTCTCACCCACCTAGGGATCAAGTGGCCCATGCCACCTGCTAGCGCTATGGCCCGCCTAGGGATCAGGTGCCCCTCGCCACCTGCTAGCGCTCTGGCCCACCTAGGGATCAAGTGGCCCATGCCACCTGCTAGCACTCTCGCACACCTAGGGATCAGGTGGCCCGCACCACCTGCTAGCGCTGTGGCCCACCTAGGGATCAAGTGGCCCATGCCACCTGCTAGAGCTCTGGCCCGCCTATGGATCAAGTCGCTCGTGCCACCTGCTAGCGCTAGGGATCAAGTGGCCTGTGTCACCTGCTAGCACTCTCGCCCACCTAGGGATCAAGTGGCCCATGCCACCTGCTAGCGCTATGGCTGCCTAGGGATTAGGTGCCCCTCACCACCTGCTAGCGCTCTGGCCCGCCTAGGGATCAAGTGGCCCATGCCACGTGCTTGCGCTCTGGGCCCGCCTAGGGATCAAGTTGGCCCACGCCACCCGCTAGCGCTCTGGCCAGCCTAGGGATCAAGTGGCCCGCGCCACCTCCTAGCACTCTGGCCCACTTAGGGATCAAGTGGCCCATGCCACCTGCAAGCGCCCTTGCCCACCTAGGGATCAAGTGGCCAGCGCCACCTGCTATCACTCTCGCACACCTAGGGATCAAGTGGCCTGCACCACCTGCTAGTGCTCTGGCCTGCCTAGGGATCAGGTGCCCTTCACCACCTGCTAGTGCTCTGGCCTGCACAGGGATCAAGTCGCTCATGCCACCTGCTAGCTCTAGGGATCAAGTGACCTGTGTCACCTGCTAGCACTCTCGTCTACCTAGGGATCAAGTGGCCCATGCCACCTGCTTGCTCTCTGGGCCCGCCTAGGGATCAGGTGCCCCTCGCCACCTGCTAGCGCTCTGGCCCATCTAGGGGATCAAGTGGCCCGCCGCCACCTGCTAGCACTCTAGGCCACCTAGGCATCAAGTGGCCCATGCCACCTGCTAGCACTCTGGCCCACCAAGGAATCAGATACCCAGCACCACCTGCTAGCACTCTGGCCCGCCTAGGGATCAAGTGGCCCGTGCCACCTGCTAGCACTCTGGCCCACCTTGGGATCAAGTGGCCCGCGCCACATGCTAGCACTCTCGCACACCTAGGGATCAGGTGGCCCGCACCACCTGCTAGCGCTGGGCCCGCCTAGGGATCAAGTGGCCCGTGCCACCTGCTAGAGATCTGGCCCGCCTAGGGATCAAGTCGCTTGTGCCACCTGCTAGTGCTAGGGATCAAGTGGCCTGTGTCACCTGCTAGCACTCTCATCCACCTAGGGATCAAGTGGCCCATGCCACCTGCTAGCGCTATGCCCGCCTAGGGATCAGGTGCCCCACGCCACCTGCTAGCGATCTGGCCCACCTAGGGATCATGTGGCCCACGCCACCTGCTAGCACTCTCGAACACCTAGGGATCAGGTGGCCCGCACCACCTGCTAGCGCTGTGGCCCACCTAGGGATCAAGTGGCCCGTGCCACCTGCTAGAGCTCTGGTCCGCCTATGGATCAAGTCGCTCGTGCCACCTGGCTAGCGCTAGGGATCAAGTGGCCTGTGTCACCTGCTAGCACTCTCGCCCACCTAGGGATCAAGTGGCCCGTGCCACCTGCTAGCACTCTGGCCCACCTAGGGATCAAGTGGCCCGTGCCACATGCTAGCACACTCGCACACCTAGGATCAGGTGGCCTGCACCACCTGCTAGCGCTGTGGCCCGCCTAGGGATCAAGTGGCCCGTGCCACCTGCTAGAGCTCTGGCCCGCCTAGGGATCAAAGTCGCTCGTGCCACCTGCTAGTGATAGGGATCAAGTGCCTGTGTCACCTGCTAGCACTCTCGACCCCACATAGGGATCAAGTGGCCCATGCCACCTGCTAGTGCTATGGCCCGCCTAGGGATCAGGTGCCACTCGCCACCTGCTAGCGCTCTGGCCCGCCTATGGATCAAGTGGCGCACGCCACCTCCTAGCACTCTGGCCCACTTAGAGATCAAGTGGCCCATGCCACCTGCTAGCACTCTGGCCCGCCTAGGGATCAAGTGGCCCGCGCCACCTGCTATCACTCTCGCACACCTAGGGATCAAGTGGCTGCACCACCTGCTAGTGCTCTGGCCTGCCTAGGGATCAGGTGCCCCTTACCACCTGCTAGTGCTTTGGCCTGCCTAGGATCAGGTGGCCTGCACCACCTGCTAGCGCTCTGGCCCACCTAGGGATCAAGTGGCTCGCACCACCTGCTAGCACTCTGGCCTGCCTAGGGATCAGGTGCCCCTCGACACCTGCTAGCGCTCTGGCCCATCTTGGGATCAAGTGGCCCGCGCCACATGCTAGCACTTTCGCCCACCTAGGGATCAAGTGGCCCATGCCACCTGCTAGCACTCTAGGCCACCTAGGCATCAAGTGGCCCATGCCACCTGCTAGCACTCTGGACAACCAAGGAATCAGGTGCCCAGCACCCACCTGCTACCACTCTGGCCCGCCTAGGGATCAAGTGGCTTGTGCCACCTGCTAGCACTCTGGCCCACCTAGGATCAAGTGGCCCGCGCAACATGCTAGCACTCTCGCACACCTATGGATCAGGAGGCCCGCACCACCCTGCTAGCGCTGTGGCCAACCTAGGGATCAAGTGGCCCGGCCACCTGCTAGAGCTCTGGCCCGCCTAGGGATCAAGTCGCTCGTGCCACCTGCTAGTGATAGGGATCAAGTGGCCTATGTCACCTGCTAGCACTCTCGCCCAAATAGGGATCAAGTGGCCCATGCCACCTGCTAGTGCTATGGCCCGCCTAGGGATCAGGTGCCCCTCGCCACCTGCTAGCGCTCTGGCCCGCCTATGGATTCAAGTGGCGCACGCCACCTCCTAGCACTCTGGCCTACTTAGAGATCAAATGGCCCATGCCACCTGCTAGCACTCTGGCCCGCCTAAGGATCAAGTGGCCCGCGCCACCTGCTATCACTCTCGCACCCTAGGGATCAAGTGGCCTGCACCACCTTAGGGATCAGGTGCCCCTCACCAACTGCTAGTGCTTTGGCCTGCCTAGGGATCAGGTGGCCTGCACCACCTGCTAGCGCTCTGGCCCACCTAGGGATCAAGTGGCTCGCACCACCTGCTAGCACTCTGGCCTGCCTATGGATCAGGTGCCCCTCGCCACCTGCTAGCGCTCTGGCCCATCTTGGGATCAAGTGGCCCGCGCCACATGCTAGCACTTTCGCCCACCTAGGGATCAAGTAACCCATGCCACCTGCTAGCACTCTAGGCCACCTAGGCATCAAGTGGCCCATGCCACCTGCTAGCACTCTGGACAACCAAGGAATCAGGTGCCCAGCACCAACCTGCTACCACTCTGGCCCGCCTAGGGATCAAGTGGCCCGTGCCACCTGCTAGCACTCTGGCCCACCTAGGGATCAAGTGGCCTGTGCCACATGCTAGCACTCTCGCACACCTAGGGATCTTAAAGCCCGCACCACCTGCTAGCGCTGTGGCCCACCTAGGGATCAAGTGGCCCGTGCCACCTGCTAGAGCTCTGGCCCGCCTAGGGATCAAGTCGCTTGTGCCACCTGCTAGTGCTAGGGATCAAGTGGCCTGTGTCACCTGCTAGCACTCTCACCCACCTAGGGATCAATTGGCCCATGCCACCTGCTAGCGCTATGGCCCGCCTAGGGATCAGGTACCACTCGCCACCTGCTAGCGCTCTGGCCCGCCAAGGGATCAGGTGCCCTTCGCCACCTGCTAGCGTTCTGGCCCTCCTAGGGATCAGGTGCCCCTCGCCATCTGCTAGTGCTCTGGCCCATCTAGGGATCAAATGGCCCGCGCCACCTGCTAGCACTCTAGGCCACCTAGGCATCAAGTGGCCCATGTCACCTGCTAGCACTCTGGCCCACCAAGGAATCAGGTGCCCAGCACCACCTGCTAGCACTCTGGCCCACCTAGGGATCAAGTGGCCCGTGCCACCTGCTAGCACTCTGGCCCACCTAGGGATCAAGTGGCCCGCGCCACATGCTAGCACACTCGCACACCTAGGGATAAGGTGGCCCGCACCACCTGCTAGCGCTGTGGCCCGCCTAGGGATAAAGTGGCCTGTGTCACCTGCTAGCACTCTCGCCCACCTAGGGATCAAGTGGCTCATTTCACCTGCTAGTGCTATGGCCCACCTAGGGATCAGGTGCCCCTCGCCACCTGCTAGCGCTCTGGCCCGCCTATGGATCAAGTGGCCCACGCCACCCGCTAGCGCTCTGGCCAGTCTAGGGATCAAGTGGCCCACGCCACCTCCTAGCACTCTGGCCCACTTAGGGGTCAAGTGGCCCATGCCTCCTGCTAGCGCTCTGGCCCGCCTAGGGATCAAGTGTCCCGCGCCACCTCCTAGCACTCTGGCCCACCTAGGGATCAAGTGGCCCGTGCCACCAGCTAGCGCTCTGGCCCGCCTAGGGATCAGGTGCCCCTCGCCACCTGCTAGCGCTCTGGCCCATCTAGTGATCAAGTGGCCCGCGCCACCTGCTAGAACTTTCGCCCACATAGGGATCAAGTGGCCCATGCCACCTGCTAGCACTATAGGCCACCTAGGCATCAAGTGGCCCATGCCACCTGCTAGCACTCTGGCACACCAAGGAATCAGGTGCCCAGCACCACCTGCTAGCACTCTGGCCCGCCTAGGGATCAAGTGGCTCGTGCCACCTGCTAGCACTCTGGCCCACCTAGGGATCAAGTGGCCCGCGCCACATGCTAGCACTCTCGCACACCTAGGGATAAGTTGGCCCGCACCACCTGCTAGCACTGTGGCCCGCCTAGGGATCAAGTGGCCCGTGCCACCTGCTAGAGCTCTGGCCCGCCTAGGGATCAAGTCGCTCGTTATACCTGCTAGTGCTAGGGATCAAGTGGCCTGTGTCACCTGCTAGCACTCTCGCCCACCTAGGGATCAAGTGGCCCATGCCACCTGCTAGCGCTATGGCCCGCCTAGGGATCAGGTGCCCCTCGCCACCTGCTAGCGCTCTGGCCCACCTAGGGATCAGGTGCCACTCGCCACCTGCTAGAGCTCTGGCCCACCTAGGGATCAAGTGTCCCACGCCACCTCCTAGCTATCTGGCCACTTAGGGATCAAGTGGCCCATGCCACCTGCTAGTGCTTTGGCCTGCCTAGGGATCAGGTGGCCTGCACCACCTGCTAGTGCTCTGGCCTGCCTAGGGATCAAGTGGCCCATGCCACGTGCTTGCGCTCTGGCCCGCCTAGGGATCAGGTGCCCCTCGCCACCTGCTAGCACTCTGGCCTGCCTAGGGATCAGGTGCCCCTCGCCACCTGCTAACGCTCTGGCCCATCTAGGGATCAAGTGGCCCGCGCCACCTGCTAGCACTCTAGGCCACCTAGGCATCAAGTGGCCCATGCCACCTGCTAGCACTCTGGCCCACCAAGGAATCAGGTGCCCATTGTCACCTGCTAGCGCTCTGGCCCGCCTAGGGATCAAGTAGGCCGTGCCACCTGCTAGTGCTCTGTCCCGCCTAGGGATCAAGGGGCCCACGCCACCTGCTAGCACTCTGGCCCACCTAGGGATCAAGTGGCCCGCGCCACATGCTAGCACTCTCGCACACCTAGGGATCAGGTGCCCCTCGCCACCTGCTAGCGCTCTGGCCCACCTAGGGATCAGGTGCCACTCGCCACCTGCTAGAGCTCTGGCCCACCTAGGGATCAAGTGGCCCACGCCACCTCCTAGCACTCTGGCCCACTTAGGGATCAAGTGGCCCATGCCACCTGCTAGCGCTCTGGCCCACCTAGGGATCAAGTGGCCCGCGCCACCTGCTAGCACTCTCGCACAACTAGGGATCAAGTGGCCTGCACCACCTGCTAGTGCTCTGGCCTGCCTAGGGATCAGGTGCCCCTCACCACCTGCTAGTGCTTTGGCCTGCCTAGGGATCAGGTGGCCTGCACCACCTGCTAGCGCTCTGGCCCACCTAGGGATCAAGTGGCTCGCACCACCTGCTAGCACTCTGGCCTGCCTAGGGATCAGGTGCCCCTCGCCACCTGCTAACGCTCTGGCCCATCTAGGGATCAAGTGGCCCGCGCCACCTGCTAGCACTCTAGGCCACCTAGGCATCAAGTGGCCCATGCCACCTGCTAGCACTCTGGCCCACCAAGGAATCAGGTGCCCATTGTCACCTGCTAGCGCTCTGGCCCGCCTAGGGATCAAGTAGGCCGTGCCACCTGCTAGTGCTCTGTCCCGCCTAGGGATCAAGGGGCCCACGCCATCTGCTAGCACTCTGGCCCACCTAGGGATCAAGTGGCCCGCGCCACATGCTAGCACTCTCACACACCTAGGGATCAGGTGGCCCGCACCACCTGCTAGCGCTGTGGCCCGCCTAGGGATCAAGTGGCCCGTGCCACCTGCTAGAGCTCTGGCCCGCCTATGGATCAAGTCGCTCGTGCCACCTGCTAGCGCTAGGGATCAAGTGGCCTGTGTCACCTGCTAGCACTCTCGCCCACCTAGGGGATCAAGTGGCCCATGCCACCTGCTAGCGCTATGTCCTGCCTAGGGATTAGGTGCCCCTCACAACCTACTAGTGCTCTGGCCCGCCTAGGGATAAAGTGGCCCGTGCCACGTGCTTGCGCTCTGGCCCGCCTAGGGATCAGGTGCCCCTCGCCACCTGCTAGCGCTCTGGCCCGCCTATGGATCAAGTGGCCCACGCCACCCGCTAGCGCTCTGGCCAGCCTAGGGATCAAGTGGCCCACGCCACCTCCTAGCACTCTGGCCCACTTAGGGATCAAGTGGCCCCATGCCACCTGCAAGCGCTCTGGCCCACCTAGGGATCAAGTGGCCTGCACCACCTGCTAGTGCTCTGGCCTGCCTAGGTATCAGGTGCCCCTCACCACCTGCTAGTGCTCTGGCCTGCATAGGGATCAAGTCGCTCATGCCACCTGCTAGCTCTAGGGATCAAGTGGCCTGTGTCACCTGCTAGCACTCTCGTCTACCTAGGGATCAAGTGGCCCATGCCACCTGCTAGCTCTCTGGCCCGCCTAGGGATCAGGTGCCCCTCGCCACCTGCTAGCGCTCTGGCCCATCTAGGGATCAAGTGGCCCGCGCCACCTGCTAGCACTCTAGGCCACCTAGGCATCAAGTGGCCCATGCCACCTGCTAGCACTCTGGCCCACCAAGGAATCAGGTGCCCAGCACCACCTGCTAGCACTCTGGCCCACCTAGGGATCAAGTGGCCTGTGCCACCTGCTAGCACTCTGGCCCACCTAGGGATCAAGTGGCCCGCGCCACATGCTAGCACTCTCGCACACCTAGGGATCAGGTGGCCCGCACCACCTGCTAGCGATGTGGCCCGCCTAGGGATCAAGTGGCCCGTGCCACCTGCTAGAGCTCTGGCCCACCTAGGGATCAAGTCGCTCGTGCCACCTGCTAGTGCTAGGGATCAAGTGGCCTGTGTCACCTGCTAGCACTCTCACCCACCTAGGGATCAAGTGGCCCATGCCACCTGCTAGCGCTATGGCCCGCCTAGGGATCAGGTGCCCCTCACCACCTGCTAGCGCTCTGGCCCACCTAGGGATCAAGTGGCCCACGCCACCTGCTAGCACTCTCGCACACCTAGGGATCAGGTGGCCCGCACCACCTGCTAGCGCTGTGGCCCACCTAGGGATCAAGTGGCCCGTGCCACCTGCTAGAGCTCTGGCCCGCCTATGGATCAAGTCGCTCGTGACACCTGCTAGTGCTAGGGATCAAGTGGCCTGTGTCACCTGCTAGCACTCTCGCCCACCTAGGGATCAAGTGGCCCATGCCACCTGCTAGCGCTATGGCCTTCCTAGGGATTAGGTGCCCCTCACCACCTGCTAGCGCTCTGGCCCGCCTAGGGATCAAGTGGCCCATGCCACGTGCTTGCGCTCTGGCCCGCCTAGTGATCAGGTGCCCCTCGCCACCTTCTAGCGCTCTGGCCCGCCTATGGATCAAGTGGCCCACGCCACCCGCTAGCGCTCTGGCCAGCCTAGGGATCAAGTGGCCCGTGCCACCTCCAAGCACTCTGGCCCACTTAGGGATCAAGTGGCCCATGCCACCTGCAAGCGCTCTGGCCCACCTAGGGATCAAGTGGCCAGCGCCACCTGCTATCACTCTCGCACACCTAGGGATCAAGTGGCCTGCACCACCTGCTAGTGCTCTGGCCTGCCTAGGGATCAGGTGCCCCTCACCACCTGCTAGTGCTCTGGCCTGCATAGGGATCAAGTCGCTCATGTCACCTGCTAGCTCTAGGGATCAAGTGGCCTGTGTCACCTGCTAGCACTCTCGTCTACCTAGGGATCAAGTGGCCCATGCCACCTGCTAGCTCTCTGGCCTGCCTAGAGATCAGGTGCCCCTCGCCACCTGCTAGCGCTCTGGCCCATCTAGGGATCAAGTGGCCCGTGCCACCTGCTAGCACTCTAGGCCACCTAGGCATCAAGTGGCCCATGCCACCTGCTAGCAGTCTGTCCCACCAAGGAATCAGGTGCCCATTGTCACCTGCTAGCGCTCTGGCCCGCCTAGGGATCAAGTAGGCCGTGCCACCTGCTAGTGCTCTGGCCCGCATAGGGATCAAGGGGCCCACGCCACCTGCTAGCACTCTGGCCCACCTAGGGATCAAGTGGCCCGTGCCACATGCTAGCACTCTCGCACACCTAGGGATCAGGTGGCCCGCACCACCTGCTAGCGCTGTGGCCCGCCTAGGGATCAAGTGGCCCATGCCACCTGCTAGAGCTCTGGCCCGCCTAGGAATCAAGTCGCTCATGCCACCTGCTAGCGCTAGGGATCAAGTGGCATGTGTCACCTGCTAGCACTCTCGCCCACCTAGGGATCAAGTGGCCCATGCCACCTGCTAGCGCTATGGCCTGCCTAGGGATTAGGTGCCCCTCACAACCTGCTAGTGCTCTGGCCTGCCTAGGGATCAAGTGGCCCGTGCCACGTGCTTGCGCTCTGGCCCGCCTAGGGATCAGGTGCCCCTCGCCACCTGCTAGCGCTCTGGCCCGCCTATGGATCAAGTGGCCAACGCCACCCGCTAGCGCTCTGGCCAGCCTAGGGATCAAGTGGCCCGAGCCACCTCCTAGCACTCTGGCCCACTTAGGGATCAAGTGGCCCATGCCACCTGCAAGCGCTCTGGCCCACCTAGGGATCAAGTGGCCTGCACCACCTGCTAGTGCTCTGGCCTGCCTAGGGATCAGGTGCCCCTCACCACCTGCTAGTGCTCTGGCCTGCATAGGGATCAAGTCGCTCATGTCACCTGCTAGCTCTAGGGATCAAGTGGCCTGTGTCACCTGCTAGCACTCTCGTCTACCTAGGGATCAAGTGGCCCATGCCACCTGCTAGCTCTCTGGCCTGCCTAGAGATCAGGTGCCCCTCGCCACCTGCTAGCGCTCTGGCCCATCTAGGGATCAAGTGGCCCGTGCCACCTGCTAGCACTCTAGGCCACCTAGGCATCAAGTGGCCCATGCCACCTGCTAGCAGTCTGTCCCACCAAGGAATCAGGTGCCCATTGTCACCTGCTAGCGCTCTGGCCCGCCTAGGGATCAAGTAGGCCGTGCCACCTGCTAGTGCTCTGGCCCGCATAGGGATCAAGGGGCCCACGCCACCTGCTAGCACTCTGGCCCACCTAGGGATCAAGTGGCCCGTGCCACATGCTAGCACTCTCGCACACCTAGGGATCAGGTGGCCCGCACCACCTGCTAGCGCTGTGGCCCGCCTAGGGATCAAGTGGCCCATGCCACCTGCTAGAGCTCTGGCCCGCCTAGGAATCAAGTCGCTCATGCCACCTGCTAGCGCTAGGGATCAAGTGGCATGTGTCACCTGCTAGCACTCTCGCCCACCTAGGGATCAAGTGGCCCATGCCACCTGCTAGCGCTATGGCCTGCCTAGGGATTAGGTGCCCCTCACAACCTGCTAGTGCTCTGGCCTGCCTAGGGATCAAGTGGCCCGTGCCACGTGCTTGCGCTCTGGCCCGCCTAGGGTTCAGGTGCCCCTCGCCACCTGCTAGCGCTCTGGCCCGCCTATGGATCAAGTGGCCAACGCCACCCGCTAGCGCTCTGGCCAGCCTAGGGATCAAGTGGCCCGAGCCACCTCCTAGCACTCTGGCCCACTTAGGGATCAAGTGGCCCATGCCACCTGCAAGCGCTCTGGCCCACCTAGGGATCAAGTGGCCTGCACCACCTGCTAGTGCTCTGGCCTGCCTAGGGATCAGGTGCCCCTCACCACCTGCTAGTGCTCTGGCCTGTATAGGGATCAAGTCGCTCATGCCACCTGCTAGCTCTAGGGATCAAGTGGCCTGTGTCACCTGCTAGCACTCTCGTCTACCTAGGGATCAAGTGGCCCATGCCACCTGCTAGCTCTCTGGCCCGCCTTGGGATCAGGTGCCCCTCGCCACCTGCTAGCACTCTGGCCCATCTAGGGATCAAGTGGCCCGCGCCACCTGCTAGCACTCTAGGCCACCTAGGCATCAAGTGGCCCATGCCACCTGCTAGCACTCTGGCCCACCAAGGAATCAGGTGCCCATCACCACCTGCTAGCACTCTGGCCCGCCTAGGGATCAAGTGGCCTGTGCCACCTGCTAGCACTCTGGCCCACCTAGGGATCAAGTGGCCTGCGCCACATGCTAGCACTCTCGCACACCTAGGGATCAGGTGGCCCGCACCACCTGCTAGCGCTGTGGCCCGCCTAGGGATCAAGTGGCCCGTGCCACCTGCTAGAGCTCTGGCCCACCTAGGGATCAAGTCGCTCGTGCCACCTGCTAGTGCTAGGGATCAAGTGGCCTGTGTCACCTGCTAGCACTCTCACCCACCTAGGGATCAAGTGGCCCATGCCACCTGCTAGCGCTATGGCCCGCCTAGGGATCAGGTGCCCCTCGCCACCTGCTAGCGCTCTTGCCCACCTAGGGATCAAGTGGCCCACGCCAACTGCTAGCACTCTCGCACACCTAGGGATCAGGTGGCCCGCACCACCTGCTAGCGCTGTGGCCCACCTAGGGATCAAGTGGCCCGTGCCACCTGCTAGAGCTCTGGCCCGCCTCTGGATCAAGTCGCTCGTGCCACCTGCTAGCGCTAGGGATCAAGTGGCCTGTGTCACCTGCTAGCACTCTCGCCCACCTAGGGATCAAGTGGCCCATGCCACCTGCTAGCGCTATGGCCTGCCTAGGGATTCGGTTCCCCTCACCACCTGGTAGCGCTCTGGCCCGCCTAGGGATCAAGTGGCCCGTGCCACGTGCTTGCACTCTGGCCCGCCTAGGGATCAAGTGGCCCACGCCACCCGCTAGCGCTCTGGCCAGCCTAGGGATCAAGTGGCCCGCGCCACCTCCTAGCATTCTGGCCCACTTAGGGATCAAGTGGCCCATGCCAACTGCAAGCGCTCTGGCCCACCTAGGGATCAAGTGACCAGCGCCACCTGCTATCACTCTTGCACACCTAGGGATCAAGTGACCTGCACCACCTGCTAGTGCTCTGGCCTGCCTAGGGATCAGGTGCCCTTCACCACCTGCTAGTGCTCTGGCCTGCAAAGGGATCAAGTCGCTCATGCCACCTGCTAGCTCTAGGGATCAAGTGGCCTGTGTCACCTGCTAGCACTCTCGTCTACCTAGGGATCAAGTGGCCCATGCCACCTGCTAGCTCTCTGGCCCGCCTAGGGATCAGGTGCCCCTCACCACCTGCTAGCACTCTGGCCCATCTAGGGATCAAGTGGCCCGTGCCACCTGCTAGCACTCTAGGCCACCTATGCATCAAGTGGCCCATGCCACCTGCTAGCACTCTGGCCCACCAAGGAATCAGGTGCCCAGCACCAACCTGCTACCACTCTGGCCCGCCTAGGGATCAAGTGGCCCATGCCACCTGCTAGCACTCTGGCCCACCTAGGGATCAAGTGGCCCGCGCCACATGCTAGCACTCTCGCACACCTAGGGATCAGGCGGCCCGCACCACCTGCTAGCGCTGTGGCCTGCCTAGGGATCAAGTGGCCCATGCCACCTGCTAGAGCTCTGGCCCGCCTATGGATGAAGTCGCTCATGCCACCTGCTAGCGCTAGGGATCAAGTGGCCTGTGTCACCTGCTAGCACTCTCGCCCACCTAGGGATCAAGTGGCCCATGCCACCTGCTAGTGCTATGGCCTGCCTAGGGATTAGGTGCCCCTCACAACCTGCTAGTGCTCTGGCCTGCCTAGGGATCAAGTGGCCCGTGCCACGTGCTTGCGCTCTGGCCCGCCTAGGGATCAGGTGCCCCTCGCCACCTGCTAGCACTCTGGCCCGCCTACGGATCAAGTGGCCAACGCCACCCGCTAGCGCTCTGGCCAGCCTAGGGATCAAGTGGCCCGAGCCACCTCCTAGCACTCTGGCCCACTTAGGGATCAAGTGGCCCATGCCACCTGCAAGCGCTCTGGCCCACCTAGGGATCAAGTGGCCTGCACCACCTGCTAGTGCTCTGGCCTGCCTAGGGATTAGGTGCCCCTCACCACCTGCTAGTGCTCTGGCCTGCATAGGGATCAAGTCGCTCATGCCACCTGCTAGCTCTAGGGATCAAGTGGTCTGTGTCACCTGCTAGCACTCTCGTCTACCTAGGGATCAAGTGGCCCATGCCACCTGCTAGCTCTCTGGCCCGCCTAGGGATCAGGTGCCCCTCGCCACCTGCTAGCGCTCTGGCCCATCTAGGAATCAAGTGGCCCGCGCCACCTGCTAGCACGCTAGGCCACCTAGGCATCAAGTGGCCCATGCCACCTGCTAGCACTCTGGCCCACCAAGGAATCAGGTGCCCAGCACCACCTGCTAGCACTCTGGCCCGCCTAGGGATCAAGTGGCCTGTGCCACCTGCTAGCACTCTGGCCCACCTAGGGATCAAGTGGCCCGCGCCACATGCTAGCACTCTCGTTACCTAGGGATCAGGTGGCCCGCACCACCTGCTAGCGCTGTGGCCCGCCTATCGATCAAGTGGCCCGTGCCACCTGCTAGAGCTCTGGCCCACCTAGGGATCAAGTCGCTCGTGCCACCTGCTAGTGCTAGGGATCAAGTGGCCTGTGTCACCTGCTAGCACTCTCACCCACCTAGGGATCAAGTGGCCCATGCCACCTGCTAGCGCTATGGCCCGCCTAGGGATCAGGTGCCCCTCGCCACCTGCTAGCGCTCTGGCCCACCTAAGGATCAAGTGGCCCACGCCAACTGCTAGCACTCTCGCACACCTAGGGATCAGGTGGCCCGCACCACCTGCTAGCGCTGTGGCCCACCTAGGGATCAAGTGGCCCATGCCACCTGCTAGAGCTCTGGCCCGCCTATGGATCAAGTCGCTCGTGCCACCTGCTAGCGCTAGGGATCAAGTGGCCTGTGTCACCTGCTAGCACTCTGGCCCACCTAGGGATCAAGTGGCCCATGCCACCTGCTAGCGCTATGGCCTGCCTAGGGATTCGGTGCCCCTCACCACCTACTAGCGCTCTGGCCCGCCTAGGGATCAAGTGGCCCGTGCCACGTGCTTGCGCTCTGGCCCGCCTAGGGATCAAGTGGCCCACGCCACCCGCTATCGCTCTGGCCAGCCTAGGGATCAAGTGGCCCACGCCACCTCCTAGCACTCTGGCCCACTTAGGGATCAAGTGGCCCATGCCACCTGCAAGCGCTCTGGCCCACCTAGGGATCAAGTGGCCAGCTCCACCTGCTATCACTCTCGCACACCTAGGGATCAAGTGGCCTGCACCACCTGCTAGTGCTCTGGCCTGCCTAGGGATCAGGTGCCCTTCACCACCTGCTAGTGCTCTGGCCTGCATAGGGATCAAGTCGCTCATGCCACCTGCTAGCTCTAGGGATCAATTGGCCTGTGTCACCTGCTAGCACTCTCGTCTACCTAGGGATCAAGTGGCCCATGCCACCTGCTAGCTCTCTGGCCCGCCTAGGGATCAGGTGCCCCTCACCACCTGCTAGCGCTCTGGCCCATCTTGGGATCAAGTGGCCCGTGCCACCTGCTAGCACTCTAGGCCACCTAGGCATCAAGTGGCCCATGCCACCTGCTAGCACTCTGGCCCACCAAGGAATCAGGTGCCCAGCACCACCTGCTAGCACTCTGGCCCACCTAGGGATCAAGTGGCCCGTGCCACCTGCTAGCACTCTGGCCCACCTAGGGATCAAGTGGCCCGTGCCACATGCTAGCACACTCGCACACCTAGGGATCAGGTGGCCCGCACCACCTGCTAGCGCTGTGGCCCGCCTAGGGATCAAGTGGCCCATGCCACCTGCTAGAGCTCTGGCCCGCCTAGGTATCAAGTCGCTCGTGCCACCTGCTAGTGCTAGGGATCAAGTGGCCTGTGTCACCTGCTAGCGCTATGGCCCGCCTTGGGATCAGGTGCCCCTCGCCACCTGCTAGCGCTCTGGCCCGCCTATGGATCAAGTGGCGCACGCCACCTCCTAGCACTCTGGCCCACTTAGAGATCAAGTGGCCCATGCCACCTGCTAGCACTCTGGCCCGCCTAGGGATCAAGTGGCCCGCGCCACCTGCTATTACTCTCGCACACCTAGGGATCAAGTGGCCTGCACCACCTGCTAGTGCTCTGGCTTGCCTAGGGATCAGGTGCCCCTCACCACCTGCTAGTGCTTTGGCCTGCCTAGGGATCAGGTGGCCTGCACCACCTGCTAGCGCTCTGGCCCACCTAGGGATCAAGTGGCTCGCATCACCTGCTAGCACTCTGGCCTGCCTAGGGATCAGGTGCCCCTCGCCACCTGCTAGCGCTCTGGCCCACCTAGGGATCAAGTGGCCCACGCCACCTGCTAGCACTCTCGCACACCTAGGGATCAGGTGGCCCGCACCACCTGCTAGCGCTGTGGCCCACCTAGGGATCAAGTGGCCCGTGCAACCTGCTAGAGCTCTGGCCCGCCTATGGATCAATCGCTCGTTCCACCTGCTAGCGCTAGGGATCAAGTGGTCTGTGTCACCTGCTAGCACTCTCGCCCACCTAGGGATCAAGTGGCCCGTGCCACCTGCTAGCACTCTGGCCCACCTAGGGATCAAGTGGCCCGTGCCACATGCTAGCACACTCGCACACCTAGGGATCAGGTGGCCCGCACCACCTGCTAGCGCTGTGGCCCGCCTAGGGATCAAGTGGCCCGTGCCACCTGCAAGAGCTCTGGCCCGCCTAGGGATCAAGTCGCTTGTGCCACCTGCTAGTGCTAGGGATCAAGTGGCCTGTGTCACCTGCTAGCACTCTCACCCACCTAGGGATCAAGTGTCCCATGCCACCTGCTAGCGCTATGGCCCGCCTAGGGATCAGGTGCCCCTCGCCACCTGCTAGCGCTCTGGCCCACCTAGGGATCAAGTGGCCCACGCCACCTGCTAGCACTCTCGCACACCTAGGGATCAGGTGGCCCGCACCACCTGCTAGCGCTGTGGCCCACCTAGGGATCAAGTGGCCCGTGCCACCTGCTAGAGCACTGGCCCGCCTATGGATCAAGTCGCTCGAGCCACCTGCTAGCGCTAGGGATCAAGTGGCCTGTGTCACCTGCTAGCACTCTCGCCCACCTAGGGATCAAGTGGCCCGTGCCACCTGCTAGCACTCTGGCCCACCTAGGGATCAAGTGGCCCATGCCACATGCTAGCACACTCGCACACCTAGGGATCAGGTGGCCCGCACCACCTGCTAGCGCTGTGGCCCGCCTAGGGATCAAGTGGCCCGTGCCACCTGCTAGAGCTCTGGCCCGCCTAGGTATCAAGTCCCTCGTGCCACCTGCTAGTGATAGGGATCAAGTGGCCTGTGTCACCTGCTAGCACTCTCGCCCACATAGGGATCAAGTGGCCCATGCCACCTGCTAGCGCTATGGCCCGCCTAGGGATCAGGTGCCCCTCGCCACCTGCTAGCGCTCTGGCCCGCCTATGGATCAAGTGGCGCACGCCACCTCCTAGCACTCTGGCCCACTTAGAGATCAAGTGGCCCATGCCACCTGCTAGCACTCTGGCCCGCCTAGGGATCAAGTGGCCCGCGCCACCTGCTATTACTCTCGCACACCTAGGGATCAAGTGGCCTGCACCACCTGCTAGTGCTCTGGCTTGCCTACGGATCAGGTGCCCCTCACCACCTGCTAGTGCTTTGGCCTGCCTAGGGATCAGGTGGCCTGCACCACCTGCTAGCGCTCTGGCCCACCTAGGGATCAAGTGGCTCGCATCACCTGCTAGCACTCTGGCCTGCCTAGGGATCAGGTGCCCCTCGCCACCTGTTAGCGCTCTGGCCCATCTTGGGATCAAGTGGCCCGCGCCACATGCTAGCACTTTCGCCCACCTAGGGATCAAGTGGCCCATGCCACCTGCTAGCACTCTAGGCCACCTAGGCATCAAGTGGCCCATGCCACCTGCTAGCACTCTGGCCCACCAAGGAATCAGGTGCCCAGCACCAACCTGCTACCACTCTGGCCCGCCTAGGGATCAAGTGGCCCGTGCCACCTGCTAGCACTCTGGCCCACCTAGGGATCAAGTGGCCCGCGCCACATGCTAGCACTCTCGCACACCTAGGGATCAGGAGGCCCGCACCACCTGCTAGCGCTGTGGCCCACCTAGGGATCAAGTGGCCCGTGCCACCTGCTAGAGCTCTGGCCCGCCTAGGGATCAAGTCGCTTGTGCCACCTGCTAGTGCTAGGGATCAAGTGGCCTGTGTCACCTGCTAGCACTCTCACCCACCTAGGGATCAAGTGTCCCATGCCACCTGCTAGCGCTATGGCCCGCCTAGGGATCAGGTGCCCCTCGCCACCTGCTAGCGCTCTGGCCCACCTAGGGATCAAGTGGCCCACGCCACCTGCTAGCACTCTCGCACACCTAGGGATCAGGTGGCCCGCACCACCTGCTAGCGCTGTGGCCCACCTAGGGATCAAGTGGCCCGTGCCACCTGCTAGAGCTCTGGCCCGCCTATGGATCAAGTCGCTCGTGCCACCTGCTAGCGCTAGGGATCAAGTGGCCTGTGTCACCTGCTAGCACTCTCGCCCACCTAGGGATCAAGTGGCCCGTGCCACCTGCTAGCACTCTGGCCCACCTAGGGATCAAGTGGCCCATGCCACATGCTAGCACACTCGCACACCTAGGGATCAGGTGGCCCGCACCACCTGCTAGCGCTGTGGCCCGCCTAGGGATCAAGTGGCCCGTGCCACCTGCTAGAGCTCTGGCCCGCCTAGGTATCAAGTCGCTCGTGCCACCTGCTAGTGATAGGGATCAAGTGGCCTGTGTCACCTGCTAGCACTCTCGCCCACATAGGGATCAAGTGGCCCATGCCACCTGCTAGCGCTATGGCCCGCCTTGGGATCAGGTGCCCCTCGCCACCTGCTAGTGCTTTGGCCTGCCTAGGGATCAGGTGGCCTGCACCACCTGCTAGCGCTCTGGCCCACCTAGGGATCAAGTGGCTCGCATCACCTGCTAGCACTCTGGCCTGCCTAGGGATCAGGTGCCCCTCGCCACCTGTTAGCGCTCTGGCCCATCTTGGGATCAAGTGGCCCGCGCCACATGCTAGCACTTTCGCCCACCTAGGGATCAAGTGGCCCATGCCACCTGCTAGCACTCTAGGCCACCTAGGCATCAAGTGGCCCATGCCACCTGCTAGCACTCTGGCCCACCAAGGAATCAGGTGCCCAGCACCAACCTGCTACCACTCTGGCCCGCCTAGGGATCAAGTGGCCCGTGCCACCTGCTAGCACTCTGGCCCACCTAGGGATCAAGTGGCCCGCGCCACATGCTAGCACTCTCGCACACCTAGGGATCAGGAGGCCCGCACCACCTGCTAGCGCTGTGGCCCACCTAGGGATCAAGTGGCCCGTGCCACCTGCTAGAGCTCTGGCCCGCCTAGGGATCAAGTCGCTTGTGCCACCTGCTAGTGCTAGGGATCAAGTGGCCTGTGTCACCTGCTAGCACTCTCGTCTACCTAGGGATCAAGTGGCCCATGCCACCTGCTAGCTCTCTGGCCCGCCTAGGGATCAGGTGCCCCTCGCCACCTGCTAGCGCTCTGGCCTATCTAGGGATCAAGTGGCCCGCGCCACCTGCTAGCACTCTAGGCCACCTAGGCATCAAGTGGCCCATGTCACCTGCTAGCACTCTGGCCCACCAAGGAATCAGGTGCCCAGCACCACCTGCTAGCACTCTGGCCCGCCTAGGGATCAAGTGGCCCGTGCCACCTGCTAGCACTCTGGCCCACCTAGGGATCAAGTGGCCCGCGCCACATGCTTGCACTCTCGCACACCTAGGGATCAGGTGGCCCGCACCACCTGCTAGCGCTGTGGCCCGCCTAGGGATCAAGTGGCCCGTGCCACCTGCTAGAGCTCTGGCCCGCCTAGGGATCAAGTCGCTTGTGCCACCTGCTAGTGCTAGGGATCAAGAGGCCTGTGTCACCTGCAAGCACTCTCACCCACCTAGGGATCAAGTGGCCCATGCCACCTGCTAGCGCTATGGACCGCCTAGGGATCAGGTACCCCTCGCCACCTGCTAGCGCTCTGGCCCACCTAGGGATCAAGTGGCCCACGCCACCTGCTAGCACTCTCGCACACCTAGGGATCAGGTGGCCCGCACCACCTGCTAGCGCTGTGGCCCACCTAGGGATCAAGTGGCCCGTGCCACCTGCTAGAGCTCTGGCCCGCCTATGGATCAATCGCTCGTTCCACCTGCTAGCGCTAGGGATCAAGTGGTCTGTGTCACCTGCTAGCACTCTCGCCCACCTAGGGATCAAGTGGCCCGTGCCACCTGCTAGCACTCTGGCCCACCTAGGGATCAAGTGGCCCGTGCCACATGCTAGCACACTCGCACACCTAGGGATCAGGTGGCCCGCACCACCTGCTAGCGCTGTGGCCCGCCTAGGGATCAAGTGGCCCGTGCCACCTGCTAGAGCTCTGGCCCGCCTAGGGATCAAGTTGCTCGTGCCACCTGCTAGTGATAGGGATCAAGTGGCCTGTGTCACCTGCTAGCACTCTCGCCCACATAGGGATCAAGTTGCCCATGCCACCTGCTAGCGCTATGGCCCGCCTAGGGATCATGTGCCCCTCGCCACCTGCTAGCGCTCTGGCCCGCCTATGGATCAAGTGGCGCATGCCACCTCCTAGCACTCTGGCCCACTTAGAGATCAAGTGGCCCATGCCACCTGCTAGCACTCTGGCCCGCCTAGGGATCAAGTGGCCCACGCCACCTGCTATCACTCTCGCACACCTAGGGATCAAGTGGCCTGCACCACCTGCTAGTGCTCTGGCCTGCCTAGGGATCAGGTGCCCCTCACCACCTGCTAGTGCTTTGGCCTGCCTAGGGATCAGGTGGCCTTCACCACCTGCTAGCGCTCTGGCCCACCTAGGGATCAAGTGGCTCGCACCACCTGCTAGCACTCTGGCCTGCCTAGGGATCAGGTGCCCCTCGCCACCTGCTAGCGCTCTGGCCCATCTTGGGATCAAGTGGCCCGCGCCACCTGCTAGCACTTTCGCCCACCTACAGATCAAGTGGCCCATGCCACCTGCTAGCACTCTAGGCCACCTAGGCATCAAGTGGCCCATGCCACCTGCTAGCACTCTGGCCCACCAAGGAATCAGGTGCCCAGCACCAACCTGCTACCACTCTGGCCCGCCTAGGGATCAAGTGGCCCGTGCCACCTGCTAGCACTCTGGCCCACCTAGGGATCAAGTGGCCCGCGCCACATGCTAGAACTCTCGCACACCAAGGGATCAGGAGGCCCGCACCACCTGCTAGCGCTGTGGCCCACCTAGGGATCAAGTGGCCGTGCCACCTGCTAGAGCTCTGGCCCGCCTAGGGATCAAGTCGCTCGTGCCACCTGCTAGCGCTAGGGATCAAGTGGCCTGTGTCACCTGCTAGCGATCTCGCCCATCTAGGGATCAAGTGGCCCATGCCACCTGCTAGCGCTATGGCCCGCCTAGGGATCAGGTGCCACTCGCCACCTGCTAGCGCTCTGGCCCGCCAAGGGATCAGGTGCCCTTCGCCACCTGCTAGCGTTCTGGCCCGCCTAGGGATCAAGTGGCCCGCACCACCTGCTAGCGCTCTGGCCCACCTAGGGATCAAGTGGCCAGTGCCACCAGCTAGCGCTTCGGCCCGCCTAGGGATCAGGTGCCCCTCACCACCTGCTAGCGCTGTGGCCTGCCTAGGGATCAAGTGGCCCGGGCCACCTGCTAGAGCTCTGGCCCACCTAGGGATCAAGTCGCTCGTGCCAACTGCTAGTGCTAGGGATCAAGTGGCCTGTGTCACCTGCTAGCACTCTCGCCCACCTAGGGATTAAGTGGCACATGCCACCTGCTAGCGCTATGGCCCGCCTAGGGATCAGGTGCCCCTCGCCACCTGCTAGCGCTCTGGCCCGCCTAGGGATTAAGTGGCCCGTGCCACCTGCTTGCTCTCTGGCCCGCCTAGGGATCAGGTGCCCCTCGCCACCTGCTAGCGCTCTGGCCCGCCTATGGATCAAGTGGCCCACGCCACCCGCTAGCGCTCTGGCCAGCCTAGGGATCAAGTGGCCCATGCCACCTCCTAGCACTCTGGCCCACTTAGGGATCAAGTGGCCCATGCCACCTGCTAGCGCTCTGGCCCGCCTAGGGATCAAGTGGCCTGCACCACCTGCTAGTGGTTTGGCCTGCCTAGGGATCAGGTGGCCTGCACCAACTGCTAGCGCTCTGGCCCACCTAGGGATCAAGTGGCTCGCACCACCTGCTAGCACTCTGGCCTGCCTAGGGATCAGGTGCCCCTCGCCACCTGCTAGCGCTCTGGCCCATCTAGGGATCAAGTGGCCCATGCCACCTGCTAGCACTCTAGGCCACCTAGGCATCAAGTGGCCCATGCCACCTGCTAGCACTCTGGCCCACCAAGGAATCAGGTGCCCAGCACCACCTGCTAGCACTCTGGCTTGCCTAGGGATCAAGTGGCCCGTGCCACCTGCTAGCGCTCTGGCCCATCTAGGGATCAAGTGGCCCGTGCCACATTCTAGCACACTCGCACACCTAGGGATCAGGTGGCCCGCACCACCTGCTAGCGCTGTGGCCCGCCTAGGGATCAAGTGGCCCGTGCCATCTGCTAGAGCTCTGGCCCGCCTAGGGATCAAGTCGCTCGTGCCACCTGCTAGTGCTAGGGATCAAGTGGCCTGTGTCACCTGCTAGCACTCTCGCCCACATAGGGATCAAGTGGCCCATGCCACCTGCTAGCCCTATGGCCCGCCTAGGGATCAGGTGCCCCTCGCCACCTGCTAGCTCTCTGGCCCGCCTAGGGATTAAGTGGCCCGTGCCACCTTCTTGCGCTCTGGCCCGCCTAGGGATCAGGTGCCACTCGCCAGCTGCTAGCGCTCTGGCCCACCTATGGATCAAGTGGCGCACGCCACCCGCTAGCGCTCTGGCCAGCCTAGGGATTAAGTGGCCCACGCCACCTCCTAGCACTCTGGCCCACCTAGGGATCAAGTGGCCTGCACCACCTTCTAGTGCTCTGGCCTGCCTAGGGATCAGGTGCCCCTCACCACCTGCTAGTGCTTTGGCCTGCCTAGGGATCAGGCGGCCTGCACCACCTGCTAGCGCTCTGGCCCACCTAGGGATCAAGTGGCTCGCACCACCTGCTAGCACTCTGGCCTGCCTAGGGATCAGGTGCCCCTCGCCACCTGCTAGCGCTCTGGCCCATCTTGGGATCAAGTGGCCCGCGCCACATGCTAGCACTTTCGCCCACCTAGGGATCAAGTGGCCCATGCCACCTGCTAGCACTCTAGGCCACCTAGGCATCAAGTGGCCCATGCCACCTGCTAGCACTCTGGCCCACCAAGGAATCAGGTGCCTAGCACCACCTGCTAGCACTCTGGCCCGCCTAGGGATCAAGTGGCCCGTGCCACCTGCTAGCACTCTGGCCCACCTAGGGATCAAGTGGCCCATGCCACCTGCTAGCACTCTAGGCCACCTAGGCATCAAGTGGCCCATGCCACCTGCTAGCACTCTGGCCCACCAAGGAATCAGGTGCCTAGCACCACCTGCTAGCACTCTGGCCCGTCTAGGGATCAAGTCGCTTGTGCCACCTGCTAGTGTTAGGGATCAAGTGGCCTGTGTCACCTGCTAGCACTCTCGCCCACCTAGGGATCAAGTGGCACATGCCACCTGCTAGCACTATGGCCCGCCTAGGGATCAGGTGCCCCTCACAACCTGCTAGCGCTCTTGCCCACCTAGGGATCAAGTGGCCCGCACCACCTGCTAGCACTCTCGCACACCTAGGGATCAGGAGGCCCGCACCACCTGCTAGTGCTGTGGCCCACCTAGGGATCAAGTGGCCCGTGCCACCTGCTAGAGCTCTGGCCCGCCTAGGGATCAAGTCGCTCTTGCCACCTGCTAGCGCTAGGGATCAAGTGGCCTGTGTCACCTGCTAGCACTCTCGCACACCTAGGGATCAAGTGGCCCATGCCACCTGCTAGCGCTATGGCCCGCCTAGGGATCAGGTGCCACTCGCCACCTGCTAGCACTCTGGCCCGCCTAGGGATCAAGTGGCCGGCTCCGGCCCACCTAGGGATCAAGTGGCCAGTGCCACCAGCTAGCGCTCTGGCCCGCCTAGGGATCAGGTGCCCCTCACCACCTGCTAGCGCTGTGGCCCGCCTAGGGATCAAGTGGCCCGGGCCACCTGCTAGAGCTCTGGCCCACCTAGGGATCAAGTCGCTCGTGCCAACTGCTAGTGCTAGGGATCAAGTGGCCTGTGTCACCTGCTAGCACTCTCGCCCACCTAGGGATCAAGTGGCACATGCCACCTGCTAGCGCTTTGGCCCGCCTAGGGATCAGGTGCCCCTCGCCACCTGCTAGCGCTCTGGCCCGCCTAGGGATTAAGTGGCCCGTGCCACCTGCTTGCTCTCTGGCCCGCCTAGGGATCAGGTGCCCCTCGCCACCTGCTAGCGCTCTGGCCCGCCTATGGATCAAGTGGCCCACGCCACCCGCTAGCGCTCTGGCCAGCCTAGGGATCAAGTGGCCCATGCCACCTCCTAGCACTCTGGCCCACTTAGGGATCAAGTGGCCCATGCCACCTGCTAGCGCTCTGGCCCACCTAGGGATCAAGTGGCCCGCGCCACATGCTAGCACTCTCGCACACCTAGGGATCAAGTGGCCCGGGCCACCTGCTAGAGCTCTGGCCCACCTAGGGATCAAGTCGCTCGTGCCAACTGCTAGTGCTAGGGATCAAGTGGCCTGTGTCACCTGCTAGCACTCTGTCCCACCTAGGGATCAAGTGGCTCGCGCCACATGCTAGCACTCTCGCACACCTAGGGATCAAGTGGCTCGCGCCACATGCTAGCACTCTCGCACACCTAGGGATCAGGTGGCCTGCACCACCTGCTAGCGTTGTGGTCCGCCTAGGGATCAAGTGGCCCGTGCCACCTGCTAGAGCTCTGGCCCGCCTAGGGATCAAGTGGCCCATGCCACCTGCTAGCACTCTGTCCCACCTAGGGATCAAGTGGCTCGCGCCACATGCTAGCACTCTCGCACACCTAGGGATCAGGTGGCCTGCACCACCTGCTAGCGTTGTGGTCCGCCTAGGGATCAAGTGGCCCGTGCCACCTGCTAGAGCTCTGGCCCGCCTAGGGATCAAGTGGCCCGTGCCACCTGCTAGCACTCTGGCCCACCTAGGGATCAAGTGGCCCGCGCCACATGCTAGCACTCTCGCACACCTAGGGATCAGGTGGCCCGCACCACCTGCTAGCGTTGTGGTCCACCTAGGGATCAAGTGGACCGTGCCACCTGCTAGCACTCTGTCCCACCTAGGGATCAAGTGGCCCGCGCCACATGCTAGCACTCTCGCACACCTAGGGATCAGGTGGCATGCACCACCTGCTAGCGTTGTGGTCCGCCTAGGGATCAAGTGGCCCGTGCCACCTGCTAGAGCTCTGGCCCGCCTAGGGATCAAGTGGCCCGTGCCACCTGCTAGCACTCTGGCCCACCTAGGGATCAAGTGGCCCGCGCCACATGCTAGCACTCTCGCACACCTAGGGATCAGGTGGCCCGCACCACCTGCTAGCGTTGTGGTCCACCTAGGGATCAAGTGGACCGTGCCACCTGCTAGCACTCTGTCCCACCTAGGGATCAAGTGGCCCGCGCCACATGCTAGCACTCTCGCACACCTAGGGATCAGGTGGCATGCACCACCTGCTAGCGTTGTGGTCCGCCTAGGGATCAAGTGGCCCGTGCCACCTGCTAGAGCTCTGGCCCGCCTAGGGATCAAGTCGCTCGTGCCACCTGCTAGCGCTAGGGATCAAGTGGCCTGTGTCACCTGCTAGCACTCTCGCCCACCTAGGGATCAAGTGGCCCATGCCACCTGCTAGCGCTATGGCCTGCCTAGGGATCAGGTGCCCCTCGCTACCTGCAAGCGCTCTGGCCCGCCTAGGGATCAAGTGGCCCGTGCCACCTGCTTGCGCTCTGGCCCGCCTAGGGATCAGGTGCCCCTCGCCACCTGCTATCGCTCTTGCCCGCCTATGGATCAAGTGGCCCACGCCACCCGCTAGCGCTCTGGCCAGCCTAGGGATCAAGTGGCCCGTGCCACCTCCTAGCACTCTGGCCCACTTAGGGATCAAGTGGCCCATGCCACCTGCAAGCGCTCTGGCCCACCTAGGGATCAAGTGGCCAGCGCCACCTGCTAGCACTCTCGCACACCTAGGGATCAAGTGGCCTGCACCACCTGCTAGTGCTCTGGCCTGCCTAGGGATCAGGTGCCCCTCACCACCTGCTAGTGCTCTGGCCTGCATAGGGATCAATTCGCTCGTGCCACCTGCTAGCTCTAGGGATCAAGCGGCCTGTGTCACCTTCTAGCACTCTCGTCTACCTAGGGATCAAGTGGCCCATGCCACCTGCTAGCTCTCTGGCCCGCCTAGGGATCAGGTGCCCCTCACCACCTGCTAGGACTCTGGCCCTCCTAGGGAACAAGTGGCCCGTGTCACCTGCAAGCGCTCTGGCCCGCCTAGGGATCAGGTGGCCCGCGCCACATGCTAGCACTCTCGCACACCTAGGGATCAGGTGCCACTCGCCACCTGCTAGCGCTCTGGCCCGCCTATGGATCAAGTGGCCCATGCCACCCGCTAGCGCTCTGGCCAGCCTAGGGATCAAGTGGCCCACGCCACCTCCTATCGCTCTTCCCCGTCTAGGGATCAAGTGGCCCACGCCACCTGCTAGCACTCTCGCACAACTAGGGATCAAGTGGCCTGCACCACCTGCTAGTGCTCTGGCCAGCCTAGGGATCAGGTGCCCCTCACCACCTGCTAGTGCTTTGGCCTGCCTAGGGATCAGGTGGCCTGCACCACCTGCTAGTGCTCTGGCCCACCTAGGGATCAAGTGGCTCGCACCACCTGCTAGCACTCTGGCCTGCCTAGGGATCAGGTGCCCCTCGCCACCTGCTAGCGCTCTGGCCTGCCTAGGGATTAAGTGGCCCGTGGCACCTGCTAGGGATCAGATGCCACTCGCCACCTGCTAGCGCTCTGGCCCGCCTAAGGATCAAGTGGCCAACGCCAACCGGTAGCGCTCTGGCCAGCCTAGGGATCAAGTGGCCCACGCCAACTCCTAGCACTCTGGCCCACTTAGGGATCAAGTGGCCCATGCCACCTGCTAGCGCTCTGGCCCGCCTAGGGATCAAGTGGCCCACGCCACCTGCTAGCACTCTCGCACAACTAGGGATCAAGTGGCCTGCACCACCTGCTAGTGCTCTGGCCTGCCTAGGGATCAGGTGCCCCTCACCACCTGCTAGTGCTTTGGCCTGCCTAGGGATCAGATGGCCTGCACCACCTGCTAGCGTTTTGGCCCACCTAGGGATCAAGTGGCTCGCACCACCTTCTAGCACTATGGCCTGCCTAGGGATCAGGTGACCCTCGCCACCTGCTAGCGCTCTGGCCCATCTAGGGATCAAGTGGCCCGCGCCACCTGCTAGTACTCTAGGCCGCCTAGGGTTCAAGTTAACCCGTGCCACCTGCTAGCACTCTGTCCCACCTAGGGATCAAGTGGCCGGCGCCACATGCTAGCACTCTCGCACACCTAGGGATCAGGTGGCCCGCACCACCTGCTAGCGCTGTGGTCCGCCTAGGGATCAAGTGGCCCGTGCCACCTGCTAGAGCTCTGTCCCGCCTAGGGATCAAGTCGCCCGTGCCACCAGCTAGTGCAAGGGATCAAGTGGCCTGTGTCACCTGCTAGCACTCTCGCCCACCTAGGGATCAAGTGCCCCATGCCACCTGCTAGCGCTATGGCCCGCCTAGGGAACTGGTGCCCCTCGCCACCTGCTAGAGCTCTGGCCCACCTAGGGATCAAGTGGCCCGCGCCACCTGCTAGCACTCTCGCACACCTAGGGATCATGTGGCCCGCACCACCTGCTAGTGCTGTGGCCCACCTAGGGATCAAGTGGCCCGTGCCACCTGCTAGAGCTCTGGCCCGCCTAGGGATCAAGTCGCTCGTGCCATCTGCTAGTGCTAGGGATCAAGTGGCCTGTGTCACCTGCTAGCACTCTCGCCCACCTAGGGATCAAGTGGCCCATGCCACCTGCTAGCGCTATGGCCCGCCTAGGGATCAGGTGCCCCTCACCACCTGCTAGCGCTATGGCCCGCCTAGGGATCAGGTGCCCCTCGCTACCTGCTAGCGCTCTGGCCCGCCTAGAGATCAATTGGTCCGTGCCACCTGCTTGCGCTCTGGCCCGCCTAGGGATCAGGTGCAACTCGCCACCTGCTATCGCTCTGGCCCGCCTATGGATCAAGTGGCGCACGCCACCCGCTAGCGCTCCTTCCAGCCTGGGGATCAAGTGGCCCGCGCCACCTCCTAGCACTCTGGCCCACTTAGGGATCAAGTGGCCCATGCCACCTGCAAGCGCTCTGGCCCACCTAGGGATCAAGTGGCCAGCGCCACCTGCTAGCACTCTCGCACACCTAGGGATCAAGTGGCCTGCACCACCTGCTAGTGCTCTGGCCTGCCTAGGGATCAGGTGTCCCTCACCACCTGCTAGTGCTCTGGCCTGCATAGGGATCAAGTCGCTCGTGCCACCTGCTAGCTCTAGGGATCAATTGGCCTGTGTCACCTGCTAGCACTCTCGTCTACCTAGGGATCAAGTGGCCCATGCCACCTGCTAGCTCTCTGGCCCGCCTAGGGATCAGGTGCCCCTCACCACCTGCTAGGACTCTGGCCCTCCTAGGGAACAAGTGGCCCGTGCCACCTGCAAGCGCTCTGGCCCGCCTAGGGATCAGGTGGCCCGCACCACCTGCTAGCGCTCTGGCCCGCCTAGGAATCAGGTGCCCAGCACCACCTGCTAGCACTCTGGCCCGCCTAGGGATCAAGTGGCCCGTGCCACCTGCTAGCACTCTGGCCCACCTAGGGATCAAGTGGCCCGCGCCACATGCTAGCACTCTCGCACACCTAGGGATCAGGTGCCACTCGCCACCTGCTAGCGCTCTGGCCCGCCTATGGATCAAGTGGCCCACGCCACCCGCTAGAGCTCTGGGCAGCCTATGGATCAAGTGGCCCACGCCACCTCCTAGCACTCTGGCCCACTTAGGGATTAAGTGGCCCATGCCACCTGCAAGCGCTCTGGCCCACCTAGGGATCAAGTGGCCAGCGCCACCTGCTAGCACTCTCGCACACCTAGGGATCAAGTGGCCTGCACCACCTGCTAGTGCTCTGGCCTGCCTAGGGATCAGGTGCCCCTCACCACCTGCTAGTGCTCTGGCCTGCATAGGGATCAAGTCGCTTTTGCCACCTGCTAGCTCTAGGGATCAATTGGCCTGTGTCACCTGCTAGCACTCTCGTCTACCTAGGGATCAAGTGGCCCATGCCACCTGCTAGCTCTCTGGCCCGCTTAGGGATCAGGTGCCCCTCACCACCTGCTAGGACTCTGGCCCTCCTAGGGAACAAGTGGCCCGTGCCACCTGCAAGCGCTCTGGCCTGCCTAGGGATCAGGTGGCCCGCACCACCTGCTAGCGCTCTGGCCCGCCTAGGAATCAGGTGCCCAGCACCACCTGCTAGCACTCTGGCCCGCCTAGGGATCAAGTGGCCCGTGCCACCTGCTAGCACTCTAGCCCACCTAGGGATCAGGTGCCACTCGCCACCCGCTAGCGCTCTGGCCAGCCTAGGGATCAAGTGGCCCACGCCACCTCCTAGCGCTCTGGCCTGTCTAGGGATCAAGTGGCCCACGCCACCTGCTAGCACTCTCGCACAACTAGGGATCAAGTGGCCTGCACCACCTGCTAGTGCTCTGGCCTGCCTAGGGATCAGGTGCCCCTCACCACCTGCTAGTGCTTTGGCCTGCCTAGGGATTAAGTGGCCCGTGCCACCTGCTTGCGCTCTGGCCCGCCTAGGGATCAGGTGCCACTCGCCACCTACTAGCGCTCTGGCCCGCCTATGGATCAAGTGGCCCACGCCACCCGCTAGCGCTCTGGCCAGCCTAGGGATCAAGTGGCCCACGCCACGTCCTAGCACTCTGACACACTTAGGGATCAAGTGGCCCATGCCACCTGCTAGCGCTTTGGCCCGCCTAGGGTACAAGTGGCCCACGCCACCTGCTAGCACTCTCGCACAACTAGGGATCAAGTGGCCTGCACCACCTGCTAGTGCTCTGGCCTGCCTAGGGATCAGGTGCCCCTCACCACCTGCTAGTGCTCTGGCCTGCATAGGGATCAAGTCGCTCATGCCACCTGCTAGCTCTAGGGATCAAGTGGCCTGTGTCACCTGCTAGCACTCTCGTCTACCTAGGGATCAAGTGGCCTGTGTCACCTGCTAGCACTCTCGCCCACCTAGGGATCAAGTGGCCCATGCAACCTGCTAGTGCTATGGCCCACATAGGGATCAGGTGCACCTCACCACCTGCTAGCGCTATGGTCCGCCTAGGGATCAGGTGCCCCTCGCTACCTGCTAGCGCTTTGGCCCGCCTAGAGATCAAGTGGCCCGTGCCACCTGCTTGCGCTCTGGCCCGCCTAGGGATCAGGTGCCCCTCGCCACCTGCTAGCGCTCTGGCCCATTAAGGGATCAAGTGGCCCATGCCACCTGCTAGCACTCTAGGCCACCTAGGCATCAAGTGGCCCATGCCACCTGCTAGCACTCTGGCCCACCAAGGAATCAGGTGCCCAGTACCACCTGCTAGCACTCTGGCTTGCCTAGGGATCTAGTGGCCCGTGCCACCTGCTAGCACTCTGGCCCACCTAGGGATAAAGTGGCCCGTGCCACATGCTAGCACACTCGCACACCTAGGGATCAGATGGCCTGCACCACCTGCTAGTGCTCTGGCCTGTCTAGGGATCAGGTGCCCCTCACCACCTGCTAGTGCTTTGGCGTGCCTAGGGATCAGGTGCCCCTCACCACCTGCTAGCGCTGTGGCCCGTCTAGGGAACAAGTGGCCTGTATCACCTGCTAGAGCTCTGGCCCGCCTAGGGATCAAGTCGCTCGTGCCACCTGCTAGTGCTAGGGATCAAGTGGCCTGTGTCACCTGCTAGCACTCTCGCCCACATAGGGATCAAGTGGCCCATGCCACCTGCTAGCGCTATGGCCCGCCTAGGGATCAGGTGCCCCTCGCCACCTGCTAGCGCTCTGGCCCGCAAATGGATCAAGTGGCCCACGCCATTTGCTAGCGCTCTGGCCAGCCTAGGAATTAAGTGGCCCACGCCACCTCCTAGTACTCTGGCCAATTAGGGATCAAGTGGCCCATGCCACCTGCTAGCGCTCTGTCCCGTCTAGGGATCAAGTGGCCCGCGCCACCTGCTAGCACTCTCGCACACCTAGGGATCAAGTGGCCTGCACCACCTGCTAGTGCTCTGGCCTGTCTAGAGATCAGGTGCCCCTCACCACCTGCTAGTGCTTTGGCGTGCCTAGGGATCAGGTGGCCTGCACCACCTGCTAGCGCTCTGGCCCACCTAGGGATCAAGTAGCTTGCACCACCTGCTAGCACTCTGGCCTGCCTAGGGATCAGGTGCCCCTCGCCACCTGCTAGCGCTCTGGCCCATCTAGGGATCAAGTGGCCCGCGCCACATGCTAGCACTCTAGGCCACCTAGGCATCAAGTGGCCCGTGCCACATGCTAGCACTCTCGCACACCTAGGGATCAGGTGGCCCACACCACCTGCTAGCGCTGTGGCCCACCTAGGGATCAAGTGGCCCGTGCCACCTGCTAGAGCTCTGGCCCACCTAGGGATCAAGTCGCTCTGCCACCTGCTAGCGCTAGGGATCAAGTGGCCTGTGTCACCTGCTAGCACTCTCGCCCACCTAGGGATCAGGTGCCCAGCACCACCTGCTAGCACTCTGGCCCGCCTAGGGATCAAGTGGCCCGTGCCACCTGCTAGCACTCTGGCCCACCTAGGGATCAAGTGGCCCGTGCCACATGCTAGCACTCTCGCACACCTAGGGATCAGGTGGCCCACACCACCTGCTAGCGCTGTGGCCCACCTAGGGATCAAGTGGCCCGTGCCACCTGCTAGAGCTCTGGCCCGCCTAGGGATCAAGTCGCTCTGCCACCTGCTAGCGCTAGGGATCAAGTGGCCTGTGTCACCTGCTAGCACTCTCGCCCACCTAGGGATCAAGTGGCCCATGCCACCTGCTAGCGCTATGGCCCGCCTAGGGATCAGGTGCCCCTCACCACCTGCTAGCGCTATGGCCCGCCTAGGGATCAGGTGCCCCTCGCTACCTGCTAGCGCTCTGGCCCGCCTAGGGATCAAGTGGCCCGTGCCACCTGCTTGCGCTCTGGCCCGCCTAGGGATCAGGTGCCCCTCGCCACCTGCTAGTGCTCTGGCCCGCCTATGGATCAAGTGGCCCACGCCACCCGCTAGCGCTCTGGCCAGCCTAGGGATCAAGTGGCCCGCGCCACCTCCTAGCATTCTGGCCCACTTAGGGATCAAGTGGCACATGCCACCTGCAAGCGCTCATGCCCACCTAGGGATCAAGTGGCCAGCGCCACCTGCTAGAGCTCTGGCCCGCCTAGGGATCAAGTCGCTTGTGCCACCTGCTAGCGCTACGGATCAAGTGGCCTGTGTCACCTGCTAGCACTCTCGCCCACCTAGGGATCAAGTGGCCCATGCCACCTGCTAGCGCTATGGCCCACCTAGGGATTAGGTGCCCCTCACCACCTGCTAGCGCTATGGCCCGCCTAGGGATCAGGTGCCCCTCGCTACCTGCTAGCACTCTGGCCCGCCTAGGGATCAAGTGGCACATGCCACCTGCAAGCGCTCTGGCCCACCTAGGGATCAAGTGGCCAGCGCCACCTGCTAGAGCTCTGGCCCGCCTAGGGATCAAGTCGCTTGTGCCACCTGCTAGCGCTAGGGATCAAGTGGCCTGTGTCACCTGCTAGCACTCTCGCCCAACTAGGGATCAAGTGGCCCATGCCACCTGCTAGCGCTATGGCCCACCTAGAGATTAGGTGCCCCTCACCACCTGCTAGCGCTATGGCCCGCCTAGGGATCAGGTGCCCCTCGCCACCTGCTAGCACTCTGGCCCGCCTAGGGATCAAGTGGCACATGCCACCTGCAAGTGCTCTGGCCCACCTAGGGATCAAGTGGCCAGCGCCACCTGCTAGAGCTCTGGCCCGCCTAGGGATCAAGTCGCTTGTGCCACCTGCTAGCGCTAGGGATCAAGTGGCCTGTGTCACCTGCTAGCACTCTCGCCCAACTAGGGATCAAGTGGCCCATGCCACCTGCTAGCGCTATGGCCCACCTAGGGATTAGGTGCCCCTCACCACCTGCTAGCGCTATGGTCCGCCTAGGGATCAGGTGCCCCTCGCTACCTGCTAGCACTCTGGCCCGCCTAGGGATCAAGTGGCACATGCCACCTGCAAGCGCTCTGGCCCACCTAGGGATCAAGTGGCCAGCGCCACCTGCAAGCACTCTCGCACACCTAGGGATCAAGTGGCCCATGCCACCTGCTAGCGCTATGGTCCGCCTAGGGATCAGGTGCCCCTCGCCACCTGCTAGCGATCTGGCCCACTTAGGGATAAAGTGGCCCGCGCCACCTGCTAGCACTCTCGCACACCTAGGGATCAGGTGGCCTGCACCACCTGCTAGCGCTGTGGCCCACCTAGGGATCAAGTGGCCTGTGTCACCAGCTAGCACTCTCGCCCACCTAGGGATCAAGTGGCCCATGCCACCTGCTAGGGCTATGGCCCGCCTAGGGATCAGGTGCCCCTCGCCACCTGCTAGCGCTCTGGCCCACCTAGGGATCAAGTGGCCCGCGCCACCTGCTAGCACTCTCGCACACCTAGGGATCAGGTGGCCCACACCACTTGCTAACGCTGTGGCCCGCCTAGGGATCAGGTGCCCCTCGCTACCTGCTAGCGCTCTGGCCCGCCTAGGGATCAAGTGGCCCGTGCCACCTGCTTGCGCTCTGGCCCGCCTAGGGATCAGGTGCCCCTCGCCACCTGCTAGCGCTCTGGCTCGCCTAGGGATAAAGTGGCCCGCACCAACTGCTAGTGCTCTGGCCTGCCTAGGGATCAGGTGCCCCTCACCACCTGCTAGTGCTTTGGCCTGCCTAGGGATCAGGTGGCCTGCACCACCTGCTAGCGCTCTGGCCCACCTAGGGATCAAATGGCTCGCACCACCTGCTAGCACTCTGGCCTGCCTAGGGATCAGGTGCCCCTCGCCACCTGCTAGCGCTCTGGCCCATCTAGGGATCAAGTGGCCCATGCCACCTGCTAGCACTCTAGGCTACCTAGGCATCAAGTGGCTCATGCCACATGCTAGCACTCTCGTACACCTAGGGATCAGGTGGCCCGCACCACCTGCTAGCGCTGTGGCCCGCCTAGGGATCAAGTGGCCCGTGCCACCTGCTAGAGCTCTGGCCCGCCTAGGGATCAAGTCACTTGTGCCACCTGCTAGTGCTAGGGATCAAGTGGCCCATGCCACCTGCTAGCGCTATGGCCCGCCTAGGGATCAGGTGCACCTCGCCACCTGCTAGCGCTCTGGCCTGCCTAGGGATTAAGTGGCCCGTGCCACCTGCTTGCGCTCTGGCCCGCCTAGGGATCAGGTGCCACTCGCCACCTGCTAGCGCTCTGGCCCGCCTATGGATCAAGTGGCCCACGCCACCCGCTAGCGCTCTGGCCAGCCTAGGGATCAAGTGGCCAACGCCACCTCCAAGCACTCTGGCCCACTTAGGGATCAAGTGGCCCATGCCACCTGCTAGCACTCTGGCCCGCCTAGGGATCAAGTGGCCCACGCCACCTGCTAGCACTCTCGCACAACTAGGGATCAAGTGGCCTGCACCACCTGCTAGTGCTCTGGCCTACCTAGGGATCACGTGCCCCTCACCACCTGCTAGTGCTTTGGCCTGCCTAGGGAACAGGTGGCCTGCACCACCTGCTAGCGCTCTGGCCCACCTAGGGATCAAGTGGCTCGCACCACCTGCTAGCACTCTGGCCTGCCTAGGGATCAGGTGCCCCTCGCCACCTGCTAGCGCTCTGGCCCATCTAGGGATCAAGTGGCCCGCGCCACCTGCTAGCACTTTCGCCCACCTAGGGATCAAGTGGCCCGCACCACCTGCTAGCGCTGTGGTCCGCCTAGGGATCAAGTGGCCCATGCCACCTGCTAGAGCTCTGGCCCGCCTTGGGATCAAGTCGCTCGTGCCACCTGCTAGTGCTAGGGATCAAGTGGCCTATGTCACCTGCTAGCACTCTGGCCTGCCTAGGGATCAGGTGCCCCTCGCCACCTGCTAGCACTCTGGCCCACCAAGGAATCAGGTGCCCAGTACCACCTGCTAGCACTCTGGCTTGCCTAGGGATCAAGTGGCCCGTGCCACCTGCTAGCACTCTGGCCCACCTAGGGATAAAGTGGCCCGTGCCACATGCTAGCACACTCGCACACCTAGGGATCAGGTGGCCCGCACCACCTGCTAGCGCTGTGGCCCGCCTAGGGATCAAGTGGCCCGTACCACCTGCTAGAGCTCTGGCCCGCCTAGGGATCAAGTCGCTCGTGCCACCTGCTAGTGCTAGGGATCAAGTGGCCTGTGTCACCTGCTAGCACTCTCGCCCACATAGGGATCAAGTGGCCCATGCCATCTGCTAGCGCTATGGCCCGCCTAGGGATCAGGTGCCCCTCGCCACCTGCTAGCGCTCTGGCCCGCAAATGGATCAAGTGGCCCACGCCACCCGCTAGCGCTCTGGCCAGCCTAGGAATTAAGTGGCCCATGCCACCTCCTAGTACTCTGGCCCACTTAGGGATCAAGTGGCCCATGCCACCTGCTAGCGCTCTGTCCCGCCTAGGGATCAAGTGGCCCGCGCCACCTGCTAGCACTCTCGCACACCTAGGGATCAAGTGGCCTGCACCACCTGCTAGTGCTCTGGCCTGTCTAGGGATCAGGTGCCCCTCACCACCTGCTAGTGCTTTGGCGTGCCTAGGGATCAGGTGGCCTGCACCACCTGCTAGCGCTCTGGCCCACCTAGGGATCAAGTAGCTCGCACCACCTGCTAGCACTATGGCCTGCCTAGGGATCAGGTGCCCCTCGCCACCTGCTAGCGCTCTGGCCCATCTAGGGATCAAGTGGCCCGCGTCACATGCTAGCACTCTAGGCCACCTAGGCATCAAGTGGCCCATGCCACCTGCTAGCACTCTGGAGCACCAAGGAATCAGGTGCCCAGCACCACCTGCTAGCACTCTGGCCCGCCTAGGGATCAAGTGGCCCGTGCCACCTGCTAGCACTCTGGCCTACCTAGGGATCAAGTGGCCCGTGCCACATGCTAGCACTCTCGCACACCTAGGGATCAGGTGGCCCGCACCACCTGCTAGCGCTGTGGCCCACCTAGGGATCAAGTGGCCCGTGCCACCTGCTAGAGCTCTGGCCCGCCTAGGGATCAAGTCGCTCTGCCACCTGCTAGCGCTAGGGATCAAGTGGCCTGTGTCACCTGCTAGCACTCTCGCCCACCTAGGGATCAAGTGGCCCATGCCACCTGCTAGCGCTATGGCCCGCCTAGGGATCAGGTGCCCCTAACCACCTGCAAGCGCTATGGCCCGCCTAGGGATCAGGTGCCCCTCGCTACCTGCTAGCGCTCTGGCCCGCCTAGGGATCAAGTGGCCCGTGCCACCTGCTTGCGCTCTGGCCCGCCTAGGGATCAGGTGCCCCTCGCCACCTGCTAGTGCTCTGGCCCGCCTATGGATCAAGTGGCCCACGCCACCCGCTAGCGCTTTGGCCAGCCTAGGGATCAAGTGGCCCGCGCCACCTCCTAGCACTCTGGCCCACTTAGGGATCAAGTGGCACATGCCACCTGCTAGCGCTCTGTCCCGCCTAGGGATCAAGTGGCCCGCACCACCTGCTAGCACTCTCGCACACCTAGGGATCAAGTGGCCTGCACCACCTGCTAGTGCTATGGCCTGTCTGGGGATCAGGTGCCCCTCACCACCTGCTAGCGCTCTGGCCCACCTAGGGATCAAGTAGCTCACACCACCTGCTAGCACTCTGGCCTGCCTAGGGATCAGGTGCCCCTCGCCACCTGCTAGCGCTCTGGCCCATCTAGGGATCAAGTGGCCCACGTCACATGCTAGCACTCTAGGCCACCTAGGCATCAAGTGGCCCATGCCACCTGCTAGCACTCTGGCCCACCAAGGACTCAGGTGCCCAGCACCACCTGCTAGCACTCTGGCCCGCCTAGGGATCAAGTGGCCCGTGCCACCTGCTAGCACTCTGGCCCACCTAGGGATCAAGTGGCCCGTGCCACATGCTAGCACTCTCGCACACCTAGGGATCAGGTGGCCCGCACCACCTGCTAGCGCTGTGGCCCACCTAGGGATCAAGTGGCCCGTGCCACCTGCTAGAGCTCTGGCCCGCCTAGGGATCAGGTGCCCCTAACCACCTGCAAGCGCTATGGCCCGCCTAGGGATCAGGTGCCCCTCGCTACCTGCTAGCGCTCTGGCCCGCCTAGGGATCAAGTGGCCCGTGCCACCTGCTTGCGCTCTGGCCCGCCTAGGGATCAGGTGCCCCTCGCCACCTGCTAGTGCTCTGGCCCGCCTATGGATCAAGTGGCCCACGCCACCCGCTAGCGCTTTGGCCAGCCTAGGGATCAAGTGGCCCGCGCCACCTCCTAGCACTCTGGCCCACTTAGGGATCAAGTGGCACATGCCACCTGCAAGCGCTCTGGCCCACCTAGGGATCAAGTGGCCAGCGCCACCTGCTAGAGCTCTGGCCCGCCTAGGGATCAAGTCACTCGTGCCACCTGCTAGCGCTAGGGATCAAGTGGCCTGTGTCACCTGCTAGCACTCTCGCCCACCTAGGGATCAAGTGGCCCATGCCACCTGCTAGCGCTATGGCCCGCCTAGGGATCAGGTGCCCCTAACCACCTGCAAGCGCTATGGCCCGCCTAGGGATCAGGTGCCCCTCGCTACCTGCTAGCGCTCTGGCCCGCCTAGGGATCAAGTGGCCCGTGCCACCTGCTTGCGCTCTGGCCCGCCTAGGGATCAGGTGCCCCTCGCCACCTGCTAGTGCTCTGGCCCGCCTATGGATCAAGTGGCCCACGCCACCCGCTAGCGCTTTGGCCAGCCTAGGGATCAAGTGGCCCGCGCCACCTCCTAGCACTCTGGCCCACTTAGGGATCAAGTGGCACATGCCACCTGCAAGCGCTCTGGCCCACCTAGGGATCAAGTGGCCAGCGCCACCTGCTAGAGCTCTGGCCCGCCTAGGGATCAGGTGGCCCGCACCACCTGCTAGCGCTATGGCCCGCCTAGGGATCAGGTGCCACTCGCTACCTGCTAGCACTCTGGCCCGCCTAGAGATCAAGTGGCACATGCCACCTGCAAGCGCTATGGCCCGCCTAGGGATCAAGTAGCCAGCGCCACCTGCAAGCACTCTCGCACACCTAAGGATCAAGTGGCCCATGCCACCTGCTAGCGCTATGGCCCGCCTAGGGATTAGGTGCCCCTCACCACCTGCTAGCGCTATGGCCCGCCTAGGGATCAGGTGCCCCTCGCTACCTGCTAGCACTCTGGCCCGCCTAGGGATCAAGTGGCACATGCCACCTGCAAGCGCTCTGGCCCACCTAGGGATCAAGTGGACAGCGCCACCTGCAAGCACTCTCGCACACCTAGGGATCAAGTGGCCCATGCCACCTGCTAGCGCTATGGTCCGCCTAGGGATCAGGTGCCCCTCGCCACCTGCTAGCGCTCTGGCCCACTTAGGGATCAAGTGGCCCGCGCCACCTGCTAGCACTCTCGCACACCTAGGGATCAGGTGGCCTGCACCACCTGCTAGCGCTGTGGCCCACCTAGGGATCAATTGGCCCGTGCCACCTGCTAGAGCTCTGGCCCGCCTAGGGATCAAGTCGCTCGTGCCACCTGCTAGTGGCCTGTGTCACCTGCTAGCACTCTCGCCCACCTAGGGATCAAGTGGCCCATGCCACCTGCTAGCGCTATGGCCCGACTAGGGATCAGGTGCCCCTCGCCACCTGCTAGCGCTCTGGCCCACCTAGGGATCAAGTGGCCCGCGCCACCTGCTAGCACTCTCGCACACCTAGGGATCAGGTGGCCCGCACCACCTGCTAACGCTGTGGCCCACCTAGGGATCAAGTGGCCCATGCCACCTGCTAGCGCTATGGCCCGCCTAGGGATCAGGTGCCCCTCGCTACCTGCTAGCGCTCTGGCCCGCCTAGGGATCAAGTGGCCCGTGCCACCTGCTTGCGCTCTGGCCCGCCTAGGGATCAGGTGCCCCTCGCCACCTGCTAGCGCTCTGGCTCGCCTAGGGATAAAGTGGCCCGCACCACCTGCTACTGCTCTGGCCTGCTAGTGCTCTGGCCTACCTAGGGATCAGGTGCCCCTCACCACCTGCTAGTGCTCTGGCCTGCATAGGGATCAAGTCGCTCGTGCCACCTGCTAGCTCTAGGGATCAAGTGGCCTGTGTCACCTGCTAGCACTCTCGTCTACCTAGGGATCAAGTGGCCCATGCCACCTGCTAGCTCTCTGGCCCGCCTAGGGATCAGGTGCCCCTCACCACCTGCTAGGACTCTGGCCCTCCTTGGGAACAAGTGGCCCATGCCACCTGCAAGCACTCTGGCCCGCCTAGGGATCAGGTGGCCCGCACCATCTGCTAGCGCTCTGGCCCGCCTAGGAATCAGGTGCCCAGCACCACCTGCTAGCACTCTGGCCCGCCTAGGGATCAAGTGGCCCATGCCACATGCTAGCACTCTCGCACACCTAGGGATCAGGTGCCACTCGCCACCTGCTAGCGCTCTGGCCCGCCTATGGATCAAGTGGCCCACGCCACCCGCTAGCGCTCTGGCCAGCCTAGGGATCAAGTGGCCCATGCCACCTCCTAGCACTCTGGCCCACTTAGGGATCAAGTGGCCCATGCCACCTGCTAGCGCTCTGGCCCGCCTAGGGATCAAGTGGCCCACGCCACCTGCTAGCACTCTCGCACAACTAGGGATCAAGTGGCCTGCACCACCTGCTAGTGCTCTGGCCTGCCTAGGGATCAGGTGCCCCTCACCACCTGCTAGTGCTTTGGCCTGCCTAGGGATCAGGTGGCCTGCACCACCTGCTAGCGCTCTGGCCCACCTAGGGATCAAGTGGCTCGCACCACCTGCTAGCACTCTGGCCTGCCTAGGGATCAGGTGCCCCTCGCCACCTGCTAGCGCTCTGGCCCATCTAGGGATCAAGTGGCCCGTGCTACCTGCTAGCACTTTCGCCCACCTAGGGATCAAGTGGCCCATGCCACCTGCTAGCACTCTAGGCCGCCTAGGGATCAAGTGGCCCGTGCCAACTGCTAGCACTCTGTCCCACCTAGGGATCAAGTGGCCCGCACCACATGATAGCACTTTCGCACACCTAGGGATCAGGTGGCCCGCACCACCTGCTAGCGCTGTGGCCCGCCTAGGGATCAAGTGGCCCGTGCCACCTGCTAGAGCTCTGGACCGCCTAGGGATCAAGTCGCTCGTGCCACCTGCTAGCGCTAGGGATAGAGTGGCCTGTGTCACCTGTTAGCACTCTCGCCCACCTAGGGTTCAAGTGGACCATGCCACCTGCTAGCGCTATGGCCCGCCTAGGGATCAGGTGCCCCTCACCACCTGCTAGCGCTATGGCCCGCCTAGGGATCAGGTGCCCCTCGCTACCTGCTAGCACTCTGGCCCGCCTAGGGATCAAGTGGCCCACACCACCCGCTAGCGCTCTGGCCAGCCTAGGGATCAAGTGGCCCGCGCCACCTCCTAGCACTCTCGCACACCTAGGGATAAAGTGGCCTGCACCACCTGCTAGTGCTCTGGCCTGCCTAGGGATCTGGTGCCCCTCACCACCTGCTAGTGCTCTGGCCTGCATAGGGATCAAGTCGCTCATGCCACCTGCTTGCGCTCTGGCCCGCCTAGGGATCAGGTGCCCCTCGCCACCTGCTATCGCTCTGGCCCGCCTATGGATCAAGTGGCCCACGCCACCCGCTAGCGCTCTGGCCAGCCTAGGGATAAAGTGGCCCGCGCCACCTCCTAGCACTCTCGCACACCTAGGGATAAAGTGGCCTGCACCACCTGCTAGTGCTCTGGCCTGCCTAGGGATCAGGTGCCCCTCACCACCTGCTAGTGCTCTGGCCTGCATAGGGATCAAGTCGCTCGTGCCACCTGCTAGCTCTAGGGATCAAGTGGCCTGTGTCACCTGCTAGCACTCTCGTCTACCTAGGGATCAAGTGGCCCATGCCACCTGCTAGCTCTCTGGCCTGCCTAGGGATCAGGTGCCCCTCACCACCTGCTAGGACTCTGGCCCTCCTAGGGAACAAGTGGCCCGTGCCAGCTGCAAGCGCTCTGGCCCGCCTAGGGATCAGGTGGCCCGCACCACCTGCTAGCGCTCTGGCCCGCCTAGGAATCAGGTGCCCAGCACCACCTGCTAGCACTCTGGCCCGCCTAGGGATCAAGTGGCCCGTGCCACCTGCTAGCACTCTGGCCCTCCTAGGGATCAAGTGGCCCGCGCCACATGCTAGCACTCTCGCACACCTAGGAATCAGGTTCCACTCGCCACCTGCTAGCGCTCTGGCCCGCCTATGGATCAAGTGGCCCACGCCACCCGCTAGCGCTCTAGCACACCAATAATCAGGTGCCCAGCACCACCTGCAAGCACTCTGGCCCGCCTAGGGATCAGGTGGCCCGTGCCACCTGCTAGCACTCTCGCACACCTAGGGATCAGGTGGCCCACACCACCTGCTAGCGCTGTGGCCCGCCTAGGGATCAAGTGGCCAGCACCACCTGCTAGTGCTCTGGCCCATCTAGGGATCAAGTGGCCCGCGTCACATGCTAGCACTCTAGGCCACCTAGGCATCAAGTGGCCTGTGTCACCTGCTAGCACTCTCGTCTACCTAGGGATCAAGTGGCCCATGCCACCTGCTAGCTCTCTGGCCTGCCTAGGGATCAGGTGCCCCTCACCACCTGCTAGGACTCTGGCCCTCCTAGGGAACAAGTGGCCCGTGCCAGCTGCAAGCGCTCTGGCCCGCCTAGGGATCAGGTGGCCCGCACCACCTGCTAGCGCTCTGGCCCGCCTAGGAATCAGGTGCCCAGCACCACCTGCTAGTGCTCTGGCCCATCTAGGGATCAAGTGGCCCGCGTCACATGCTAGCACTCTAGGCCACCTAGGCATCAAGTGGCCCATGCCACCTGCTAGCACTCTGGGCCACCAAGGAATCAGGTGCCCAGCACCACCTGCTAGCACTCTGGCCCGCCTAGGGATCAGGTGGCCCTCGCCACCTGCTAGCGCTCTGGCCCATCTAGGGATCAAGTGGCCCGTGCTACCTGCTAGCACTTTCGCCCACCTAGGGATCAAGTGGCCCATGCCACCTGCTAGCACTCTAGGCCGCCTAGGGATCAAGTGGCCCGTGCCAACTGCTAGCACTCTGTCCCACCTAGGGATCAAGTGGCCCGCACCACATGATAGCACTCTCGCACACCTAGGGATCAGGTGGCCCGCACCACCTGCTAGCGCTGTGGCCCGCCTAGGGATCAAGTGGCCCGTGCCACCTGCTAGAGCTCTGGACCGCCTAGGGATCAAGTCGCTCGTGCCACCTGCTAGCGCTAGGGATCAAGTGGCCTGTGTCACCTGCTAGCACTCTCGCCCACCTAGGGTTCAAGTGGACCATGCCACCTGCTAGCGCTATGGCCCGCCTAGGGATCAGGTGCCCCTCACCACCTGCTAGCGCTCTGGCCCGCCTAGGGATCAAGTGGCCCACACCACCCGCTAGCGCTCTGGCCAGCCTAGGGATCAAGTGGCCCGCGCCACCTCCTAGCACTCTCGCACACCTAGGGATAAAGTGGCCTGCACCACCTGCTAGTGCTCTGGCCTGCCTAGGGATCAGGTGCCCCTCACCACCTGCTAGTGCTCTGGCCTGCATAGGGATCAAGTCGCTCGTGCCACCTGCTTGCGCTCTGGCCCGCCTAGGGATCAGGTGCCCCTCGCCACCTGCTATCGCTCTGGCCCGCCTATGGATCAAGTGGCCCACGCCACCCGCTAGCGCTCTGGCCAGCCTAGGGATAAAGTGGCCCGCGCCACCTCCTAGCACTCTCGCACACCTAGGGATAAAGTGGCCTGCACCACCTGCTAGTGCTCTGGCCTGCCTAGGGATCAGGTGCCCCTCACCACCTGCTAGTGCTCTGGCCTGCATAGGGATCAAGTCGCTCGTGCCACCTGCTAGCTCTAGGGATCAAGTGGCCTGTGTCACCTGCTAGCACTCTCGTCTACCTAGGGATCAAGTGGCCCATGCCACCTGCTAGCTCTCTGGCCTGCCTAGGGTTCAGGTGCCCCTCACCACCTGCTAGGACTCTGGTCCTCCTAGGGAACAAGTGGCCCGTGCCAGCTGCAAGCGCTCTGGCCCGCCTAGGGATTAGGTGGCCCGCACCACCTGCTAGCGCTCTGGCCCGCCTAGGAATCAGGTGCCCAGCACCACCTGCTAGCACTCTGGCCCGCCTAGGGATCAAGTGGCCCGTGCCACCTGCTAGCACTCTGGCCCTCCTAGGGATCAAGTGGCCCGCGCCACATGCTAGCACTCTCGCACACCTAGGGATCAAGTGGCCTGCACCACCTGCTAGTGCTCTGGCCGGCCTAGGGATCAGGTGCCCCTCACCACCTGCTAGTGCTTTGGCCTGCCTAGGGATCAGGTGGCCTGCACCACCTGCTAGCGCTCTGGCCCACCTAGGGATCAAGTGGCTCGCATAACCTGCTAGCACTCTGGCCTGCCTAGGGATCAGGTGCCCCTCGCCACCTGCTAGCGCTCTGGCCCATCTAGGGATCAAGTGGCCCGCGCCGCCTGCTAGCACTTTCGCCCACCTAGGGATCAAGTGGCCCATGCCACCAGCTAGCACTCTAGGCCAGCTAGGCATCAAGTGGCCCATGCCACCTGCTAGCACTCTGGCACACCAATAATCAGGTGCCCAGCACCACCTGCAAGCACTCTGGCCCGCCTAGGGATCAGGTGGCCCGTGCCACCTGCTAGCACTCTCGCACACCTAGGGATCAGGTGGCCCACACCACCTGCTAGCGCTGTGGCCCGCCTAGGGATCAAGTGGCCAGCACCACCTGCTAGTGCTCAGGCCCATCTAGGGATCAAGTGGCCCGCGTCACATGCTAGCACTCTAGGCCACCTAGGCATCAAGTGGCCTGTGTCACCTGCTAGCACTCTCGTCTACCTAGGGATCAAGTGGCCCATGCCACCTGCTAGCTCTCTGGCCTGCCTAGGGATCAGGTGCCCCTCACCACCTGCTAGGACTCTGGCCCTCCTAGGGAACAAGTGGCCCGTGCCAGCTGCAAGCGCTCTGGCCCGCCTAGGGATCAGGTGGCCCGCACCACCTGCTAGCGCTCTGGCCCGCCTAGGAATCAGGTGCCCAGCACCACCTGCTAGTGCTCTGGCCCATCTAGGGATCAAGTGGCCCGCGTCACATGCTAGCACTCTAGGCCACCTAGGCATCAAGTGGCCCATGCCACCTGCTAGCACTCTGGGCCACCAAGGAATCAGGTGCCCAGCACCACCTGCTAGCACTCTGGCCCGCCTAGGGATCAGGTGGCCCTCGCCACCTGCTAGCGCTCTGGCCCATCTAGGGATCAAGTGGCCCGTGCTACCTGCTAGCACTTTCGCCCACCTAGGGATCAAGTGGCCCATGCCACCTGCTAGCACTCTAGGCCGCCTAGGGATCAAGTGGCCCGTGCCAACTGCTAGCACTCTGTCCCACCTAGGGATCAAGTGGCCCGCACCACATGATAGCACTCTCGCACACCTAGGGATCAGGTGGCCCGCACCACCTGCTAGCGCTGTGGCCCGCCTAGGGATCAAGTGGCCCGTGCCACCTGCTAGAGCTCTGAACCGCCTAGGGATCAAGTCGCTCGTGCCACCTGCTAGCGCTAGGGATCAAGTGGCCTGTGTCACCTGCTAGCACTCTCGCCCACCTAGGGTTCAAGTGGACCATGCCACCTGCTAGCGCTATGGCCCGCCTAGGGATCAGGTGCCCCTCACCACCTGCTAGCGCTCTGGCCCGCCTAGGGATCAAGTGGCCCACACCACCCGCTAGCGCTCTGGCCAGCCTAGGGATCAAGTGGCCCGCGCCACCTCCTAGCACTCTCGCACACCTAGGGATAAAGTGGCCTGCACCACCTGCTAGTGCTCTGGCCTGCCTAGGGATCAGGTGCCCCTCACCACCTGCTAGTGCTCTGGCCTGCATAGGGATCAAGTCGCTCGTGCCACCTGCTTGCGCTCTGGCCCGCCTAGGGATCAGGTGCCCCTCGCCACCTGCTATCGCTCTGGCCCGCCTATGGATCAAGTGGCCCACGCCACCCGCTAGCGCTCTGGCCAGCCTAGGGATAAAGTGGCCCGCGCCACCTCCTAGCACTCTCGCACACCTAGGGATAAAGTGGCCTGCACCACCTGCTAGTGCTCTGGCCTGCCTAGGGATCAGGTGCCCCTCACCACCTGCTAGTGCTCTGGCCTGCATAGGGATCAAGTCGCTCGTGCCACCTGCTAGCTCTAGGGATCAAGTGGCCTGTGTCACCTGCTAGCACTCTCGTCTACCTAGGGATCAAGTGGCCCATGCCACCTGCTAGCTCTCTGGCCTGCCTAGGGTTCAGGTGCCCCTCACCACCTGCTAGGACTCAGGTCCTCCTAGGGAACAAGTGGCCCGTGCCAGCTGCAAGCGCTCTGGCCCGCCTAGGGATTAGGTGGCCCGCACCACCTGCTAGCGCTCTGGCCCGCCTAGGAATCAGGTGCCCAGCACCACCTGCTAGCACTCTGGCCCGCCTAGGGATCAAGTGGCCCGTGCCACCTGCTAGCACTCTGGCCCTCCTAGGGATCAAGTGGCCCGCGCCACATGCTAGCACTCTCGCACACCTAGGAATCAGGTGCCACTCGCCACCTGCTAGCGCTCTGCCCGCCTATGGATCAAGTGGCCCACGCCACCCGCTAGCGCTCTAGCCAGCCTAGGGATCAAGAGGCCCACGCCACCTCCTAGCACTCTGGCCCACTTAGGGATCAAGTGGCCCATGCCACCTGCTAGCGCTCTGGCCCGCCTAGGGATCAAGTGGCCCACGCCACCTGCTAGCACTCTCGCAGAACTAGGGATCAAGTGGCCTGCACCACCTGCTAGTTCTCTGGCCTGCCTAGGGTTCAGGTGCCCCTCACCACCTGCTAGTGCTTTGGCCTGCCTAGGGATCAGGTGGCCTGCACCACCTGCTAGCGCTCTGGCCCACCTAGGGATCAAGTGGCTCGCACCACCTGCTAGCACTCTGGCCTGCCTAGGGATCAGGTGCCCCTCGCCACCTGCTAGCGCTCTGGCCCATCTAGGGATCAAGTGGCCCGCGCCGCCTGCTAGCACTTTCGCCCACCTAGGGATCAAGTGGCCCATGCGACCTGCTAGCACTCTCGCACACCTAGGGATCAGGTGGCCCGCACCACCTGCTAGCGCTGTGGCCCACCTAGGGATCAAGTGGCCCATGCCACCTGCTAGCGCTATGGCCCGCCTAGGGATCAGGTGCCCCTCGCTACCTGCTAGCGCTCTGGCCCACCTAGGGATCAAGTGGCCCGTGCCACCTGCTTGCGCTCTGGCCCGCCTAGGGATCAGGTGCCCCTCGCCACCTGCTAACGCTCTGGCCCGCCTAGGGATCAAGTGGCCCGCACCATCTGCTAGCACTCTCGCACACCTAGGGATCAAGTGGCCTGCACCACCTGCAAGTGCTCTGGCCGGCCTAGGGATCAGGTGCCCCTCACCACCTGCTAGTGCTTTGGCCTGCCTAGGGATCAGGTGGCCTGCACCACCTGCTAGCGCTCTGGCCCACCTAGGGATCAAGTGGCTCGCATAACCTGCTAGCACTCTGGCCTGCCTAGGGATCAGGTGCCCCTCGCCACCTGCTAGCGCTCTGGCCCATCTAGGGATCAAGTGGCCCGCGCCGCCTGCTAGCACTTTCGCCCACCTAGGGATCAAGTGGCCCATGCCACCAGCTAGCACTCTAGGCCACCTAGGCATCAAGTGGCCCATGCCACCTGCTAGCACTCTGGCACACCAAGGAATCAGGTGCCTAGCACCACCTGCAAGCACTCTGGCCCGCCTAGGGATCAAGTGGCCCGTGCCACCTGCTAGCACACTGGCCCACCTAGGGATCAAGTGGCCCGCGCCACATGCTAGCACTCTCGCACACCTAGGGATCAAGTGGCCTGCACCACCTGCAAGTGCTCTGGCCGGCCTAGGGATCAGGTGCCCCTCACCACCTGCTAGTGCTTTGGCCTGCCTAGGGATCAGGTGGCCTGCACCACCTGCTAGCGCTCTGGCCCACCTAGGGATCAAGTGGCTCGCATAACCTGCTAGCACTCTGGCCTGCCTAGGGATCAGGTGCCCCTCGCCACATGCTAGCGCTCTGGCCCATCTAGGGATCAAGTGGCCCGCGCCGCCTGCTAGCACTTTCGCCCACCTAGGTATCAAGTGGCCCATGCCACCAGCTAGCACTCTAGGCCACCTAGGCATCAAGTGGCCCATGCCACCTGCTAGCACTCTGGCACACCAAGGAATCAGGTGCCCAGCACCACCTGCAAGCACTTTCGCCCACCTAGGGATCAAGTGGCCCGTGCCACCTGCTAGAGCTCTGGCCCGCCTAGGGATCAAGTCGCTCGTGCCACCTGCTAGTGCTAGGGATCAAGTGGCCTGTGTCACCTGCTAGCACTCTCGCCCACCTAGGGATCAAGTGGCCCATGCCACCTGCTAGCGCTATGGCCCGCCTAGGGATCAGGTGCACCTCGCCACCTGCTAGCGCTCTGGCCTGCCTAGGGATTAAGTGGCCCACGCCACCCGCTAGCGCTCTGGCCAGCCTAGGGTTTAAGTGGCCCACGCCACCTCCTAGCACTCTGGCCCACTTAGGGATCAAGTGGCCCATGCCACCTGCTAGCGCTCTGGCCCGCCTAGGGATCAAGGGCCCACGCCACCTGCTAGCACTCTCACACAACTAGGGATCAAGTGGCCTGCACCACCTGCTAGTGCTCTGGCCTGCCTAGGGATCAGGTGCCTCTCACCACCTGCTAGTGCTTTGGCCTGCCTAGGGATCAGGGGGCCTGCACCACCTGCTAGCGCTCTGGCCCACCTAGGGATCAAGTGGCTCGCACCACCTGCTAGCACTCTGGCCTGCCTAGGGATCAGGTGCCCCTCGCCACCTTCTAGCGCTCTGGCCCATCTAGGGATCAAGTGGCCCATGCCACCTGCTAGCACTCTAGGCCGCCTAGGGATCAAGTGGCCCGTGCCACCTGCTAGCACTCTGTCCCACCTAGGGATGAAGTGGCCCGCGCCACATGATAGCACTCTCGCACACCTAGGGATCAGGTGTCCTGCACCACCTGCTAGCGCTGTGGTCCGCCTAGGGATCAAGTGGCCCGTGCCACCTGCTAGAGCTCTGGCCCGCCTAGGGATCAAGTTGCTCGTGCCACCTGCTAGTGCTAGGGATAAAGTGGCCTGTGTCACCTGCTAGCACTCTCGCCCACCTAGGGATCAAGTGGCCCATGCTACCTGCTAGAGCTATGGCCCGCCTATGGATCAGGTGCCCCTCGCCACCTGCTAGCGATCTGGCCCACCTAGGGATCAAGTGGCCCGCGCCACCTGCTAACACACTCACACACCTAGAGATCAGGTGGCCCGCACCACCCGCTAGCGCTGTGGCCCACCTAGGGATCAAGTGGCCCATGCCACTGCTAGAGCTCTGGCCCGCCTAGGGATCAATTTGCTCGTGCCACCTGCTAGCGCTAGGGATCAAGTCGCTCGTGCCACCTGCTAGCGCTAGGGATCAAGTGGCCTGTGTCACCTGCTAGCACTCTCGCCCACCTAGGGATCAAGTGGCCCATGCCACCTGCTAGCGCTATGGCCCACCTAGGGATCAGGTGCCCCTCACCACCTGCTAGCGCTATGGCCCGCCTAGGGATCAGGTGCCCCTCGCTACCTGCTAGCGCTCTGGCCCGCCTAGGGATCAAGTGGCCCGTGCCACCTGCTTGCGCTCTGGCCCGCCTAGGGATCAGGTGCCCCTCGCCACCTGCTATCGCTCTGGCCCGCCTATGGATCAAGTGGCCCACGCCACCCGCTAGCGCTCTGGCCCGCCTATGGATTAAGTGGCCCACGCCACCCGCTAGCGCTCTGGCCAGCCTAGGGATCAAGTGGCCCGCGCCACCTCCTAGCACTCTGGCCCACTTAGGGATCAAGTGGCCCATGCCACCTGCAAGCGCTCTGGCCCGCCTAGGGATCAGGTGCCACTCGCCACCTGCTAGCGCTCTGGCTCACCTAGGGATCAAGTGGCCCGCACCACCTGCTAGCGCTCTGGCCCGCCTAGGGATCAAGGGCCCACGCCACCTGCTAGCACTCTCGCACAACTAGGGATCAAGTGGCCTGCACCACCTGCTAGTGCTCTGGCCTGCCTAGGGATCAGGTGCCCCTCACCACCTGCTAGTGCTTTGGCCTGTCTAGGGATCAGGTGGCCTGCACCACCTGCTAGCGCTCTGGCCCACCTAGGGATCAAGTGGCTCGCACCACCTGCTAGCACTCTGGCCTGCCTAGGGATCAGGTGCCCCTCGCCACCTTCTAGCGCTCTGGCCCATCTAGGGATCAAGTGGCCCATGCCACCTGCTAGCACTCTAGGCCGCCTAGGGATCAAGTGGCCCGTGCCACCTGCTAGCACTCTGTCCCACCTAGGGATGAAGTGGCCCGCGCCACATGACAGCACTCTCGCACACCTAGGGATCAGGTGTCCTGCACCACCTGCTAGCGCTGTGGTCCGCCTAGGGATCAAGTGGCCCGTGCCACCTGCTAGAGCTCTGGCCCGCCTAGGGATCAAGTTGCTCGTGCCACCTGCTAGTGCTAGGGATCAAGTGGCCTGTGTCACCTGCTAGCACTCTCGCCCACCTAGGGATCAAGTGGCCCATGCCACCTGCTAGCGCTATGGCCCGCCTAGGGATCAGGTGCCCCTCGCCACCTGCTAGCGCTCTGGCCCACCTAGGGATCAAGTGGCCCGCGCCACCTGCTAGCACACTCACACACCTAGAGATCAGGTGGCCCGCACCACCCGCTAGCGCTGTGGCCCACCTAGGGATCAAGTGGCCCGTGCCACTGCTAGAGCTCTGGCCCGCCTAGGGATCAAGTCGCTCGTGCCACCTGCTAGCGCTAGGGATCAAGTCGCTCGTGCCACCTGCTAGCGCTAGGGATCAAGTGGCCTGTGTCACCTGCTAGCACTCTCGCCCACCTAGGGATCAAGTGGCCCATGCCACCTGCTAGCGCTATGGCCCACCTAGGGATCAGGTGCCCCTCACCACCTGCTAGCGCTATGGCCCGCCTAGGGATCAGGTGCCCCTCGCTACCTGCTAGCGCTCTGGCCCGCCTAGGGATCAAGTGGCCCGTGCCACCTGCTTGCGCTCTGGCCCGCCTAGGGATCAGGTGCCCCTCGCCACCTGCTATCGCTCTGGCCCGCCTAGGGATCAAGTGGCCCACGCCACCCGCTAGCGCTCTGGCCCGCCTATGGATCAAGTGGCCCACGCCACCTGCTAGCGCTCTGGCCAGCCTAGGGATCAAGTGGCCCGCGCCACCTCCTAGCACTCTGGCCCACTTAGGGATCAAGTGGCCCATGCCACCTGCAAGCGCTCTGGCCCGCCTAGGGATCAGGTGCCACTCGCCACCTGCTAGCGCTCTGGCTCACCTAGGGATCAAGTGGCCCGCACCACCTGCTAGCGCTCTGGCCCGCCTAGGGATCAGGTGCCACTCGCCACCTGCTAGCGCTCTAGCCCGCCTAGGGATCAAGTGGCCTGTGCCACCTGCTTGCGCTCTGGCCCGCCTAGGGATCAGGTGCCCCTCGCCACCTGCTAGCGCTCTGGCCCGCCTAGGGATCAGGTGCCCCTCGACACCTGCTAGCGCTCTGGCCCGCCTATGGATCAAGTGGCCCATGCCACCCGCTAGTGCTCTGGCCAGCCTAGGGATCAAGTGGCCCGCACCACCTCCTAGCACTCTGGCCCACTTAGGGATCAAGTGGCCCGCGCCACCTGCTAGCACTCTCGCACACCTAGGGATCAAGTGGCCTGCACCACCTGCTAGTGCTCTGGCCTGCCTAGGGATCAGGTTCCCCTCACAACCTGCTAGTGCTTTGGCCTGCCTAGGGATCAGGTGGCCTGCACCACCTGCTAGCGCTCTGACCCACCTAGGGATCAAGTGGCTCGCACCAGCTGCTAGCGCTTTGGCCTGCCTAGGGATCAGGTGCCCCTCACCGCCTGCTAGCGCTCTGGCCCATCTAGGGATCAAGTGGCCCGCGCCACCTGCTAGCACTTTCGCCCACCTAGGGATCAAGTGACCCATGCCACCTGCTAGCACTCTCACCTACCTAGGGATCAAGTGGCCCATGCCACCTGCTAGCACTCAGGCCCACCAAGGAATCAGGTGCCCAGCACCACCTGCTAGCACTCTGGCCCGCCCAGGGATCAAGTGGCCCGTGCCACCTGCTAGCGCTCTGGCCCATCTAGGGATCAAGTGGCCCGCGCCATCTGCTAGCACTCTCGCACACCTAGGTATCAGGTGGCCCGCAGCACCTGCTAGCGCTGTGGCCTGCCTAGGGATCAAGTGGCCCATGCCACCTGCTAGAGCTCTGGCCCGCCTAGGGATCAAGTCGCTCGTGCCACCTGCTAGCGCTAGGGATCAAGTGGCCTGTGTCACCTGCTAGCACTCTCGCCCACCTAGGGATCAAGTGGCCCATGCCACCTGCTAGCGCTATGGCCCACCTAGGGATCAGGTGCCCCTCGCCACCTGCTAGCGCTCTGGCCCACCTAGGGATCAAGTGGCCCATGCCACCCGCTAGCGCTCTGGCCAGCCTAGGGATCAAGTGGCCCGCACCACCTCCTAGCACTCTGGCCCACTTAGGGATCAAGTGGCCCATGCCACCTGCTAGCACTCTCGCACACCTAGGGATCAAGTGGCCTGCACCACCTGCTAGTGCTCTGGCCTGCCTAGGGATCAGGTGCCCCTTGTGACAAATTGGACTGGCCGTGGTCCATTCTGACAATATTGTTCTATAGTTCTTAAACAGATCCAGGTGTGATGTTTCATTTGGGACCAGTCACTCACTGTAACTACACTAAGGACAGGAACCCAGGAGCACCTGGAGCCCCTCTGATGTCACAAATGACTATAAGGGTTTAAGACAGGGAGTGATGGACCATCATCCCCCCTCACCTAAGGATTAAGTGCATCCCATGCTGAATTTGCCAGACAACTTAAAAGAGCATGCCAGCAGTGGTGGGATGGACAACACGTGTATTCCCCTGAACAAATCCTGAACGAAGTGGTGCTGGAACAATTATTAAATAAAATGCCATCAGATGTTCGAGAGTGGGTGGCTGATCGTAAACCCCCTAATCCAGAGGCAGCAGCGAAAATGGCAGATGAATATATGGCTAACCGAGTCAGATGGAAGGCACCTAGTGTACAGCAACCAGGAGCCCAGAGAATGGAATTGAGAGAGACCCAGAAATCCAGACCATCATCTGCCTCATACTACCAGAGGGATGCAGCACAGCGACCCCCACTAGTGCAACAGGCCTATCCCCGGAAATGTTACCGATGTAATCAGCCAGGGCACATGCAAAAGGATTGCACCCGGTCTCGAGGACCTTATGTGGGAGCTCGCCCTGCCCCAGTTAACGTGGTCTACCAACCGGATGAGGGACTGGAAGGACAACATCTCCATCCTGATGCAACAGAGGGGATGGATGGGGTGTATGTGGTGGATCTCGTAGTGGGGAAAGGACACAAAACTCCCAGCAATATGAAAGGTCATTTACAGTCTGTCTGGGTGGATAACCAGGAGGTACAAGGTTTGAGAGATTCCGGAGCCTCCCTTACCCTAATAGAACCTGATCTGGTGTCAGTGGACAAGATCCTGGAGGACCAAAGGGTCAGAATTGCCACGGCAGGTAATCAGGTTCAGGATATCCCAGTAGCCCGTGTGCACCTGGACTGGGGGGCAGACCATGGTCCTGTGGATGTAGGTGTTCTTACTGGCCTACCAGCAAAAGTTATTCTGGGAAATTATCTAGGACAGGGGCTGGTAACACATTTTGTGCAAGTGGTGACCAGGAGCCAAGCCCGGAGAATGACCTCATCAGCTAAGACCACCTCTGTGTCGTCTTCCACTCTGGGACCCGTTTTAACCAAGATTCAACCTACTACTGCTTCTGAACCCAATCCACGGGGGGTGAGTAGTTCCATGGCTGAGAATGATATGTTTCTGAATGAAAGTACTGCAGTTGACCTGGGAGAGATAGACAGGAATGAATTCCGAGAGCTACAGAAAACTGATCCCACCCTAGCCAAACTTCGAAATGCAGCGGAGGGGGGGTTATCTGACGCGGAGGGGTATAAGGTGGGGTGGGTGAATGGGCTATTGTATAGAATTCCCCCTCATATTGATGATCTGGACCATGGCAGTGCCGCAAAGCAATTGGTGGTTCCCCAAAGGTATCGACAGCAGTTGTTGGTCTTAGCCCATGATATACCCGCAGCTGGACACTTTGGAGTCCGAAAAACTCTTACTCGAGTGTTGAGAATTTTTTTCTGGCCCAGGGTATCCTGTGATGTGAAGCATTACCGAGCCTTTTGCGATACCTGTCAGAGATTAGGAGGCATACCCCAAAGAGCCCCTCTGCATCCTTTACCAATAATCGGAGAACCGTTTCAGCGGATAGCAATAGATATAATTGGACCTCTCAAGATTCCCAGCCATACAGGAAAAAGATATATTCTGACCCTCATCGACTTTGCAACTCGATATCCCGAGGCTGTAGCACTCTCCTCCATAGATGCTGAGCACATAGCACAGGCCCTAAATGACATATTTAGTAGGATGGGTTATCCTCAAGAGATCGTAACTGATCAGGGCGCCCAATTTCAAGGGGAATTGTTACAGACATTATGGGAAAAATGGGGAATACGTCCCATAAGGACTACTGCCTATCATCCACAAACTAATGGATTATACGAGAATTTCAATGGAACCCTCAAACATCTGTTGCAGGCTTATGTGCAATCAGAGGGGAGGGACTGGGAAAAGGCACTGCAGCAGCTACTGTTTGCATACAGGGAAGTACCTCAAGAGTCTACGGGATTTTCCCCCTTTCAATTGTTGTATGGCCGCAGGGTCAGAGGACCACTGGATCTAGTCCGTGAAAGCTGGGAAGGAAGCTTTATCGATCATGATCAACCCATCCTGCAGTACGTGGCACAAATGCGGGAAAGGATGGCGAGGTTAATGGCCTTAACGCAAGCTAACCTCCAAGGGGCACAGGCCCGCCAATCTGAATGGTATAATCAGAATTCCAGACTCAGGGAGTTACATGAGGGCCAGAAAGTAATGGTGCTTATCCCGGTGCGTACGAATAAATTGCAGGCTAACTGGGATGGCCCTTACACGGTGGTAAAACAGTCAGGCCCAGTAAATTACATTGTTGCCCTGGATAAGGGTGGCCAACAAGTAAGGACTTTTCACATTAATCGTCTCAAAGCATATGTGGAAAGGAATGTAGCCGCAATGGTAGTATGTTGTCCCCCCATGGAGGCCCCTGAGTTAGACCCCTTACCTGATTTGTTAGAAGAATGCAAGAAGGACAAAGGATTGGAGGCGGTTCAATATGGGGAGAAACTGAGTGTTGCCCAGCGTCGGGACATTGGGGAGGTCTTAATGGCCCAGGCTCGGCAATTTACCTGTATTCCAGGGACCACCACCCTCACTCAACATGGGGTAGATACAGGGGATGTCAAGCCCATCCGGCAAAAACCATACCGAGTCACGCCGGAGGTAGCAAGCAGCCTTAAAAAAGAGATTGATGAGATGCTCGAGTTAGGAGTTATTGTGATGTCCAATAGTCCCTGGGCAGCTGGGGTAGTCTTAGTTCCCAAAAAGGATGGGACCACCAGATTCTGTGTCGATTATCGACGATTGAATGAGGTGACCGTCACAGATGCTTACCCCATGCCCCGGGTGGATGAGCTGTTGGAGAGATTAGGGGGATCCACATATTTGACCACTCTAGATCTTAGCAAAGGATACTGGCAGATCCCGTTAAGCCCGGAGGCCCAGGAAAAATCGGCATTTACCACACCTTTTGGGCTTTATCATTTTTTGTCCATGCCCTTTGGCATGAAAAATGCACCAGCTACTTTTCAGAGAACTATAGATGTAATGTTGGAGGGGTGTCAGGATTTTGCACAAGCATACTTAGATGACATAGCTATATTTAGTGCTTCTTGGGAGGAGCACCTAGTACATGTAGCAGAGATCCTCAGGCGTATTCAGCAGGGTTGGTTAACCATTCGTCCCGATAAATGTCAAATAGGAATGGCTGAGGTGCAATATCTGGGTCACCGAGTGGGAGGGGGTCAGATTCGACCAGAGCCAGCCAAAGTGGAAGTTATACTAAACTGGCCCAGACCTTCCTCTCAGAGACAAGTAAGAGCATTTTTAGGACTAGCTGGCTACTATAGGAGGTTCGTTCCCCAATACAGCACATTGGCCAAACCTTTGACTGACCTGACAAAAAAAAAATATGCTAGGCAGGTGACATGGTCCCCTGAGTGTGAGAGTGCGTTTGTGGCCCTGAAAGATGCCCTCTCCCGTACCCCAGTACTAGCTGCCCCTGACTTCTACAAGAAGTTCATCGTTCAAACTGATGCCTCTGGATGTGGTTTGGGAGCAGTGTTAAGCCAAGTGGGGGAGGATGGATGTGACCACCCTGTGGTCTATTTGTCACGTAAACTGGTGGATCGGGAAGTGGCTTATGCCACCATTGAAAAAGAATGCCTGGCAATTGTGTGGGCCTTGAAAAAGTTACAACCATACCTATACGGCAGAGAATTTACAGTGGTGACTGACCATAATCCCCTTCATTGGTTACAAAAAACAGCAGGGGAAAATGGCAGATTATTACGATGGAGTCTTGCCCTTCAAAGTTTTAACTTTTCCATCTCTCACAAAAAGGGCCGGGAGCACACCAACGCCGATGGCTTATCTAGGAGAGAAGAAGGAACCGGCATCGCACCTGGTAAAGGTCACATGGCTGGTCCTGGACTAGGACTCAACCCTGCTCCCTTAATTTAAGAAGGGGAGGTATGTGACAAATTGGACTGGCCGTGGTCCATTCTGACAATATTGTTCTATAGTTCTTAAACAGATCCAGGTGTGATGTTTCATTTGGGACCAGTCACTCACTGTAACTACACTAAGGACAGGAACCCAGGAGCACCTGGAGCCCCTCTGATGTCACAAATGACTATAAGGGGTTAAGACAGGGAGTGATGGACCATCATCCCCCCTCACCTAAGGATTAAGTGCATCAAGATCCCTTTGTTCTCCCATAGAACTGAGTCAGACACTGTGGCAGGGAAACAGCAGGGGGGATCTCTACCTGACTCATCTCTGTTACAAATCTTCATTGAGCTCTACCAATCGATTAAGACCTTTTCCTAAGACCACCCACTGCAGGAGGGACTTTTAGGAGAGGCAAATTTGAAAAAGTGCTGTTTTCAGTTAGTTAGTGCTGGGTGTGTGTTGGAGTTGGGTTTCTAAAAGCTACTGGACTTGGAGTCTCAGCTCCTGGCAGTGTGCTGAGGCCAGCTCGTGGGACCATTGTGTGGACTGGATTACAAACTACCCTTGGGATTGCAGACTTGTTTGCTCTGCCTGGTTTATGCTCTAATTCTGGATTTACAGACTGCATCTGGACAGGACAGTGTGTGAGGGCTGAGGAGTCGGACGGTAATCTGATGTTTATTGGCACCTGTTGTTCTGGTAGTAGTTCCAAATGTGCTTATGGTATAGCGGATTTAGAGAGCTTGTAGTAAGCAACTTGTTAATAAATAGTATTTTATTGGTATCTGTCTCCTGTCTGCGTGACCTGACCCAGAAGTCCCAGAGTGCGCACTGTGAGTGTATGCGCTAATACTCTGGGTCTTCACACCCCTCACAACCTGCTAGTGCTTTGGCCTGCCTAGGGATCAGGTGGCCTGCACCACCTGCTAGCGCTCTGACCCACCTAGGGATCAAGTGGCTCGCACCAGCTGCTAGCGCTTTGGCCTGCCTAGGGATCAGGTGCCCCTCGCCACCTGCTAGCGCTCTGGCCCATCTAGGGATCAAGTGGCCTGCGCCACCTGCTAGCACTTTCGCCCACCTAGGGATCAAGTGGCCCATGCCACCTGCTAGCACTCTCACCCACCTAGGGATCAAGTGGCCCATGCCACCTGCTAGCACTCAGGCCCACCAAGGAATCAGGTGCCCAGCACCACCTGCTAGCACTCTGGCCTGCCTAGGGATCAAGTGGCCCTTGCCACCTGCTAGCGCTCTGGCCCACCTAGGGATCAAGTGGCCCGCGCCACCTGCTAGCACTCTCGCACACCTAGGGATCAGGTGGCCCGCAGCACCTGCTAGCGCTGTGGCCCGCCTAGGGATCAAGTGGCCCATGCCACCTGCTAGAGCTCTGGCCCGCCTAGGGATCAAGTCGCTCGTGCCACCTGCTAGCGCTAGGGATCAAGTGGCCTGTGTCACCTGCTAGCACTCTCGCCCACCTAGAGAACAAGTGGCCCATGCCACCTGCTAGCGCTATGGCCCACCTAGGGATCAGGTGCCCCTCGCCACCTGCTAGCGCTCTGGCCCATCTAGGGATCAAGTGGCCCGCACCACCTGCTAGCACTCTCGCACACATAGGGATCAGGTGGCCCGCACCACCTGCTAGCGCTGTGGCCCGCCTAGGGATCAAGTGGCCCGTGCCACCTACTAGAGCTCTGGCCCGCCTAGGGATCAAGTCGCTCGTGCCACCTGCTAGCGCTAGGGATCAAGTGGCCTGTGTCACCTGCTAGCACTCTCGCCCACCTAGGGATCAAGTGGCCCATGCCACCTGCTAGCGCAATGGCCCGCCTAGGGATCAGGTGCCCCTCACCACCTGCTAGCGCTGTGGCCCGCCTAGGGAACAAGTGGCCCGTGCCACCTGCTAGAGCTCTGGCCCGCCTAGGGATCAAGTTGCTCGTGCCACCTGCTAGCGCTAGGGATCAAGTGGCCTGTGTCACCTGCTAGCACTCTCGCCCACCTAGGGATCAAGTGGCCCATGCCACATCTTCTAGCGCTATGGCCCGTCGCCCGTCTAGGGATCAGGTGCCCCTCGCCACCTGCTAGCGCTCTGGCCCGCCTAGGGATCAAGTGGCCCACGCCACCCGCTAGCGCTCTGGCCAGCCTAGGGATCAAGTGGCCCATGCCACCTGCTAGCGCTCTGGCCCTCCTAGGGATCAAGTGGCCCGCGCCACCTGCTAGCACTCTCGCACACCTAGGGATCAAGTGGCCTGCACCACCTGCTAGTGCTCTGGCCTGCCTAGGGATCAGGTGCCCCTCACCACCTGCTAGTGCTTTGGCCTGCCTAGGGATCAGGTGGCCTGCACCAACTGCTAGCGCTCTGGCCCACCTATGGATCAAGTGGCTCGCACCACCTGCTAGCACTCTGGCCTGCCTAGGGATCAGGTGCCCCTCGTCACCTGCTAGCGCTCTGGCCCATCTAGGGATCAAGTGGCCAGCGCCACATGCTAGCACTCTAGGCCACCTAGGCATCAAGTGGCCCATGCCACCTTCTAGCACTCTGGCGCACCAAGGAATCAGGTGCCCAGCACCACCTGCTAGCGCTATGGCCCGCCTAGGGATCAGGTGCCCCTCGCCACCTGCTAGCGCTCTGGCCCGCCTAGGGATTAAGTGGCCCATGCCACCTGCTTGAGCTCTTGCCCGCCTAGGGATCAGGTGCCACTCGCCACCTGCTAGCGCTCTGGCCCGCCTATGGATCAAGTGGCCCACGCCACCCGCTAGCGCTCTGGCCAGCCTAGGGATCAAGTGGCCCATGCCACCTGCTAGCGCTCTGGCCCGCCTAGGGATCAAGTGGCCCGCACCACCTGCTAGCACTCTCCCACACCTAGGGATCAGGTGGCCCGCACCATCTGCTAGCGCTGTGGCCTGCCTAGGGATCAAGTGGCCCGTGCCACCTGCTAGAGCTCTGGCCCGCCTAGGGATCAAGTCGCTCGTGCCACCTGCTAGTGCTAGGGATCAAGTGGCCTGTGTCACCTGCTAGCACTCTCGCCCACCTAGGGATCAAGTGGCCCATGCCACCTGCTAGCGCTTTGGCCCGCCTAGGTATCAGGTGCACCTCGCCACCTGCTAGCACTCTGGCCTGCCTAGGTATTAAGTGGCCCGTGCCACCTGCTTGCGCTCTGGCCCGCCTAGGGATCAGGTGCCACTCGCCACCTGCTAGCGCTCTGGCCCGCCTATGGATCAAGTGGCCCACGCCACCTCCTAGCACTCTGGCCCACTTAGGGATTAAGTGGCCCATGCCACCTGCTAGCGCTCTGGCCCGCCTAGGGATCAAGTGGCCCGCGCCACCTGCTAGCACTCTCGCACAACTAGGGATCAAGTGGCCTGCACCACCTGCTAGTGCTCTGGCCTGCCTAGGGATCAGGTGCCCCTCACCACCTGCTAGTGCTTTGGCCTGCCTAGGGATCAGGTGGCCTGCACCACCTGCTAGCGCTCTGGCCCACCTAAGGATCAAGTGGCCCATGCCACCTGCTAGCACTCTAGGCCGCCTAGGGATCAAGTGGCCCGTGCCACCTGCTAGCACTCTGTCCCATCTAGGGATCAAGTGGCCCGCGCCACATGCTAGCACTCTCGCACACCTAGGGATCAGGTGGCCTGCACCACCTGCTAGAGCTCTGGCCCGCCTAGGGATCAAGTCGCTCGTGCCACCTGCTAGTGCTAGGGATCAAGTGGCCTGTGTCACCTGCTAGCACTCTCACCCACCTAGGGATCAAGTGGCCCATGCCACATGCTAGCGCTATGGCCCGCCTAGGGATCAGGTGCCCCTCGCCACCTGCTAGAGCTCTGGCCCACCTAGGGATCAAGTGGCCCACGCCACCTGCTAGCACTCTCGCACACCTAGGGATCAGGTGGCCCGCACCACCTGCTAGTGCTGTGGCCCACCTAGGGATCAAGTGGCCCGTGCCACCTGCTAGAGCTCTGGCCCGCCTAGGGATCAAGTCACTCATACCACCTGCTAGTGCTAGGGATCAAGTGGCCTGTGTCACCTGCTTGCACTCTCGCCCACCTAGGGATCAAGTGGCCCATGCCACCTGCTAGCGCTATGACCCGCCTAGGGATCAGGTGCCCCTCGCCACCTGCTAGCGCTATGGCCCAACTAGGGATCAAGTGGCCCGCGCCACCTGCTAGCACTCTCGCACACCTAGGGATCAGGTGGCCCGCACCACCTGCTAGCGCTGTAGCCCACCTAGGGATCAAGTGGCCCATGCCACCTGCTAGCGCTATGGCCCACCTAGGGATCAGGTGCCCCTCGCTACCTGCTAGCGCTCTGGCCCGCCTAGGGATCAAGTGGCCCGTGCCACCTGCTTGCGCTCTGGCCCACCTAGGGATCAGGTGCCCCTCGCCACCTGCTAGCGCTCTGGCCTGCCTAGGGATCAGGTGGCCTGCATTACCTGCTAGTGCTCTGGCCTGCCTAGGGTTCAGGTGCCCCTCACCACCTGCTAGTGCTTTGGCCTGCCTATTGATCAGGTGGCCTGCACCACCTGCTAGCGCTCTGGCCCACCTAGGGATCAAGTGGCTCGCACCACCTGCTAGCACTCTGGCCTGCCTAGGGATCAGGTGCCCCTCGCAACCTGCTAGCGCTCTGGCCCATCTAGGGATCAAGTGGCCCACGCCACCTGCAAGCACTCTAGGCCACCTAGGCATCAAGTGGCCCATGCCACCTGCTAGCACTCTGACACACCAATGAATCAGGTGCCCAGCACCACTTGCTAGCACTCTGGCCCACCTAGGGATTAAGTGACCCGCGCCACATGCTAGCACTCTCGCACACCTAGGGATCAGGTGGCCCGCACAGCCTGCTAGCGCTGTGGCCCGCCTAGGGATCAAGTGGCCCGTGCCACCTGCTAGAGCTCTGGCCCGCCTAGGGATCAAGTCGCTCGTGCCACCTGCTAGTGCTAGGGATCATGTGGCCTGTGACACCTGCTAGCACTCTCGCCCACCTAGGGATCAAGTGGCCCATGCCACCTGCTAGTGCTATTGCCCGCCTAGGGATCAGGTGCACCTCGCCACCTGCTAGCGCTCTGGCCTGCCTAGGGATTAAGTGGCCCGTGCCACCTGCTTGCGCTCTGGCCCGCCTAGGGTTCAGGTGCCACTCGCCACCTGATAGCGCTCTGGCCAGCCTAGGGATCAAGTGGCCCACGCCACCTCCTAGCACTCTGGCCCACTTATGGATCAAGTGGCCCATGCCACCTGCTAGCGCTCTGGCCCGCCTAGGGATCAAGTGGCCCACTCCACCTGCTAGCACTCTCGCACAACTAGGGATCAAGTGGCCTGCACCACCTGCTAGTGCTATGGCCTGCCTAGGGATCAGGTGCCCTTTACCACCTGCTAGTGCTTTGGCCTGCCTAGGGATCAGGTGGCCTGCACCACCTGCTAGCGCTCTGGCCCACCTAGGGATCAAGTGGCTCGCACCACCTGCTAGCACTTTCACCCACCTAGGGATCAAGTGGCCCATGCCACCTGCTAGCACTCTAGGCCGCCTAGGGGTCAAGTGGCCCGTGCCACCTGCTAGCACTCTGTCCCATCTAGGGATCAAGTGGCCCGCGCCACATGCTAGCACTCTCGCACACCTAGGGATCAGGTGGCCCGCACCACCTGCTAGCGTTGTGGTCCGCCTAGGGATCAAGTGGCCCGTGCCACCTGCTAGAGCTCTGGCCCACCTAGGGATCAAGTCGCTCGTGCCACCTGCTAGCACTCACGCCCACCTAGGGATCAAGTGGCCCCTCACCACCTGCTAGCGCTATGGCCCGCCTAGGGATCAGGTGCCCCTCGCTACCTGCTAGCGCTCTGGCCCGCCTAGGGATCAAGTGGCCCATGCCACCTGCTTGTGCTCTGGCCTGCCTAGGGATCAGGTGCCCCTCGCCACCTGCTATCGCTCTGGCCCGCCTATGGATCAAGTGGCCCGCGCCACCTCCTAGCACTCTGGCCCACTTAGGGATCAAGTGGCCCATGCCACCTGCAAGCGCTCTGGCCCACCTAGGGATCAAGTGGCCAACGCCACCTGCTAGCACTCTCGCACACCTAGGGATCAAGTGGCCTGCACCACCTGCTAGTGCTCTGGCCTACCTATGGATCAGGTGCCCCTCACCACCTGCTAGTGCTCTGGCCTGCATAGGGATCAAGTCGCTCGTGCCACCTGCTAGCTCTAGGGATCAAGTGGCCTGTGTCACCTGCTAGCACTCTCGTCTACCTAGGGTTTAAGTAGCCCATGCCACCTGCTAGCTCTCTGGCCCGCCTAGGGATCAGGTGCCCCTCACCACCTGCTAGGACTCTGGCCCTCCTTGGGAACGAGTGGCCCGTGCCACCTGCAAGCATTCTGGCCCGCCTAGGGATCAGGTGGCCAGCACCACCTGCTAGCGCTCTGGCCCGCCTAGGAATCAGGTGCCCAGCACCACCTGCTAGCACTCTGGCCCGCCTAGGGATCAAGTGGCCCGCGCCACATGCTAGCACTCTCGCACACCTAGGGATCAGGTGCCACTCGCCACCTGCTAGCGCTCTGGCCCGCCTATGGATCAAGTGGCCCATGCTACCCGCTAGCGCTCTGGCCAGCCTAGGGAACAAGTGGCCCGTGCCACCTGCAAGCATTCTGGCCCGCCTAGGGATCAGGTGGCCCGCACCACCTGCTAGCGCTCTGGCCCGCCTAGGAATCAGGTGCCCAGCACCACCTGCTAGCACTCTGGCCCGCCTAGGGATCAAGTGGCCCGCGCCACATGCTAGCACTCTCGCACACCTAGGGATCAGGTGCCACTCGCCACCTGCTAGCGCTCTGGCCCGCCTATGGATCAAGTGGCCCACGCTACCTGCTAGCGCTCTGGCCAGCCTAGGGATCAAGTGGCCCACGCCACCTCCTAGCACTCTGGCCCACTTAGGGATCAAGTGGCCCATGCCACCTGCTAGCGCTCTGGCCCGCCTAGGGATCAAGTGGCCCACGCCACCTGCTAGCACTCTCGCACAACTAGGGATCAAGTGGCCTGCACCACCTGCTAGTGCTCTGGCCTGCCTAGGGATCAGGTGCCCCTCACCACCTGCTAGTGCTTTGGCCTGCCTAGGGATCAGTTGGCCTGCACCACCTGCTAGCGCTCTGGCCCACCTAGGGATCAAGTGGCTCGCACCACCTGCTAGCACTATGGCCTGCCTAGGGATCAGGTGCCCCTCGCCGCCTGCTAGCGCTCTGGCCCATCTAGGGATCAAGTGGCCCGCGCTACCTGCTAGCACTTTCGCCCACCTAGGGATCAAGTGGCCCATGCCACCTGCTAGCACTCTAGGACGCCTAGGGATCAAGTGGCCCGTGCCACCTGCTAGCACTCTGTCCCACCTAGGGATCAAGTGGCCCGCACCACATGCTAGCACTCTCGCACACCTAGGGATCAGGTGGCCTGCACCACCTGCTAGCGCTGTGGCCCGCCTAGGGATCAAGTGGCCCGTGCTACCTGCTAGCACTTTCGCCCACCTAGGGATCAAGTGGCCCATGCCACCTGCTAGCACTCTAGGCCGCCTAGGGATCAAGTGGCCCGTGCCACCTGCTAGCACTCTGTCCCACCTAGGGATCAAGTGGCCCGCACCACATGCTAGCACTCTCGCACACCTAGGGATCAGGTGGCCCGCACCAACTGCTAGCGCTGTGGCCCGCCTAGGGATCAAGTGGCCCGTGCCACCTGCTAGAGCTCTGACCCGCCTAGGGATCAAGTCGCTCGTGCCACCTGCTAGCGCTAGGGATCAAGTGGCCTGTGTCACCTGCTAACACTCTCGCCCACCTAGAGATCAAGTGGCCCATGCCACCTGCTAGCGCTATGGCCCGCCTAGGGATCAGGTGCCCCTCACCACCTGCTAGCGCTATGGCCCGCCTAGGGATCAGGTGCCCCTCGCTACCTGCTAGCGCTCTGGCCCGCCTAGGGATCAAGTGGCCCACGCCACCCGCTAGCGCTCAGGCCAGCCTAGGGATCAAGTGGCCCGCACCAACTGCTAGCGCTGTGGCCCGCCTAGGGATCAAGTGGCCCGTGCCACCTGCTAGAGCTCTGGCCCGCCTAGGGATCAAGTCGCTCGTGCCACCTGCTAGCGCTAGGGATCAAGTGGCCTGTGTCACCTGCTAACACTCTCGCCCACCTAGAGATCAAGTGGCCCATGCCACCTGCTAGCGCTATGGCCCGCCTAGGGATCAGGTGCCCCTCAACACCTGCTAGCGCTATGGCCCGCCTAGGGATCAGGTGCCCCTCGCCACCTGCTAGAGCTCTGGCCCACCTAGGGATCAAGTGGCCCGCGCCACCTGCTAGCACTCTCGCACACCTAGGGATCAGGTGGCCCGCACCACCTGCTAGCGCTGTGGCCCACCTAGGGATCAAGTGGCCCGTGCCACCTGCTAGAGCTCTGGCCCGCCTAGGGATCAAGTTGCTCGTGCCACCTGCTAGTGCTAGGGATCAAGTGGCCTGTGTCACCTGCTAGCACTCTCGCCCACCTAGGGATCAAGTGGCCCATGCCACCTGCTAGCGCTATGGCCCGCCTAGGGATCAGGTGCCCCTCGCCACCTGCTAGCGCTCTGGCCCACCTAGGGATCAAGTGGCCCGCGCCACCTGCTAGCACTCTCGCACACCTAGGGATCAGGTGGCTCGCACCATCTGCTAGCGCTGTGGCCCACCTAGGGATCAAGTGGCCCATGACACCTGCTAGCGCTATGGCCCGCCTAGGGATCAGGTGCCCCTCGCTACCTGCTAGCGCTCTGGCCCGCATAGGGATCAAGTGGCCCGTGCCACCTGCTTGCGCTCTGGCCCACCTAGGGATCAGGTGCCCCTCGCCACCTGCTAGCGCTCTGGCCCGCCTAGGGATCAAGTGTCCCACACCACCTGCTAGTGCTGTGGCCTGCCTAGGGATCAGGTGCCCCTCACCACCTGCTAGTGCTTTGGCCTGCCTAGGGATCAGGTTGCCTGCACCACCTACTAGCGCTCTGGCCCACCTAGGGATCAAGTGGCTCGCACCACCTGCTAGCACTCTGGCCTGCCTAGGGATCAGGTGCCCCTCGCCACCTGCTAGCGCTCTGGCCCATCTAAGGATCAAGTGGCCCATGCCACCTGCTAGCACTCTAGGCCACCTAGGCATCAAGTGGCTCATGCCACCTGCTAGCACTCTGGCACACCGAGGAATCAAGTGCCCAGCACCACCTGCTAGCACTCTGGCCCGCCTAGGGATCAAGTGGCCCGTGCCACCTGCTAGCACTCTGGCCCGCCTAGGGATCAAGTGGCCAGCGCCACATGCTAGCACTCTAGGCCACCTAGGCATCAAGTGGCCCGTGCCACCTGCAAGCATTCTGGCCCGCCTAGGGATCAGGTGGCCCGCACCACCTGCTAGCGCTCTGGCCCGCCTAGGAATCAGGTGCCCAGCACCACCTGCTAGCACTCTGGCCCGCCTAGGGATCAAGTGGCCCGCGCCACATGCTAGCACTCTCGCACACCTAGGGATCAGGTGCCACTCGCCACCTGCTAGCGCTCTGGCCCGCCTATGGATCAAGTGGCCCACGCTACCCGCTAGCGCTCTGGCCAGCCTAGGGATCAAGTGGCCCACGCCACCTCCTAGCACTCTGGCCCACTTAGGGATCAAGTTGCCCATGCCACCTGCTAGCGCTCTGGCCCGCCTAGGGATCAAGTGGCCCACGCCACCTGCTAGCACTCTCGCACAACTAGGGATCAAGTGGCCTGCACCACCTGCTAGTGCTCTGGCCTGCCTAGGGATCAGGTGCCCCTCACCACCTGCTAGTGCTTTGGCCTGCCTAGGGATCAGGTGGCCTTCACCACCTGCTAGCGCTCTGGCCCACCTAGGGATCAAGTGGCTCGCACCACCTGCTAGCACTATGGCCTGCCTAGGGATCAGGTGCCCCTCGCCACCTGCTAGCGCTCTGGCCCATCTAGGGATCAAGTGGCCCGCGCTACCTGCTAGCACTTTCGCCCACCTAGGGATCAAGTGGCCCATGCCACCTGCTAGCACTCTCGCACAACTAGGGATCAAGTGGCCTGCACCACCTGCTAGTGCTCTGGCCTGCCTAGGGATCAGGTGCCCCTCACCACCTGCTAGTGCTTTGGCCTGCCTAGGGATCAGGTGGCCTGCACCACCTGCTAGCGCTCTGGCCCACCTAGGGATCAAGTGGCTCGCACCACCTGCTAGCACTTTCGCCCACCTAGGGATCAAGTGGCCCATGCCACCTGCTAGCACTCTAGGCCGCCTAGGGATCAAGTGGCCCGTGCCACCTGCTAGCACTCTGTCCCATCTAGGGATCAAGTGGCCCGCGCCACATGCTAGCACTCTCGCACACCTAGGGATCAGGTGGCCTGCACCACCTGCTAGCGTTGTGGTCCGCCTAGGGATCAAGTGGCCCGTGCCACCTGCTAGAGATCTGGCCCGCCTAGGGATCAAGTCGCTCGTGCCACCTGCTAGTGCTAGGGATCAAGTGGCCTGTGTCACCTGCTAGCACTCTCACCCACCTAGGGATCAAGTGGCCCATGCCACATGCTAGCGCTATGGCCCGCCTAGGGATCAGGTGCCCCTCGCCACCTGCTAGAGCTCTGGCCCGCCTAGGGATCAAGTGGCCCGTGCCACCTGCTAGCACTCTGGCCTGCCTAGGGATCAGGTGCCCCTCGCCACCTGCTAGCACTCTAGGCCACCTAGGCATCAAGTGGCCCATGCCACCTGCTAGCACTCTGGCCCACCTAGGGATCAAGTGGCCCGCGCCACATGCTAGCACTCTCGCACACCTAGGGATCAGGTGGCCCGCACCACCTGCTAGCGCTGTGGCCCGCAAAGGGATCAAGTCGCTCGTGCCACCTGCTAGTGCTAGGGATCATGTGGCCTGTGTCACCTGCTAGCACTCTCGCCCACCTAGGGATCAAGTGGCCCATGCCACCTGCTAGCGGTATTGCCCGCCTAGGGATCAGGTGCACCTCGCCACCTGCTAGCGCTCTGGCCTGCCTAGGGATTAAGTGGCCCGTGCCACCTGCTTGCGCTCTGGCCCGCCTAGGGATCAGGTGCCACTCGCCACCTGCTAGCGCTCTGGCCTGCCTATGGATCAAGTGGCCCACGCCATCCGCTAGCGCTCTGGCCAGCCTAGGGATCAAGTGGCCGACGCCACCTCCTAGCACTCTGGCCCACTTAGGGATCAAGTGGCCCATGCCACCTGCTAGCGCTCTGGCCCGCCTAGGGATCAAGTGGCCCACGCCACCTGCTAGCACTCTCGCACAACTAGGGATCAAGTGGCCTGCACCACCTGCTAGTGCTCTGGCCTGCCTAGTGATCAGGTGCCCCTCACCACCTGCTAGTGCTTTGGCCTGCCTAGGGATCAGGTGGCCTGCACCACCTGCTAGCGCTCTGGCCCACCTAGGGATCAAGTGGCTCGCACCACCTGCTAGCACTTTCGCCCACCTAGGGATCAAGTGGCCCATGCAACCTGCTAGCACTCTAGGCCGCCTAGGGATCAAGTGGCCCGTGCCACCTGCTAACACTCTGTCCCATCTAGGGATCAAGTGGCCCGCGCCACATGCTAGCACTCTCGCACACCTAGGGATCAGGTGGCCCGCACCACCTGCTAGCGTTGTGGTCCGCCTAGGGATCAAGTGGCCCGTCCCACCTGCTAGAGCTCTGGCCCGCCTAGGGATCAAGTCGCTCGTGCCACCTGCTAGCACTCTCGCCCACCTAGGGATCAAGTGGCCCATGCCACCTGCTAGCGCTATGGCCCGCCTAGGGATCAGGTGCCCCTCGCCACCTGCTAGTGCTCTGGCCCACCTAGGGATCAAGTGGCCCGTGCCACCTTCTAGAGCTCTGGCCCGCCTAGGGATCAAGTCGCTCGTGCCACCTGCTAGTGCTAGGGATCAAGTGGCCTGTGTCACGTGCTAGCACTCTCGCCCACCTAGGGATCAAGTGGCCCATGCCACCTGCTAGCGCTATGGCCCGCCTAGGGAACAGATGCCCCTCACCACCTGCTAGCGCTATGGCCCGCCTAGGGATCAGGTGCCCCTCGCTACCTGCTAGCGCTCTGGCCCGCCTAGGTATCAAGTGGCCCGTGCCACCTGCTTGCGCTCTGGCCTGCCTAGGAATCAGGTGCCCATCGCCACCTGCTAGCACTCTCGCACACCTAGGGATCAAGTGGCCTGCACCACCTGCTAGTGCTCTGGCCTGCCTAGGGATCAGGTGCCCCTCACCACCTGCTAGTGCTCTGGCCTGCATAGGGATCAAGTCGCTCGTGCCACCTGCTAGCGCTAGGGATCAAGTGGCCTGTGTCACGTGCTAGCACTCTCGCCCACCTAGGGATCAAGTGGCCCATGCCACCTGCTAGCGCTATGGCCCGCCTAGGGAACAGATGCCCCTCACCACCTGCTAGCGCTATGGCCCGCCTAGGGATCAGGTGCCCCTCGCTACCTGCTAGCGCTCTGGCCCACTTAGGGATCAAGTGGCCCATGCCACCTGCAAGCGCTCTGGCCCACCTAGGGATCAAGTGGCCAACGCCACCTGCTAGCACTCTCGCACACCTAGGGATCAAGTGGCCTGCACCACCTGCTAGTGCTCTGGCCTGCCTAGGGATCAGGTGCCCCTCACCACCTGCTAGTGCTCTGGCCTGCATAGGGATCAAGTCGCTCGTGCCACCTGCTAGCTCTAGGGATCAAGTGGCCTGTGTCACCTGCTAGCACTCTCGTCTACCTAGGGATCAAGTGGCCCATGCCACCTGCTAGCTCTCTGGCCCGCCTAGGGATCAGGTGCCCCTCACCACCTGCTAGGACTCTGGCCCTCCTTGGGAACAAGTGGCCCGTGCCACCTGCAAGCATTCTTGCCCGCCTCGGGATCAGGTGGCCCGCACCACCTGCTAGCGCTCTGGCCCGCCTAGGAATCAGGTGCCCAGCACCACCTGCTAGCACTCTACCCCGCCTAGGGATCAAGTGGCCCGTGCCACCTGCTAGCACTCTGGCCCACCTAGGGATCAAGTGGCCCGCGCCACATGCTAGCACTCTCGCACACCTAGGGATCAGGTGCCACTCGCCACCTGCTAGCGCTCTGGCCCGCCTATGGATCAAGTGGCCCACGCTACCCGCTAGCGCTCTGGCCAGCCTAGGGATCAAGTGGCCCACGCCACCTCCTAGCACTCTGGCCCACTTAGGGATCAAGTGGCCCATGCCACCTGCTAGCGCTCTGGCCCGCCTAGGGATCAAGTGGCCCACGCCACCTGCTAGCACTCTCGCACAACTAGGGATCAAGTGGCCTGCACCACCTGCTAGTGCTCTGGCCTGCCTAGGGATCAGGTGCCCCTCACCACCTGCTAGTGCTTTGGCCTGCCTAGGGATCAGGTGGCCTGCACCACCTGCTAGCGCTCTGGCCCACCTAGGGATCAAGTGGCTCGCACCACCTGCTAGCACTATGGCCTGCCTAGGGATCAGGTGCCCCTCGCCACCTGCTAGCGCTCTGGCCCATCTAGGGATCAAGTGGCCCGCGCTACCTGCTAGCACTTTCGCCCACCTAGGGATCAAGTGGCCCATGCCACCTGCTAGCACTCTAGGCCGCCTAGGGATCAAGTGGCCCGTGCCACCTGCTAGCACTCTGTCCCACCTAGGGATCAAGTGGCCCGCACCACATGCTAGCACTCTCGCACACCTAGGGATCAGGTGGCCCGCACCACCTGCTAGCGCTGTGGCCCGCCTAGGGATCAAGTGGCCCGTGCCACCTGCTAGAGCTCTGGCCCGCCTAGGGATCAAGTCGCTCGTGCCACCTGCTAGCGCTAGGGATCAAGTGGCCTGTGTCACCTGCTAACACTCTCACTCACCTAGGGATCAAGTGGCCCATGCCACCTGCTAGCGCTATGGCCCGCCTATGGATCAGGTGCCCCTCGCTACCTGCTAGCGCTCTGGCCCGCCTAGGGATCAAGTGGCCCACGCCACCCGCTAGCGCTCAGGCCAGCCTAGGGATCAAGTGGCCCGCACCACCTCCTAGCACTCTCGCACACCTAGGGATAAAGTGGCCTGCACCACCTGCTAGTGCTCTGGCCTGCCTAGGGGTCAGGTGCCCCTCACCACCTGCTAGTGCTCTGGCCTGCATAGGGATCAAGTCGCTCGTGCCACCTGCTTGCGCTCTTGCCCGCCAAGGGATCAGGTGCCCCTCGCCACCTGCTATCGCTCTGGCCCACCTATGGATCAAGTGGCCCACGCCACCCGCTAGCGCTCTGGCCAGCCTAGGGATCAAGTGGCCCGCGCCACCTCCTAGCACTCTCACACACCTAGGGATCAGGTGGCCCGCACCACCTGCTAGCGCTGTGGTCCGCCTAGGGATCAAGTGGCGCGTGCCACCTGCTAGAGCTCTGGCCCGCCTAGGGATCAAGTCACTCGTGCCACCTGCTAGTGCTAGGGATCAAGTGGCCTGTGTCACCTGCTAGCACTCTCGCCCACCTAGGGATCAAGTGACCCATGCCACCTGCTAGCACTATGGCCCGCCTAGGGATCAGGTGCCCCTCGCCACCTGCAAGAGCTCTGGCCCACCTAGGGATCAAGTGGCCCGCGCCACCTGCTAGCACTCTCGCACACCTAGGGATCAGGTGGCCCGCACCACCTGCTAGCGCTGTGGCCCACCTAGGGATCAAGTGGCCCGTGCCACCTGCTAGAGCTCTGGCCCGCCTAGGGATCAAGTTGCTCGTGCCACCTGCTAGTGCTAGGGATCAAGTGGCCTGTGTCACCTGCTAGCACTTCCGCCCACCTAGGGATCAAGTGGCCCATGCCACCTGCTAGCGCTATGGCCCGCCTAGGGACCAGGTGCCCCTCGCCACCTGCTAGCGCTCTGGCCCACCTATAGATCAGGTGGCCCGCACCACCTGCTAGCGCTGTGGTCCACCTAGGGATCAAGTGGCCCATGCCACCTGCTAGCGCTATGGCCCGCCTAGGGATCAGGTGCCCCTCGCTACCTGCTAGCGCTCTGGCCCGCCTAGGGATCAAGTGGCCCATGCCACCTGCTTGCGCTCTGGCCCGCCTAGGGATCAGGTGCCCCTCACCACCTGCTAGCGCTCTGGCCCGCCTAGGGATCAAGTGGCCCGCACCACCTGCTAGCACTCTCGCACACCTAGGGATCAAGTGGCCTGCACCACCTGCTAGTGCTCTGGCCTGCCTAGGTATCAGGTGCCCCTCACCACCTGCTAGTGCTTTGGCCTACCTAGGGATCAAGTGGCTCGCACCACCTGCTAGCACTCTGGACTGCCTAGGGATCAGGTGCCCCTCGCCACCTGCTAGCGCTCTGGCCCATCTAGGGATCAAGTGGCCCGCGCCGCCTGCTATCACTTTCGCCCACCTAGGGATCAAGTGGCCCATGCCACCAGCTAGCACTCTAGGCCACCTAGGCATCAAGTGGCCCATGCCACCTGCTAGCACTCTGGCACACCAATGAATCAGGTGCCCAGCACCACCTGCTAGCACTCTGGCTCGCCTAGGGATCAAGTGGCCCGTGCCACCTGCTAGCACTCTGGCCCACCTAGGGATCAAGTAACCCGCGCCACATGCTAGCACTCTCGCACACCTAGGGATCAGGTGGCCCGCACCACCTGCTAGCGCTGTGGCCCACCTAGGGAACAAGTGGCCCGTGCCACCTGCTAGAGCTCTGGCCCGCCTAGGGATCAAGTCGCTCGTGCCACCTGCTAGTGCTAGGGATCAAGTGGCCTGTGTCACCTGCTAGCACTCTCGCCCACCTAGGGATCAAGTGGCCCATGCCACCTGCTAGCACTCTGGCCCACTTAGGGATCAAGTGGTCCATGCCACCTGCAAGCGCTCTGGCCCACCTAGGGATCAAGTGGCCAACGCCACCTGCTAGCACTCTCGCACACCTAGGGATCAAGTGGCTTGCACCACCTGCTAGTGCTCTGGCCTGCCTAGGGATCAGGTCGCTCGTGCCACCTGCTAGCTCTAGGGATCAAGTGGCCTGTGTCACCTGCTAGCACTCTCGTCTACCTAGGGATCAAGTGGCCCATGCCACCTGCTAGCTCTCTGGCCCGCCTAGGGATCAGGTGCCCCTCACCACCTGCTAGGACTCTGGCCCTCCTTGGTAACAAGTGGCCCGTGCCACCTGCAAGCATTCTGGCCCGCCTCGGGATCAGGTGGCCCGCACCACCTGCTAGCGCTCTGGCCCGCCTAGGAATCAGGTGCCCAGCACCACCTGCTAGCACTTTGGCCCGCCTAGGGATCAAGCGGCCCGTGCCACCTGCTAGCAATCTGGCCCACCTAGGGATCAAGTGGCCCGCGCCACATGCTAGCACTCTCACACACCTAGGGATCAGGTGCCACTCGCCACCTGCTAGCGCTCTGGCCCACCTATGGATCAAGTGGCCCACGCTACCCGCTAGTGCTCTGGCCAGCCTAGGGATCAAGTGGCCCACGCCACCTCCTAGCACTCTGGCCCACTTAGGGATCAAGTGGCCCATGCCACCTGCTAGCGCTCTGGCCCGCCTAGGTATCAAGTGGCCCACGCCACCTGCTAGCACTCTCGCACAACTAGGGATCAAGTGGCCTGCACCACCTGCTAGTGCTCCGGCCTGCCTAGGGATCAGGTGCCCCTCACCACCTGCTAGTGCTTTGGCCTGCCTAGGGATCAGGTGGCCTGCACCACCTGCTAGCGCTCTGGCCCACCTAGGGATCAAGTGGCTCGCACCACATGCTAGCACTCTGGCCTGCCTAGGGATCAGGTGCCCCTCGCCACCTGCTAGCGCTCTGGCCCATCTAGGGATCAAGTGGCCCGCACTACCTGCTAGCACTTTCGCCCACCTAGGGATCAAGTGGCCCATGCCACCTGATAGCACTCTAGGCCGCCTAGGGATCAAGTGGCCCGTGCCACCTGCTAGCACTCTGTCCCACCTAGGGATCAAGTGGCCCGCGCCACCTGCTAGCACTCTCGCACACCTAGGGATCAGGTGGCCTGCACCATCTGCTAGCGCTGTGGCCCACCTAGGGATCAAGTGGCCCATGCCACCTGCTAGCGCTATGGCCCGCCTAGGGATCAGGTGCCCCTCGCTACCTGCTAGCGCTCTGGCCCGCCTAGGGATCAAGTGGCCTGTGCCACCTGCTTGCGCTAGGGATCAAGTGGCCTGTGTCACCTGCTAACACTCTCGCCCACCTAGGGATCAAGTGGCCCATGCCACCTGCTAGCGCTATGGCCCGCCTAGGGATCAGGTGCCCCTCACCACCTGCTAGCGCTATGGCCCGCCTAGGGATCAGGTGCCCCTCGCTACCTGCTAACGCTCTGGCCCGCCTAGGGATCAAGTGGCCCACGCCACCCGCTAGCGCTCAGGCCAGCCTAGGGATCAAGTGGCCCGCACCACCTCCTAGCACTCTCGCACACCTAGGGATAAAGTGGCCTGCACCACCTGCTAGTGCTCTGGCCTGCATAGGGATCAAGTCGCTCGTGCCACCTGCTTGTGCTAGGGATCAAGTGGCCTGTGTCACCTGCTAGCACTCTCGCCCACCTAGGGATCAAGTGGCCCATGCCACCTGCTAGCACTCTGGCCAGCCTAGGGATCAAGTGGCCCGCGCCACCTCCTAGCACTCTCGCACACCTAGGGATCAGGCGGCCCGCACCACCTGCTAGCGCTGTGGTCCGCCTAGGGATCAAGTGGCCCGTGCCACCTGCTAGAGCTCTGGCCCGCCTAGGGATCAAGTCACTCGTGCCACCTGCTAGTGCTAGGGATCAAGTGGCCTGTGTCACCTGCTAGCACTCTCGCCCACCTAGGGATCAAGTGACCCATGCCACCTGCTAGCACTATGGCCCGCCTAGGGATCAGGTGCCCCTCGCCACCTGCAAGAGCTCTGGCCCACCTAGGGATCAAGTGGCCCGTGCCACCTGCTAGCACTCTCGCACACCTAGGGATCAGGTGGCCCGCACCACCTGCTAGCGCTGTGGCCCACCTAGGGATCAAGTGGCCCGTGCCACCTCCTAGCACTCTGGCCCACTTAGGGATCAAGTGGCCCATGCCACCTGCAAGCGCTCTGGCCCACCTAGGGATCAAGTGGCCAACGCCACCTGCTAGCACTCTCGCACACCTAGGGATCAAGTGGCTTGCACCACCTGCTAGTGCTCTGGCCTGCCTAGGGATCAGGTGCCCCTCACCACCTGCTAGTGCTCTGGCCTGCATAGGGATCAAGTCGCTCGTGCCACCTGCTAGCTCTAGGGATCAAGTGGCCTGTGTCACCTGCTAGCACTCTCGTCTACCTAGGGATCAAGTGGCCCATGCCACCTGCTAGCTCTCTGGCCCGCCTAGGGATCAGGTGCCCCTCACCACCTGCTAGGACTCTGGCCCTCCTTGGGAACAAGTGGCCCATGCCACCTGCAAGCATTCTGGCCCGCCTCGGGATCAGGTGGCCCGCACCACCTGCTAGCGCTCTGGCCCGCCAGGAATCAGGTGCCCAGCACCACCTGTTAGCACTTTGGCCCGCCTAGGGATCAAGTGGCCCGTGCCACCTGCTAGCACTCTGGCCCACCTAGGGATCAAGTGGCCCGCGCCACATGCTAGCACTCTCGCACACCTAGGGATCAGGTGCCACTCGCCACCTGCTAGCGCTCTGGCCCGCCTATGGATCAAGTGGCCCACGCTACCCGCTAGCGCTCTGGCCAGCCTAGGGATCAAGTGGCCCACGCCACCTCCTAGCACTCTGGCCCACTTAGGGATCAAGTGGCCCATGCCACCTGCTAGCGCTCTGGCCCGCCTAGGGATCAAGTGGCCCACGCCACCTGCTAGCACTCTCGCACAACTAGGGATCAAGTGGCCTGCACCACCTGCTAGTGCTCTGGCCTGCCTAGGGATCAGGTGCCCCTCACCACCTGCTAGTGCTTTAGCCTGCCTAGGGATCAGGTGGCCTGCACCACCTGCTAGCGCTCTGGCCCACCTAGGGATCAAGTGGCTCGCACCACCTGCTAGCACTATGGCCTGCCTAGGGATCAGGTGCCCCTCGCCACCTGCTAGCGCTCTGGCCCATCTAGGGATCAAGTGGCCCGCACTACCTGCTAGCACTTTCGCCCACCTAGGGATCAAGTGGCCCATGCCACCTGATAGCACTCTAGGCCGCCTAGGGATCAAGTGGCCCATGCCACCTGCTAGCACTCTGTCCCACCTAGGGATCAAGTGGCCCGCGCCACCTGCTAGCACTCTTGCACACCTAGGGATCAGGTGGCCCGCACCATCTGCTAGCGCTGTGGCCCACCTAGGGATCAAGTTGCCCATGCCACCTGCTAGCGCTATGGCCCGCCTAGGGATCAGGTGCCCCTCGCTACCTGCTAGCGCTCTGGCCCGCCTAGGGATCAAGTGGCCTGTGCCACCTGCTTGCGCTAGGGATCAAGTGGCCTGTGTCACCTGCTAACACTCTCGCCCACCTAGGGATCAAGTGGCCCATGCCACCTGCTAGCGCTATGGCCCGCCTAGGGATCAGGTGCCCCTCACCACCTGCTAGCGCTATGGCCCGCCTAGGGATCAGGTGCCCCTCGCTACCTGCTAACGCTCTGGCCCGCCTAGGGATCAAGTGGCCCACGCCACCCGCTAGCGCTCAGGCCAGCCTAGGGATCAAGTGGCCCGCACCACCTCCTAGCACTCTCGCACACCTAGGGATAAAGTGGCCTGCACCACCTGCTAGTGCTCTGGCCTGCATAGGGATCAAGTCGCTCGTGCCACCTGCTTGTGCTCTTGCCCGCCAAGGGATCAGGTGCCCCTCGCCACCTGCTATCGCTCTGGCCCGCCTATGGATCAAGTGGCCCACGCCACCCGCTAGCGCTCTGGCCAGCCTAGGGATCAAGTGGCCCGCGCCACCTCCTAGCACTCTCGCACACCTAGGGATCAGGTGGCCCGCACCACCTGCTAGCGCTGTGGTCCGCCTAGGGATCAAGTGGCCCGTGCCACCTGCTAGAGCTCTGGCCCGCCTAGGGATCAAGTCACTCGTGCCACCTGCTAGTGCTAGGGATCAAGTGGCCTGTGTCACCTGCTAGCACTCTCGCCCACCTAGGGATCAAGTGACCCATGCCACCTGCTAGCACTATGGCCCGCCTAGGGATCAGGTGCCCCTCGCCACCTGCAAGAGCTCTGGCCCACCTAGGGATCAAGTGGCCCGTGCCACCTGCTAGCACTCTCGCACACCTAGGGATCAGGTGGCCCGCACCACCTGCTAGCGCTGTGGCCCACCTAGGGATCAAGTGGCCCGTGCCACCTCCTAGCACTCTGGCCCACTTAGGGATCAAGTGGCCCATGCCACCTGCAAGCGCTCTGGCCCACCTAGGGATCAAGTGGCCAACGCCACCTGCTAGCACTCTCGCACACCTAGGGATCAAGTGGCCTGCACCACCTGCTAGTGCTCTGGCCTGCCTAGGGATCAGGTGCCCCTCACCACCTGCTAGTGCTCTGGCCTGCATAGGGATCAAGTCGCTCGTGCCACCTGCTAGCTCTAGGGATCAAGTGGCCTGTGTCACCTGCTAGCACTCTCGTCTACCTAGGGATCAAGTGGCCCATGCCACCTGCTAGCTCTCTGGCCCGCCTAGGGATCAGGTGCCCCTCACCACCTGCTAGGACTCTGGCCCTCCTTGGGAACAAGTGGCCCGTGCCACCTGCAAGCATTCTGGCCCGCCTCGGGATCAGGTTGCCCGCACCACCTGCTAGCGCTCTGGCCCGCCTAGGAATCAGGTGCCCAGCACCACCTGCTAGCACTCTACCCCGCCTAGGGATCAAGTGGCCCGTGCCACGTGCTAGCACTCTGGCCCACCTAGGGATCAAGTGGCCCGCGCCACATGCTAGCACTCTCGCACACCTAGGGATCAGGTGCCACTCGCCACCTGCTAGCGCTCTGGCCCGCCTATGGATCAAGTGGCCCACGCTACCCGCTAGCGCTCTGGCCAGCCTAGGGATCAAGTGGCCCACGCCACCTCCTAGCACTCTGGCCCACTTAGGGATCAAGTGGCCCATGCCACCTGCTAGCGCTCTGGCCCGCCTAGGGATCAAGTGGCCCACGCCACCTGCTAGCACTATCGCACAACTAGGGATCAAGTGGCCTGCACCACCTGCTAGTGCTCTGGCCTGCCTAGGGATCAGGTGCCCCTCACCACCTGCTAGTGCTTTGGCCTGCCTAGGGATCAGGTGGCCTGCACCACCTGCTAGCGCTCTGGCCCACCTAGGGATCAAGTGGCTCGCACCACCTGCTAGCACTATGGCCTGCCTAGGGATCAGGTGCCCCTCGCCACCTGCTAGCGCTCTGGCCCATCTAGGGATCAAGTGGCCCGCGCTACCTGCTAGCACTTTCGCCCACCTAGGGATCAAGTGGCCCATGCCACCTGCTAGCACTCTAGGCCGCCTAGGGATCAAGTGGCCCGTGCCACCTGCTAGCACTCTGTCCCACCTAGGGATCAAGTGGCCCGCACCACATGCTAGCACTCTCGCACACCTAGGGATCAGGTGGCCCGCACCACCTGCTAGCGCTGTGGCCCGCCTAGGGATCAAGTGGCCCGTGCCACCTGCTAGAGCTCTGGCCCGCCTAGGGATCAAGTCGCTCGTGCCACCTGCTAGCGCTAGGGATCAAGTGGCCTGTGTCACCTGCTAACACTCTCACTCACCTAGGGGATCAAGTGGCCCATGCCACCTGCTAGCGCTATGGCCCGCCTATGGATCAGGTGCCCCTCGCTACCTGCTAGCGCTCAGGCCAGCCTAGGGATCAAGTGGCCCGCACCACCTCCTAGCACTCTCGCACACCTAGGGATAAAGTGGCCTGCACCACCTGCTAGTGCTCTGGCCTGCATAGGGATCAAGTCGCTCGTGCCACCTGCTTGTGCTAGGGATCAAGTGGCCTGTGTCACCTGCTAGCACTCTCGCCCACCTAGGGATCAAGTGGCCCATGCCACCTGCTAGCACTCTGGCCAGCCTAGGGATCAAGTGGCCCGCGCCACCTCCTAGCACTCTCGCACACCTAGGGATCAGGCGGCCCGCACCACCTGCTAGCGCTGTGGTCCGCCTAGGGATCAAGTGGCCCGTGCCACCTGCTAGAGCTCTGGCCCGCCTAGGGATCAAGTCACTCGTGCCACCTGCTAGTGCTAGGGATCAAGTGGCCTGTGTCACCTGCTAGCACTCTCGCCCACCTAGGGATCAAGTGACCCATGCCACCTGCTAGCACTATGGCCCGCCTAGGGATCAGGTGCCCCTCGCCACCTGCAAGAGCTCTGGCCCACCTAGGGATCAAGTGGCCCGTGCCACCTGCTAGCACTCTCGCACACCTAGGGATCAGGTGGCCCGCACCACCTGCTAGCGCTGTGGCCCACCTAGGGATCAAGTGGCCCGTGCCACCTCCTAGCACTCTGGCCCACTTAGGGATCAAGTGGCCCATGCCACCTGCAAGCGCTCTGGCCCACCTAGGGATCAAGTGGCCAACGCCACCTGCTAGCACTCTCGCACACCTAGGGATCAAGTGGCTTGCACCACCTGCTAGTGCTCTGGCCTGCCTAGGGATCAGGTGCCCCTCACCACCTGCTAGTGCTCTGGCCTGCATAGGGATCAAGTCGCTCGTGCCACCTGCTAGCTCTAGGGATCAAGTGGCCTGTGTCACCTGCTAGCACTCTCGTCTACCTAGGGATCAAGTGGCCCATGCCACCTGCTAGCTCTCTGGCCCGCCTAGGGATCAGGTGCCCCTCACCACCTGCTAGGACTCTGGCCCTCCTTGGGAACAAGTGGCCCATGCCACCTGCAAGCATTCTGGCCCGCCTCGGGATCAGGTGGCCCGCACCACCTGCTAGCGCTCTGGCCCGCCAGGAATCAGGTGCCCAGCACCACCTGTTAGCACTTTGGCCCGCCTAGGGATCAAGTGGCCCGTGCCACCTGCTAGCACTCTGGCCCACCTAGGGATCAAGTGGCCCGCGCCACATGCTAGCACTCTCGCACACCTAGGGATCAGGTGCCACTCGCCACCTGCTAGCGCTCTGGCCCGCCTATGGATCAAGTGGCCCACGCTACCCGCTAGCGCTCTGGCCAGCCTAGGGATCAAGTGGCCCACGCCACCTCCTAGCACTCTGGCCCACTTAGGGATCAAGTGGCCCATGCCACCTGCTAGCGCTCTGGCCCGCCTAGGGATCAAGTGGCCCACGCCACCTGCTAGCACTCTCGCACAACTAGGGATCAAGTGGCCTGCACCACCTGCTAGTGCTCTGGCCTGCCTAGGGATCAGGTGCCCCTCACCACCTGCTAGTGCTTTAGCCTGCCTAGGGATCAGGTGGCCTGCACCACCTGCTAGCGCTCTGGCCCACCTAGGGATCAAGTGGCTCGCACCACCTGCTAGCACTATGGCCTGCCTAGGGATCAGGTGCCCCTCGCCACCTGCTAGCGCTCTGGCCCATCTAGGGATCAAGTGGCCCGCACTACCTGCTAGCACTTTCGCCCACCTAGGGATCAAGTGGCCCATGCCACCTGATAGCACTCTAGGCCGCCTAGGGATCAAGTGGCCCATGCCACCTGCTAGCACTCTGTCCCACCTAGGGATCAAGTGGCCCGCGCCACCTGCTAGCACTCTTGCACACCTAGGGATCAGGTGGCCCGCACCATCTGCTAGCGCTGTGGCCCACCTAGGGATCAAGTTGCCCATGCCACCTGCTAGCGCTATGGCCCGCCTAGGGATCAGGTGCCCCTCGCTACCTGCTAGCGCTCTGGCCCGCCTAGGGATCAAGTGGCCTGTGCCACCTGCTTGCGCTAGGGATCAAGTGGCCTGTGTCACCTGCTAACACTCTCGCCCACCTAGGGATCAAGTGGCCCATGCCACCTGCTAGCGCTATGGCCCGCCTAGGGATCAGGTGCCCCTCACCACCTGCTAGCGCTATGGCCCGCCTAGGGATCAGGTGCCCCTCGCTACCTGCTAACGCTCTGGCCCGCCTAGGGATCAAGTGGCCCACGCCACCCGCTAGCGCTCAGGCCAGCCTAGGGATCAAGTGGCCCGCACCACCTCCTAGCACTCTCGCACACCTAGGGATAAAGTGGCCTGCACCACCTGCTAGTGCTCTGGCCTGCATAGGGATCAAGTCGCTCGTGCCACCTGCTTGTGCTCTTGCCCGCCAAGGGATCAGGTGCCCCTCGCCACCTGCTATCGCTCTGGCCCGCCTATGGATCAAGTGGCCCACGCCACCCGCTAGCGCTCTGGCCAGCCTAGGGATCAAGTGGCCCGCGCCACCTCCTAGCACTCTCGCACACCTAGGGATCAGGTGGCCCGCACCACCTGCTAGCGCTGTGGTCCGCCTAGGGATCAAGTGGCCCGTGCCACCTGCTAGAGCTCTGGCCCGCCTAGGGATCAAGTCACTCGTGCCACCTGCTAGTGCTAGGGATCAAGTGGCCTGTGTCACCTGCTAGCACTCTCGCCCACCTAGGGATCAAGTGACCCATGCCACCTGCTAGCACTATGGCCCGCCTAGGGATCAGGTGCCCCTCGCCACCTGCAAGAGCTCTGGCCCACCTAGGGATCAAGTGGCCCGTGCCACCTGCTAGCACTCTCGCACACCTAGGGATCAGGTGGCCCGCACCACCTGCTAGCGCTGTGGCCCACCTAGGGATCAAGTGGCCCGTGCCACCTCCTAGCACTCTGGCCCACTTAGGGATCAAGTGGCCCATGCCACCTGCAAGCGCTCTGGCCCACCTAGGGATCAAGTGGCCAACGCCACCTGCTAGCACTCTCGCACACCTAGGGATCAAGTGGCCTGCACCACCTGCTAGTGCTCTGGCCTGCCTAGGGATCAGGTGCCCCTCACCACCTGCTAGTGCTCTGGCCTGCATAGGGATCAAGTCGCTCGTGCCACCTGCTAGCTCTAGGGATCAAGTGGCCTGTGTCACCTGCTAGCACTCTCGTCTACCTAGGGATCAAGTGGCCCATGCCACCTGCTAGCTCTCTGGCCCGCCTAGGGATCAGGTGCCCCTCACCACCTGCTAGGACTCTGGCCCTCCTTGGGAACAAGTGGCCCGTGCCACCTGCAAGCATTCTGGCCCGCCTCGGGATCAGGTTGCCCGCACCACCTGCTAGCGCTCTGGCCCGCCTAGGAATCAGGTGCCCAGCACCACCTGCTAGCACTCTACCCCGCCTAGGGATCAAGTGGCCCGTGCCACGTGCTAGCACTCTGGCCCACCTAGGGATCAAGTGGCCCGCGCCACATGCTAGCACTCTCGCACACCTAGGGATCAGGTGCCACTCGCCACCTGCTAGCGCTCTGGCCCGCCTATGGATCAAGTGGCCCACGCTACCCGCTAGCGCTCTGGCCAGCCTAGGGATCAAGTGGCCCACGCCACCTCCTAGCACTCTGGCCCACTTAGGGATCAAGTGGCCCATGCCACCTGCTAGCGCTCTGGCCCGCCTAGGGATCAAGTGGCCCACGCCACCTGCTAGCACTATCGCACAACTAGGGATCAAGTGGCCTGCACCACCTGCTAGTGCTCTGGCCTGCCTAGGGATCAGGTGCCCCTCACCACCTGCTAGTGCTTTGGCCTGCCTAGGGATCAGGTGGCCTGCACCACCTGCTAGCGCTCTGGCCCACCTAGGGATCAAGTGGCTCGCACCACCTGCTAGCACTATGGCCTGCCTAGGGATCAGGTGCCCCTCGCCACCTGCTAGCGCTCTGGCCCATCTAGGGATCAAGTGGCCCGCGCTACCTGCTAGCACTTTCGCCCACCTAGGGATCAAGTGGCCCATGCCACCTGCTAGCACTCTAGGCCGCCTAGGGATCAAGTGGCCCGTGCCACCTGCTAGCACTCTGTCCCACCTAGGGATCAAGTGGCCCGCACCACATGCTAGCACTCTCGCACACCTAGGGATCAGGTGGCCCGCACCACCTGCTAGCGCTGTGGCCCGCCTAGGGATCAAGTGGCCCGTGCCACCTGCTAGAGCTCTGGCCCGCCTAGGGATCAAGTCGCTCGTGCCACCTGCTAGCGCTAGGGATCAAGTGGCCTGTGTCACCTGCTAACACTCTCACTCACCTAGGGATCAAGTGGCCCATGCCACCTGCTAGCGCTATGGCCCGCCTATGGATCAGGTGCCCCTCGCTACCTGCTAGCGCTCAGGCCAGCCTAGGGATCAAGTGGCCCGCACCACCTCCTAGCACTCTCGCACACCTAGGGATAAAGTGGCCTGCACCACCTGCTAGTGCTCTGGCCTGCCTAGGGGTCAGGTGCCCCTCACCACCTGCTAGTGCTCTGGCCTGCATAGGGATCAAGTCGCTCGTGCCACCTGCTTGCGCTCTTGCCCGCCAAGGGATCAGGTGCCCCTCGCCACCTGCTATCGCTCTGGCCCACCTATGGATCAAGTGGCCCACGCCACCCACTAGCGCTCTGGCCAGCCTAGGGATCAAGTGGCCCGCGCCACCTCCTAGCACTCTCGCACACCTAGGGATCAGGTGGCCCGCACCACCTGCTAGCGCTGTGGTCCGCCTAGGGATCAAGTGGCCCGTGCCACCTGCTAGAGCTCTGGCCCGCCTAGGGATCAAGTCACTCGTGCCACCTGCTAGTGCTAGGGATCAAGTGGCCTGTGTCACCTGCTAGCACTCTCGCCCACCTAGGGATCAAGTGACCCATGCCACCTGCTAGCACTATGGCCCGCCTAGGGATCAGGTGCCCCTCGCCACCTGCAATTGCTCTGGCCCACCTAGGGATCAAGTGGCCCGCGCCACCTGCTAGCACTCTCGCACACCTAGGGATCAGGTGGCCCGCACCACCTGCTAGCGCTGTGGCCCACCTAGGGATCAAGTGGCCCATGCCACCTGCTAGAGCTCTGGCCCGCCTAGGGATCAAGTTGCTCGTGCCACCTGCTAGTGCTAGGGATCAAGTGGCCTGTGTCACCTGCTAGCACTTCCGCCCACCTAGGGATCAAGTGGCCCATGCCACCTGCTAGCGCTATGGCCCGCCTAGGGATCAGGTGCCCCTCGCCACCTGCTAGCGCTCTGGCCCACCTATAGATCAGGTGGCCCGCACCACCTGCTAGCGCTGTGGTCCACCTAGGGATCAAGTGGCCCATGCCACCTGCTAGCGCTATGGCCCGCCTAGGGATCAGGTGCCCCTCGCTACCTGCTAGCGCTCTGGCCCGCCTAGGGATCAAGTGGCCCATGCCACCTGCTTGCGCTCTGGCCCGCCTAGGGATCAGGTGCCCCTCACCACCTGCTAGCGCTCTGGCCCGCCTAGGGATCAAGTGGCCCGCACCACCTGCTAGCACTCTCGCACACCTAGGGATCAAGTGGCCTGCACCACCTGCTAGTGCTCTGGCCTGCCTAGGTATCAGGTGCCCCTCACCACCTGCTAGTGCTTTGGCCTACCTAGGGATCAAGTGGCTCGCACCACCTGCTAGCACTCTGGCCTGCCTAGGGATCAGGTGCCCCTCGCCACCTGCTAGCGCTCTGGCCCATCTAGGGATCAAGTGGCCCGCGCCGCCTGCTATCACTTTCGCCCACCTAGGGATCAAGTGGCCCATGCCACCAGCTAGCACTCTAGGCCACCTAGGCATCAAGTGGCCCATGCCACCTGCTAGCACTCTGGCACACCAATGAATCAGGTGCCCAGCACCACCTGCTAGCACTCTGGCTCGCCTAGGGATCAAGTGGCCCGTGCCACCTGCTAGCACTCTGGCCCACCTAGGGATCAAGTGGCCCGCGCCACCTCCTAGCACTCTCGCACACCTAGGGATCAGGTGGCCCGCACCACCTGCTAGCGCTGTGGTCCGCCTAGGGATCAAGTGGCCCGTGCCACCTGCTAGAGCTCTGGCCCGCCTAGGGATCAAGTCACTCGTGCCACCTGCTAGTGCTAGGGATCAAGTGGCCTGTGTCACCTGCTAGCACTCTCGCCCACCTAGGGATCAAGTGACCCATGCCACCTGCTAGCACTATGGCCTGCCTAGGGATCAGGTGCCCCTCGCCACCTGCAATTGCTCTGGCCCACCTAGGGATCAAGTGGCCCGCGCCACCTGCTAGCACTCTCGCACACCTAGGGATCAGGTGGCCCGCACCACCTGCTAGCGCTGTGGCCCACCTAGGGATCAAGTGGCCCATGCCACCTGCTAGAGCTCTGGCCCGCCTAGGGATCAAGTTGCTCGTGCCACCTGCTAGTGCTAGGGATCAAGTGGCCTGTGTCACCTGCTAGCACTTCCGCCCACCTAGGGATCAAGTGGCCCATGCCACCTGCTAGCGCTATGGCCCGCCTAGGGATCAGGTGCCCCTCGCCACCTGCTAGCGCTCTGGCCCACCTATAGATCAGGTGGCCCGCACCACCTGCTAGCGCTGTGGTCCACCTAGGGATCAAGTGGCCCATGCCACCTGCTAGCGCTATGGCCCGCCTAGGGATCAGGTGCCCCTCGCTACCTGCTAGCGCTCTGGCCCGCCTAGGGATCAAGTGGCCCATGCCACCTGCTTGCGCTCTGGCCCGCCTAGGGATCAGGTGCCCCTCACCACCTGCTAGCGCTCTGGCCCGCCTAGGGATCAAGTGGCCCGCACCACCTGCTAGCACTCTCGCACACCTAGGGATCAAGTGGCCTGCACCACCTGCTAGTGCTCTGGCCTGCCTAGGTATCAGGTGCCCCTCACCACCTGCTAGTGCTTTGGCCTACCTAGGGATCAAGTGGCTCGCACCACCTGCTAGCACTCTGGCCTGCCTAGGGATCAGGTGCCCCTCGCCACCTGCTAGCGCTCTGGCCCATCTAGGGATCAAGTGGCCCGCGCCGCCTGCTATCACTTTCGCCCACCTAGGGATCAAGTGGCCCATGCCACCAGCTAGCACTCTAGGCCACCTAGGCATCAAGTGGCCCATGCCACCTGCTAGCACTCTGGCACACCAATGAATCAGGTGCCCAGCACCACCTGCTAGCACTCTGGCTCGCCTAGGGATCAAGTGGCCCGTGCCACCTGCTAGCACTCTGGCCCACCTAGGGATCAAGTAACCCGCGCCACATGCTAGCACTCTCGCACACCTAGGGATCAGGTGGCCCGCACCACCTGCTAGCGCTGTGGCCCACCTAGGGAACAAGTGGCCCGTGCCACCTGCTAGAGCTCTGGCCCGCCTAGGGATCAAGTCGCTCGTGCCACCTGCTAGTGCTAGGGATCAAGTGGCCTGTGTCACCTGCTAGCACTCTCGCCCACCTAGGGATCAAGTGGCCCATGCCACCTGCTAGCACTCTGGCCCACTTAGGGATCAAGTGGTCCATGCCACCTGCAAGCGCTCTGGCCCACCTAGGGATCAAGTGGCCAACGCCACCTGCTAGCACTCTCGCACACCTAGGGATCAAGTGGCTTGCACCACCTGCTAGTGCTCTGGCCTGCCTAGGGATCAGGTGCCCCTCACCACCTGCTAGTGCTCTGGCCTGCATAGGGATCAAGTCGCTCGTGCCACCTGCTAGATCTAGGGATCAAGTGGCCTGTGTCACCTGCTAGCACTCTCGTCTACCTAGGGATCAAGTGGCCCATGCCACCTGCTAGCTCTCTGGCCCGCCTAGGGATCAGGTGCCCCTCACCACCTGCTAGGACTCTGGCCCTCCTTGGGAACAAGTGGCCCGTGCCACCTGCAAGCATTCTGGCCCGCCTCGGGATCAGGTGGCCCGCACCACCTGCTAGCGCTCTGGCCCGCCTAGGAATCAGGTGCCCAGCACCACCTGCTAGCACTTTGGCCCGCCTAGGGATCAAGTGGCCCGTGCCACCTGCTAGCACTCTGGCCCACCTAGGGATCAAGTGGCCCGCGCCACATGCTAGCACTCTCGCACACCTAGGGATCAGGTGCCACTCGCCACCTGCTAGCGCTCTGGCCCGCCTATGGATCAAGTGGCCCACGCTACCCGCTAGCGCTCTGGCCAGCCTAGGGATCAAGTGGCCCACGCCACCTCCTAGCACTCTGGCCCACTTAGGGATCAAGTGGCCCATGCCACCTGCTAGCGCTCTGGCCCGCCTAGGGATCAAGTGGCCCACGCCACCTGCTAGCACTCTCGCACAACTAGGGATCAAGTGGCCTGCACCACCTGCTAGTGCTCTGGCCTGCCTAGGGATCAGGTGCCCCTCACCACCTGCTAGTGCTTTAGCCTGCCTAGGGATCAGGTGGCCTGCACCACCTGCTAGCGCTCTGGCCCACCTAGGGATCAAGTGGCTCGCACCACCTGCTAGCACTATGGCCTGCCTAGGGATCAGGTGCCCCTCGCCACCTGCTAGCGCTCTGGCCCATCTAGGGATCAAGTGGCCCGCACTACCTGCTAGCACTTTCGCCCACCTAGGGATCAAGTGGCCCATGCCACCTGATAGCACTCTAGGCCGCCTAGGGATCAAGTGGCCCGTGCCACCTGCTAGCACTCTGTCCCACCTAGGGATCAAGTGGCCCGCGCCACCTGCTAGCACTCTCGCACACCTAGGGATCAGGTGGCCCGCACCATCTGCTAGCGCTGTGGCCCACCTAGGGATCAAGTGGCCCATGCCACCTGCTAGCGCTATGGCCCGCCTAGGGATCAGGTGCCCCTCGCTACCTGCTAGCGCTCTGGCCCGCCTAGGGATCAAGTGGCCCGTGCCACCTGCTTGCGCTAGGGATCAAGTGGCCTGTGTCACCTGCTAACACTCTCGCCCACCTAGGGATCAAGTGGCCCATGCCACCTGCTAGCGCTATGGCCCGCCTAGGGATCAGGTGCCCCTCACCACCTGCTAGCGCTATGGCCCGCCTAGGGATCAGGTGCCCCTCGCTACCTGCTACTGCTCTGGCCCGCCTAGGGATCAAGTGGCCCACGCCACCCGCTAGCGCTCAGGCCAGCCTAGGGATCAAGTGGCCCGCACCACCTCCTAGCACTCTCGCACACCTAGGGATAAAGTGGCCTGCACCACCTGCTAGTGCTCTGGCCTGCATAGGGATCAAGTCGCTCGTGCCACCTGCTTGTGCTCTTGCCCGCCAAGGGATCAGGTGCCCCTCGCCACCTGCTATCGCTCTGGCCCGCCTATGGATCAAGTGGCCCACGCCACCCGCTAGCGCTCTGGCCAGCCTAGGGATCAAGTGGCCCGCGCCACCTCCTAGCACTCTCGCACACCTAGGGATCAGGTGGCCCGCACCACCTGCTAGCGCTGTGGTCCGCCTAGGGATCAAGTGGCCCGTGCCACCTGCTAGAGCTCTGGCCCGCCTAGGGATCAAGTCACTCGTGCCACCTGCTAGTGCTAGGGATCAAGTGGCCTGTGTCACCTGCTAGCACTCTCGCCCACCTAGGGATCAAGTGACCCATGCCACCTGCTAGCACTATGGCCCGCCTAGGGATCAGGTGCCCCTCGCCACCTGCAAGAGCTCTGGCCCACCTAGGGATCAAGTGGCCCGTGCCACCTGCTAGCACTCTCGCACACCTAGGGATCAGGTGGCCCGCACCACCTGCTAGCGCTGTGGCCCACCTAGGGATCAAGTGGCCCGTGCCACCTGCTAGAGCTCTGGCCCGCCTAGGGATCAAGTTGCTCGTGCCACCTGCTAGTGCTAGGGATCAAGTGGCCTGTGTCACCTGCTAGCACTTCCGCCCACCTAGGGATCAAGTGGCCCATGCCACCTGCTAGCGCTATGGCCCGCCTAGGGATCAGGTGCCCCTCGCCACCTGCTAGCGCTCTGGCCCACCTATGGATCAGGTGGCCCGCACCACCTGCTAGCGCTGTGGCCCACCTAGGGATCAAGTGGCCCATGCCACCTGCTAGCGCTATGGCCCGCCTAGGGATCAGGTGCCCCTCGCTACCTGCTAGCGCTCTGGCCCGCCTAGGGATCAAGTGGCCCGTGCCACCTGCTTGCGCTCTGGCCCGCCTAGGGATCAGGTGCCCCTCGCCACCTGCTAGCGCTCTGGCCCGCCTAGGGATCAAGTGGCCCGCACCACCTGCTATCACTCTCGCACACCTAGGGATCAAGTGGCCTGCACCACCTGCTAGTGCTCTGGCCTGCCTAGGGATCAGGTGCCCCTCACCACCTGCTAGTGCTTTGGCCTGCCTAGGGATCAGGTGGCCTGCACCACCTGCTAGCGCTCTGGCCCACCTAGGGATCAAGTGGCTCGCACCACCTGCTAGCACTCTGGCCTGCCTAGGGATCAGGTGCCCCTCGCCACATGCTAGCGCTCTGGCCCATCTAGGGATCAAGTGGCCCGCGCCGCCTGCTAGCACTTTCGCCCACCTAGGGATCAAGTGGCCCATGCCACCAGCTAGCACTCTAGGCCACCTAGGCATCAAGTGGCCCATGCCACCTGCTAGCACTCTGGCACACCAATGAATCAGGTGCCCAGCACCACCTGCTAGCACTCTGGCTCGCCTAGGGATCAAGTGGCCTGTGCCACCTGCTAGCACTCTGGCCCACCTAGGGATCAAGTGGCCCGCGCCACATGCTAGCACTCTCGCACACCTAGGGATCAGGTGGCCCTCACCACCTGCTAGCGCTGTGGCCCGCCTAGGGAACAAGTGACCCGTGCCACCTGCTAGAGCTCTGGCCCGCCTAGGGATCAAGTCGCTCGTGCCACCTGCTAGTGCTAGGGATCAAGTGGCCTGTGTCACCTGCTAGCACTCTCGCCCACCTAGGGATCAAGTGGCCCATGCCACCTGCTAGCGCTATGGCCCGCCTATGTATCAGGTGCACCTCGCCACCTGCTAGCGCTCTGGCCTGCCTAGGGATTAAGTGGCCCATGCCACCTGCTTGCGCTCTGGCCCGCCTAGGGATCAGGTGCCACTCGCCACCTGCTAGCGCTCTGGCCCACCTATGGATCAAGTGGCCCACGCCACCCGCTAGCGCTCTGGCCAGCCTAGGGATCAAGTGGCCCACGCCACCTCCTAGCACTCTGGCCCACTTAGGGATCAAGTGGCCCATGCCACCTGCTAGCGCTCTGGCCCGCCTAGGAATCAAGTGGCCCACGCCACCTGCTAGAACTCTCGCACAACTAGGGATCAAGTGGCCTGCACCACCTGCTAGTGCTCTGGCCTGCCTAGGGATCAGGTGCCCCTCACCACCTGCTAGTGCTTTGGCCTGCCTAGGGATCAGGTGGCCTGCACCACCTGCTAGCGCTCTGGCCCACCTAGGGATCAAGTGGCTTGCACCACCTGCTAGCACTCTGGCCTGCCTAGGGATCAGATGCCCCTCGCCACCTGCTAGCGCTATGGCCCATCTAGGGATCAAGTGGCCCATGCCACCTGCTAGCACTCTAGGCCGCCTAGGGATCAAGTGGCCCGTGCCACCTGCTAGCACTCTGTCCCACCTAGGGATCAAGTGGCCCGCGCCACATGATAGAACTCTCGCACACCTAGGGATCAGGTGGCCCGCACCACCTGCTAGCGCTGTGGTCCGCCTAGGGATCAAGTGGCCCATGCCACCTGCTACAGCTCTGGCCCGCCTAGGGATCAAGTCGCTCGTGCCACCTGCTAGTGCTAGGGATCAAGTGGCCTGTGTCACCTGTAAGCACTCTCGCCCACCTAGGGATCAAGTGGCCCATGCCACCTGCTAGCGCTCTGGCCCGCCTAGGGATCAGGTGCCCCTCGCCACCTGCTATCGCTCTGGCCCGCCTATGGATCAAGGGGCCCACGCCACCCGCTAGCACTCTGGACAGCCTAGGGATCAAGTGGCCCGCGCCACCTCCTAGCACTCTGGCCCACTTAGGGATCAAGTGGTCCATGCCACCTGCAAGCGCTCTGGCCCACCTAGGGATCAAGTGGCCAGCGCCACCTGCTAGCACTCTCGCACACCTAGGGATCAAGTGGCCTGCACCACCTGCTAGTGCTCTGGCCTGCCTAGGGATCAGGTGCCCCTCACCACCTGCTAGTACTCTGGCCTGCATAGGGATCAAGTCGCTCGTGCCACCTGCTAGCTCTAGGGATCAAGTGGCCTGTGTCACCTGCTAGCACTCTCGTCTACCTAGGGATCAAGTGGCCCATGCCACCTGCTAGCTCTCTGGCCCGCCTAGGGATCAGGTGCCCCTCACCACCTGCTAGGACTCTGGCCCTCCTAGGGAACAAGTGGCCCGTGCCACCTGCAAGCATTCTGGCCCGCCTAGGGATCAGGTGGCCCGCACCACCTGCTAGCGCTCTGGCCGCCTAGGGATCAGGTGCCACTCGCCACCTGCTAGCGCTCTGGCCCGCCTAGGGATCAAGTGGCCCGTGCCACCTGCTTGCGCTCTGGCCTGCCTAGGGATCAGGTGCCCCTCGTCACCTGCTAGCGCTCTGGCCCGCCTATGGATCAAGTGGCCCATGCCACCCGCTAGCGTTCTGGCCAGCCTAGGGATCAAGTGGCCCGCACCACCTCCTAGCACTCTGGCCCACTTAGGGATCAAGTGGCCTATGCCACCTGCTAGCGCTCTGGCCCGCCTATTGATCAAGTGGCCCGCGCCACCTGCTAGCACTCTCGCACACCTAGGGATCAAGTGGCCCGCGCCACCTGCTAGCACTCTCGCACACCTAGGGATCAGGTGGCCCGCAGCACCTGCTAGCGCTGTGGCCCGCCTAGGGATCAAGTGGCCCATGCCACCTGCTAGAGCTCTGGCCCGCCTAGGGATCAAGTCGCTCATGCCACCTGCTAGCGCTAGGGATCAAGTGGCCTGTGTCACCTGCTAGCACTCTCGCCCACCTAGGGATCAAGTGGCCCATGCCACCTGCTAGCGCTATGGCCCGCCTAGGGATCAGGTGCCCCTCGCCACCTGCTAGCGCTCTGGCCCACCTAGGGATCAAGTGGCCCGCACCACCTGCTAGCACTCTCGCACACCTAGGGATCAGGTGGCCCGCACCACCTGCTAGCGCTGTGGCCCGCCTATGGATTAAGTGGCCCGTGCCACCTGCTAGAGCTCTGTCCTGCCTAGAGATCAAGTCGCTCGTGCCACCTGCTGGCGCTAGGGATCAAGTGGCCTGTGTCACCTGCTAGCACTCTCGCCCACCTAGGGATCAAGTGGCTCATGCCACATCTGATAGCGCTATGGCCCGTCTAAGGATCAGGTGTCCCTCGACACCTGCTAGCGCTCTGGCCCGCCTATGGATCAAGTGGCCCACGCCACCCGCTAGCGCTCTGGCCAGCCTAGAGATCAAGTGGCCCGCGCCACCTCCTAGCACTCTGGCCCACTTAGGGATCAAGTGGCCCATGCCACCTGCAAGCGCTCTGGCCCACCTAGGGATCAAGTGGCCAGCGCCACCTGCTTGCACTCTCGCCCACCTAGGGATCAAGTAGCCCATGCCACCTGCTAGCGCTATGGCCCACCTAGGGATCAGGTGCCCCTCACCACCTGCTAGCGCTGTGGCCCGCCTAGGGAACAAGTGGCCCGTACCAACTGCTAGAGCTCTGGCCCGCAAAGGGATCAAGTCGCTCGTGCCACCTGCAAGCGCTAGGGATCAAGTGGCCTGTGTCACCTGCTAGCACTCTCGCCCACCTAGGGATCAAGTGGCCCATGCCACATCTGATAGCGCTATGGCCCGTCTAAGGATCAGGTGCCCCTCGACACCTGCTAGCGTTCTGGCCCGCCTAGGGATCAAGTGGCCCGTGCCACCTGCTTGCGCTCTGGCCCGCCTAGGGATCAGGTGCCCCTCGCCACCTGCTAGCGCTCTGGCTCGCCTAGGGATAAAGTGGCCCGCACCAACTGCTAGTGCTCTGGCCTGCCTAGGGATCAGGTGCCCCTCACCACCTGCTAGTGCTTTGGCCTGCCTAGGGATCAGGTGGCCTGCACCACCTGCTAGCGCTCTGGCCCACCTAGGGATCAAATGGCTCGCACCACCTGCTAGCACTCTGGCCTGCCTAGGGATCAGGTGCCCCTCGCCACCTGCTAGCGCTCTGGCCCATCTAGGGATCAAGTGGCCCATGCCACCTGCTAGCACTCTAGGCTACCTAGGCATCAAGTGGCTCATGCCACATGCTAGCACTCTCGTACACCTAGGGATCAGGTGGCCCGCACCACCTGCTAGCGCTGTGGCCCGCCTAGGGATCAAGTGGCCCGTGCCACCTGCTAGAGCTCTGGCCCGCCTAGGGATCAAGTCACTTGTGCCACCTGCTAGTGCTAGGGATCAAGTGCCCCTAGCCACCTGCTAGCACTCTGGCCCGCCTAGGGATCAGGTGCCCCTCGCCACCTGCTAGCACTCTGGCCCGCCTATGGATCAAGTGGCCCACGCCACCCGCTACCGCTCTGGCCAGCCTAGGGATCAAGTGGCCCACGCCACCTCCTAGCACTCTAGCCCACTTAGGGATCAAGTGGCCCATGCCACCTGCTAGCGCTCTGGCCCGCCTAGGGATCAAGTGGCCCACGCCACCTGCTAGCACTCTCGCACAACTAGGGATCAAGTGGCCTGCACCACCTGCTAGTGCTCTGGCCTGCCTAGGGATCAGGTGCCCCTCACCACCTGCTAGGACTCTGGCCCTCCTAGGGAACAAGTGGCCCGTGCCACATGCTAGCACTCTCGCACACCTAGGGATCAGGTGCCCCTCGCCACCTGCTAGCGCTCTGGCCCGCCTATGGATCAAGTGGCCCACAACACCCGCTACCGCTCTGGCCAGCCTAGGGATCAAGTGGCCCGCGCCACCTCCTAGCACTCTGGCCCACTTAGGGATCAAGTGGCCCATGCCACCTGCAAGCGCTCTGGCCCACCTAGGGATCAAGTAGCCAGCGCCACCTGCTTGCACTCTGGCACACCTAGGGATCAAGTGGCCTGCACCACCTGCTAGTGCTCTGGCCTGCCTAGGGATCAGGTGGCCCTCACCACCTGCTAGTGCTCTGGCCTGCATAGGGATCAAGTGGCACTCGCCACCTTCTAGCACTCTGGCCCACTAAGGGATCAAGTGGCCCATGCCACCTGCAAGCCCTCTGGCCCACCTAGGGATCAAGTGGCCAGCGCCACCTGCTTGCACTCTGGCACACCTAGGGATCAAGTGGCCTACACCACCTGCTAGTGCTCTGGCCTGCCTAGGGATCAGGTGCCCCTCACCACCTGCTAGCGCTCTGGCCCACCTAGGGATCAAGTGGCTCGCACCACTTGCTAACACTCTGGCCTGCCTAGGGATCAGGTGCCCCTCGCCACCTGCTAGCGCTCTGGCCCACCTAGGGATCAAGTGGCTCGCACCACCTGCTAGCACTCTGGCCTGCCTAGGGATCAGGTGCCCCTCGCCACCTGCTAGCGCTCTGGCCCATCTAGGGATCAAGTGGCCCATGCCACCTGCTAGCACTCTAGGCCGCCTAGGGATCAAGTGGCCCGTGCCACCTGCTAGCACTCTGTCCCACCTAGGGATCAAGTGGCCCGCGCCACATGATAGCACTCTCGCACACCTAGGGATCAGGTGTCCAGCACCACCTGCTAGCGCTGCGGTCTGCCTAGGGATCAAGTGGCCCGTGCCACTTGCTAGAGCTCTGGCCCGCCTAGGGATCAAGTCGCTCGTGCCACCTGCTATCGCTATGGCCCGCCTAGGGATCAGGTGCCCCTCACCACCTGCTAGCGCTGTGGCCCGCCTAGGGAACAAGTGGCCCGTGCCACCTGCTAGAGCTCTGGCCCGCCTAGGGATCAAGTCGCTCGTGCCACCTGCTAGCTCTAGGGATCAAGTGGCCTGTGTCACCTGCTAGCACTCTCGTCTACCTAGGGATCAAGTGGCCCATGCCACCTGCTAGCTCTCTGGCCTGCCTAGGGATCAGGTGCCCCTCACCAACTGCTAGCACTCTGGCCCTCCCTGGGAACAAGTGGCCCACACCACCTGCTAGCGCTCTGGCCCGCCTAGGGATCAGGTGCCACTCGCCACCTGCTAGCGCTCTGGCCCGCCTAGGTATCAGGTGCCCTTCGCCACCTGCTAGCGTTCTGGCCCGCCTAGGGATTAAGTGGCCCGCATCACCTGCTAGCGCTCTGGCCCACCTGGGGATCAAGTGGCCCGTGCCAACAGCTAGCGCTCTGGCCCGCCTAGGGATCAGGTGCCCCTCACCACCTGCTAGTGCTGTGGCCCGCCTAGGGATCAAGTAGCCCGGGCCACCTGCTAGCGCTAGGGATCAAGAGGCCTGTGTCACCTGCTAGCACTCTCGCCCACCTAGGGATCAATTGGCCCATGCCACCTGCTAGCGCTCTGGCCCGCCTAGGGATCAAGTGGCCCGCGCCACCTGCTAGCACTCTCGCACACCTAGGGATCAAGTGGCCTGCACCACCTGCTAGTGCTCTGGTTTGCCTAGGGATCAGGTGCCCCTCGCCACCTGCTAGTGCTCTGGCCCACCTATGAATCAAGTGGCCCACGCCACCCGCTAGCGCTCTGGCCAGCCTAGGGATCAAGTGGCCTGCGCCACCTCCTAGCACTCTGGCCCACTTAGGGATCAAGTTGCCCATGCCACCTGCTAGCGCACTGGCCCGCCTAGGGATCAAGTGGTCCGCGCCCCTGCTAGCACTCTCGAAAACACCTAGGGATGAAGTGGCCTGCACCAACAGCTTGCGCTCTGGCCCACCTAGGGATCAAGTGGCCCGTGCCACCAGCTAGCGCTCTGGCCCGCCTAGGGATCAGGTGCCCCTCATCACCTGCTAGCGCTGTGGCCCGCCTAGGGATCAAGTGGCCCGTGCCACCTGCTAGAGCTCTGGCCCGCCTAGGGATCAAGTCGCTCCTGCCACCTGCTAGCGATAGGGATCAAGTGGCCTGTGTCACCTGCTAGCACTCTCGCCCACCTAGGTATCAAGTGGCCCATGCCAACTGCTAGCGCTATGGCCCGCCTAGGGACTAGGTGCCCCTCACCACCTGCTAGCGCTCTGGCCCGCCTAGGGATCAAGTGGCCCGTGCCACGTGCTTGCGCTCTGGCCCACCTAGGGATCAGGTGCCCCTCGCCACCTGCTAGCGCTCTGGCCCGCATATGGATCAAGTGGCCCACGCCACCCGCTAGCGCTCTGGCCAGCCTAGGGATCAAGTGGCCAGCGCCACCTGCTAGCACTCTTGCACACCTAGGGATCAAGTGGCCTGCACCACATGCTAGTGCTCTGGCCTGCCTAGGGATCAGGTGCCCCTCACCACCTGCTAGTGCTCTGGCCTGCATAGGGATCAAGTCGCTCGTGCCACCTGCTAGCTCTAGGGATCAAGTGGCCTGTGTCACCTGCTAGCACTCTCGCCTACCTAGGGATCAAGTGTCCCATGCCACCTGCTAGCTCTCTGGCCCGCCTAGGGATCAGGTGCCCCTCACCACCTGCTAGTGCTCTGGCCCTCCTAGGGAACAAGTGGCCCGTGCCACCTGCTTGCGCTCTGGCCCGCCTAGGGATCAGGTGCCCCTTGCCACCTGCTAACGCTCTGGCCCGCCTAGGGATCAGGTGGCCCGCACCATCTGCTAGCGCTCTGGCCCGCCTAGGGATCAGGTGCCACTCGCCACCTGCTAGCGCTCTGGCCCACCTAGGGATCAAGTGGCCCGTGACACCAGCTAGCGCTCTGGCCCGCCTAGAGATCAGGTGCCCCTCACTACCTGCTAGCGCTGTGGCCCGCCTAGGGATCAAGTGGCCCATGCCACCTGCTAGCGCACTGGCCCGCCTAGGGATCAAGTGGCCCACGCCACCTGCTAGCACTCTCGAAAACACCTAGGGATGAAGTGGCCTGCACCAACAGCTTGCGCTCTGGCCCACCTAGGGATCAAGTGGCCCGTGCCACCAGCTAGCGCTCTGGACCTCCTAGGGATCAGGTGCCCCTCATCACCTGCTAGCGCTGTGGCCCGCCTAGGGATCAAGTGGCCCGTGCCACCTGCTAGAGCTATGGCCCGCCTAGGGATCAAGTCGCTCGTGCCACCTGCTAGCGCTAGGGATCAAGTGGCCTGTGTCACCTGCTAGCACTCTCGCCCACCTAGGGATCAAGTGGCCCATGCCAACTGCAAGCGCTATGGCCCGCCTAGGGACTAGGTGCCCCTCACCACCTGCTAGCGCTCTGGCCCGTCTAGGGATCAAGTGGCCCGTGCCACGTGCTTGCGCTCTGGCCCACCTAGGGATCAGGTGCCCCTCGCCACCTGCTAGCGCTCTGGCCCGCATATGGATCAAGTGGCCCACGCCACCCGCTAGCGCTCTGGCCAGCCTAGGGATCAAGTGGCCCGCGCCACCTCCTAGCACTCTGGCCCACTTATGGATCAAGTGGCCCATGCCACCTGCAAGCTCTCTGGCCCACCTAGGGATCAAGTGGCCAGCGCCACCTGCTAGCACTCTCGCACACCTAGGTATCAAGTGGCCTGCACCACCTGCTAGTGCTCTGGCCTGCCTAGGGATCAGGTGCCCCTCACCACCTGCTAGTGCTCTGGCCTGCATAGGGATCAAGTCGCTCGTGCCACCTGCTAGCTCTAGGGATCAAGTGGCCTGTGTCACCTGCTAGCACTCTCGCCTACCTAGGGATCAAGTGGCCCATGCCACCTACTAGCTCTCTAGCCCGCCTAGGGATCAGGTGCCCCTCACCACCTGCTAGTGCTCTGGCCCTCCTAGGGAACAAGTGGCCCGTGCCACCTGCGAGCGATCTGGCCCGTCTAGGGATCAGGTGGCCCGCACCATCTGCTAGCGCTCTGGCCCGCCTAGGGATCAGGTGCCACTCGCCACCTGCTAGCGCTCTGGCCCACCTAGGGATCAAGTGGCCCGTGACACCAGCTAGCGCTCTGGCCCGCCTAGAGATCAGGTGCCCCTCACTACCTGCTAGCGCTGTGGCCCGCCTAGGGATCAAGTGGCCCGGGCCACCTGCTAGAGCTCTGGCCCACCTAGGGATCAAGTCGCTTGGGCCAACTGCTAGTGCTAGGGATCAAGTGGCCTGTGTCACCTGCTAGCACTCTTGCCCACCTAGGGATCAAGTGGCCCATGCCACCTGCTAGCACTCTGGCCCGCCTAGGGATCAGGTGCCACTTGCCACCTGCTAGCGCTCTGGCCAGCCTAGGGATCAGGTGGCCCACGCCACCCGCTAGCGCTCTGGCCAGTCTAGGGATCAAGTGGCCCATGCCACCTGTTAGCTCTCTGGCCCGCCTAGGATCAGGTGCCCCTCACCACCTGCTAGGACTCTGGCCCTCCTATGGAAAAAGTGGCCCGTGCCACCTGCAAGCACTCTGGCCCGCCTAGGATCAGGTGGCCCGCACCACCTGCTAGCGCTCTGGCCCGCCTAAGAATCAGGTGCCCAGCACCACCTGCTAGCACTCTGGCCCGCCTAGGGATCAAGTGGCCAGTGCCACGTGCTAGCACTCTGGCCCACCTAGGGATCAAGTGGCCTGCGCCACATGCTAGCACTCTCGCACACCTAGGGATCAGGTGCCACTCGCCACATGCTAGCGCTCTGGCCCGCCTATGGATCAAGGGGCCCACGCCACACGCTAGCGCTCTGGCCCACTTAGGGATCAAGTGGCCCATGCCACCTGCTAGCGCTCTGGCCCGCCTAGGGATCAAGTGGCCACGCCACCTGCTAGCACTCTCGCACAACTAAGGATCAAGTGGCCTGCACCACCTGCTAGTGCTCTGGCCTGCCTAGGGATCAGGTGCCCCTCACCACCTGCTAGTGCTTTGGCCTGCCTAGGGATCAGGTGGCCTGCACCACCTGCTAGCGCTCTGGCCCACCTAGAGATCAAGTGGCTCGCACCACATGCTAGCACTCTGGCCTGCCTAGGGATCAGGTGCCCCTCGCCACCTGCTAGTGCTTTGGCCTGCCTAGGGATCAGGTGGCCTGCACCACCTGCTAGCGCTCTGGCCCACCTAGGGATCAAGTGGCTCGCACCACCTGCTAGCACTCTGGCCTGCCTAGGGATCAGGTGCCCCTCGCCACCTGCTAGCGCTCTGGCCCATCTAGGGAACAAGTGGCCCGTGCCACATGCTAGCACTCTCGCACACCTAGGAATAAGGTGCCACTCGCCACATGCTAGCTCTCTGGCCTGCCTAGGGATCAGGTGCCCCTTACCACCTGCTAGGACTCTGGCCCTCCTAGGGAACAAGTGGCCCGTGCCACATGCTAGCACTCTCGCACACCTAGGAATCAGGTGCCACTCGCCACCTGCTAGCGCTCTGGCCCGCCTATGGATCAGGTGCCCCTCGCCACCTGCTAGCGCTCTGGCCCATCTAGGGATCAAGTGGCCCGCGCTACCTGCTAGCACTTTCGCTCACCTAGGTATCAAGTGGCCCGTGCCACCTGCTAGCACTCTGTCCCACCTAGGGATCAAGTGGCCCGAGCCACATGCTAGCACTCTCGCACACCTAGGGATCAGGTGGTCCGCACCACCTGCTAGCGCTGTGGTCCGCCTAGGGATCAAGTGGCCCGTGCCACCTGCTAGAGCTCTGTCCCGCCTAGGGATCAAGTCGCTTGTGCCACCTGCTAGTGCTAGGGATCAAATGGCCTGTGTCACCTGCTAGCACTCTCGCCCACCTAGGGATCAAGTGGCCCATGCCACCTGCTAGCGCTATGGCCCGCCTAGGGATCAGGTGCCCCTTTGCCACCTGCTAGAGCTCTGGCCCACCTAGGGATCAAGTGGCCCGTGCCACCTGCTAGCATTCTGTCCCACCTAGGGATCAAGTGGCCCGCGCCACATGCTAGCACTCTCGCACAACTAGGGATCAAGTGGCCTGCACCACCTGCTAGTTCTCTGGCCTGCCTAGGGATCAGGTGCCCCTCACCACCTGCTAGTGCTTTGGCCTGCCTAGGGATCAGGTGGCCTGTGCCACCTGCTAGAGCTCTGGCCCGCCTATGGATCAAGTGGCCCATGCCACCTGCTAGCGCACTGGCCCGCCTAGGGATCAAGTGGTCCGCGCCCCTGCTAGCACTCTCGAAAACACCTAGGGATGAAGTGGCCTGCACCAACAGCTTGCGCTCTGGCCCACCTAGGGATCAAGTGGCCCGTGCCACCAGCTAGCGCTCTGGCCCGCCTAGGGATCAGGTGCCCCTCATCACCTGCTAGCGCTGTGGCCTGCCTAGGGATCAAGTGGCCCGTGCCACCTGCTAGAGCTCTGGCCCGCCTAGGGATCAAGTCGCTCGTGCCACCTGCTAGCGATAGGGATCAAGTGGCCTATGTCACCTGCTAGCACTCTCGCCCACCTAGGGATCAAGTGGCCCATGCCAACTGCTAGCGCTATGGCCCGCCTAGGGACTAGGTGCCCCTCACCACCTGCTAGCGCTCTGGCCCGCCTAGGGATCAAGTGGCCCGTGCCACGTGCTTGCGCTCTGGCCCACCTAGGGATCAGGTGCCCCTCGCCACCTGCTAGCGCTCTGGCCCGCATATGGATCAAGTGGCCCACGCCACCCGCTAGCGCTCTGGCCAGCCTAGGGATCAAGTGGCCAGCGCCACCTGCTAGCACTCTTGCACACCTAGGGATCAAGTGGCCTGCACCACATGCTAGTGCTCTGGCCTGCCTAGGGATCAGGTGCCCCTCACCACCTGCTAGTGCTCTGGCCTGCATAGGGATCAAGTCGCTCGTGCCACCTGCTAGCTCTAGGGATCAAGTGGCCTGTGTCACCTGCTAGCACTCTCGCCTACCTAGGGATCAAGTGGCCCATGCCACCTGCTAGCTCTCTGGCCCGCCTAGGGATCAGGTGCCCCTCATTACCTGCTAGTGCTCTGGCCCTCCTAGGGAACAAGTGGCCCGTGCCACCTGCTTGCGCTCTGGCCCGCCTAGGGATCAGGTGCCCCTCGCCACCTGCTAACGCTCTGGCCCGCCTAGGGATCAGGTGGCCCGCACCATCTGCTAGCGCTCTGGCCCGCCTAGGGATCAGGTGCCACTCGCCACCTGCTAGCGCTCTGGCCCACCTAGGGATCAAGTGGCCCGTGACACCAGCTAGCGCTCTGGCCCGCCTAGAGATCAGGTGCCCCTCACTACCTGCTAGCACTGTGGCCCGCCTAGTGATCAAGTGGCCCATGCCACCTGCTAGCGCTATGGCCCGCCTAGGGATCAAGTGGCCCGCGCCACCTGCTAGCACTCTCGAAAACACCTAGGGATGAAGTGGTCTGCACCAACAGCTTGCGCTCTGGCCCACCTAGGGATCAAGTGGCCCGTGCCACCAGCTAGCGCTCTGGCCCTCCTAGGGATCAGGTGCCCCTCATCACCTGCTAGCGCTGTGGCCCGCCTAGGGATCAAGTGGCACGTGCAACCTGCTAGAGCTATGGCCCGCCTAGGGATCAAGTCGCTCGTGCCACCTGCTAGCGCTAGGGATCAAGTGGCCTGTGTCACCTGCTAGCACTCTCGCCCACCTAGGGATCAAGTGGCCCATGCCAACTGCTAGCGCTATGGCCCGCCTAGGGACTAGGTGCCCCTTACCACCTGCTAGCGCTCTGGCCCGTCTAGGGATCAAGTGGCCCGTGCCACGTGCTTGCGCTCTGGCCCACCTAGGGATCAGGTACCCCTCGCCACCTGCTAGCGCTCTGGCCTGCATATGGATCAAGTGGCCCACGCCACCCGCTAGCGCTCTGGCCAGCCTAGGGATCAAGTGGCCCGCGCCACCTCCTAGCACTCTGGCCCACTTATGGATAAAGTGGCCCATGCCACCTGCAAGCGCTCTGGCCCACCTAGGGATCAAGTGGCCTGCACCACCTGCTAGTGCTCTGGCCTGCCTAGGGATCAGGTGCCCCTCACCACCTGCTAGTGCTCTGGCCTGCATAGGGATCAAGTCGCTCGTGCCACCTGCTAGCTCTAGGGATCAAGTGGCCTTTGTCACCTGCTAGCACTCTCGCCTACCTAGGGATCAAGTGGCCCATGCCACCTACTAGCTCTCTGGCCCGCCTAGGGATCAGGTGCCCCTCACCACCTGCTAGTGCTCTGGCCCTCCTAGGGAACAAGTGGCCCGTGCCACCTGCGAGCGATCTGGCCCGTCTAGGGATCAGGTGGCCCGCACCATCTGCTAGCGCTCTGGCCCGCCTAGGGATCAGGTGCCACTCGCCACCTGCTAGCGCTCTGGCCCACCTAGGGATCAAGTGGCCCGTGACACCAGCTAGCGCTCTGGCCCGCCTAGAGATCAGGTGCCCCTCACTACCTGCTAGCGCTGTGGCCCGCCTAGGGATCAAGTGGCCCGGGCCACCTGCTAGAGCTCTGGCCCACCTAGGGATCAAGTCGCTTGGGCCAACTGCTAGTGCTAGGGATCAAGTGGCCTGTGTCACCTGCTAGCACTCTCGCCCACCTAGGGATCAAGTGGCCCATGCCACCTGCTAGCGCTATGGCCCGCCTAGGGATCAGGTGCCCCTCGCCACCTGCTAGCGCTCTGGCCCGCCTAGGGATTAAGTGGCCCGTGCCACCTGCTTGCGCTCTGGCCCGCCTAGGGATCAGGTGCCACTTGCCACCTGCTAGCGCTCTGGCCAGCCTAGGGATCAGGTGGCCCACGCCACCCGCTAGCGCTCTGGCCAGTCTAGGGATCAAGTGGCCCATGCCACCTGCTAGCTCTCTGGCCCGCCTAGGGATCAGGTGCCCCTCACCACCTGCTAGGACTCTGGCCCTCCTATGGAACAAGTGGCCCGTGCCACCTGCAAGCACTCTGGCCCGCCTAGGGATCAGGTGGCCCGCACCACCTGCTAGCGCTCTGGCCCGCCTAGGAATCAGGTGCCCAGCACCACCTGCTAGCACTCTGGCCCACCTAGGGATCAAGTGGCCCGTGCCACGTGCTAGCACTCTGGCCCACCTAGGGATCAAGTGGCCTGCGCCACATGCTAGCACTCTCGCACACCTAGGGATCAGGTGCCACTCGCCACATGCTAGCGCTCTGGCCCGCCTATGGATCAAGGGGCCCACGCCACCCGCTAGCGCTCTGGCCCACTTAGGGATCAAGTGGCCCATGCCACCTGCTAGCGCTCTGGCCTGCCTAGGGATCAAGTGGCCCACGCCACCTGCTAGCACTCTCGCACAACTAGGGATCAAGTGGCCTGCACCACCTGCTAGTGCTCTGGCCTGCCTAGGGATCAGGTGCCCCTCACCACCTGCTAGGGCTTTGGCCTGCCTAGGGATCAGGTGGCCTGCACCACCTGCTAGCGCTCTGGCCCACCTAGGGATCAAGTGGCTTGCACCACATGCTAGCACTCTGGCCTGCCTAGGGATCAGGTGCCCCTCGCCACCTGCTAGTGCTTTGGCCTGCCTAGGGATCAGGTGGCCTGCACCACCTGCTAGCGCTCTGGCCCACCTAGGGATCAAGTGGCTCGCACCACCTGCTAGCACTCTGGCCTGCCTAGGGATCAGGTGCCCCTCGCCACCTGCTAGCGCTCTGGCCCATCTAGGGAACAAGTAGCCCGTGCCACATGCTAGCACTCTCGCACACCTAGGAATAAGGTGCCACTCGCCACATGCTAGCTCTCTGGCCTGCCTAGGGATCAGGTGCCCCTTACCACCTGCTAGGACTCTGGCCCTCCTAGGGAACAAGTGGCCCGTGCCACATGCTAGCACTCTCGCACACCTAGGAATCAGGTGCCACTCGCCACCTGCTAGCGCTCTGGCCCGCCTATGGATCAGGTGCCCCTCGCCACCTGCTAGCGCTCTGGCCCATCTAGGGATCAAGTGGCCCGCGCTACCTGCTAGCACTTTCGCTCACCTAGGTATCAAGTGGCCCGTGCCACCTGCTAGCACTCTGTCCCACCTAGGGATCAAGTGGCCCGAGCCACATGCTAGCACTCTCGCACACCTAGGGATCAGGTGGTCCGCACCACCTGCTAGCGCTGTGGTCCGCCTAGGGATCAAGTGGCCCGTGCCACCTGCTAGAGCTCTGTCCCGCCTAGGGATCAAGTCGCTTGTGCCACCTGCTAGTGCTAGGGATCAAATGGCCTGTGTCACCTGCTAGCACTCTCGCCCACCTAGGGATCAAGTGGCCCATGCCACCTGCTAGCGCTATGGCCCGCCTAGGGATCAGGTGCCCCTTTGCCACCTGCTAGAGCTCTGGCCCACCTAGGGATCAAGTGGCCCGTGCCACCTGCTAGCATTCTGTCCCACCTAGGGATCAAGTGGCCCGCGCCACATGCTAGCACTCTCGCACAACTAGGGATCAAGTGGCCTGCACCACCTGCTAGTTCTCTGGCCTGCCTAGGGATCAGGTGCCCCTCACCACCTGCTAGTGCTTTGGCCTGCCTAGGGATCAGGTGGCCTGTGCCACCTGCTAGAGCTCTGGCCCGCCTATGGATCAAGTGGCCCATGCCACCTGCTAGCGCACTGGCCCGCCTAGGGATCAAGTGGTCCGCGCCCCTGCTAGCACTCTCGAAAACACCTAGGGATGAAGTGGCCTGCACCAACAGCTTGCGCTCTGGCCCACCTAGGGATCAGGTGCCCCTCATCACCTGCTAGCGCTGTGGCCCGCCTAGGGATCAAGTGGCCCGTGCCACCTGCTAGAGCTCTGGCCCGCCTAGGGATCAAGTCGCTCGTGCCACCTGCTAGCGATAGGGATCAAGTGGCCTGTGTCACCTGCTAGCACTCTCGCCCACCTAGGGATCAAGTGGCCCATGCCAACTGCTAGCGCTATGGCCCGCCTAGGGACTAGGTGCCCCTCACCACCTGCTAGCGCTCTGGCCCGCCTAGGGATCAAGTGGCCCGTGCCACGTGCTTGCGCTCTGGCCCACCTAGGGATCAGGTGCCCCTCGCCACCTGCTAGCGCTCTGGCCCGCATATGGATCAAGTGGCCCACGCCACCCGCTAGCGCTCTGGCCAGCCTAGGGATCAAGTGGCCAGCGCCACCTGCTAGCACTCTTGCACACCTAGGGATCAAGTGGCCTGCACCACATGCTAGTGCTCTGGCCTGCCTAGGGATCAGGTGACCCTCACCACCTGCTAGTGCTCTGGCCTGCATAGGGATCAAGTCGCTCGTGCCACCTGCTAGCTCTAGGGATCAAGTGGCCTGTGTCACCTGCTAGCACTCTCGCCTACCTAGGGATCAAGTGGCCCATGCCACCTGCTAGCTCTCTGGCCCGCCTAGGGATCAGGTGCCCCTCACCACCTGCTAGTGCTCTGGCCCTCCTAGGGAACAAGTGGCCCGTGCCACCTGCTTGCGCTCTGGCCCGCCTAGGGATCAGGTGCCCCTCGCCACCTGCTAACGCTCTGGCCCGCCTAGGGATCAGGTGGCCCGCACCATCTGCTAGCGCTCTGGCCCGCCTAGGGATCAAGTGGCCCGTGACACCAGCTAGCGCTCTGGCCCGCCTAGAGATCAGGTGCCCCTCACTACCTGCTAGCGCTGTGGCCCGCCTAGTGATCAAGTGGCCCATGCCACCTGCTAGCGCACTGGCCCGCCTAGGGATCAAGTGCCACTCGCCACCTGCTAGCGCTCTGGCCCACCTAGGGATCAAGTGGCCCGTGACACCAGCTAGCGCTCTGGCCCGCCTAGAGATCAGGTGCCCCTCACTACCTGCTAGCGCTGTGGCCCACCTAGTGATCAAGTGGCCCATGCCACCTGCTAGCGCACTGGCCCGCCTAGGGATCAAGTGGCCCGCGCCACCTGCTAGCACTCTCGAAAACACCTAGGGATGAAGTGGCCTGCACCAACAGCTTGCGCTCTGGCCCACCTAGGGATCAAGTGGCCCGTGCCACCAGCTAGCGCTCTGGCCCTCCTAGGGATCAGGTGCCCCTCATCACCTGCTAGCGCTGTGGCCCGCCTAGGGATCAAGTGGCCCGTGCCACCTGCTAGAGCTATGGCCCGCCTAGGGATCAAGTCGCTCGTGCCACCTGCTAGCGCTAGGGATCAAGTGGCCTGTGTCACCTGCTAGCACTCTCGCCCACCTAGGGATCAAGTGGCCCATGCCAACTGCTAGCGCTATGGCCCGCCTAGGGACTAGGTGCCCCTCACCACCTGCTAGCGCTCTGGCCCGTCTAGGGATCAAGTGGCCCGTGCCACGTGCTTGCGCTCTGGCCCACCTAGGGATCAGGTGCCCCTCGCCACCTGCTAGCGCTCTGGCCCGCATATGGATCAAGTGGCCCACGCCACCCGCTAGCGCTCTGGCCAGCCTAGGGATCAAGTGGCCCGCGCCACCTCCTAGCACTCTGGCCCACTTATGGATCAAGTGGCCCATGCCACCTGCAAGCGCTCTGGCCCACCTAGGGATCAAGTGGCCAGCGCCACCTGCTAGCACTCTCGCACACCTAGGTATCAAGTGGCCTGCACCACCTGCTAGTGCTCTGGCCTGCCTAGGGATCAGGTGCCCCTCACCACCTGCTAGTTCTCTGGCCTGCATAGGGATCAAGTCGCTCGTGCCACCTGCTAGCGCTAGGGATCAAGTGGCCTGTGTCACCTGCTAGCACTCTCGCCCACCTAGGGATCAAGTGGCCCATGCCACCTGCTAGCGCTATGGCCCGCCTAGGGATCAGGTGCCGCTCACCACCTGCTAGTGCTCTGGCCTGCATAGGGATCAAGTCGCTCGTGCCACCTGCTAGCTCTAGGGATCAAGTGGCCTGTGTCACCTGCTAGCACTCTCGCCTACCTAGGGATCAAGTGGCCCATGCCACCTGCTAGCTCTCTGGCCCGCCTAGGGATCAGGTGCCCCTCATTACCTGCTAGTGCTCTGGCCCTCCTAGGGAACAAGTGGCCCGTGCCACCTGCTTGCGCTCTGGCCCGCCTAGGGATCAGGTGCCCCTCGCCACCTGCTAACGCTCTGGCCCGCCTAGGGATCAGGTGGCCCGCACCATCTGCTAGCGCTCTGGCCCGCCTAGGGATCAGGTGCCACTCGCCACCTGCTAGCGCTCTGGCCCACCTAGGGATCAAGTGGCCCGTGACACCAGCTAGCGCTCTGGCCCGCCTAGAGATCAGGTGCCCCTCACTACCTGCTAGCACTGTGGCCCGCCCTAGTGATCAAGTGGCCCATGCCACCTGCTAGCGCTATGGCCCGCCTAGGGATCAAGTGGCCCGCGCCACCTGCTAGCACTCTCGAAAACACCTAGGGATGAAGTGGCCTGCACCAACAGCTTGCGCTCTGGCCCACCTAGGGATCAAGTGGCCCGTGCCACCAGCTAGCGCTCTGGCCCTCCTAGGGATCAGGTGCCCCTCATCACCTGCTAGCGCTGTGGCCCGCCTAGGGATCAAGTGGCCCGTGCCACCTGCTAGAGCTATGGCCCGCCTAGGGATCAAGTCGCTCGTGCCACCTGCTAGCGCTAGGGATCAAGTGGCCTGTGTCACCTGCTAGCACTCTCGCCCACCTAGGGATCAAGTGGCCCATGCCAACTGCTAGCGCTATGGCCCGCCTAGGGACTAGGTGCCCCTCACCACCTGCTAGCGCTCTGGCCCGTCTAGGGATCAAGTGGCCCGTGCCACGTGCTTGCGCTCTGGCCCACCTAGGGATCAGGTGCCCCTCGCCACCTGCTAGCGCTCTGGCCCGCATATGGATCAAGTGGCCCACGCCACCCGCTAGCGCTCTGGCCAGCCTAGGGATCAAGTGGCCCGCGCCACCTCCTAGCACTCTGGCCCACTTATGGATCAAGTGGCCCATGCCACCTGCAAGCGCTCTGGCCCACCTAGGGATCAAGTGGCCAGCGCCACCTGCTAGCACTCTCGCACACCTAGGTATCAAGTGGCCTGCACCACCTGCTAGTGCTCTGGCCTGCCTAGGGATCAGGTGCCCCTCACCACCTGCTAGTGCTCTGGCCTGCATAGGATCAAGTCGCTCGTGCCACCTGCTAGCGCTAGGGATCAAGTGGCCTGTGTCACCTGCTAGCACTCTCGCCCACCTAGGATCAAGTGGCCCATGCCACCTGCTAGCGCTATGGCCCGCCTAGGGATCAGGTGCCGCTCACCACCTGCTAGTGCTCTGGCCTGCATAGGGATCAAGTCGCTCGTGCCACCTGCTAGCTCTAGGGATCAAGTGGCCTGTGTCACCTGCTAGCACTCTCGCCTACCTAGGGATCAAGTGGCCCATGCACCTGCTAGCTCTCTGGCCCGCCTAGGGATCAGGTGCCCCTCACCACCTGCTAGTGCTCTGGCCTCCTAGGGAACAAGTGGCCCGTGCCACCTGCTTGCGCTCTGGCCCGCCTAGGGATCAGGTGCCCCTCGCCACCTGCTAACGCTCTGGCCCGCCTAGGGATCAGGTGGCCCGCACCATCTGCTAGCGCTCTGGCCCGCCTAGGGATCAAGTGGCCCGTGACACCAGCTAGCGCTCTGGCCCGCCTAGAGATCAGGTGCCCCTCACTACCTGCTAGCGCTGTGGCCCGCCTAGTGATCAAGTGGCCCATGCCACCTGCTAGCGCACTGGCCCGCCTAGGGATCAAGTGCCACTCGCCACCTGCTAGCGCTCTGGCCCACCTAGGGATCAAGTGGCCCGTGACACCAGCTAGCGCTCTGGCCCGCCTAGAGATCAGGTGCCCCTCACTACCTGCTAGCGCTGTGGCCCGCCTAGTGATCAAGTGGCCCATGCCACCTGCTAGCGCACTGGCCCGCCTAGGGATCAAGTGGCCCGCGCCACCTGCTAGCACTCTCGAAAACACCTAGGGATGAAGTGGCCTGCACCAACAGCTTGCGCTCTGGCCCACCTAGGGATCAAGTGGCCCGTGCCACCAGCTAGCGCTCTGGCCCTCCTAGGGATCAGGTGCCCCTCATCACCTGCTAGCGCTGTGGCCCGCCTAGGGATCAAGTGGCCCGTGCCACCTGCTAGAGCTATGGCCCGCCTAGGGATCAAGTCGCTCGTGCCACCTGCTAGCGCTAGGGATCAAGTGGCCTGTGTCACCTGCTAGCACTCTCGCCCACCTAGGGATCAAGTGGCCCATGCCAACTGCTAGCGCTATGGCCCGCCTAGGGACTAGGTGCCCCTCACCACCTGCTAGCGCTCTGGCCCGTCTAGGGATCAAGTGGCCCGTGCCACGTGCTTGCGCTCTGGCCCACCTAGGGATCAGGTGCCCCTCGCCACCTGCTAGCGCTCTGGCCCGCATATGGATCAAGTGGCCCACGCCACCCGCTAGCGCTCTGGCCAGCCTAGGGATCAAGTGGCCCGCGCCTCCTCCTAGCACTCTGGCCCACTTATGGATCAAGTGGCCCATGCCACCTGCAAGCGCTCTGGCCCCACCTAGGGATCAAGTGGCCAGCGCCACCTGCTAGCACTCTCGCACACCTAGGTATCAAGTGGCCTGCACCACCTGCTAGTGCTCTGGCCTGCCTAGGGATCAGGTGCCCCTCACCACCTGCTAGTGCTCTGGCCTGCATAGGGATCAAGTCGCCCGTGCCACCTGCTAGGTCTAGGGATCAAGTGGCCTTTGTCACCTGCTAGCACTCTCGCCTACCTAGGGATCAAGTGGCCCATGCCACCTACTAGCTCTCTGGCCCGCCTAGGGATCAGGTGCCCCTCACCACCTGCTAGTGCTCTGGCCCTCCTAGGGAACAAGTGGCCCGTGCCACCTGCGAGCGATCTGGCCCGTCTAGGGATCAGGTGGCCCGCACCATCTGCTAGCGCTCTGGCCCGCCTAGGGATCAGGTGCCACTCGCCACCTGCTAGCGCTCTGGCCCACCTAGGGATCAAGTGGCCCGTGACACCAGCTAGCGCTCTGGCCCGCCTAGAGATCAGGTGCCCCTCACTACCTGCTAGCGCTGTGGCCCGCCTAGGGATCAAGTGGCCCGGGCCACCTGCTAGAGCTCTGGCCCACCTAGGGATCAAGTCGCTTGGGCCAACTGCTAGTGCTAGGGATCAAGTGGCCTGTGTCACCTGCTAGCACTCTCGCCCACCTAGGGATCAAGTGGCCCATGCCACCTGCTAGCGCTATGGCCCGCCTAGGGATCAGGTGCCCCTCGCCACCTGCTAGCGCTCTGGCCCGCCTAGGGATTAAGTGGCCCGTGCCACCTGCTTGCGCTCTGGCCCGCCTAGGGATCAGGTGCCACTTGCCACCTGCTAGCGCTCTGGCCAGCCTAGGGATCAGGTGGCCCACGCCACCCGCTAGCGCTCTGGCCAGTCTAGGGATCAAGTGGCCCATGCCACCTGCTAGCTCTCTGGCCCGCCTAGGGATCAGGTGCCCCTCACCACCTGCTAGGACTCTGGCCCTCCTATGGAACAAGTGGCCCGTGCCACCTGCAAGCACTCTGGCCCGCCTAGGGATCAGGTGGCCCGCAACACCTGCTAGCGCTCTGGCCCGCCTAGGAATCAGGTGCCCAGCACCACCTGCTAGCACTCTGGCCCACCTAGGGATCAAGTGGCCCGTGCCACGTGCTAGCACTCTGGCCCACCTAGGGATCAAGTGGCCTGCGCCACATGCTAGCACTCTCGCACACCTAGGGATCAGGTGCCACTCGCCACATGCTAGCGCTCTGGCCCGCCTATGGATCAAAGGGCCCACGCCACCCGCTAGCACTCTGGCCCACTTAGGGATCAAGTTGCCCATGCCACCTGCTAGCGCTCTGGCCCGCCTAGGGATCAAGTGGCCCACGCCACCTGCTAGCACTCTCGCACAACTAGGGATCAAGTGGCCTGCACCACCTGCTAGTGCTCTGGCCTGCCTAGGGATCAGGTGCCCCTCACCACCTGCTAGTGCTTTGGCCTGCCTAGGTATGAGGTGGCCTGCACCACCTGCTAGCGCTCTGGCCCACCTAGGGATCAAGTGGCTCGCACCACATGCTAGCACTCTGGCCTGCCTAGGGATCAGGTGCCCCTCGCCACCTGCTAGTGCTTTGGCCTGCCTAGGGATCAGGTGGCCTGCACCACCTGCTAGCGCTCTGGCCCACCTAGGGATCAAGTGGCTCGCACCACCTGCTAGCACTCTGGCCTGCCTAGGGATCAGGTGCCCCTCGCCACCTGCTAGCGCTCTGGCCCATCTAGGGAACAAGTGGCCCGTGCCACATGCTAGCACTCTCGCACACCTAGGAATAAGGTGCCACTCGCCACATGCTAGCTCTCTGGCCTGCCTAGGGATCAGGTGCCCCTCACCACCTGCTAGGACTCTGGCCCTCCTAGGGAACAAGTGGCCCGTGCCACATGCTAGCACTCTCGCACACCTAGGAATCAGGTGCCACTCGCCACCTGCTAGCGCTCTGGCCCGCCTATGGATCAGGTGCCCCTCGCCACCTGCTAGCGCTCTGGCCCATCTAGGGATCAAGTGGCCCGCGCTACCTGCTAGCACTTTCGCTCACCTAGGTATCAAGTGGCCCGTGCCACCTGCTAGCACTCTGTCCCACCTAGGGATCAAGTGGCCCGAGCCACATGCTAGCACTCTCGCACACCTAGGGATCAGGTGGTCCGCACCATCTGCTAGCGCTGTGGTCCGCCTAGGGATCAAGTGGCCCGTGCCACCTGCTAGAGCTCTGTCCCGCCTAGGGATCAAGTCGCTTGTGCCACCTGCTAGTGCTAGGGATCAAATGGCCTGTGTCACCTGCTAGCACTCTCGCCCACCTAGGGATAAAGTGGCCCATGCCACCTGCTAGCGCTATGGCCCGCCTAGGGATCAGGTGCCCCTTTGCCACCTGCTAGAGCTCTGGCCCACCTAGGGATCAAGTGGACCGTGCCACCTGCTAGCATTCTGTCCCACCTAGGGATCAAGTGGCCCGCGCCACCTGCTAGCACTCTCGCACAACTAGGGATCAAGTGGCCTGCACCACCTGCTAGTTCTCTGGCCTGCCTAGGGATCAGGTGCCCCTCACCACCTGCTAGTGCTTTGGCCTGCCTAGGGATCAGGTGGCCCGTGCCACCTGCTAGAGCTCTGGCCCGCCTATGGATCAAGTGGCCCACGCCACCCGCTAGCGCTCTGGCCAGCCTAGGGATCAAGAGGCCCACGCCACCTCCTAGCACTCTGGCCCACTTAGGGATCAAGTGGCCCATGCCACCTGCTAGCTCTCTGGCCCGCCTAGGGATCAAGTGGCCCACGCCACCTGCTAGCACTCTCGCACAACTAGGGATCAAGTGGCCTGCACCACCTGCTAGTTCTCTGGCCTGCCTAGGGATCAGGTGCCCCTCACCACCTGCTAGTGCTTTGGCCTGCCTAGGGATCAGGTGGCCTGCACACCTGCTAGCGCTCTGGCCCACCTAGGGATCAAGTGGCTCGCACCACCTGCTAGCACTCTGGCCTGCCTAGGGATCAGGTGCCCCTCGCCACCTGCTAGCGCTCTGGCCCATCTAGGGATCAAGTGGCACGCGCTACCTGCTAGCACTTTCGCCCACCTAGGGATCAAGTGGCCCATGCCACCTGCTAGCACTCTAGGCCGCCTAGGGATCAAGTGGCCCGTGCCACCTGCTAGCACTCTGTCCCACCTAGGGATCAAGTGGCCCGCGCCACATGCTAGCACTCTCGCACACCTAGCGATCAGGTGGCCCGCACCACCTGCTAGAGCTCGGGCCCGCCTAGGGATCAAGTCGCTCGTGCCACCTGCTAGTGCTAGGGATCAAGTGGCCTGTGTCACCTGCTAGCACTCTCGCCCACCTAGGGATCAAGTGGCCCATGCCACCTGCTAGCGCTATGGCCTGCCTAGGGATCAGGTGCCCCTCGCCACCTGCTAGAGCTCTGGCCCACCTAGGGATCAAGTGGCCTGCGCCACCTGCTTGCACTCTCGCACACCTAGGGATCAGGTGGCCCGCACCACCTGCTAGCGCTGTGGCCCACCTAGGGATCAAGTGGCCCGTGCCACCTGCTAGAGCTCTGGCCCGCCTAGGGATCAAGTCGCTCGTGCCACCTGCTAGTGCTAGTGATCAAGTGGCCTGTGTCACCTGCTAGCACTCTCGCCCACCTAGGGATCAAGTGGCCCATGCCACCTGCTAGCGCTATGGCCTGCCTAGGGATCAGGTGCCCCTCGCCACCTGCTAGAGCTCTGGCCCACCTAGGGATCAAGTGGCCTGCGCCACCTGCTTGCACTCTCGCACACCTAGGAATCAGGTGGCCCGCACCACCTGCTAGCGCTATGGCCCGCCTAGGGATCAGGTGCCCCTCGCTACCTGCTAGCGCTCTGGCCCGCCTAGGGATCAAGTGGCCGTGCCAACTGCTGCGCTTTGGCCCGCCTAGGGATCAGGTGCCCCTCGCCACCTGCTAGCGCTTTGGCCCGCCTAGGGATCAAGTGGCCCGCACCACCTGCTAGCACTCTTGCACACCTAGGGATCAAGTGGCCTGCACCACCTGCTAGCACTCTCGCACACCTAGGGATCAAGTGGCCTGCACCACCTGCTAGTGCTCTGGCCTGCCTAGGGATCAGGTGCCCCTCACCACCTGCTAGTGCTCTGGCCTGCATAGGGATCAAGTCGCTCGTGCCACCTGCTAGCTCTAGGGATCAAGTGGCCTGTGTCACCTTCTAGCACTCTTGTCTACCTAGGGATCAAGTGGCCCATGCCACCTGCTAGCTCTCTGGCCCGCCTAGGGATCAGGTGCCCCTTACCACCTGCTAGGACTCTGGCCCTCCTAGGGAACAAGTGGCCCGTGCCACCTGCAAGCGCTCTGGCCCGCCTAGGGATCAGGTGGCCCGCACCACCTGCTAGCGCTCTGGCCCGCCTAGGAATCAGGTGCCCAGCACCACCTGCTAGCACTCTGGCCCGCCTAGGGATCAAGTGGCCCGTGCCACCTGCTAGCACTCTGGCCCACCTAGGGATCAAGTGGCCTGCGCCACATGCTAGCACTCTCGCACACCTATGGATCAGGTGCCACTCGCCACCTGCTAGCGCTCTGGCCCGCCTATGGATCAAGTGGCCCATGCCACCCGCTAGCGCTCTGGCCAGCCTAGGAATCAAGTGGCCCACGCCACCTCCTAGCGCTCTGGCCCGTCTAGGGATCAAGTGGCCCACGCCACCTGCTAGCACTCTCGCACAACTAGGGATCAAGTGGCCTGCACAACCTGCTAGTGCTCTGGCCTGCCTAGGGATCAGGTGCCCCTCACCACCTGCTAGTGCTTTGGCCTGCCTAGGGATCAGGTGGCCTGCACCACCTGCTAGCGCTCTGGCCCACCTAGGGTTCAAGTGGCTCGCACCACCTGCTAGTACTCTGGCCTGCCTAGGGATCAGGTGCCCCTCGCCACCTGCTAGCGCTCTGGCCCATCTAGGGATCAAGTGGCCCGCGCTACCTGCTAGCACTTTCGCCCACCTAGGGATCAAGTGGCCAATGCCACCTGCTAGCACTCTAGGCCGCCTAGGGATCAAGTGGCCCGCACCACATGCTAGCACTCTCGCACACCTAGGGATCAGGTGGCCCGTGCCACCTTATAGAGCTCTGGCCCGCCTAGGGATCAGGTCGCTCGTGCCACCTGCTAGTGCTAGGGATCAAGTGGCCTGTGTCACCTGCTAGCACTCTCGCCCACCTAGGGATCAAGTGGCCCATGCCACCTGCTAGCGCTATGGCCCGCCTAGGGATCAGGTGCCCCTCACCACCTGCTAGCGCTATGGCCCGCCTAGGGATCAAGTGTCCCGCGCCACCTCCTAGCACTCTGGCCCACTTAGGGATCAAGTGGCCCATGCCACCTGCAAGCGCTCTGGCCCACCTAGGGATCAAGTGGCCAGCGCCACCTGCTAGCACTCTCGCACACCTAGGGTTTAAGTGGCCTGCACCACCTGCTAGTGCTCTGGCCTGCCTAGGGATCAGGTGCCCCTCACCACCTGCTAGTGCTCTGGCCTGCATAGGGATCAAGTCGCTCGTGCCACCTGCTAGCTCTAGGGATCAAGTGGCCTGTGTCACCTGCTAGTACTCTCGTCTACCTAGGGATCAAGTGGCCCATGCCACCTGCTAGCTCTCTGGCCCGCCTAGGGATCAGGTGCCCCTCACCACCTGCTAGGACTCTGGCCCTCCTATGGAACAAGTGGCCCGTGCCACCTGCAAGCACTCTGGCCCGCCTAGGGATCAGGTGGCCCGCACCACCTGCTAGCGCTCTGGCCCGCCTAGGAATCAGGTGCCCAGCACCACCTGCTAGCACTCTGGCCCGCCTAGGGATAAAGTGGCCCGTGCCACGTGCTAGCACTCTGGCCCACCTAGGGATCAAGTGGCATGCGCCACATGCTAGCACTCTCGCACACCTAGGGATCAGGTGCCACTCGCCACCTGCTAGCGCTCTGGCCCGCCTATGGATCAAGGGGCCCACGCCACCCGCTAGCGCTCTGGCCAGCCTAGGGATTAAGTGGCCCACGCCTCCTCCTAGCACTCTGGCCCACTTAGGGATCAAGTGGCCCATGCCACCTGCTAGCGCTCTGGCCGGCCTAGGGATCAAGTGGCCCACGCCACCTGCTAGCACTCTCGCACAACTAGGGATCAAGTGGCCTGCACCACCTGCTAGTGCTCTGGCCTGCCTAGGGATCAGGTGCCCCTCACCACCTGCTAGTGCTTTGGCCTGCCTAGGGATCAGGTGGCCTGCACCACCTGCTAGCGCTCTGGCCCACCTAGGGATCAAGTGGCTCGCACCACATGCTAGCACTCTGGCCTGCCTAGGGATCAGGTGCCCCTCGCCACCTGCTAGTGCTTTGGCCTGCCTAGGGATCAGGTGGCCTGCACCACCTGCTAGCGCTCTGGCCCACCTAGGGATCAAGTGGCTCGCACCACCTGCTAGCACTCTGGCCTGCCTAGGGATCAGGTGCCCCTCGCCACCTGCTAGCGCTCGGGCCCATCTAGGGATCAAGTGGCTCGCGCTACCTGCTAGCACTTTCGACCACCTAGGGATCAAGTGCCCATGCCACCTGCTAGCACTCTAGGCCGCCTAGGGTTTAAGTGGCCCGTGCCACCTGCTAGCACTCTGTCCCACCTAGGGATCAAGTGACCCGCACCACATGCTAGCACTCTTGCACACCTAGGGATCAGGTGGCCCGCACCACCTGCTAGTGCTGTGGTCCGCCTAGGGATCAAGTGTCCCGTGCCACCTGCTAGAGCTCTGGCCCGCCAAGGGATCAAGTCGCTCGTGCCACCTGCTAGCGCTATTGATCAAGTGGCCTGTGTCACCTGCTAGCACTCTCGCCCACCTAGGGATCAAGTGGCCCATGCCACCTGCTAGCGCTATGGCCCGCCTAGGGATCAGGTGCCCCTCACCTCCTGCTAGCGCTATGGCCCGCCTAGGGATCAGGTGCCCCTCGCTACCTGCTAGCGCTCTGGCCTGCCTAGGGATCAAGTGGCCCACGCCACCCGCTAGTGCTCTGGCCAGCCTAGGGATCAAGTGGCCCGCGCCACCTCCTAGCACTCTCGCACACCTAGGGATAAAGTGGCCTGCACCACCTGCTAGTGCTCTGGCCTGCCTAGGGATCAGGTGCCCCTCACCACCTGCTAGTGCTCTGGCCTGCATAGGGATCAAGTCACTCGTGCCACCTGCTAGCGCTATTGATCAAGTGGCCTGTGTCACCTGCTAGCACTCTCGCCCACCTAGGGATCAAGTGGCCCATGCCACCTGCTAGCGCTATGGCCCGCCTAGGGATCAGGTGTCCCTCACCACCTGCTAGCGCTATGGCCCGCCTAGGTATCTGGTGCCCCTCGCTACCTGCTAGCGCTCTGGCCCGCCTAGGGATCAAGTGGCCCACGCCACCCGCTAGCGCTCTGGCCAGCCTAGGGATCAAGTGGCCCGCGCCACCTCCTAGCACTCTCGCACACCTAGGGATAAAGTGGCCTGCACCACCTGCTAGTGCTCTGGCCTGCCTAGGGATCAGGTGCCCCTCACCACCTGCTAGTGCTCTGGCCTGCATAGGGATCAAGTTGCTCGTGCCACCTGCTAGCTCTAGGGATCAAGTGGCCTGTGTCACCTGCTAGCACTCTCGTCTACCTAGGGATCAAGTGGCCCATGCCACCTGCCAGCTCTCTGGCCTGCCTAGGGATCAGGTGCCCCTCGCCACCTGCTAGCGCTCTGGCCCATCTAGGGATCAAGTGGCACGCGCTACCTGCTAGCACTTTCGCCCACCTAGGGATCAAGTGGCCCGTGCCACCTGCTAGCACTCTGTCCCACCTAGGGATCAAGTGGCCCGCGCCACATGCTAGCACTCTCGCACTCATAGGAATCAGGTGGCCCGCACCACCTGCTAGAGCTCTGGCCCGCCTAGGGATCAAGTCGCTCGTGCCACCTGCTAGTGCTAGGGATCAAGTGGCCTGTGTCACCTGCTAGCACTCTCGCCTACCTAGGGATCAAGTGGCCCATGCCACCTGCTAGCGCTATGGCCCGCCTAGGGATCAGGTGCCCCTCGCCACCTGATAGAGCTCTGGCCCACCTAGGGATCAAGTGGCCCGCGCCACCTGATAGCACTCTCGCACACCTAGGGATCAGGTGGCCCGCACCACCTGCTAGCGCTGTGGCCCACCTAGGGATCAAGTGGCCCGTGCCACCTGCTAGAGCTCTGGCCCGCCTAGGGATCAAGTCGCTCGTGCCACCTGCTAGTGCTAGGGATCAAGTGGCCTGTGTCACCTGCTAGCACTTTCGCCCACCTAGGGATCAAGTGGCCCATGCCACCTGCTAGCCCTATGGCCCGCCTAGGGATCAGGTGCCCCTCGCCACCTGCTAGCGCTCTGGCCCACCTAGGGATCAAGTGGCCCGCGCCACCTGCTAGCACTCTCGCACATCTAGGGATCAGGTGGCCCGCACCACCTGCTAGCACTCTCGCACACCTAGGGATCAGGTGGCCCCCACCACCTGCTAGCGCTGTGGCCCGCCTAGGGATCAAGTGACCCGTGCCACCTGCTAGAGCTCTGGCCCGCCTAGGGATCAAGTCGCTCGTGCCACCTGCTAGCGCTAGGGATCAAGTGGCCTGTGTCACCTGCTAGCACTCTCGCCCACCTAGGGATCAAGTGGCCCATGCCACCTGCTAGCGCTATGGCCCGCCTAGGGATCAGGTGCCGCTCACCACCTGCTAGTGCTCTGGCCTGCATAGGGATCAAGTCGCTCGTGCCACCTGCTAGCTCTAGGGATCAAGTGGCCTGTGTCACCTGCTAGCACTCTCGTCTACCTAGGGATCAAGTCGCCCATGCCACCTGCTAGCTCTCTGGTCTGCCTAGGGATCAGGTGCCCCTCACCACCTGCTAGGACTCTGGCCCTGCTAGGGAACAAGTGGCCCGTGCCACATGCTAGCACTCTCGCACACCTAGGAATCAGGTGCCACTTGTCACCTGCTAGCGCTCTGGCCCGCTTATAGATCAAGTGGCCCACGCCACCCGCTAGCGCTCTGGCCAGCCTAGGGATCAAGAGGCCCACGCCACCTCCTAGCACTCTGGCCCACTTAGGGATCAAGTGGCCCATGCCACCTGCTAGCGCTCTGGCCCTCCTAGGGATCAAGTGGCCTGCACCACCTGCTAGTTCTCTGGCCTGCCTAGGGATCAGGTGCCCCTCACCACCTGCTAGTGCTTTGGCCTGCCTAGGGATCAGGTGGCCTGCACCACCTGCTAGCGCTCTGGCCCACCTAGGGATCAAGTGGCTCGCTCCACCTGCTAGCACTCTGGCCTGCCTAGGGATCAGGTGCCCCTCGCCACCTGCTAGCGCTCTGGCCCATCTATGGATCAAGTGGCCCGCGCTGCCTGCTAGCACTTTCGCTCACCTAGGTATCAAGTGGCCCGTGCCACCTGCTAGCACTCTGTCCCACCTAGGGATCAAGTGGCCCGCGCCACATGCTAGCACTCTCGCACACCTAGGGATCAGGTGGTCCGCACCACCTGCTAGCGCTGTGGTCCGCCTAGGGATCAAGTGGCCCATGCCACCTGCTAGAGCTCTGGCCCGCCTAGGGATCAAGTCGCTCATGCCACCTGCTAGTGGTAGGGATCAAGTGGCCTGTGTCACCTGCTAGCACTCTCGCCCACCTAGGGATCAAGTGGCCCATGCCACCTGCTAGCGCTATGGCCCGCCTAGGGATCAGGTGCCCCTTTGCCACCTGCTAGAGCTCTGGCCCACCTAGGGATCAAGTGGCCCGTGCCACCTGCTAGCACTCTGTCCCACCTAGGGATCAAGTGGCCCGCGCCACATGCTAGCACTCTCGCACACCTAGGGATCAGGTGGCACGCACCACCTGCTAGCGTTGTGGTCCGCCTAGGGATCAAGTGGCCCGTGCCACTTTCTAGAGCTCTGGCCCGCCTAGGGATCAAATCGCTCGTGCCACCTGCTAGCGCTAGGGATCAAGTGGCCTGTGTCACCTGCTAGCACTCTCGCCCACCTAGGGATCAAGTGGCCCATGCCACCTGCTAGCGCTATGGCCCGCCTAGGGATCAGGTGCCCCTCACCACCTGCTAGCGCTATGGCCCGCCTAGGGATCAGGTGCCCCTCGCTACCTGCTAGCGCTCTGGCCCGCCTATGGATCAAGTGGCCCACGCCACCCGTTAGCGCTCTGGCCAGCCTAGGGATCAAGTGGCCCGCGCCACCTACTAGCACTCTGGCCCACTTAGGGATCAAGTGGCCCATGCCACCTACAAGCGCTCTGGCCCACCTAGGGATCAAGTGGCCAGCGCCACCTGCTAGCACTCTCGCCCACCTAGGGATCAAGTGGCCTGCACCACCTGCTAGTGCTCTGGCCTGCCTAGGGATCAGGTGCCCCTCACCACCTGCTAGTGCTCTGGCCTGCATAGGGATCAAGTCGCTCGTGCCACCTGCTAGCTCTAGGGATCAAGTGGCCCGCGCCACCTGCTAGCACTCTCGCACACCTAGGGATCAGGTGGCCCGCACCACCTGCTAGCGCTGTGGCCCGCCTAGGGATCAAGTGGCCAGTGCCACCTGCTAGAGCTCTGGCCCGCCTAGGGATCAAGTCGCTCGTGCCACCTGCTAGCGCTAGGGATCAAGTGGCCTGTGTCACCTGCTAGCACTCTCGCCCACCTAGGGATCAAGTGGCCCATGCCACCTGCTAGCGCTATGGCCCGCCTAGGGATCATGTCGCTCGTGCCACCTGCTAGCGCTATGGCCCGCCTAGGGATCAGGTGCCCCTCGCTACCTGCTAGCGCTCTGGCCCGCCTATGGATCAAGTGGCCCACGCCACCCGTTAGCGCTCTGGCCAGCCTAGGGATCAAGTGGCCCGCGCCACCTACTAGCACTCTGGCCCACTTAGGGATCAAGTGGCCCATGCCACCTACAAGCGCTCTGGCCCACCTAGGGATCAAGTGGCCAGCGCCACCTGCTAGCACTCTCGCCCACCTAGGGATCAAGTGGCCTGCACCACCTGCTAGTGCTCTGGCCTGCCTATCGATCAGGTGCCCCTCACCACCTGCTAGTGCTCTGGCCTGCATAGGGATCAAGTTGTTTGTGCCACCTGCTAGCTCTAGGGATCAAGTGGCCTGTGTCACCTGCTAGCACTCTCGTCTACCTAGGGATCAAGTGGCCCATGCCACCTGCTAGCTCTCTGGCCCGCCTAGGGATCAGGTGCCCCTCACCACCTGCTAGGACTCTGGCCCTCCTATGGAACAAGTTGCCCGTGCCACCTGCAAGCACTCTGGCCCGACTAGGGATCAGGTGGCCCGCACCACCTGCTAGCGCTCTGGCCCGCCTAGGAATCAGGTGCCCAGCACCACCTGCTAGCACTCTGGCCCGCCTAGGGATCAAGTGGTCCGTGCCACCTGCTAGCACTCTGGCCCACCTAGGGATCAAGTGGCCCGCGCCACATGCTAGCACTCTCGCACACCTAGGAATCAGGTGCCACTCGCCACCTGCTAGCGCTCTGGCCCGCCTATGGATCAAGTGGCCCACGCCACCCACTAGCGCTCTGGCCAGCCTAGGGATCAAGTGGCCCACGCCACCTCCTAGCACTCTGGCCCACTTAGGGATCAAGTGGCCCATGCCACCTGCTAGCGCTCTGGCCCGCCTAGGGATCAAGTGGCCCACGCCACCTGCTAGCACTCTCGCACAACTAGGGATCAAGTGGCCAGCACCACCTGCTAGTGCTCTGGCCTGCCTAGGGATCAGGTGCCCCTCACCACCTGCTAGTGCTTTGGCCTGCCTAGGGATCAGGTGGCCTGCACCACCTGCTAGCGCTCTGGCCCACCTAGGGATCAAGTGGCTCGCACCACATGCTAGCACTCTGGCCTGCCTAGGGATCAGGTGCCCCTCACCACCTGCTAGTGCTTTGGCCTGCCTAGGGATCAGGTGGCCTGCACCACCTGCTAGCGCTCTGGCCCACCTAGGGATCAAGTGGCTCGCACCACCTGCTAGCACTCTGGCCTGCCTAGGGATCAGGGGCCCCTCGCCACCTGCTAGCGCTCTGGCCCATCTAGGGATCAAGTGGCCAGCGCTACCTGCTAGCACTTTCGCCCACCTAGGGATCAAGTGGCCCATGCCACCTGCTAGCTCTCTGGCCCGCCTAGGGATCGGGTGCCCCTCACCACCTGCTAGGACTCTGGCCCTCCTATGGAACAAGTGGCCCGTGCCACCTGCAAGCACTCTGGCCCGCCTAGGGATCAGGTGGCCCGCACCACCTGCTAGCGCTCTGGCCCGCCTAGGAATCAGGTGCCCAGCACCACCTGCTAGCACTCTGGCCCGCCTAGGGATCAAGTGGCCCGTGCCACCTGCTAGCACTCTGGCCCACCTAGGGATCAAGTGGCCTGCGCCACATGCTAGCACTCTCGCACACCTAGGGATCAGGTGCCACTCGCCACCTGCTAGCGCTCTGGCCCGCCTATGGATCAAGTGGCCCACGCCACTCGCTAGCGCTCTGGCCAGCCTAGGGATCAAGTGGCCCACGCCACCTCCTAGCACTCTAGCCCACTTAGGGATCAAGTGGCCCATGCCACCTGCTAGCGCTCTGGCCCGCCTAGGGATCAAGTGGCCCACGCCACCTGCTAGCACTCTCGCACAACTAGGGATCAAGTGGCCTGCACCACCTGCTAGTGCTCTGGCCTGCCTAGGGATCAGGTGCCCCTCACCACCTGCTAGTGCTTTGGCCTGCCTAGGGATCAGGTGGCCTGCACCACCTGCTAGCGCTCTCGCACACCTAGGGATCAAGTGGCTCGCACCACCTGCTAGCACTCTGGCCTGCCTAGGGATCAGGTGCCCCTCGCCACCTGCTAGCGCTCTGGCCCATCTAGGGATCAAGTGGCCCGCGCTACCTGCTAGCACTTTCGCCCACCTAGGGATCAAGTGGCCAATGCCACCTGCTAGCACTCTAGGCCGCCTAGGGATCAAGTGGCCCATGCCACCTGCTAGCACTCTGTCCCACCTAGGGATCAAGTGGCCCGCACCACATGCTAGCACTCTCGCACACCTAGGGATCAGGTGGCCCGTGCCACCTTATAGAGCTCTTGCCCGCATAGAAATCAAGTCGCTCGTGCCACCTGCTAGCGCTAGGGATCAAGTGGCCTGTGTCACCTGCTAGCACTCTCGCCCACCTAGGGATCAAGTGGCCCATGCCACCTGCTAGCGCTATGGCCCGCCTAGGGATCAGGTGCCCCTCACCACCTGCTAGCGCTATGGCCCGCCTAGGGATCAAGTGGCCCGCGCCACCTTCTAGCACTCTGGCCCACTTAGGGATCAAGTGGCCCATGCCACCTGCAAGCGCTCTGGCCCACCTAGGGATCAAGTGGCCAGCGCCACCTGCTAGCACTCTCGCACACCTAGGGATCAAGTGGCCTGCACCACCTGCTAGTGCTCTGGCCTGCCTAGGGATCAGGTGCCCCTCACCACCTGCTAGTGCTCTGGCCTGCATAGGGATCAAGTCGCTCGTGCCACCTGCTAGCTCTAGGGATCAAGTGGCCTGTGTCACCTGCTAGTACTCTCGTCTACCTAGGGATCAAGTGGCCCGTGCCACCTGCAAGCACTCTGGCCCGCCTAGGGATCAGGTGGCCCACACCACCTGCTAGCGCTCTGGCCCGCCTAGGAATCAGGTGCCCAGCACCACCTGCTAGCACTCTGGCCCGCCTAGGGATCAAGTGGCCTGCGCCACATGTTAGCACTCTCGCACACCTAGGGATCAGGTGCTCCTCGCTACCTGCTAGCGCTCTGGCCAGCCTAGGGATCAAGTGGCCCACGCCACCTCCTAGCACTCTGGCCCACTTAGGGATCAAGTGGCCCATGCCACCTGCTAGCGCTCTGGCCCGCCTAGGTATCAAGTGGCCCACGCCACCTGCTAGCACTCTCGCACAACTAGGGATCAAGTGGCCTGCACCACCTGCTAGTGCTCCGGCCTGCCTAGGGATCAGGTGCCCCTCACCACCTGCTAGTGCTTTGGCCTGCCTAGGGATCAGGTGGCCTGCACCACCTGCTAGCGCTCTGGCCCACCTAGGGATCAAGTGGCTCGCACCACATGCTAGCACTCTGGCCTGCCTAGGGATCAGGTGCCCCTCGCCACCTGCTAGTGCTTTGGCCTGCCTAGGGATCAGGTGGCCTGCACCACCTGCTAGCGCTCTGGCCCACCTAGGGATCAAGTGGCTCGCACCACCTGCTAGCACTCTGGCCTGCCTAGGGATCAGGTGCCCCTCGCCACCTGCTAGCGCTCTGGCCCATCTAGGGATCAAGTGGCCCGCGCTACCTGCTAGCACTTTCGCCCACCTAGGGATCAAGTGGCCCATGCCACCTGCTAGCACTCTAGGCCGCCTAGGGATCAAGTGGCCCGTGCCACCTGCTAGCACTCTGTCCCACCTAGGGATCAAGTGGCCCGCACCACATGCTAGCACTCTTGCACACCTAGGGATCAGGTGGCCCGCACCACCTGCTAGAGCTGTGGCCCGCCTAGGGATCAAGTGGCCCGTGCCACCTGCTAGAGCTCTGGCCCGCCTAGGGATCAAGTCGCTCGTGCCACCTGCTAGCGCTATTGATCAAGTGGCCTGTGTCACCTGCTAGCACTCTCGCCCACCTAGGGATCAAGTGGCCCATGCCACCTGCTAGCGCTATGGCCCGCCTAGGGATCAGGTGCCCCTCACCACCTGCTAGCGCTATGGCCCGCCTAGGGATCAGGTGCCCCTCGCTACCTGCTAGCGCTCTGGCCCGCCTAGGGATCAAGTGGCCCACGCCACCCGCTAGCGCTCTGGCCAGCCTAGGGATCAAGTGGCCCGCGCCACCTCCTAGCACTCTCGCACACCTAGGGATAAAGTGGCCTGCACCACCTGCTAGTGCTCTGGCCTGCCTAGGGATCAGGTGCCCCTCACCACCTGCTAGTGCTCTGGCCTGCATAGGGATCAAGTCACTCGTGCCACCTGCTAGCGCTATTGATCAAGTGGCCTGTGTCACCTGCTAGCACTCTCGCCCACCTAGGGATCAAGTGGCCCATGCCACCTGCTAGCGCTATGGCCCGCCTAGGGATCAGGTGTCCCTCACCACCTGCTAGCGCTATGGCCCGCCTAGGGATCAGGTGCCCCTCGCTACCTGCTAGCGCTCTGGCCCGCCTAGGGATCAAGTGGCCCACGCCACCCGCTAGCGCTCTGGCCAGCCTAGGGATCAAGTGGCCCGCGCCACCTCCTAGCACTCTCGCACACCTAGGGATAAAGTGGCCTGCACCACCTGCTAGTGCTCTGGCCCACCTAGGGATCAAGTGGCCCATGCCACCTGCTAGCGCTATGGCCCGCCTAGGGATCAGGTGCTCCTCGACACCTGCTAGCGCTATGGCCCGCCTAGGGATCAGGTGCCCCTCGCTACCTGCTAGCGCTCTGGCCCGCCTAGGGATCAAGTGGCCCACGCCACCCGCTAGCGCTCTGGCCAGCCTAGGGATCAAGTGGCCCGCGCCACCTCCTAGCACTCTCGCACACCTAGGGATAAAGTGGCCTGCACCACCTGCTAGTGCTCTGGCCTGCCTAGGGATCAGGTGCCCCTCACCACCTGCTAGTGCTCTGGCCCTCCTAGGGATCAAGTCGCTCGTGCCACCTGCTAGCTCTAGGGATCAAGTGGCCTGTGTCACCTGCTAGCACTCTCGTCTACCTAGGGATCAAGTGGCCCATGCCACCTGCCAGCTCTCTGGCCTGCCTAGGGATCAGGTGCCCCTCGCCACCTGCTAGCGCTCTGGCCCATCTAGGGATCAAGTGGCACACGCTACCTGCTAGCACTTTCGCCCACCTAGGGATCAAGTGGCCCGTGCAACCTGCTAGCACTCTGTCCCACCTAGGGATCAAGTGGCCCGCGCCACATGCTAGCACTCTCGCACTCCTAGGGATCAGGTGGCCTGCACCACCTGCTAGAGCTCTGGCCCGCCTAGGGATCAAGTCGCTCGTGCCACCTGCTAGTGCTAGGGATCAAGTGGCCTGTGTCACCTGCTAGCACTCTCGCCCACCTAGGGATCAAGTGGCCCATGCCACCTGCTAGCGCTATGGCCCGCCTAGGGATCAGGTGCCCCTCGCCACCTGCTAGAGCTCTGGCCCACCTAGGATCAAGTGGCCCGCGCCACCTGATAGCACTCTCGCACACCTAGGGATCAGGTGGCCCGCACCACCTGCTAGCGCTGTGGCCCACCTAGGGATCAAGTGGCCCGTGCCACCTGCTAGAGCTCTGGCCCGCCTAGGGATCAAGTCGCTCGTGCCACCTGCTAGTGCTAGGGATCAAGTGGCCTGTGTCACCTGCTAGCACTTTCGCCCACCTAGGGATCAAGTGGCCCATGCCACCTGCTAGCCCTATGGCCCGCCTAGGGATCAGGTGCCCCTCGCCACCTGCTAGCGCTCTGGCCCACCTAGGGATCAAGTGGCCCGCGCCACCTGCTAGCACTCTCGCACATCTAGGGATCAGGTGGCCCGCACCACCTGCTAGCACTCTCGCAAACCTAGGGATCAGGTGGCCCGCACCACCTGCTAGCGCTGTGGCCCGCCTAGGGATCAAGTGGCCCGTGCCACCTGCTAGAGCTCTGGCCCGCCTAGGGATCAAGTCGCTCGTGCCACCTGCTATCGCTAGGGATCAAGTGGCCTGTGTCACCTGCTAGCACTCTCGCCCACCTAGGGATCAAGTGGCTCATGCCACCTGCTAGCGCTATGGCCCGCCTAGGGATCAGGTGCCGCTCACCACCTGCTAGTGCTCTGGCCTGCATAGGGATCAAGTCGCTCGTGCCACCTGCTAGCTCTAGGGATCAAGTGGCCTGTGTCACCTGCTAGCACTCTCGTCTACATAGGGATCAAGTCGCCCATGCCACCTGCTAGCTCTCTGGCCCGCCTAGGAATCAGGTGCCCAGCACCACCTGCTAGCACTCTGGCCCGCCTAGGGATCAAGTGGCCTGCGCCACATGTTAGCACTCTCGCACACCTAGGGATTAGGTGCTCCTCGCTACCTGC